>NC_142461.1:42990000-43615000 GCF_049115385.1 Moschus berezovskii
TATGACCTTAGGTTTTTTTGTCCTATTTTCAAGGATCTAATTATTTCTACCCTACTTATAATTACTCACTCATCTCTATGTTTTGTCTTTTTCTACTAGTCATTCCTTTCAACTTAACTTCTCTCTTTGTGATATTAACCTTTTCTGCTATTTCCCCGTCCTTACGCACACTTTGAATAGTCTTATTTTTCCCCACTGCCAAGAATACCTTTATTCTCCTTCCAAGTCCTCCTTGTATGGCTTGGTAACAGGCTTTTCATTCTGAACACAAATGGTTTCAGTGATTTTTTTTTCTCCCACCTCATTCTCTTTACCACTTATTCTTTGTATGGCTTACTTCAATAGCACCTCTTTCTTCTGCTTTTGATTGTTGAATGGTTTATGCCTTACGTGGGTTGTATAATGCCGTACTCTCAAAATAAAGAAGAATTCTAATAAGTTTCTTAAAAACTATTAGCATACCGAAAAGGTCAAACTGATTGATTTCTTGGATGGTATCCACATGAATATATTTTTACACGATGTTGTATAAACTGGGTACCTGTATTTTTTGAGGGCCCGAAATTATTTTTATACTTTTGCTTTATTCATTTCTCCCCTTTTTATAGCTAATGGACTGCACTAAAAAGAAAAAAAAAAAACTGAAAATTTCAATTACTTACTATTTTCAGAACTGATAGAAAGTAAGGTTTTATAGCTTTGAATAACAATTATACGATTATATGTAATGAGAATATTCAGTAATACAAATGAATGAAAGTCGCTCAGTTGTGTCCGACTCTTTGTGACCCCATGGACTATACAGTCCATGGAATTCTCCAGGCCAGAATACTGGAGTGGGTAGCCGTTACCTTCTCCAGGGGATCTTCCCAACCCAAGGATGGAACCCAGGTCCCTCGCATTGCAGGCAGATTCTTTACCAGCTGAGCCACAAGGGAAACCCCCAGTAAAATGAATAACAATCTCTTAAGAGGTGCACTTCAACCTAGGTTCAATCTACTGGTAAAACTTCAAGTTAAAAATCAAGTCAGCCATCAATAAGTATTTACTGAATAGTTTTTGTCACTCAGAACTGTGCTAAGTCCTAAGAGGAATAGAAGGCAAGTGAAATAGTAACTAACATTTCCCTGTTGATTTATAATTTGTAAAGTTCTTTCCTGTACAAAATGAAGCCACACCTTACACCACTGATCTTATCCAAATTCAAATGTTTTTTTCATGCCCAGAGAGAGCTACAAAGGAGAGGAAGGAGGAAGGGCTGCATAAAATATACTCACCATTGCTTTCAATGTGTGTGCCCCTGTAAGTATGTGTCTAGGAGAGGGCATGAGTCAAGAGAAATGAACTGTTCATGTGAATCTCCGATTTTTTTTTTTTACCCTTGGTAAACATTTTATTTTTTTAATCGAGATATAATTGATATATAATCATGTAAGTTTAATGATGCAATGTATCAAATGCATGCCAAGTTGCTTCAGCTGTGTCTCTTTGCAATCCTATGGACTGTAACCCTCCAGGCTCATCTGTTTATGGGATTCTCCAGATACGAATACTGGAGTGGGTTGCCATGCCCTTCTCCAGGGGATCTTCCCAACCCAGGGATCGAATCCTCATCTCTTAAGTCTCCTGCATTGGCAGGTGGATTCTTTACCACTAGCACCACCTGGGAAGCCCCAGGTTCTTCTTTAACATCTTAGGGAAAAATCAGAACAAAACTTTTTGGTCAACCCAATATTTGATACATACATATTTGATTTTGATACATATATACTTACATTTTGATTTGATGAGATACATGGATATATTGCAAAATGATTGCCACAATAAGGTTCATTATTGCCTTCATCTCCTCACATTATTGCCTTTTTGTGTGTGTGTATGAATATCAATAACCTCAGATATGCAGATGACACTACCCTTATGGCAGAAAGTGAAGAGGAACTCAAAAGCCTCTTGATGAAAGTGAAAGAGGAGAGTGAAAAGGTTGGCTTGAAGCTCAACATTCAGAAAACAAAGATCATGGCATCTGGTCCCATCACTTCATGGGAAATAGATGGAAAAACAGTGGAAACAGTGTCAGACTTTGTTTTTTTGGGCTCCAAAATCACTGCAGATGCTAATTGCAGCCATGAAATTAAAAGACGCTTGCTCCTTGGAAGGAAAGTTGTGACCAACCTTGATAGTGTATTGAAAAGCAGAGACATTACTTTGCCAACCAAGGTCCGTCTAGTCAAGGCAATGGTTTTTCCCGTGGTCATGTATGGATGTGAGAGTTGGACTGTGAAGAAGGCTGACCGCCGAAGAATCGATGCTTTTGAACTGTGGTGTTGGAGAAGACTCTTGAGAGTCCCTTATACTGCAAGGAGATCCAACCAGTCCATTCTAGAGGAGATCAATCCTGGATGTTCATTGGAGGGACTGATGCTAAAGCTGAAACTGCAATACTTTGGCCACCTCATGCGACGAGTTGACTCACTGGAAAAGACTCTGATGCTGGGAAAGGTTGGGGGCGGGAGGAGAAGGGGACGACGGAGAATGAGATGGCTGGATGGCATCACCGACTCTGTGGACATGAGTTTGAGTGAACTCCGGGAGTTGGTGATGGACAGGGAGGCCTGGCGTGCTGTGATTCATGGGGTCACGGAGAGTCGGACATGACTGAGCGACTGAACTGAACTGATGATGAGAACACTTAGGATCTACTCTTTTAGCAACCTTCAAGTATATAACATTGTTGTTAACTACAGTTACCATGTTGTACATTAATCCCCAGCATTTATAACTAAGTTTGTAGCCTTTGACCAACATCCTTTCTCATTTTCCCCATCGTTCAGCTCTTGGCAACCACCATTCTATTCTTTGTGTCTAGGAGTATGGGTTTTTCGGATTCACATATAAGTGAGATCATGCAGTATTTGTCTTTCTGATTTATTTCAGTTAGTGTAATGCTTTCAAGGCCATGTTGTCACAAATGGCAGGATTTTTGTCTTTTTTTTATGGTGAAATAACATTCCACTGTATGCGTAGGTATTTATGTGTGTGCATGCATGTGTATGTATATATGTGTATGCATATAAATGTATGTATGTATGTATATGTGCATATGCGTGTGTGTGTGTGTGTGTGTGTGTATCACTTTTTCTTTTTCCATTCATCCATTGATGGACACTTGAGTTGTTCCATGTCTTGATTATTCTGAATAAAGCTGCAATAAATGTGGGAATATAAATACTTCTTCAAAATAGTGATTTCATTTCTTAGGATGGATATCCGTAAGTGGAAGTGCTGGGTCACATGACAGTTCTATTTTTAATTTTTTGAGAAACTGCTATACTGCTTTCCAGACTAGTGCACACAGCCATTCTAATAGCTATGAGGTAATGGTCTCTGCTTGCTGTTCCTGCTATGAGTATCTTATCAGAGAGAGTGTAATTCTTGGGTTTTAAGATTTTTATCTTTCATGATTTTATATTCTTGGGTTCCAAAATCACTGTAGACTGTGACAGCATCCATGAAATTAAAGACACTTGTTCCTTGGAAAAAAAGCTATCAAAAACCTAGACAGTGAATTAAAAAGCAGAGACATCACTTTGCCCTTGGGTCAGGAAGATCCCCTGGAGCAGGGCATGGTAACCTACTCTAGTATTCTTGCATGGAGAATCCCATGGACGAGGAGATTGGTGGGCTTCGTTCCATAAGGTCACAAAGATTCAGAAATGACTGAAGCCATTTAGCATGCACACACACACATGCTAGTTAGGTTATCTGGTACAGAGCTTGAACCTGGCATGCAGTAAATATTTAGTAAACATTAGTTTGTACCATATGCCTTCTTTCATGAGCAATGTTTACAGTTATTAGGAGGATTATCTACAACCAACACGATGCCAGGAAAATTTCTGTTTCCATATCCATACATTGTGGGCCCGAGTCATCATTATCTTTGAATTTTCACTCTTTATTCAAAACTTCTACCTTTTCTGTTTTGTATTGCTTAATTGTTTTCCTCTTTCAATAGCCCAAATAATCTTATTTCTTAAGAGGTATTTTCCAAAAAGAAGCCAGGTGTTAATATGACTTGATGAAAAGAACCAGGTCAGGGACGGCAAATAAAGAGCCAATAAGTCTTTTTCACCAGCCAAGTGATCCCTCTCCCTCAGACCAACCCGTGATATCATCAACAAAATGGCAAAACAGACAAGGCTATAGGTTTTTGGGGTCATTAGTCAATAGGCACCTCTATAAATGGCAGAGCTGACATACAGCATACTGACACACAGCAGGGTTCAGGGCTGGAGAAGTTTAGACTTGGGGAAGTCGAGAGAAGAGAAAGCACACCGTGCTCTCAAGTCTTCGGATAAGCTTCATGAATGAAGTGTCCTCACTCACTTCATTCATGCCCGCATGAACGAATGTCCTCAGAGATGGATCGAGTACATGGGAAAAGTAGGATGTGGACCCTCTACTGCAAGAGAAAAGCATGAGGAAAAGTCCTGACATGTCTGCTTGTTAGTGGGAACACAGGATGAATGAGCAGCACGGGGAAGCTGGCACCTGGCAGGAAGTAAGTGTGGGGACAAGGAAGAAGTGAGATAAGAAGGGCCTCAAAATTGGGCTAAGAAGGCTAGACTCAGAGCAGGGGGCAATCGGAAGCTTTTTAAAGTTTTTCACCAGAGGAATGGCTTGGTAATACTGTTATTTTGAGAAAAGATAATTTGGAAGAAAATTACAGGACAGATTAGAGGAAAGATTGAAATAGTATATAGTATAGAACTCAGTGCTCATAAAATATCTTTCTATTTACTTTCTTCCTGTTTATAATTATAACTTCAGGCTTTTGTGAAACAATTTCTTCAGAAACATTTTTAGTGTGTTGGTCATCTGTCCTCACAGTGAACAGACTACTGTCCTCAGATCTTTCTTTGACCAAGTGGGAAAGGCTAAAGAAACATATACTAGTCCACTGGGAGGCAAGGGGTGCTCACGGTTCAGCCTTGGGTAGGGGCTGGGTAGGAAGGGGCATCGCCTGTCACCCCTAAGCTTCCTCCTCGCATGGCTAAGCTGTGACTGTCACGGTCAGACCCAGTGCTCTCTCTTCTTCAGCACACTTTCCTATGTTTTGTAATATATAATGATTAATGGGCAGTAAAACTAATAACATGGGGACACACAAAATAAATGAGGTAGCAAATATGAAAAGGAAGTCCCATTTAATATTGTTGTGAAATCTGACAACACGTCGGAGTTTCCCTGTAACTCAGCTTGAGGAGTCCTTGCCAGCAGGAATCAAGGTTACAGGAAGGCGGTATTTCCATGAATAACTCTCTCTTGGGGAAATCTATGATCAATCTATTTTGTACTGAAATTCTTGCTGGGTTGTAGTGAAATGTCAGGAGTACCTGGAAATGTTGTTTTACTGACTCAGAGAAGCTCATGGAGAAAGAGCATCACTTTCTCCAGTTAATGCTGATCTGTCCTTTCTATCTCCCCCTACTACTGATATCCATTTTTTTTTTTCCTACCCTGTATCCACTATTCCACCTAGAAGAAGGATCCTGATTTTCTTTGGTTTACTACATGCCCCCTACTCTCACCCAGAAGTGTGCCTCTAACCCAGGCATGCCTAGCCATTTCATCCCCTTGGTTGGCTCAGGAGTATATTGTTGGAATACTTAGAACTAATTCTTGAAGAATGATCAGGATAAAGTCATCTTGTTTGCTACCAGGATTACTGGGAGGATAAACCTGGAGCTGCTATTAACCATCTTGTTTTTCTACAAAGAGATGCACTAAAACTGTGTGAGAGAAAGTATTGTTCATATAGGCCCTGCCGCTGCTAAGGCGCTTCAGTCGTGTCCGACTCTGTGCAACCCCGTAGACGGCAGCCCACCAGGCTCCGCCGTCCTTGGGATTCTCCAGGCAAGAACAATGGAGTGGGTTGCCATTTCCTTCTCCAATGCATGAACATGAAGAGTGAAAGTGAAGTGGCTCAGTCTTGTCTGACTCTTCGCGACCCCATGGACTGCAGCCTACCAGGCTCCTCAGTCCATGGGATTTTCCAGGCAAGAGTACTGGAGTGGGGTGACATTGCCTCAGATCCACCAGTATCTTTAGGTAGATGTTCCTCTGAACTTTTCAGTTACTTGTGTCAACAAATTAGCTTCCTTGCAAGAGCCAGAATGAAATTTGTTTCTTTCTATTGTAACCTCCAGTCTTGATTTAACACTCTATTCTCCAATTTTTCCTTCATATAAACACCTGCCAGTTATTCTAACTCAGGTCTGACAGATACTTGGGAAGCAGGGAAGACTCTTCCTTGGCTATACCACTGGTGAAGGGAGCATAAGTACAGAGCTGATAACAGCAGTGAGAAACATGTCTGTTGGTGGACATATTCTAGGGTGGATTTTATGAGAGACAAATTCCCCAACAATGAGAAGAGTTGCATTAGATTCACCTGTTCAGCTTGGCCCCTGACTCCTCCGTGAAGAGAGGACCATTCTCTAGATGATTACTAATAATTATAGGCCTACTACTAATTGTTATACACTTTAGAAAAAAAAGAAAGGCTTCTAAAAGTTAATACAATCAATTCTTACTATGGTTGACCAAGGGTTCAAACAACATATTTACAACTGGATTTTGAAAATAGAAGAATAAACGTGATATCACTTTTAAGTGCCTGTCCTTCTACTGTATTCCTGGGGCCACTCAAAAGAGACTTCATATTTGGGAAGAGGCAGGGAGCAGGTGTTTGTTTCTGGAGGGGGGCATGTGCTGTATGGGTGTGTTTATCTCAAGCTTCTCTTTCATAGAATTTCTAAACTGTGAATTAGGAACTTCTCTATAAACTGAGTAGGGCTTCCCTCATAGCTCAGTTGGTAAAGAATCCGCCTGCAATGCAGGAGGTCCTGGTTTGATTCCTGGGTTGGGAAGACCCCCTGGAGAAGGGATAGGCTACCCACTCCAGTATTCTTGGGCTTCCCTTGTGGCTCAGGTGGTAAAGAAGCCACGTGCAATGCGGGAGACCTGCGTTCGATCCCTGGGTTGGGAAGATCACTTGGAGAAGGGAAAGGCCACACACTCCAATATTCTAGCATAGAGAATTCCATGGACTGTATAGTTCATGGGGTCACAAAGAGTCAGACACAACTGAGAGACTTTCAGTTTCACGTTATGTAAATTGAGTAAGAAAATGATGGACTAGAAGCAAATGGTCTTGGGTGGTTAGCAATAAAGACTTTGACATAACAGGCATCTTGGGTATGGACTTGGAAGACCTTGGGTCTCAGCAAGCTGTTTAAACTTTCTGGGCTTCACTTTCTTCATCAGTAAAAGTGGAAAAATGAAAAAGATTATATTGAAGGTGATAATGATGATGACAGTATAAACACCCACTGTCACTATATTAGGCATGTTCTGAGTACTTTTACAAAGATATTAATTAACTCAGTTATATGAGGTACATACTATGGTTATCTCCATTGTAGAGTTGAGGAAACTGAAGCACAGGTAGGTGAAGTTAACCTGTCTAAGTTAATAGTGGTGCTAATTTCATGGATTTCCATTGTGATCAGATGTAATTACCTATGTTCAAGAAAGTAGCAAAGTAGCAAAGCTGCCACATACTATATATATATATATATACAGACATACTGTATATATATATATACAGACATCATACTTGCTTCTGGTAAGAGAAAGAGGGATATGTTTTCTTCTACATCTGTCAGAGGCCCTGGACTGAATTATTCAAATAAAGTCACAGATGGGTATCTCTTTCTGAACACCTGCTCTTAAGGCACAAGCAATCTACATGAAGAGTCAAAATGCAGAATTCAAAAGCACCCCAAAACAAGGTGGGGTAAATCAAGATATGCAGGGAGTGGTGGGAGTCAGGGCAGAAAAAGGATTCTGGCCCGTCACGGATCCCTGAAAACTGGGCAGTGTCCAATAGGCTGGGAGGTTGTCCAGGGTACAATATGGGAGAGACATGACAACAGAGGCCCATGGAGGGTGGCAAGCCCACCGATTTGTCTACTGTAGAGTAGTCATTAGGGACTGGGGGAGCACAGAGATGAAGGACAGAGATAGCACAAAGTGACCAGGTGCATGACCGATCCCATTGGATCAGAGACATGAAGTCTCTGAAGTCTGAGGCCCTCTGTCCAAACACAGTTCCTCGAACACACTTGTTCTTTGCTACAGATGATAAACAAGGAGGGGATTTCACACTGTACCACATATTAGTACTCATTTTCCCTTAGTGTATACGGCCTAAGGACCTAAAACTAGGATGGAGTTTTTGTTTTGGTTCAACAACAATAACAGTAGCTAAGAGTTGACTCACTGGAAAAGACTCTGATGCTGGGAAGGATTGGGGACGGGAGGAGACGGGGATGATAGAGAATGAGATGGCTGGATGGCATCACCGACTCGATTGACATGAGTTTGAGTGAACTCCGGAAGTTGGTGATGGACAGGGAGGTCTGGCGTGCTGTGATTCATGGGGTCGCAGAGAGTCGGACACGACTGAGCAACTGAACTGGATCTTTATTTAGAACTTATTCTGTGATAGGCTCTGTGCCAAATGTTTGTCATCTGAACAATGCCCCAGCAAGGAGGTATAATCATTCTTCGCTTTTCACCGAAGTCAGTCTTCCAGACCAGAAGCACCAGTTCTGTTCCAAACATTGTTCTTCATACTCAGTTGTGTCCAACTCTTTATGACCCCATGGACTGTGGCACACCAGGCTTCCCTGTCCTTCACCATCTCCTGGACCTTGCTCAAATCCATGTCCATTGAGTCAGTGATGCCATCCAGCCATCTCTGTTGTCCCCTTCTCCTCCTGTCCTCAGTCTTTCCCAACACCAGGGTCTTTTCCAATGAGTTGGCTCTTCCAGCAGGTGGCCCAGGGATCACTGCTTCAGTCTCAGCATCAGTCCTTCCAATGAATATTCAGGGTTGATTTCCTTTAAAACAGACTGGTTTGATCTCCTTGCCCAAGGGACTCTCAAGATTCTTCTCCAGCACCACAAACATGACAGAATCCTTTTCCACTTTTAATAATTAATTATAATAAAAACAAAAAGTATGGCTTTTCTAAAAAGTGCTTATGTCTAAAAAGAAAGCACTGCTTGGTTCACAGCTAATATATAATATAACAACAACAACCCAAAAGAGCTACTTTTGTCCTTATTTTTAAATCAATTTTTGAGCACACTGTCATATTTTTATATTCCCTGCCTAGTTCTGGAGAAGAATTTAGGAAGGAGCTTGTGTTGCATCATTAAATGGTTTTTCCCATCATCTTATGACTGAGTTATGGGCTCTAGATATAGCCATGAGGGGGCATGAAATAAGTGTTTATGGTGATTTAAAAGACCAATTATAAGCCTGTGCCATATTCCTTACTCAGCACACTGCACAGGATGTCAAAACGGCAGTGAAAAAAATACCACATTAGAAATTTTAGCTGAGCAGAACGTCAGTTTTCAGTTAGACTTATAGAATAGAAAACATTAGGATACCATTAACAGTAATGGAGGCAAAGTGGGATTGTTTTCTATTATTATTATTACCGCCATTAGTGGGTCAGAGCCTTCCAAGGGAGAAAAGGTGGGGACAACCCAGGCACTTTCAATACAGCATTAACTCTTTCAGGTCAAAAGGGGCCCATTTAGTGGACTGCAGCAGTCATTTAATAAACGACAGCCTTGTGGCCTCAAAGAATTTATCTCCTGTCCAAAGAGTCTCACTTACATACTCCTATTTTCTGTACTCTATCCCACTAAATATTCCAGTTAGAGAAAAGGTTAATTTGCAGATAATTATCAAGGGAGTGTGGGAATGTTTTTTAAGGCAGAAAAACAAAAATAACCCATCACAACACATTAGCCACTGTGTGCAGATCTGGCAAAGGATAAGGAGCCTCATGAAGTAACAGAATTAAGATGAAAAATTAGAGGTGTGAGAGGGAACAATTTTCTTTCAAGGGATGTACCTGCTGAAATAATTTTTTTCCTGTTGCTTGCTTTGTGCAGTTTATATGTGACCAAGTACAGCTAATCCTGTCTCTTTTTCAAAAGTTAATGTCAGCGACTAAAATAATCTGCTTTCTTGATTTAATTGCATAGTTTAACCTCTGACATAACCTTTTAATTCACACCATGAGAGCCAATCTGATGGAAAGTTTTTCTAGAAATCTGAGTAACTTCACCAAGGTAACAACGGCTTTCCCTCTTGTGGATGTAGGGGAAAACAGTCCACACAGATCATTAAATACACCCTGGCTGTCTGGCTGCAGAGGAGGCCTGCTTACTGCAGAGAAATTCATTAGAATATCCAGAAGTGGGATGTACAGGGATGTAAATATACTTAATACTATTGAACTGCACACTTAAAGAGAGTGATGGTAAATTCATGCTATGTACATTTTACTACAATTTTAAAAAAATTTCGATGCATAGTTATCAAAAAAAGGTATTGGTCA
The DNA here is from genome assembly GCF_049115385.1 of Moschus berezovskii. Lineage (NCBI taxonomy): Eukaryota > Metazoa > Chordata > Mammalia > Artiodactyla > Moschidae > Moschus > Moschus berezovskii. Next base: position 43,000,494 of record NC_142461.1, read on the forward strand.
CATGACGGTTTAGATAAAGAATACGTTTAGATTTACCTTGATTAAAAAAAGTTGTAAAAAAAGAACACAGTAAAAGTTTTGCTGCTGTTTAGTGCACTGAATTCAATTAAATTTAGGGAACGGAATTAATAAGAAAGCCTAGCTCCTTATAATGCTAGGGCAGAAGTCTTTGACCACAGTCATGTAAAGATCCCACACTCTGAAGGCTTTTGGTTTTAATATGAAGACCAAACAATTCTTTGGATACTATGGGGCCTTTATTCAACTGAGTTTAGGCAATTTCTTAAACTGAAAGATAGTAAAATTCTGATATTCTTTTAACCCTGATTTTTTTTTTAAGTACTAAAAACATTTCTCCTATTTTAGAGATTTAAGAAAAATGATTTGGGGAAGCAACTTAATTTTAGAACAAGACATTTACATCTGTTCCATTTTTCTTACTTAAGTTGCTGAAATATCCAGAGAAGAGACAAATATTAAGGGTTATCTTTTAAGTTTCACTCAAATTATTGAAAATACCTGCCCTCTTAAAATGCTTGGACAGAAGTCTCTGGACAGAGATTGTATAATGATTCTTAAGAAGACCCTCATTAAGGAAAAAAAGGCAGAGACTAGTAAAGTAAAATAACAAACCAAGTCCAAACACATATCATTTTGGATTAAATTCTTCTGCAGAGAAAGATGTTCCAAGCACATATCATTATGGTTCAAATTCCTCTGCAAACAAATATAAAGTGAAGATGGAGGGGGATCTCATTTCTCTTTTGTCAGAGGTGTTTTTCTTTAAATTATTTCAATATGAATTTTTCTCTTTGTAGCTCGGGTTTTTTCCCTATGGTAAAATGATAATTCTTTGCTTAGATAACCTCACTAATGCTGTATTAGAGTTTTGCTGCATGATCAAATAAAAAGAGGTCTAAGGGTTGAGAAAAGAAAATTTGTTTAAACAAGCATCTTTGATAATGAGAAAACTGATGGGAAATTTTCTACAAAGCAGACCAAAGCTACTGGTGTGCATAAGTTAAAACCAGGAAGCAGGAACAAAGTAGAATTAAGTTTCTTCCTCAACTCCAAATATAAGGCATTCTTACCTAGTGATGCATTTCAGGCATAAACTCATATATAATTTATCCTTTTCTTCTTTTTATGGAAAATTAGACTCTTTAAAGGGTATACACCTGGCCAGGAGGCTCATGACTGGGCTATTTCAAGATGAAATGGTTTTGATTTGCGGAATGACATAAAACAGTTCACTGTCCTCGGAGGATAGGTCGTGGGATCTTCAAAGAGTTGAGAACTGACATTCTAGAGTCTCTCCTAGATCTTGTTCAAATCAGTCTGTGACGGGAAGCATATATTTTCACAGCGTAGGGAAGAAAGTCAGTCTTAGTTTGTTTTAATTCCAGAAATTAAGGTTGTGCCTGGGGCCTTGGAACATGCAGACCAGGGCAGTTGTGTGAGTGGCGTTGCCAGTCGGTCTCTGGCTCCACCCTGCTCTTTGGTTACCTGGTATTCTGTTCCTTGTTTCCCAGCTGTGCTTAGTATCTGAGATGCTAAAGTAAATGTTTATTTAACATGATCAACCCCAATCCTTTTCTCCTTAGACCTGCCCCTTCTTTCCTGCACCTGTCTGCTCTCGCATCATGGAATCCTATATGCTTGAAATGTTTATGACTTCATTTATAGCTGTGTGCACCCCTCCCTAGCAGTTGAGCAGCCACTCTCATTTAAGAAGCCCTAAATATTGTTGCCACGGGTGACACGAGAGCATCGAGAATGGTGGAGCTCAACTAATAAAAAGGCTTTCACAGCATTTCAGCCTTTGCTCATAAGTAAAGTTAAAATTTATGGCTTTTAAAATACTGGATCTGGAAGAGGTCAGGTTAAACGGCTGCTAGTAATAAAAGGAATCAATACACCACAGCATCTTGAAACAGCCAGCAAACTAAATAAACACTTCATCCAAATCCACTTGGCCCTGAATTAAAAGAACATAAAATACTGTATTTATTTGGTTTGTTCCCCATCCATCAAGATCGTGCCTCTCTAGGCCTCAACAAATTCTATCCAAGACAAGTATCAAACATTTGCTAGCCAAATGGCAATTAGAGGACATGTCAAGGCTCTGGGTAATTAACTAAGTGTTAACTTTATCAGGGAAACACTTGTAGATGAGTTTACTCCAAACACACAAATAAGACAAACAGTCTGGCATGGGTAGACAACAGATTTCCTGATAGTAATTTATAAAACTGACACTGAAATTTGATATCCTCTGAGAACCAAAGCCTTCCCTTAGGAAAAAAAGTAAAGAAAAAAGAAGGAAAAAAAAAGTGTTTTTCAATAGTTCCTTTCTCTCACTCTGGATTCTGAAACCTAATCTAGATTTTTAGAATGAAAAATTAAACTATGTGCAATCATGAACAAAGTAACAAGTCAGAAAACGTAGGACAATGTAGATTAAGTTGGAAAGAGAAAAAAAAATAATGAATTTAAAAGCACGGCAAGGAAAGACTATCCTTTTGATGACTTTTCTTTTTTGCTACCAATTACCTAAGGCACAAAATATCATCTACTCTCCTTTGGTGACAAGTAGCTTAATAATCTGTTAATGTTATTTTCCTGTTCAAAAGTTCATGCAGGGGGAAGAGGAGTGGTGACTGTATTTTGTCCTAAAGCCATTCCCACCTCCCGCCCCCTGCACTGGAAGGTATTATATGAAAGCTATTTATGTCAGAAAGAGGCGACTGCTATTCATCCCTTCAGACAGAAGAAATCCTGACACAAAGGGACTCTTTTACCCTTCTCTAACAGCTTACGGTTTAATATTTTAAATGTATTTTTGCTTTTCATGGTTCAGCATGAAGTAAGGCTCTGGAATGAAAATAAGTGATCACAGTTTATAGACATAACAGGTAAAAAAGGGACTCTTCTTTTCTGTAGCTTCAGGCTGTATTTAGACTCCCTGCTGGGAATAATTTTGGATTGCAGAGACTCAGCTTTATGGTCAGAAACACTGTGGAGAACTTACTTCCCAGAATGGGCTTCTCTGGTCTGGTTTGACTATCAGGAAACGAGAAATGTTCTCTAAGCAGGGGTGCACTTTAGGGAAGCGATGTCCTTTTACCGAAAGGGTACTGGCTGAGCCCCTGAAAGCAGCCTTCATCCTCGGAGGGGTGCTGCACGTTGTGAAATGACTCAAAAGTTTTCAGAGTTTTGGGGGAAGGCTCCACATTTGTTGGTTGCTTTAAAAATCAGATTTGAAAGTACTGTCTTATAAATAGTCTTTCTGAATAGAAAACAACATTCCACTCTAGAAGTTGCCAATGGTAAATTTGTTTTCAGCAGCGGTCAGCTCCTTTTAAATTGTTGTGTGTATGCTGGGATAAAAGGGCTTTCCTGGTGGCTCAGTGGTAAAGAATCCACCTGCCAACGCAGGAGATGTGGGTTCAACCCCTGGGTCGGGAAGATCCCCTGGAAAAGGAAATTGCAACCCACTCTAGTATTCTTGCCTGGAGAATCCCATGGAGAGAGGAGCCTGGTAAGCTGCAGTTCAAGGAATCACAAAAAGGCTGGACATGACTTAGCGAGTAAACAACAATAAATTCTAAGGTCTAAACTTCAAAACAAATAAAAGCAGTGATTTAAGGAGAAATTCTGTTCCATGTGGTAAGACAGTCACATTTAGCTTGCCCTTGGGATAACTGGATATTTGTTGCTGTTGTTCAGTTGCTAAGTCGTGTTCGACCCTTTGCGACCCCATGGACCATGGCATGCCAGGCTCCCCTGTCCCTCACCATCTCCTGGAGTTTGCTCAAACTTATGTCCATGAGTCAATGATGTCATCCCAACTATCTCATCCTCTGCTGCGCCCTTCTCCTTTTGCCTTCAATCTTCTTCAGCATCAGGGTCTTTTCCAATGAGTTGGAAACCAGTAATAGAGGGAATACATGAATGGGATGAGACCTCCAACACTGGAGGCAGTGAGGATGGCAGAAATAGGAAGTAAGGCAGAGTTACAACTTGAGAAAGAGAAACTACAGGCGCCAATGTTTTGGAAAATCTGAATAATACATTAAAAAAGAAAAACTAAAATGTAGTTAATCCTGAAGGTGGAAGGAGAGGATGACTGGCAATGCTGCCACTATTTATTTTGGCAGTTCTTTTCAAAGGTGATGATGAATTTTGGGGAAAGGTTAGTAGAATTAAGGGAATTAGAAAGTGAATGTCACTTTATAAAGTTCAGTAGCTTCTGGAAGTTCTGAATTGGAGTTCAAGTTTCTTAGGGAAGAACGCGGCCAACATTTTTCATTCTCACAACTGCAGGAAGCTCACAGAAAAATAAAATTTATTAAATGTATTGAGAAAGAGTCTCACTGAGCCTCATGGGTGCCCAGCAATTGTTTTACTCATTTCTCATGAAGTAACTAAAGTTTCTCCCACAGCAGCTGACTCAAAACCTGCCATTATAACAAGTCCCCTTATTCCTATATATTTCCCTTCATTCCCCAAACTTAAAAAAAACAAACCAAACTCGGAGTCTCTCCTTTCTCAGATTCAGAAATGGCCTTTGTTTCTGCTTCCATCCTGTCTTCTGAACTTCATGTCCAAGGAGACTCCCTTCCCTCTCCTTTCTGGACCGATCAGTCATCCCGGCTCTCTCCATCTCTTGAGAGATTCTTTCTCTTCACTGAGATTATCTCTTGGGTCTCTCCTATTCAGAAGCTCCTGCAGGTCTTCTAAGTCTTCTCGTTTCCCTTCTTTTAATGCCAGGCTGGGTGCACCCAGAGACCTCATCCAAAGAGCCTACTTTCTCCCAGTCTCTGGTTCCTCTGCCATATGGCATCCAGCTCCAATGCTTCCTCAGTGCTCCAAGGTCACCAATTACCTCCTAATTGCCAGAACCAATAAACCTCTCTTAGGCCTTATTTTGTTTGATCTCTCTGCTGCACTCGATCCTTCGCTTAACTCTTTCTACTTGAAATCCTATCCTCCCACTGTGTCCAGGCCCAGGGCTACCTGGTTATTCTCATAAGATTCTTCTCAGTCTCCTTTACTGGTGCCCTTTCTTTCCCCTTTTGCCAAATGTGGGCCTTGTCCGAGATGTAACCCTCAGCTCAGCGGTGTCTTTACATATTCACATGCACCTTCTGGGCATCTGTTTCCAGGAGTTTCGGTCATTTGATCAAATTACTCCTCCAGGCTCCCCACTGCTTTTGGGAGAAAGTCCAAGCTCCTTAGGATGGTTTACAAAGCCCTTCATGATCTGGTTTCTCCCCTCACTTCTTTTCCCCTTCCTTTGCTCTTTCCCCCATTTTCCAAATCTTACCATTTTGAATTAATTGCTGTACTTCAAAGATGCTAGCTCTCTCCTTTGGGTCTTTGTACATTCCGTCTCCCTCTCTAGGATTCTCTTCTCTCCTCCCTGGACAGCTCTGCCTCAACCTGTTTTCTTAGACACAACTTCTAGCAGGAGCCTTTTCTAATCACCTCTGTGCCAAAAAAATAAAAAAGAAAGCAGAGACAGGGAAGCAGTTGGGTTCCTCATTTCTGTTACAATGTCATAAAAACTAGTACGTACTGACTGTCAAGCATTCCTTTAAGCATTGTACGTTATTCACAAGATTAATCCTCACCATAAGTCTTGGATGCAAGTGTTATTATTACCGCCACTTATATAAAGGGAAAGAAAGAAAGAAAGAGAAGTCGCTTAGTCGTGTCCGACTCTTTGCGACCCCATGGACTGTAGCCTGGCAGGGTCCTCCATCCATGGGATTTTCCAGGCAAGAATACTGGAGTGGGTTGCCATTTCCTTCTCCAGGGGATCTTCCCAATCCAGGGAAAGGGAACCTTGGGCACATAGAGGTTAAGTACCTTATCCAAGGTCACACAGCTATGAGCGACAGAGGTGAGATCTGGACTCAAGAAATCTGCTTCCAGGGTCAGTGTCCTAAACAGCATGAGGCGATACCACAGCTCTGATATATTACACATCTTCCGTACATTGTCAGTGCGTGGATCTGTCTTCCTCACTAAACTCTAAACTCTTTGAAGGCAGGCACAGAGTCAAGGTCAGCTTTATATCACTGCCCTGCAGAGTGGACAATGAACCGTGATTTGTTGTTGGACTAGGTGGCTGAGCTTTCCTTACTGCGTAGTCTTAAAGATCTCCCCTCCTTGATTACTTACAGCATGGATTCTTATTTAACTGCATCCCTACTGTTGCAATTACATGGATCATTCACCTGTAACTATTAACATACAGGGAGGTTGCCCTGTGTGCCAGAAACTGTGCTGGGTGTTCTATAAGAATCCTCTAAATCCTTCTTCACCTATGAGGCTGATATTATTATTTATGTTTTACAGATAAAGCAGCTGCGGTTCAGAGTGACTCAGGGTCACAGACTAAACTAGCTGTGGAGCTGGGGCTCCAAAACCCGGAGTGGTCCCCCAAGCAGGGCGGCACATTTTCTACCAGACAAAGCCTTTGGGCTTCTCTGAGGTTTCATAAAGAGCCCAGAGGCACAAGTTGCTGTGTGGTTGCTGGCTGATAACTGCCGCTTGCCACGGTTGGGAATCCCTCTTACTTTCCCAAGAGAAACGCTCCCCTGTGTTTCCCAGAAGGGCCGTCTGTGTGCCTGTGGGCGCTACCTCCCTCTCCCACTACCTAAGGCCCCACTTTGGTTCCCTGCTGGCGACTCCCTTCTTCCCTCAGTTCCTCCACAAGGAACACTGAGCTCTCTGACTCCTTTGTCTTCTTTTAAATTCTTGCAAAAGACCTTTTCTTGGTGAAGCTTTTCACCGGGTCTTTTTGTCCTTTCTTCTACTAAAGATGAATAAGCATAGAAAAAGGAAAATACCATAAATACTGTATAAATACGAAGGAGCTGGAGGCCTTTGTTGTTTTTGCCAAAGTCTCCCAGCAGCACATGTCCTGCTGGCTCACCTGAAAAGGACGCTGCTGAAATGTTCTCCCATCCAAATTTCCTTTGCCCCTCTGGTCCTTTCAAATATAACTTCCTTTTGTCAGCAATTAATGTAAACTGTGTGCATGTGTGCTAAGTAGCTTCGATCCTGTCTGACTCTTTGTGACCCTATGGGACTATAGCCCCCCAGGCTCTACTGTCCATGGGATTCTCCATGCAGTTGCCATGCCCTCCTCCAGGGGATCTTTCCAACCCAGGGATCAAACCCAAGTCTCATGTCTTCTGCACTGGCAGGCGGGTCCTTTACGACTAGTGAGGGATTCCCAGGTGGCTCAGACAGTAATGTAAACTATATACAGTTTATTCTGTACATTAAAAATTTTCAGTGAGATAACACCCTATTGATGGAAACAGCTTCCTTTACTTGTATAAAGACTCTCTCAGAAAACAAGAGTTCTGAGACTAAACAATGACAACCTCACCAACATACCTGAGATGATAACTTCCACTTCCATGAATGTAAACAGCAGGCTCACAGGCATTAAGAGCACTTGCATTTCTATTTGCACTGATGTGAAAAAAATTCCTGTTAAACTTCTCTCTCCTAAGGACATCAAATTGAACTTTTTGTTTACAGCTCTTTTCTGCTGGCCCTTCCCAGGTGGCTCAGTGGTAATGCATTCACCTGCCAATGCAGGAGACATGGGTTTGATCCCTGGGTTGGGAAGATCTCCTGGAGAAGGAAATGGCAACCCACTCTAATATGCTTGCCTGGGAAATCCCATGCTTGGAGGGGTCTTGTGGGAAGTACATGGGGTTGCAAAGAGCTAGGCATGACTTAGCAACTAGAAAAACAACAACAACTTTTCTGCTGATAAAAGAATTCAGGATCAAAAATAACAAAGCTGACCGTAGATTTTTTTTTTTTTGAATACTACTGTGAAATCACAATCACCTGTTTCGGGTGATCAAAGAGGCAGGCAGTTCCTGGCTTCTATTGCGGTATCTCCTAAATAAATATTTGGAGAGAAGATACATGAACTTGTATTTCATGGTCTCATTAGAATGTGCCTCTTGGAGACTAATTTCTTTTTTCATTATCTTTCTTCTCCCCAAACACACTGCTAATTGTATTTTCAGTAGATGGTAAATACAAGGAAGTTTTTGCTAATCGGTGAAACTCAAGGGATTTTCCCTTTCCAATAGGGCACTGAAAGATGCTAACACTGGGCCTTGGAGTCGATTTATGATTATACATTACCTCTTTATTCACTTTCTTCTCAAACAGTCTGCAATTATTCCATAGTTAGCAAGCATTACTCATATTTTTTTCCTCTCATGTCTAAATGTGTATTCAAAAGATACACAAGCAGTTAGAAATCTAGATGCAAGTGGAGAATAAAATTAAAAGCCCTTTGAAATAGCATACAACTCTCTAATAAGGGATAATAAAAATCAAGGTCGTGGTAACAATGGGAACTGCTTTCAAGATACTAAAAGAATATTTAGCAGAATGGTACTTCCTCATGTTACCACAGAATTTTTAATAGTTTAAATTACAAAGGTAATATTAAGATATACATATTATTGACAACCTGTTGAAAAACCAAGAAGAGAAAATGCTATGGGTCATCTTCAAAGTAATATAATGATTTCTGAAGAGGACTTGAAAGTTGCCAAAATTTATATTTGTTACTAATTAAGACAAATATTGTATTTAATAAAAAGACATATTGAAAAAGTCAAAGGTATATTGACATAGCTTCCTGAAAAATTGCAGATAAAATTTAAGCAAAACTCATTAAAAAAAATTGTCAGTGTAAAAGTGAAATATGTAAAATAAGGAATATAGAAAAAGTAGGTGTTAATAAAAACAAATGTTATATATCATATTTGTTTAATAACAAACATTTCTCACTGGAGTGACCAAGATGGCTAGGCTTTGTTTTTGGAAGTAGTATTAAAAGAAATTGCAATATAAGTGTCTAAGATGGCTTGAAGAATAAAGCATTTCTCTCCACACATCAGAGAATGAAATTAGTAGGCTGGTAACTTCTGAGTGTACAAAGTTGGAAATTTATGATGTATTCAGTTCAGTTCAGTTCAGTTCAGTAGCTCAGTCGTGTCCGACTCTCCGCGACCCCATGAATCACAGCACGCCAGGCCTCCCTGTCCATCACCAACTCCCGGAGTTCACTCAAACTCATGTCCACAGAATCGGTGATGCCATCCAGCCATCTCATTCTCCGTCGTCCCCTTCTCCTCCCGCCCCCAACCTTTCCCAGCATCAGAGTCTTTTCCAGTGAGTCAACTCGTCGCATGAGGTGGCCAAAGTATTGCAGTTTCAGCTTTAGCATCAGTCCCTCCAATGAACTAAACCCCAAAATGCTGCAGAAAAAGCACATGCACATGCTATCTATTTCAAAAGAGTAAGAAAATAAAGAATGTAGATATAAAATATTTTTAAGATTAATATTTCTGTAAACTAAACGCAATATTAATTTAATATTGTAAATTAAATGCAAAAAATAGTAGTGTTAGTCATTCAGTTGTGCCTGACTTTTTATGACCCCATGGACTGCAGCACTCCAGGCTCCTCTGTCCATGGAATTCTCCAGGCAAGAATACTGGAGTGATTGCCATTCCCTTTTCCAGGGGATCTTCCCAACCCAGGGATCGAACCCAGGTCTTCTACACTGCAGGAAGATTCTTTACCATCTGAGCACCAGGGAAGCATTCTAAGATCTAGATCTAGATCTATATATATATATATGAAGGAAAACTGCCTGATTTTTAAAAAATCCTGTAAATGTCCAAGTCTAAATTATCTAAGATAATACGGATAATGTAAACCAGGAACCAATCCTCAAAAGCAGTAAAGTAGCCAAAGTAACTTCATATACTCAGATGGGTTGTGTGCTTTGTAGCCCTTGGGACACCACTAACCGACTCATAGGTAGTTTATATGAATAAACCCCTCCCACTCCCACTAGGGAGCTGGACACCATGGTAGACTATGGAGTAGCTAAAACTAAACAACATAGATAACTCACAAAAGTAATGCTTTTCAAGCTACATTTACAAATAGTATTTAATATGGCTGCAGAATACAGAGTGACTGTAAGCATTGTGGGCTCAGCATGATACACAGCACATGGTCAGAATACACGATGGACGGAATGAACAAAGTGAGTGTTTTCAAACTGTAAGCTCATTTCAAACAAGAAAGTAGATACTCAGTCTAGGAGGAACTGGTAAACTCTTAGGCAAATGTATTTTGTACTTTTACTGAATATTTCTCTCCTTGATTCATAGTCAAGATGGAGAAGACTGGCCTCAAAATAGCAGCTTTTTAGATCACTGCTTGTGGGTTTACATCTTTGCTGAAGGAGGAGAAGGTCATGGGAAGGAAAGAGCCTCTATGGAAGCTGACCCAAGTGTAGAGAGGGAATTTCCATCTGCTTCCACTCCAGTTGTGTTTTGCTACAGTGAGAAGGAGCAGAGTTCACCCTAAGATTAACAAAGGAAGAAAAGCTTTCCACTAAGTAACAATGCAAAGAAGAAATGGATAGCTCGATTTTCCAACATTAATGGGGATTCACAGTATTCACTCTTTAGTAATTGAAAGTTGATTGTATATATGAATACTTAGTTGTAACTGTTAAAGTGAAAATTTAGGTTAAAGAAAATCACTGAAGCAATCAACACAATTTATTATTCATTAAATTCCTGCAATGTATGTGTTAGTTGCTATTCAGAGAACACTGAACTAGTTTAAATGTAATTTTTATTGTCTACATTGCAAGAATCCTTTATTTTCAATTATGTTAGGCATTTTAAGTTAAATTTATGGGAAAAATTAATATATAATATAAGGTACAATTTTTAATTGGTTAACTCATCTGTGTTAAGTACAATTACCTGTTGTCTATCCAGAATCCTTTCTTATCATCTTTCTAACGTCTAAAATTTTAAATGCTGACTTTGTTTGGAGAAGCAACATGATTAGTTCAAAGCACTCATCTCCCCATGTATTCTTGCACTTCTAGGTTACTATGTAATGGTTTTGAATAATAAGATGCAAACAAATCATCTGAGGTTAAATTTCTGGAAAGCTACTGTTTTCTGGATAAAAGGAGCAGAAACAGCTATTATGTCTTTTGCATCTTCATCTATCCTCCATCCTGGCTGGAAGAGGGAAGCACAGCAGCCTTTTTGCAAACATGAGGTTGAAAGCCACACAGTCTGGATGAAGCAACAGGAGGCCAGAAGGAGCCTGGAGATATGGTGACTTGTTTGAGCAACTATACCAATCCTGGCCAGTTTGCTTTTGCCCTTCTTGATGCCTAAGAAAAATAAACTCTTTTTTGGTGAAACCACTGTCATTGACTGTCCACTAGTTGAAACAAACACATCCTAGTAAAAACAACTAATTATAAAAATGTAATGGTCCTTACATGTAATATGATAAAATCTACACATTTCCTGCTACTGGTGCTGTTTGTTTCTGATAAGTTCAGTACAGTCACTCAGCAGTGTCCAACTCTTTGCAACCTCATTGACTGCAGGACGCCAGGCTTCCCTGTCCATCACCAACTCCCAGAGCTTACTCAAACTCATGTCCATTGAGTCGGTAATGCCATCCAACCATCTCATCCTCTGTCGTCCCCTTCTCCTGCCTTCAATCTTTCCCAGAATCAGGGTCTTTTTCAAAATAGTCAGTTCTTCCCATCAGGTGGCCGAAGTACTAGAGTTTCAGCTTCAGCATCAGTCCCTCCAACAAACACCCAGGACTGATCTCCTTTAGGATGGAATAGCTAGATCTCCTTGCTGTCCAAGGGACTCTCAAGAGTATTCTCCAACACCACAGTTCAAAAGCATCAAGTCTTTGGTGCTCAGCTTTCTTTATAGCAAAACTCTCACAAAACTACTGGAAAAACCATAGCTTTGACGAGACGGACCTTTGTTGGTAAAGTGATGTCTCTGCTTTTTAATATGTTGTCAAGGTTGGCCATAACTTTTCTTCTAAGGAGAAAGTGTCTTTTAATTTCATGACTTTAGTCACCATCTGCAGTGATTTTGGAGCTCCCCAAAATAAAGTCTGTAACTGTTTCCACGTTTGCCCATCTATTTGCCATGAAGTGATGGGACCGGATGCCATGATCTTAATGTTGAGCTTTAAGCCAAATTTTTCACTCTCTCTTTCACTTTCATCAAGAGGCTCTTTAGTTCTTCACTTTCTGCCATAAGGGTGGTGTCACCTGCATATCTGAGGTTATTGATATTTCTCCCAGCAACCTTGATTCCAGCTTGTGCTTCAGCCCAGCATTTCACATGATGTACTCCACATATAAATTAAATAAGCAGGGTGACGATATAAAGCCTTGACGTACTCCTTTCCTGGTTTGGAACCAGTCTGTTGTTCCATGTCCAGGTCTAACTGTTGCTTCTTGACCTGCATGCAGATTTCTCAAGAGCCAGATCAGGCAGTCTGATATTCCCATCTCTTGAAGAATTTTCCACAGTTTGCTGTGATCCACACAGTCAAAGGCTTTAGCATAGTCAATAAAGCAGAAGATGTTTTTCTGGAACTCTCTTGCTTTTTCGATGATCCAGCGGATGTCGGCAATTTGATCTCTGGTTCCTCTGCCTTTTCTAAATCCATCTTGAACATGTGGAAGTTCACAGTTCACGTACTTTTGAAGCCTGACTTGGAGAATTTTGAGAATGACTTTGCTAGCATGTGAGATGAGTGCAGGTGTGCGGTAGTTTGAGCATTCTTCAGCATTGCCTTTCTTTGGGATTTGAATGAAAACTGACCTTTTCCAGTCCTGTGGCCACTGCTGAGTTTTCCAAATTTGCTGGTATATTGAGTGCAACACTTTCACAACTTCATCTTTTAGGATTTGAAATAGATCAAGTGGAATTCCATCACCTCCACTAGATTTGTTCATAGTGATGCTTCCTAAGGCCCACTTGACTTCACATTCCAGGATGTCTGGCTCTAGGTGAGTGTGAGTGATCACACCATCTTGATTATCTGGGTCATGAAGATCTTTTTTGTATAGTTCTTCTGTGTATTCTTGCCAGTTTTCTCAATATCTTCTGCTTCTGTTAGGTCCATGACATTTCTGTCCTTTATTGCATGAAATGGACTGGTTGGATCTCCCTGCAGTCCAAGGGACTCTCAACAGTCTTCTCCAGCACCACAGTTCAAAAGCAGGAGATCAATCCTGGGTGTTCACTGGAAGGACTGATGCTAAAGCTGAAACTCCAATACTTTGGCCACCTCACATGACGAGTTGACTCACTGGAAAAGACTCTGATGCTGGGAAGGATTGGGGGCGGGAGGACAAGGGGACAACAGAGAATGAGATGGCTGGATGGCATCACCGACTTGATGGACATGAGTTTGAGTGAACTCCGGGAGTTGGTGATGGACAGGGAGGCCTGGCATGCTGTGATTCATGGGGTCGCAAAGAGTCGGATACGACTGAGCGACTGAACTGAACTGAACTGAGAGATCTCGCCAAGAAAATTAGAGATACCAAGGGAACATTTCATGCAAGTTCAGTTCAGTTCAGTTCAGCTGCTCAATCGTGTCTGACTCTTTGAGACCCCATGAATCACAGCACGCCAGGCCTCCCTGTCTATCAACAACTCCCAGAGTTCACTCAAACTCATGTCCATCGAGTCGGTGATGCCATCCAGCCATTTCATTCTCTGTCGTTCCCTTCTTCTCCCGCCCCCAATCCTTCTCAGCATCAGAGTGTTTTCCAGTGAGTCAACTCGTCACATGAGGTGGCCAAAGTATTGGAGTTTCAGCTTTAGCATCAGTCCTTCCAGTGAACACCCAGGATTGATCTCCTTTAGAATGGACTGGTTGGATTTCCTTGCAGTCCAAGGGACTCTCAACAGTCTTTTCCAGCACCACAGTTCAAAAGCATCAATTCTTCGGCGATCAGCCTTCTTCACAGTCCCACTCTCACATCCACACATGACCGCTGGAAAAACCATAGCCTTGACTAGATGGACCTTGGTTGGAAAATCAATGTCTCTGCTTTTTAATATACTATCTAGGTTGGTCATAACTTTCCTTCCAAGGAGTAAGCGTCTTTAAATTTCATGGCTGCAATTAGCATCTGCAGTGATTTTGGAGCCCCAACAAATAAAGTCTGACACTGTTTCCACTGTTTCCCCATCTATTTCCCATGAAGTGATGGGACCAGATGCCATGATCTTTGTTTTCTGAATGTTGAGCTTCAAGCCAACCTTTTCACTCTCCTCTTTCACTTCCATCAAGAGGCTTTTTAGTTCCTCTTCACTTTCTGCCATAAGGGTGGTGTCATCTGCATATCTGAGGTTATTGATATTTCTCCCGGTAATCTTGATTCCAGCTTGTGCTTCTTCCAGCCAAGCGTTTCTCATGATGTACTCTGCATATAAGTTAAATAAGCAGGGTGACAATATACAGCCTTGATGTAGTCGTTTTTCTATTTGGAACCAGTCTGTTGTTCCATGTCCATTTCTAACTATTGCTTCCTGACCTGCATACAGGTTTCTCAAGAGGCAGGTCAGGTGGTCTGGGATTCCCATCTCTTTCAGAATGTTCCACAGTTTATTGTGATCCACACAGTCAAAGGCTTTGGCATAGTCAATGAAGCAGAAATAGATGTTTTCCGGAACTCTCTTGCTTTCTCCATGATCCAGTGGATGTTGGCGATTTGATCTCTGGTGTCTCTGCCTTTTGTAAAACCTGCTTGAACATCTGGGAGTTCATGGTTCACATATTGCTGAGGCCTGGCTTGGAGAATTTTGAGCATGACTTTACTAGCATGTGAGATGAGTGCAATTGTGCGGTAGTTTGAGCATTCTTTGGCATTGCCTTTCTTTGGGATTGGAATGAAGACTGACCTTTTCCAGTGGCCACTGCTGAGTTTTCCAAATTTGCTGGCGGATTGAGTGCAGCACTTTCACAGCATCATCTTTCAGGATTTGAAATAGCTCAACTGGAATTCCATCACCTCCACTAGCTATGTTCATAGTGATGCTTTCTAAGGCCCACTAGACTTCACATTCCAAGATGTCTGACTTAGGTGAGTGATCTCGAGTCTTTCCCATTCTATTGTTTTCCCCTATTTCTTTGCATTGATCACTGAGGAAGGCTTTATTATCTCTCCTTGCTATTACTATGGCCAAAGGTTCGTGACATTTTACAGGAGGCAGTGATCTAGACTATCCCGAAGAATAAGAAATGCAAAAAGGCAAAATAATCTGAGCAGGCCTTACAAATAGCTATAAAAAGAAGAGAAGTGAAAGGCAAAGGAGAAAAGGAAATATTTATGGTAAGTATGTTATATCCAATATAAACATTATTTTGAGGAAAATAATCAGAGGGATTAGGGGACATATGATCTAAAACAGGATTATCTAAGAAAATGTGTGACAAGGTGATAAATATATATTGCAGTGTTATATTTTGGGAAATCTAATTAAGCAAAACTTTACCAGAATCAAACTCCTTTTCTTTACTCAGGGAATCAGACAAAATAGGAGCATCTTGTTACTAATCTTAACAGAGGAAGCTAATACACTGTTAAAATGAAACCAATTTAAGATAAAATAATTTATATGTCCAATACAATATTTTTTATTGAAATATAGTTGATATATAATATTATATTAGTTTCAGGTATGAAACATAATGATTTTTTTTTGGTATACATTAAGAGATAATCAATGAATCTAGTTAATACTATAAAACATTTTCTTTCAAAACCAATGTGAATGCATCAGTGGAAACCAACCTGGGGTTTCTGGTCTATATTTGGGTCGCTTTAAGAAAACAATAGGCAACAATAATGAGGATTTGTGAGTTAGTTCTAAATATCAGTATGATGATGACTAGCACCTGTACATTTTAGTAAGCTCAGAAACATCCTAAAAGAGAAACTACTTTTTCTTTGGGTTAAACTTATATACACATGTTATTGGCATGTTTACTTATATGTCTCTGGCATGTTTACTTATATGTCAATAATTGACTGACATCAATCAGTCAATCATTATTACTTATCAATGTTATTTTTTTCATGAAGGAAATTCTTCTAACATTGGGGCTATGAGGGTTTCCTGCTATCATTCTCAGCAGTAAATGCTTGACACTGCAGTTTCATATATTCTCAAGTGACTCTGAAGGCCCTTGTCTGGAAAAAATCTGATATTTTGCTGAGGAATGAATCTGAATCACTTTGCAGAAAATGCACATGGCACAAAGTCCAGCTTCTGAAACCTTTGGAGCATGATTTTTCTCCACTTGTCTTTGGATATATAGGAATGCATCTCAGATGATCATTTTCTAGATCCAGGTAAGTTATAACGGAGTAATGTAACTTATGATAAAACTTATTTCAGTGGCAGCATTTATTATTTTTCATGGTGTGAAGGGCTTCCCTGGTGGCTCAGATAGTAAAGAATCTGCCTGCAGTGTGGGAAACCTGTGTTTGATGCCTGGGTTGGGAAGAAGTCCTGGAGGAGAGCATGGCAACCCACTCTAGTATTCTGGCCTAGAGAACCCCCAAGGATAGAGGGGCCTGGTGGGCTAAGTCCATGGAGTCAAAAAGAGTCAGACACAACTGAGCAACTAAGCACAATAACAACAATGGTGTGACAATCAGTGTTGTTTGGTTCTTCCAACCCCATTCCCAGCCAACTTCTTCTTGCAACTGGAATAGAGGCTCTGCTCTGCTCTGCTCAGTCACTTCAGTCGTGTCCGACTCTGTGTGACCCCATAGACGGAAGCCCACCAGGCTCCCCCGTCCCTGGGATTCTCCAGGCAAGAACACTGGAGTGGGTTGCCATTTCCTTCTCCAATGTGTGAAAGTGAAGTCACTCAGTCGTATCCGACCCTCAGCAACTCCACAGACTGCAGCCTACCAGGCTGCTCCATCCATGGGATCCTCCAGGCAAGAGTACTGGAGTGGCTTGCCATTGCCTTCTCCGGGAAAAGAGGCTAGAAAATCAAATACTTATACCCTAGCCAACTCTGGGTCAGTAGCTATGTGTGGAAGTGGGATGGAGCCTCCTGGGGGAAGGCCTTAGCTTTTACTAGTAAGAAAGACAAACTTGGCACTATCCTGTCACTCCTTTTAACCTTTTCTTGTCTTCACCAAGGGGTTTATGCCCAGAGTTGCCATGAGAGGGTTGAAAGGGAGAAGCTAAGACAGCAAAAGTCACAACCAACCCAGGGAACTCACCTCTCCTCCTATTCCCTGCCAGCAGGTGCATTTACCTATTATGTCAGAAATATAAATCCTACTTCTTTAGTAGAACTTTCTGTTACCTGTAGCTTAGAGCATTTCTAACTGACATAAATAGTATTATGAATTAATTTAGTCCTATACATAGAGCATTATTTTCTGAAAGACCCAAAGATTCTCTAAAAACCTTCCATTATTTGGCTTATTTCAGGAAGAAAACTACATATAATACTGCTATTTGTGAATTAGGAGACTGGTGAAAGTATCAAGAGGAATTCTAGAAAATATTTAGCCTATGAAGCATTCCAAAAGTGGAGACATATATAGCTTCCTTTCAGGTAATCCAATTCACTTTGCTTGCTCAACTAGGTAAGTATCTTTCATATCTTAATTTGGTTTTTGCAAGGGAATATTTTACTAGGAAAAAAAATATTTCTGACAGTTAAAATGATTATTACTGTTCAGAGGGAAATTACTAATTATACCTTGTCACAGACTAATGCATTTTTGTTTGTCAGGTATGAGTTTGGTTATTGAGAATTAGCAGCCCAGGAGCTCAATTGCCCTGGGGGAATTTAAAAACAATCAATGAAATTCCTAAATATAAATTCCTGAACATAAAAGTTCTCAGAAATTCTGACAAGCTGTGAACATTGATTTTTCTCTCCTACACATGAAACATAACCTGAAAAAGACTTCCTTTTTTATGTCTGAATTATACTACTAATGACAAAAAACAGAAATTGGAAAATAACTTGGAAGTAGTCTACTTAGGGTATCATTAGTTTCATAAGAGTAAGTATCAAAAAGTTTTTAGCACAAAAGTCTAAATGCTACTTAAAAAACACTCAAGAGACCTTTAATCATTGAGAACTTGAATTCAAGGAATTAGGAAAGTATAATAAAATAAGTTGCTATCTAGGTAGGAATTTATCTACCTTGTTAATCTGAAGTCAAATGCAATTAATTCTAAACTTGAGTGATTTATTTTAAAAAGTTTAAAGTGACTTAGGTTCAAATCTAGAATCCTTACTATTTGCATTGACATCTCAAGTTTCCTCATCTATAAAATGGAATAATACCCATTCTTCCAATCTCACAGGTTTTCTGAAATGAGATGATTTATATTTTATTAATAAGATGACCATGTGCTTGGTAATTCACTTCTTTCTTTTTTTATGAGAATATTATATTTTCTTCCTTTTGAGCAATTCCAGTCCACCAATGAAATAACTTCTAAGAGAGTCTCTTGTTATCATCTCATTAATGAGGTTGTTAAAGTGATGTGATTTCTCATTCTTTTTCCACTTATTTTCCAGTCATGATCATATTTAAACCTTCACTCACTTCAAAAATGTTTCCAGAGAGTTAAAAGGTCTCTTTTGCCAAACTTCTAGTACATTACCTGAAACTATATATATATATTTAATTTTTTTTAGCTTATTTTGGACTGGGCATACATTTCAGAATTAAAATTTTAGTATTACTTATGGACCTTCCTTTTTACTTTTTTATTCACAAATTACTGCCTTATAACACTAGTGACATTAGAGCACTAGGTTCTTTACACTTCATTTCAAATTAAATGTTTCTGTGCACTTGAAACTCAATTTTCTTTTGCTTGTTTTCCCAGGGTGTTCTTAACACCCAGAAAAGTATAGCATCTTAAGAGTGCTGACCAGTAATCTGAATCAATACTGGCCTCTGCCAGGATCTTTTACTACAAATCTCTAACAATTCTTTTGTTCCTAGTGTTATGACAGAGTCAATTTGATTTCCAAGTTGATGCTCATTTCTCTCCTAATATATTGGAATAAAGTGTTTTCAAGAACCAATTATACAAGCAGACCTTAATCGGTCTGTCTTCATGCTTATTTACTTTTACTAATGCATGTTTGTCACAAGACATGGTGATGCGAAACCTCTAATTTACTTTGTGATCAAAACCCTGATGATCAGCAGTTCCTACTTTGGCACAATATTAATGACTTCTTGCAGATGACTCTAAAACATTTCGGTGTCAGCATTCTCTCTTGCTGGAGAAGGCAAGGAGAATGATGTTTATGTTCACTAGGCCTCACTCACTAAAAGACCCAGGATGAGAGCGGCCCTGCCATTTAGCCTTAAGAGTTTGATTAATAACCAACAGAGTTGGAGCATTTAAAATATGGCGGCAGCCTTTTTCCTTACAGTATTAAGAAAAACATCCTTCCTCTAGTCTAGAGATTAAATTAGTTATCTTGAATGTCTGAGGTCCTTCAGGATACCCAGGAATTTTCTGTCCTCTTAAAATCAAGCCATGCACTAAAGAACATGCTGCTGCTGCTGCTAAGTCACTTCAGTAGTGTCTGACTCTGTGCGACCCCATAGACAGCAGCCCACCAGGCTCCCCTGTCCCTGGGATTCTCCAGGCAAGAATACTGGAGTGGGTTGCCATTTCCTTCTCCAATGCATCAAAGTGAAAAGTGAAAGTGAAGTCGCTCAGTTGTGTCTGACTCCTAGCGACCCCATAGACTGCAGCCCACCAGGCTCCTCCATCCATGGGATTTTCCAGGCAAGAGTACTGGAGTGGGTTGCCATTGCCTTCTTCAAAAGAATATGCTGCTGCTGCTGCTGCTGCTTAGTCACTTCAGTCTTGTCCGACTCTGTGTGACCCCATAGATGGAAGCCCACCAGGCTCCCCCATCCCTGGGATTCTCCAGAAAAGAACACTGGAGTGAGTTGCCATTTCCTTCTCCAATGCTAGGAATTGCTAAAAACTAAAATTTCAGCCTTTTCATTCCTGTTGTTTGTTTGTTTACTATCATTATTTGTTAAATGGATTTATTCAGTATTCACTCTTCAATCTTCCTTCTCTCTAATGAAGCCAGCTACTAAACTGGAATATTTTACTGCTGATATAAATTACAATGAGATCAAAGTCACCTCTGAGGACTGAAGGATCATTAAAATTAGGGCATACTATGACATTTGCATGACATTTTTGCTTCTGAGCTTGCTTTTGCTTTCCCTGTTGTCTGGAATGCCTTCCTCTCTCTTCTGTCATGATCCAAATCCAGCCAATCCTTCAAAGCTCAGGCTAAATCCTTCCTTGATGAATACAGCCTGCGCTGCTCTTGCCTGTCTCTAAATCCTGTTGCCCTCTTGTTTGTGTCACACAGTCTGGCACTTTCTATTTCAGTCTAGTATTTATAAATCACTTGTTCTTAATTGTTTCATACGTATAAGTTTTACTTTCTCTGAAAATTTTTCTGTTCCCTATGCCTTTTACTTCTTTTGGGTTCTCACAGTATTTCATGCAATATCAAGACACAGCAAGAAGTCAAGAGTTACTATCTAATGTCATAATTTGTATGAGTGTATGAATGTTAAAGAAGTTCTATTATCAGTGTTGGCCTAAATGGAGAAATATTACTGGGACTACAAAAGAAAAATAAGAAAAGAGAACATAGAGTGAATTCTCATCTTTAAAAATCCAAAGTATGCATTAGTGAAATTTCAAAATGAGTTAGCTTAGCTTCAATTTTAGCAAAAAATTAAATAAATAAAAACCTCTTGGAAAATAACAGCAGATATTCTAAATTTTGTGAGAGAAATGCCCCTTTTCCTACTTTTTCTTTAGTATCATTAAGATTGAAGACAAGATTCTTTTTGTTGAGACTGCTCCTAATAGCCTGGACTGAAAGGGTAATTCAGTAACAAGTCTGAAAAGTGGCATGTCTCACTGATAATCACTTATATTCCTTTAATCCAACTCTGAAAACCACATGCACTAGCTAAGTCCAAGGGAAAAGCCCCTACCATAGCTCACCGCTCCTCTTTCCTCAATGATGGATGACATACAGCAAGATCCTGAAAAGAATCCTTTTATTGTCAAAAGAGGCGCTTCCCCTGTGGCTCGGCAGTAAAGAATCTGCCCGCAATGCAGGAGACACAAGAGGTGTGAGTTCGATCCTTGGGTCAGCATTCTTGCCTGAGAAATTCCATGGACAGAGGCTGTTGATGGGCTGAAGTCCATAAGGTCACAAAGAGTTGGACACAGCTGAGCCACTGAACACATACACACATTGTCAAAAGAATAGAATCACTAGTTCAAACCTAGGAAAGCCAAAATCATGCTTTGTGAAATTAGTCACAGTGAAAGAAGAAAAGTGAAGAGAGACACAGGCTGGTATAGCAAATAGCAACAAAAGCACACTGCCTGCTAACATTTATTGAATACTTTCCAGGTGCTACGCTAAGTACTTCCTTTGACCTAACTCTCAGTGTTGGATGTTAGTGCATGTGCCTCAAGGGAAATTACCAAGCAACAGTTGCTTATGACACCAATAGACTCTAATAATTGTATTTTTGATCTATAATGCCGCATGAAGTTATAAGCTATCAAACCAAATTTATTTTCATTATTAATATATTGGGTTCAGTTCAGTTCAGTCGCTCAGTCGTGTCCGACTCTCCGCGACCCCATGAATCACAGCACGCCAGGCCTCCCTGTCCATCACCAACTCCCGGAGTACACTCAAACTCATGTCCACAGAGTCGGTGATGCCATCCAGCCATCTCATTCTCCGTCGTCCCCTTCTCCTCCAGCCCCCAACCTTTCCCAGCATCAGAGTCTTTTCCAGTGAGTCAACTCGTCGCATGAGGTGGCCAAAGTATTGCAGTTTCAGCTTTAGCATCAGTCCCTCCAATGAACATCCAGGATTGATCTCCTTTAGAATGGACTGGTTGGATCTCCTTGCAGTATAAGGGACTCTCAAGAGTCTTCTCCAACACCACAGTTCAAAGGCATCGATTCTTCGGCGATCAGCCTTCTTCACAGTCCAACTCTCACATCCATACATGACCATGGGAAAAACCATTGCCTTGACTAGACGGACCTTGGTTGGCAAAGTAATGTCTCTGCTTTTTAATATACTATCAAGGTTGGTCATTACTTTCCTTCCAAGGAGCAAGCGTCTTTTAATTTCATGGCTGCAATTAGCATCTGCAGTGATTTTGGAGCCCAAAAAAACAAAGTCTGACACTGTTTCAACTGTTTTTCCATCTATTTCCCATGAAGTGATGGGACCAGATGCCATGATCTTTGTTTTCTGAATGTTGAGCTTCAAACCAACCTTTTCACTCTCCTCTTTCACTTTCATCAAGAGGCTTTTGAGTTCCTCTTCACTTTCTGCCATAAGGGTAGTGTCATCTGCATATCTGAGGTTATTGATATTTCTCCCAGCAATCTTGATTCCAGCTTGTGCTTCTTCCAGCCCACCGTTCCTCATGATGTACTCTGCATATAAGTTAAATAAGCAAGGTGACAATATACAACCTTGACGTACACCTTTTCCTATTTGGAACCAGTCTGTTGTTCCATGTCCAGTTCTAACTGTTGCTTCCTGACCTGCATACAGGTTTCTCAAGAGGCAGGTCAGGTGGTCTGGGATTCCCATCTCTTTCAGAATGTTCCACAGTTTATTGTGATCCACACAGTCAAAGGCTTTGGCATAGTCAATGAAGCAGAAATAGATGTTTTTCTGAAACTCTCTTGCTTTCTCCATGATCCAGCGGATGTTGGCAATTTGATCTCTGGTGCCTCTGCCTTTTCTAAAACCTGCTTGAACATCTGGGAGTTCACGGTTTACATATTGCTGAAGCCTGGCTTGGAGAATTTTGAGCATGACTTTACTAGCGTGTGAGATGAGGGCAATTGTCCGGTAGTTTGAGCATTCTTTGGCATTGCCTTTCTTTGGGATTGGAATGAAGACTGACCTCTTCCAGTCCTGTGGCCACTGCTGAGTTTTCCAAATCTGCTGGCATATTGAGTGCAGCACTTTCACAGCATCATCTTTCAAGATTTGAAATAGCTCAACTGGAATTCCATCACCTCCACTAGCTTTGTTAGTAGTGATGCTTTCTAAGGCCCACTTGACTTCACATTCCAAGATGTCTGGCTCTAGGTCAGTGATCACGTTATCGTGACTATCTTGGTCGTGAAGATCTTTTTTGTACAGTTCTTCTGTGTATTCTTGCCACCTCTGGGTTACTATATCATTATTATCCTTCCTTAAAATACCACTACATCTTGAATGAGATAAGACAGCGTTCAGCATATTTTTGTTCTAAGTTCACTGGATTCTCTGTGTCTAGTTACACAGTTTCCAAATTCTATTAAAGATGTTAAAATCTATTCTAGAAGTAACTGTACTCTAGATAAACTATTCGGTGGGTTTTGGAATAGTAAATCAATAAATGTTTTATAAGAATTTACTTTTCTTTCCTTGAAATGCAAGTCTAAAAGGCAAAGCATATCCAGATAAGGAGCTATGTATTTTTCAAGGATATAGTAGTATGATCTTAGTAGGAGAAATATTTTAAATTTTTGGTATGATGTTTCTAATGAGTCTTCTGATTGATGCCTTATGTGATATGCAAGTTACTTTTAATAAAAATCAAAAAATTTTCTCTCAAGATTTACATTTTATGTCACCAAAGTTCCAAGATGATAAAAATCTATATGAATAGAGAATTTCTAGGCTCTAAGGTGATAGCCTGTTTAATAAATATATCTGATAAAATTCACTTCTGAAAAATCCAACGATTGAATATCTCTTAATTTTCTATACTAGCATGTGACTTGCAACTACTATAATTAATGAATATCAAGTTTTAAAAAGAGCACTGAATATTAATTTAAAAACTAAAAATATTTCCCTTGTTACCGATGTTTTTCTAGAAGAGAGCTTGTCTCATTTCTGAGAATAAAACAACGAAAAGTGACATCTACATAACTACACTGAATTGAATATCTCTTCTGTGAAGCTTCAATATGTCAGCAGTAATATTGAAAGTAGCATATCAAAAAGCACCCGAGAGGCCATCCTACTCCACACATATAAGAAATTATCCCACTTGTAGGTAGAAAAACACTGTCATCATTACATAAGCATATCAAAACTCAATGAGGAAAAAGGAGCTGCAGAGCTTTTCATATAATTTTAAAAGTAAATATTCCATAATGTTTCTAACACTTAGAGACTGAATATCAGATTTTTACTCTTGAAAGTGCATACCACTCCAATAGTCCCCAAAGGCCAGCATGTAAATAGATATTTTATTTTCACCCTTGAAAGTTGTTTCTTTGTCTAAGCTTAAAAAAAAATAAATATTACTTATGTTAGTTAGAGTAAGTCATTGGTGCTACTTTCAACCAGTTTCGGTATTGATGTTTTTTCCCCGCTTGCTCTGAGGGCAGTAAAGCTTAGAACAATTTTTGTGAAAATTTCAGCATTAATATGAGCAAGCACACGCATAAAAATTCTGCAAATTAAACTAAGATTATATATGTATGTAATATGAATTACTAATTAACTATAGAGATAATAAAGTCATTCTTTGAAAATCTTCACATTTTGTATGTGTATAAAAAAGAATTTTGAAGTAATAAGAAAATGTGTCTATTAATCTCTGAAGATGAAAAGTAGAAAAAAGAGAAAACTGCATTTTTATAACTACTTTAGAAAGAACATATCATAATTCATTCAACATTTATTTTTACTAAGTGGAAATATGTGTATGCACTGACTTTTGTCAACTGATCAAAACAGACAACTAATATGATAAACAAGCATAAAATTGCATTTTAAAAGAAAACACAAGACTATATGGGAAAGCCAATGCAAATTTCATTCCATAATGACTTCTATGTACTCATATCAAACTAATATTTAAAAACTTTTACAGAAATCTCATTTTTGTGTTTAAGATCCCTTAAAAATACAAATATATAAATTGATTTAACTTGATACAGAATTTGTAATTGCTAAAAATTTTGCACTTCCATATAGCTGCTAATTTTCAGAGAAAAATTCTAGTCGTTTCAAGCCATTGAACATGATAATAGCAAAAATGAGATTGATCATTAACTCCAGCAACTGCCTTTCCCTTCATCTTAAGCTTTTAGTTAACCAAATGAATTAATACTTGCTAACTCTTTTAAAGAATTATTACTTAATTTAATTTGTGCAATCTTGTGGACAAATCCAAGCTTCAATATCTCCTTTACGCAGATGACTTCTAAATCTGTATTGCTAACCTTGACCTCTCTCTTGAGTTTCAAACGCTTATTTCAAATGCCTCTTCCTCATAATTTGGATTTTCTTCATGGTTCCTTTCTTTTGATCAAAGGCACCATCCTTCTTCCTGATTTTCAAGGCTAAAAGTCTCAGGTAAGTGTTGAGCACCTCCCCAACTCTTATACACAAATATAGGAAATTCTCAGGTCCTATATACCCTGTGTCTGCAGCATCTGTTAATAACACAGTGACTGATTATCCTTCTCTAACAATTGTCTTCAACCTCCCATTACTGCTTACATAAAATACCTCAGTGATCTAGTTGGTCCAAAAAGAAATACTGCTAAATCAACTAACACTAACATTTCTTCTAATATTTTTCTAGAGGTTTTTATAGTTTTAGCTTTTACATTTAGATCTATAAGTCATTCTGAATAGATTTCTTATCAAATGTAAAGCACAGGTATAGGTCCTTGTCTGGTTATGAAGCTATTCCTCATCGAAGGCTTCAAAGAAGAAAAATGAGATGATCTATCTAGGTTTCAGGTTTGGGCTTCCCTTGTGGCTCAGCTGGTAAAGAATCTGCCTGCAATGCAGAAGACCTGGGTTGGAAAGATCCCCTGGAGAAGGGAAAGGCTACCCACTCCTGTATTCTGGCCTGAAGAATTCCATTGACTATAGTTCATGGGCTCACAAAGTCAAACACGACTGAGCGACTTTCACTTTCAGGTTTCATTTTAAGATGGTCATTCAGTCTGCCATTTAAATGATATTGTGAGACATATAACAAGGAAAACAAATTTCGAAGGCATAGTCCCTATCTGCACTTACTACTATCCATTGCTCTTGTTTAGATTCTCCTTCCTTTTGTTACTTCCTGCTTTCATATACTGCTACTGTTCTCATCCACTATTCCTTTTTAATCTAGATTACTCCTCCTTGGATGAAAGGAAGGAGCCAAAGATGAGGGAGAAAATTAAGATGAAAGAGAAAGCTATTCATTGATTGGAGAAGACCTTGGAAGAAATGAATTCAGCACACACTGACTGATTAGCTTAGGAGAGGGAATGATGCATTTCTTCCAACATCCACCTCTTTACCTTCTTACTCTTGTTATTTCTTTCTCTAGATCCACAAAGCATTATCCTCACAGCAGCTCACCAGTAACTCTGGGGTTCAAATTAGCTGTAACTTACCTTTTGGTAGCATCCTATACCTAGTCTGCAGAATCTTAAACATTCACAATTTCAAAACAAGCTCTAATGGTTGATATCCCTGGAAATAAATTGACTACTCCAATAAGAACCTGCATATAGAAATAAATATTTTACAAAAAATTACTTGTTAGCACTTGAGAAGTAAATACAAGGTAAAGCAATAAATGGACCATTTCAAGCTGTCCTTTCTTGTAGGCATTGCTGTACACATTTCATCAGAGTTCCTTAACAAAATTCAGTATTCTTTTTTTGGAGTATGTGTGTGTGTTCTGTGTTTCTATTATATGGTACTCTATATGACTTCTATGACTGCAACACATTGAATGCATTTTAACTTATTAAAGGGAATTCACAGGAAAACAACTTTACCCATACCCTCTAACACTCAAGTAACAACTTCATGACCAGATGAAAAGATGCTTCCTCTTTCTTACACTTCAGAAGCAATGCAGGGATGATTTCTAATTTGCCCCCTCTGCCACAGCCATATGCTCTGAAATGCAAGCTAGAGGGGCAGATGTATAATCTGGGAAAAGATCCAAATTCATGACCTCCTTGGAGCTAAGGGTATTGTGCGTGTGATATCAGCCCTGGAAGCTATATCCAGAAATTCTAATTCATAGAAACAAAGGATGAAATGGCATAGAAAAAGAAAAAGTCGACTAATTTATTTATCCATGACAGATAACTAGCCCTATATCTGTTCTACTAAAGCTGACCAAGCTAGTATTTTCATTCCAGAGAACTAATGCGGTATCTGTAATCCTAGTAGACTCCAACAGCAAAGACAGCTGATGTAATCCACATTCTCACATCATTCCTTTGCCCAATCTCAGCTCCTATTCTATGGTAACACGAGTCTTGCATAAATGATAAATTGCACAAAAATTCTTAAAAAGTATGAGAATTTCTGAACTTCAGAAAGAGAAAAACCAAAGAGCATTTGGTGCAAAAAGGAGAATATGTGGAAGGATAGCATTTGCTGGAATGAACAGGACTGGTTTTGATTTATTTTAGTATCTAAAGGATTTATTAAACAGCCTTTTCATAAGATACTCTTTGGGTATGGTTATGACAATGAATTCACTTTGAAGAGTGTTCTAGGAGTTCAGAAAAAAAAAAAAAAATCTAATTAGCATCTGATCCATGGCCCACATAGGTAGTGTCAACAAGTAGTCAGATAAGACTCTTCTTCCCTACTTCACACACATGATAATCTGCTAAAATCTTCTTTGTAAACTCTATTTGATTTCTTCCAACTAATCATTATAATAATCTCTAGACAGTGTAATAAACCATAGCTTGTAATTTCAAGCTTCCCTGGTAACTCAGCTGGTAAAGAATCTGGCTGCAATGTGGGAGACCTGGATTCGATCCCTGGGTTGGGAAGACCTCCTGGAGAAGGGGACAGCTACCCACTCCAGTATTCTAGCCTGGAGAATCCATGGACTGTACAGTCCACGGGGTCACAAAGAGTCAGACACAACTGAGCGACTTTTACTTGTAATTACAAATATAACCAGAATTTTTTATTACATGGTTTCTTATGAAGTCAATTTTCCATTTCAAACTTTCTCAGCATATTAGGGACAGCATTCTCAACTTTGTTCCTATGTTGTGTGGGTTTCCATATATTTCTAAAGAGTATTTTGTCAAAAGTAATGTAGATCCAGGGAGATAAACCCATATCTGGTGAGCATGTGTTCTAACCTGCATTGAGCCCAGTTGTTTATTTGAACTTAGCCATTTACAAAGGATAACCATTCATTCATTCAGCAATTATCAGACTTGAGATGTCTGTTTCCAGCTATGTATTAATTCTCAAAATCCCGATAATAAAACGAAATAGATCCTGGATAAATTTTAAAAGAGTATTCATTCAAATGCATTGCTTAGCTCATAGGAAATTAAAAGAAATTCTGAAGCAAAGTACCCTCAAAAGGACCTACAACCTTAGTAGAAGGGGGACTAAGAAACTTCAGTCCTCAAATACAGTTTCCTCAGCAAACAGAATTCAAGAAAATGTCTCTTAACTCTGACTCTAGAAAGGGAAATAACAATGAAAAAAAAATCATTAACTCTGAGAATTTCAACCACAAAACTGTCCTCTCGGAGGTATTTAATCAAGCATATTTTCTCCCAATTAAATAAGCTGTCGGCCAAGAAATTAAACAAAAATGGTTCCAGGTTAGTCATTCTTGCTTCAAAGGAAGCAAATCTAAATATTCTATGGAGAAAAGTACAATCAAATCTGGCTCCCCCAAATGTTCACACATTAAATCCAACCAAATGTGACATCCCAGGGAAATTATGAAGAAAGTCACCATGGATGGAATCAGCAGAAACATGAAACATGAAATTCTAACACTGGAATTAGAAGACAGATCTGGAGAAATTACTCAGAGAGGAAATTCAGAATCAAGGAGACAGAAAAGCATGAAAGATGTCAAAGAGATATGACTAAAGAGTGAGGTCTAACAACACCTAATAAGAGCTGTACTGGGGGACAGGAGTGTTAACACAATTTCCCGAGGGAATGGAAAACATTAATATACAACCATAGGCGACACATCATACATGAAGAAAGATAATATTGAGTTGGGCAAAAAATTCATTTGAGTTTTTCCGTAAGATGTGACAGGAAACCGAATAAACTTTTTGGCCAACACAATATAAAGAAACTTACAGCAAGACCTAGACTGTAGTGAAAGTGCATATCAAAGACAGAGAGAATTTAAAATTATCCAGAGAACAGACTGACAATTGGTACAGAGAGGCCAAATAGACCAACAGAGGACTTTTCATGGGAAAAGCCAGAAGACAGCAGAAAAAGCATCTTTGGTGTGCTACCAGCTTAACATTGTACACTCGGCAAAACTAGTTGCCAAGAACAAGATGTTCTCTGATAAACAATATGCAGTGTAATCAACAGACCATCATTAGAGGAATGTCTGAAGAACATACTTATGAAAGGAGGAAAATGACCCCAGAAGGAAGATCTGAGATATAAGAAAGAATGATCAAATAAATTTATTATACACCCATAAGTTTGAATAAATAAGTACAGAAAACATTAAAATTAGTATATAATCTGTGGGATCAAAAAATAAGAAAAAATGGAACACAGTATAGAAATTAGGAGGGGTAAAGACTGATTCTGGGAGGGATTGGGGGCAGGAGGAGAAGGGGACGACAGAGAATGAGGTGGCTGGATGGCATCACCGATTCGATGGACATGAGTTTGAGTGAACTCCGGGAGTTGGTGATGGACAGAGAGGCCTGGCATGCTGTGAGTCATGGGGTCGCAAAGAGTCGGATACGACTGAGCGACTGAACTGACTGAACTGAAACATTCAGAAAACTAAGATCATGGCATCTGGTCCCATCACTTCATGGGAAATAGATGGAGAAACAGTGGAAACAGTGTCAGACTTTATTTTTGGGGGCTCCAAAATCACTGCAGATGCTGATTTCAGCCATGAAATTAAAAGACGCTTACTCCTTGGAAGGAAAGTTATGACCAACCTAGATAGCATATTAAAAAGCAGAGACATTACTTTGCCAACAAAGGTCTGTCTAGTCAAGGCTATGGTTTTTCCAGTGGTCGTGTGTGGATGTGAGAGTTGGACTGTGAAGAAAGCTGAGTGCCGAAGAATTGATGCTTTTGAACTGTGGTGTTGGAGAAGACTCTTGAGAGTCCCTTGGACTGCAGGGAGATCCAACCAGTCCATTCTAGAGGAGATCAGTCCTAGGTGTTCATTGGAAGGACTGATGCTAAAGCTGAAACTCCAATACTTTGGCCACCAAATGCAAAGAGTTGACTTACTGGAAAAGACTCTGATGCTGGGAGGGATTGGGGGCAGGAGGAGAAGGGGATGACAGAGAATGAGATGGCTGGATGCATCACCGATTCGTTGGAGGTGAGTTTGAGTGAACTCTGGGAGTTGGTGATGGACAGGGAGGCCTGGCGTGCTGTGATTCATGGGGTCACAAAGCGTCGGACACGACTGAGTGACTGAAGTGAACTGAAGGAGAATGAAAGTAAAAGTTCCTTGTGTTGTTTAGAAAAAGGATTAAGTATGAATTAATTTCAGATTTTGTTAAGTATATTTGATAAAAGTGAAATATATAATCTTCGAATTTATATAAGAAAAAACTGGATTTAAAGACAAAAAGAAATAGGAATTTATCATAAGAGGATAAGAAGTGGCTTGTGTATAAAATAAGGTGAAATGAAAGTCGCTCAGTCATGTCTGACTCTTTGTTACCCCGTGGACTGTAGCCTGCCAGGTTCCTCTGTCCATGGGATTCTCCAGGCAAGAATACTGGAGTGGCTAGCTGCTCCCTTCTCCAGGGTATCTTCCCAATCCAGGGATAGAACCCAGGTCTCCCACATTACAGGCAGATTCTTTACCATCTGAGCCACAAAAGAAGTCCATAAAATAGGATGATAACAAAAATCTAAATATGTTAGTAATCTCAATACATGTAAATGTGCCAAATTTTCAGTTACAATTCAGACTGTCAGGCCGAACACAGCAACAACAATAAAATTAAGACACAAACATAAAACATAAATACAAGGAGAGTTTGAAAGTAAAAATACGCAAAAAAAAAATAAATAAAACAAGAAAAAGACTAAGCAAATGCTGAATATTGCTCCTGGGCTGGGGCCCAAGGGCTCGCCGTGTCTGGAGCTCTTGTTCCATAGGTGCAAGAGATAGACAATAGGTTAAATACACATACACACATGCAGAGACTACAGACTGTGATAAGGACTATCAGGAAGTGAACAGAGTAAGTGACACAAACTGACTTATTTTGTCTGCTTTAGATGGGGTGGTCAGGTAAGGTATTTTTGAAAAAAGAATACTTGACCTAAGAACTGAATCAGAAGGAATCAGCCACATGAAGGTTTGGAAGATCATTCTGAACAGAGGGAAGGTATGTGCAAAGGGCTCCCAAAGAGAAAAAGTGGTGGGGCAAAGTCAGCAAGGTAGGCAGGAAGATGAGGCCGGGCCTTGGAGGGGTCACAGTAAGAAATGAAGATCATTTTCTGTTAATGATGGGAAGCCATGAGAGGGTTTTGAGCATTTGAGGACATTATTTGATTCATGTTTTCCAGATGTCCCTCTGGGTTTTGTGGGTACAATGGAAACTGTAGAGCGACGAAAAGTTCAGAGGCTACTGAAGGCATGACATGATGGAGGCTTGGGCAAGGATGGGAGAGGAAAGCTCTGGGTTGTATTATGAGACAAACCTGATTTCCTGGTGGATTTATGGGATAGGTAAACAAAGGTGACCCAAGAAGGCTGACTCTGCATTTGGAAAACTTTCCTTGCTCACAAAGAAGGGTGTCATTGTATCCGTTATGTTTCCTTCTCAGATGAAGATGGCCTGATACAGGAATGCATCAAAATGTAACCCAAGTTAAACTCGATGGAGACAGTTCATAGCAAGAAATAGCTGACAATTTGGACCATTCTTTGCTAAGGGAGCCGACAGAGGATGACAAAGGATGAGATTGTTGGATGGTATCACCAATTCAATGGACATGAGTTTGAGCAAGCTCCGGGAGTTGGTTAATGACAGGGAAGCCTGGCATGCTTCAGTCCATGGGGTTGCAGAGTTGGACACGACTAATCACCTGAACTGAACTGAAAGGGCCTTCAACCAGAATTGAAGGCATTGGTCCATGGACAGGAAATGGGGACCAGAGTGTATTACAAAGCCCCAAACCTCAGAATTTGGAGGCACATATCACAAACTATCAAACTAAGATTTTCTGAGCTTTGCAAAAAATAATAATGATGAAGACTCTGTACATGCTGATGGAAACTTACAAAATTCATCACTGTCTTCCAAACTTCAGCAATCTCTGTCACTCGACTTCAGGATATTTTGCCATTTTCACATATCATTTTATATGTTATTTCCTTACTAATATTCTTTGAAATCTCATTTATTAATATCCATTTATATAGATGCACACTTTAAAAAAACAAAAAGTGTTTGTTCATATAAATCACTTGAGATAGTTCATGAACCACTAGGTCACTAATCCAAACCAAAAGTAACATTTTCTCTGAGGTCTGTTAGAATAACAACTTCACTCCAGTATTCTTGGGCTTCCCTGGTGGCTCAGACGGTAAAGAACCCACTTGCAATGTGGGAGACCTGGGTTCAATCCCTGGGTTGGGAAGATCCCCTGGAGGAGGGCATGCCAACCCACTCCAGTATTCTTGCCTGGAGAATCCCCGTGAACAGAGGAGCCTGGTGGGCTGCAGTCCACTGGGTCGCAAAGAGTCGGACACAACTGAGCAACTAAGCACAGCACAGTACAACAAGTAAAAAGCCTTCATAACCAATTTAACACCAACATTTTAAAATACCTCTAACAAAATTCCTGATGGCAATATCATGATATTTTACAAAACTATCAGCCTTTTTCCTTCCTTCTTTGCAGTTGTAGTTTTCCTGGTTGAAAAGGCAGGCACATTTTAAAAATCTGATTGGTTAATAAAAGGGTTTTTATTCAAAAGGTAACTCTGAACAGCTTTGTTCTGTTTTGATGGGGTGGAATATGTAAGTTGTTTTCTATAGATGTGTGGTTTCTAATTATCAATAGAGTGAGAATGAATTTGCATTTGCTTATTTTAGCTAGAAGGAGTAATCTAGGTTGCTTTTTCTTTTTAATTTTTACATATTCATCATGAGCCCTCTTTATAATTCAGCTTTTATTGGACACAGTTGGGCACCATGAATCTCTCAAAAAAAAAAAAAAAGAAACTTTTTGTACCTAGCATGAAGTGGATGCCTTACTGAATCAATCTCAAAGACTAAGTTCCTGCCCTCTAGGATACCAAAAATTGACAGGGGAGGTTCAGTTCAGTTCAGTCGCTCAGTCGTGTCCGACTCTCTGTGACCCCATGTTTAACACTCCCTAAATATGTTTTTCATTGGCACATCTTCCCACAACCCATAAATGAGGTATCTCATGGTTAGGTCTCTCTCTGGTCCCTTCCTCCTGAAATACTTTTGGGCCCCAAATAGATCCCAGTGTGACTGTGGGATTCAGCCCTCTCATTTCCTTCCCAGAAACTATCCCTTTTCCTGTGGTTCTTCTGTGCATATTCTGTGCCAGCGTTCATGCTAAATCACCTCATTTATACAACATTTCAATGATTAGATTCAGCATGTAAAATTTCAGAATGTAGATAACAAAATTCTCCCATCTATATGAGGAAAAGGTAAGACTTGGGATTATTAATGGTCTAAGGAAGTCATGACTATTGATCAAAGGAGATTGAGAAGCAGCCTGTGGGATTCCTTGGGGACTAACTGGCTCCGGAGCAGAAGCGTGCGCTAGGGCAGGAAAGGGTGAGAGAAATTCAAAAGTATAAAGGCAGAGCCCAAAGACACCTGAAGTTCAACAAGGCTAGATACCAGAGGAGACCCCAGTCTGAAGAAGTTTGGGAGGGTTGCTCAGGGAGGTAGGCCTTCAAAGAGTTCCACTGGGGTTTAGAGATGTGAAAGGACAAGATCTGATCTGATAGCATGGTGAGTAGCTCTGTGAATTGGGAACAAGCGTGATGAGGCTGATAG
Source organism: Moschus berezovskii (assembly GCF_049115385.1). Lineage (NCBI taxonomy): Eukaryota > Metazoa > Chordata > Mammalia > Artiodactyla > Moschidae > Moschus > Moschus berezovskii. The sequence goes on from NC_142461.1 coordinate 43,034,564, forward strand.
GGTGGAACGGAGGGTGATGGTGGCATGAGACAGACTGCAAGGGCAGGTCAAGACAAGGGATAGAGGACATGCTATGATTTGTTAAAGGTATTGAATGAAATGTATCCCTGCCTAAATACAGGAGCATATGAATGTTTTTTAAGTAGGCAAAAACTTTCTTGAAATATACACGTCTTCTAATGCTTCCCTCTCCCTAACCAGTATTCATTTATGAAATTCATATGTGTATATACAGACACAACTTATCGAATCTAAAGTAATACCAACATTATCAAAGCCAATATATTCTAAATACTTTTTCACCATTACTTTGCAATGTCATATCTCTGTGCATGTAAGCTCAGTTGTGTCTGACTCGTTCAACCCCATGGACTGGAGCACACCAGAATCCTCTGTTCATGGGATTTCCCAGGCAAGAATAATGGAGTGGGTAGCCATTTCCTCCTCCAGGGGATCTTCTTGACCCAGAGATTGAACCCATGTCTCCTCCATTGCAGGTGGATTTTTTACCACTCATCAAACATTAAAAAAAAAAAATTAGGCTTTGAGATATTTTATGTTATTCAACACAAATAGGGTACCTGTTATGTAAGCTGTTATGTAAGGGCTGACTTTCAGATGTCTCAGGTTCAATTTTAAATTTGTCCTTTGAATATCATATGTTGGCTAATTTTTTAGGTGAGAAACTTTCAGAATTAAAAGCATTGCCAGAACTACTAAAAATCCATTCACTTAACACTGGCACCTAGATTATCCATAAAAGTTTAAAATAAAAGGTCTTACAAACAGGGAGCTGTAACCCCTTTCAGTCATTGGAATCAGGGTTTCTCCGTTTTCTCTCTCCACACAGATTTACATGTAACATACCTTTCTTAGAAGAGTGGTGTTAAATTCCGGTCTCAGTGTAAACCTTTCTGAAATAATTATATAGAAACAGAAAAGCTTTCTAGCCCCTGTCAAATCTACTCTGGATAAAGGACTGTCATCATTTATAGTGTCCAACAATGTTACTGAAATAGTTTCACTGCAAAAACTTTACTTAAAACATCCTAAAGCTAAATACAAAGGAAAGAGAACAGAATTGGTGCTCTTAACATAAACGTAACTTAACGTTTATACTTCTAATGTTTTCAAGAGTGTGATTTCTTTTTACCCATAACACATCCAAGTCTACACAATAATAGTCTGACTGATGATGGCATCGCTGTGTAATTTTTAAGTCTCTTGTTGTTTCCTGTGGCTCCTACTGTTGTTCCTCTCCAGTTGCAGAGTAAGTGCAAAGTTGGGTACAGAGAGCTCAGCCTACAGTAAAGTTCTGATGTCAAACATTTAACTTATGTTTATCAACCATTTGATATTACATGTAGTCCTTTAATAATATTTTTCACTGCAGATGCTTACTCTGGCATTAGAAACCCTATTAGAATTCTCAGTTCCAAACCACTGTTTTCCAAATATACAAGATCAATATTCCTCATGGAAGGTGAAGTTTGAGAGTTCAGTCACATTTGAAGGACTTGGCATACATAGAACAGGCTCTTTATCTAAAATAATTTTTAATTTGTTCAAAAAGTTAAAACTTAAGAAATGATAGATTTTATAAATCAATGCACACTTAAACATAGTAAATTTTATCTTCAAAGATAAACTGTCAAGTTCTGAATTATGAGAAAGAAAGGATAATAAAGATTTTTACTGCTGAGAATTTCATAATGTAAATATCAATATATAAAGGGTTAGGGTAAAAAATATGTACCAAGTACACCATATCAACGAATGTCTACTAGAGCTCAGAATAATTTGTCTTGTATATTCATATTTAGGGGAAAATAAATAGAACACCATAATACAAATATAAAGTATAATGAATATAAACTATAAACAGATACAAACTGTGTGCAAAGTCTGCAATAAACTTTGAAAAAAATACGGACATTTTGTATACAGAAGCTTATTCATTCTGGTAGGTTTCAGTGAGAGAAAATGAAAAGGAAAAAAAGACTAGTGCTGTGCTAAATTATTCTATCTTTATGTTATCCATGCAGGTTTGGGGAAATTTTGAGGATTTTAATGATAGTTCAGGTTATTAAATCAGGCAAAACTGGTATCAGTGACATCTGAATTCACAAAGCAAGAGTTTGCAGAAGAGAAGTCAATAGGTCTGACCACCTGGGCCTTTGCGGGGCGGTGATGTTTCCCTCTCTAGGTAACATTCTTTAAAATAAGCTGGTTGTACTAGACATATATAATGATCCACTTAGTCTTGTCTTTCTATAATTTCACCATAAATATAGAATTGAGAATATAACTGCAAAAGGTAAGAACATTTTAGTTCAGGGAAAAATCACAGCTATTTTGTAAGTTAACTCTTGACTGCAGTATGTGCGTGTGTATGTATATTGTTATATAGTTTCCCATCCAATTTTGTTTCAGTGACTTAAACACATCCCAACACGGGCTACCTATTATTTATAGTGTTTCTTATATTCTTGGGCAGCCTATTGAACAACTCTATAATGCAACTGTGTACAGACTTTGACGTCATCAAGGAAATTGAGACTGTTAACATCTTTAATTCTTTGCCCCTCTACCTAAACATTTATCTATAACACGTGTCCTTGCTACTTTCCCCACAATCTTGGCTCATCTTCTGCAAAGCCAACGGCTATAAAACTACAGTCATTCTTATCCATTTAACCATTTCCTCTTTCTTTATTCTCTTACAAATGTCTCTTTCTTCTCAGTATACAAACTTGGTCCAGTGTTTCTCATTAATGGCATGAAATGGAACAATAATGACAATTTTTTCTCTAGATACACCTTTCTCTTTTCTTTTAATATTAAACTTCTAGAAAGATCAGCTGTGCTTATTTCTACCTCCCATTTCTCATTTCATTTTGATCTGGCTATCCTGTCTCCTGTCCAGCAGAAGTGATTACCCATGGTCATTTCTCAGTCTCCAAACCTAGTAAAATGTAAGCATCTTCTCAAAATTGTAACCTTGGGACCATTTCTTCTTGGAAAATCTTTATCTTCTCATCCTTCAAGATAAGATCTCTTTACAAGAAATAATACATCTAGGTTACCAGTGAGTCTAAATTGGCCCCAGACTTTTTTTCTGTTTACCAAAGAGTGAAAACGGATTCTGTTGGCAAAGGCAGAGAGCCATCTAAATAAACCAGGTGCATCACTCCTGCCATCTTTAGTCACTTTCCAAGGTGTGAGTCTTTTGGTCATCTATTTCCTTCCTGTGCTGTCACCTTACACCACTCTGTTCATCTGTGACTCACCATCCAACTCTCTCCTCCATCCCAAACTCCTTCATCTTGTCTTCTTGAGTCTCCACTATCCTTACATGGTTGACAAAATGCTGTTCACTTCTAACCTTTTCTCTGAAAATTCCTCTGCCTTTTGTTGTTTAGTTGCTAAGTTGTATCCAACTCTTTGTGACCCCATAGAGGGCAGCCCACAAGGCTTCCCTATCCTTTACCACCTCCTGGAGTTTGCTCAAACACAAGTCCATGATGCCATACAACCACCTCATCCTCTGCCGCCCTCTTCTCCTCCTGCCCTCAATCTTTCCCCACATCAGGATGTTTTCCAATGAGTTAGATCTTCGCATCAGGTTGTCAAAGTATTGGAGCTTTAGCTTCAGCATTTGTCCTTCAATGAATATTCAGGGTTGATCTTCTTTAGGATTGACTGGTTTGATCTCCTTGCAGTCCAATGGATTCTCAAAAGTCTTTTCTAGCACCACAATTCAAAGGCATTAATTCTTTGGCATTTAGCCTTCTTTATGGTCCAACTCTCACATTTGTACATGACTACTGGAAAAACCACAGCTTTGACTATATGGACCTTTCTAGGCAAAGTGATATCTCTGCTTTTTAATATGCCATCTATGTTTGTCATAACTTTTCTTCCAAGGAGTGAGTGTCTTTTAATTTCACGGCTGCAATCACTGTCTGCAGTGATTTTTGTCACCTACAAATTGGCACTTACCAAGAGAATTGACAACAATTGAACAACAAAGGCATTTGCCATCTGCCTCTATGGAGACTGAATCCCATGCTGCTATAGCTGTTGACCTTCAACAATTCCTGAGAGAGTTCAGGGTGGACTGAGGCACTCTGTGCTCCAGGGATCTGGTGGGACAGATCTTTAGATGGTTGGATGTTTTTAGGCTCAATCCTTGCCGCTCCTCATATTTCAGTTCAGTTCAGTTCAGTCGCTCATATTTAGAGAAGCACTAAATCCTTTCATGGTGACAGCAGATCCTCATGACTAACTGAAAACTTCTGTAAAATGAGTGCTTCATGGCATTGAACTCCCCTTCACCAAAACCTTATGTATTGACTTCCCCCCACTGCCACTTTGGGACAGTCTCTCAGATCTATCTGAGATGCTGCCTCCCGGGCTGTAGTCCTCATTTTACCCCAGATAAAACTTAACTAGCAACTCTTAAGTTGTACATCTTTTTTTATAGTCGACATTTTGGAGCCCAAGAAAATAAAATCTGTACTGTTTCCACTTTTCCCCCATGGGAATACCCCTGCCTTTTCTAGCTTTCCACTAAGAATTCTGCTTCTCCTGCAGGCCTTATTTGCAATTGTTCTTTCTCACTCATATTATACAAGTCAGGGCTGGGAAGAGACTCACTGTCTCCTTATTTCTTGTTCACATTTTCAGGTACATTTTCCCTCTACCCTTATACAACATCCTGTCTCCTTGGGAGCTCATGCATCCTGCTTTGTTTCCCTCTACTCTTCTTATCATTCTCCCCATCACTTTCACTCTCTCATCATTAATACATGGACACTGGCACAGAGCCTATGGGTTCCCTCTCTGTCTACTCTATTTACATCTTATCACTGTTATCAAAAGTACTTGCCTTAGGAAACCACTGGTCCAAAGAGGATAAGAGACACAGGAAGTAAACCTGGACTTGAACTACAGATTGGAGGCAAACCCAGTCACACACTTCTGAGACCTGTAACTCCCAGTCCACCTGAAGATACATGATGAAGAAATAAATGTTTACTGTTGGTTTCATGGGCTTCCCTTGTGACTCAGCTTGTAAAGAATCTGCCTGCAGTGCAGGAGACCTGGGTGTGATTCCTGGGTTGGGAAGATCCCCTGGAGAAGGGATAGGCTACCCACTCCAGTATTCTTGGGCTTCCCTTGTGGCTCAGCTGGTATTACATAGCATGGTTGTAGCAACAACTGACTGACACATTGAGAATCTCATTGGAACCTCTTTCTCAGTTTGACTAAAAACAAAACAAATACCAAAAACAAACAAACAAACAAAAATAATCAGAATTTGAGGTTTGATTCTCTAAATATTTCTTACTATTCTTTCCTCAATTTAATCACTTAACTTTATACCCACATCATCTCTTATCTGGACTACTGCAATGGTCTCCTAACTATTCTTGCCTCCCCTCTTTTTAAAGATCCTTTCAAGTCCCCACAACCAACAGAGTGATATCATTATACTATAAAACTGACCACTCCCCTTCTTTAATCTATTTAGATTCTCTGAGCCTGCAGCTCAGTTTTCATTCCAATCCCAAAGAAAGGCAATGCCAAAGAATGCTCAAACTATTGCACAATCGCACTCATCTCACACGCTAGTAAAGTAACGCTCAAAATTCTCCAAGCCAGGCTTCAGCAATATGTGAACCGTGAACTCCCAGATGTCCAAGCTGGTTTTAGAAGAGGCAGAGGAACCAGAGATCAAATTGCCAACATCCTCTGGATCATGGAAAAAGCAAGCGAGTTCCAGAAAAACATCTATTTCTTCTTTATTGACTATGCCAAAGCCTTTGACTGTGTGGATCACAATAAACTGTGGAAAATTCTGAAAGAGATGGGAATACCAGACCACCTGACTTGCCTCTTGAGAAACCTGTATGCAGGTCAGGAATCTACAGTTAGACCTGGACATGGAATAACAGACTGGTTCCAAATAGGAAAAGGAGTATGTCAAGGCTGTATATTGTCACCCTGCTTATTTAACTTCTACGCAGATTACATCATGAGGAACGCTGGGCTGGAAGAAGCACAAACTGAAATTAAGATTACTGGGAGAAATATCAATAACCTCAGATATGCAGATGACACCACCCTTATGGCAGAAAGTGAAGAGGAACTCAAAGGCCTCTTGATGAAAGTGAAAGAGGAGAGTGAAAAGGTTGGCTTGAAGCTCAACATTCAGAAACAAAGATAATGGCATCTGGTCCCATCACTTCATGGGAAATAGATGGAAAAACAGTGGAAACAGTGACAGACTTTATTTTTTGGGGCTCCAAAATCACTGTGGATGGTGGTTGCAGGCATGAAGTTAAAAGATGCTTACCCCTTGGAAGGAAAGTTATGACCAACCTAGATAGCATATTAAAAAGCAGAGACATTACTTTGCCAACCAAGGTCCATCTAGTAAAGGCTATGGTTTTTCCAGTGGTCATGTGTGGATGTGAGAGTTGGACTGTGAAGAAAGCTGAGCACCGAAGAATTGATGCTTTTGAACTGTGGTGTTGGAGAAGACTCTTGAGAGTCCCTTGGACTGCAAGGAGATCCAACCAGTCCATCCTAAATGAGATCAATCCTGGGTGTTCATTGGAAGGACTGATGCTGAAGCTGAAACTGCAATACTTTGGCCACCTCATGCGACGAGTTGACTCACTGGAAAAGACTCTGATGCTGGGAGGGATTGGAGGCAGGAGGAGAAGGGGACAGCAGAGGATGAGATGGCTGGATGGCATCATTGACTCGATGCATATGAGTTTGAGTGAACTCCGGGATGGAGAGGGAGGCCTGGCATGCTGCAGTTCATGCAGTCACAAAGAGTAGGACACAACTGAGCAACTGAACTGAACTGAACTGAGCCTGCAGTATTAAATTCACATTTTTCCATTTGGTAGGAGTTCCCTGTGATCTAATCTCTGCTAGCTTCCTTAACCTCCTAGCTTGTCCCTCTCCCCTCTGTACTCCTGCCATGCTAAACCGCTTACAGTTTCTTGAGCACACCATGATGTTTTAGGTTTTCGTAACCTTCCATGTGCCTGAAACGTGTTAGTTCACTGATTTTTTCTATTCCCCAACCTTCTATTTATCTTCCGGATCTTATTAGGAAAGCAGTTCTTTCCTGACACATGTCACTTTGTATCTCCAGCACACAACAGAATACCTGTTACAGAGTGGGTGTTTAAAAAACATGAGTGGAACAGAAATAATTTTGAAATGTGATTTGTGAAAAAAAAAAAGCAGTCTCTATTTACTCATGAAATAAAGAAACGCGCGCACACACACACCATATTCAAATGGTAAATCATCTATCTCATGATATATTTCTTTCTAATTTGCTTTGATTCACTGAATTTCAGAGATAAACCACTAACATTTTGCAATATAGGAGATACAGGATTGCTCCATAATCAAGTTTCCATAGAAAAAAAATCCTAGATGCTATCATTAATATCCTTAATGATAACATCCTATATCCCATGGAAAGCTGACACATGTAGGAAATATACGCATTTCTTGTATCTAAAGCTATAGTTATCCAATATAACATGTGACAAAAGCTAAGAAATAAACACTCCAAATAACCATGCAATATTACCTTAACCAACTGCTGAGGAAAGAAAGATAGTTCAAGTCCACTGCCCACTTACTCCAAGATTTTATTTCCTCATCAACAATAGCAATGAAAAGTAATAAAAAAAAACAGTAATTCAATTAGAAGACTCAAACATGAAAAATGACCACGGTTGGTGTTCCAAAATTTAAATGCATATTTTAACTTAGATATTCAATAAAAATATGAAATACTAAGACTCAACATAATTTATGGAACGTCATTTAATAGCCCACTACTCTTATATTAAAGTGACTATCCAGTCATGTTATGTTTTATCTGTTCTTTCACAAAGATCCAGCAATTTCTTTAGCTATATTCGAATATTCTATATTTGAACTTTACACATAACGCATTTAAAGCAGAATGTATGATCTGTCAAGTTAGCAACTTGCATATTAAGCCTTCAGCCTTTGCTATAAGATATATCACATACACATTTGCTATAAATTATGCATAATGCATGTACATCACATGCATATTTTCTCTCACACATCTCTTCACTTGGCCCACGCATTCACATGTACACATGCATGCAGAAAAAAGAATGCACAAATTATCAAGATTATATGTTATTCTGCTCAATGAATTCCCATAGAGAAGCTATACCTGTTGTGTTCCTAGTTCAGCTGGTTGACATTACAAAAGGTAAAGTAAGGATTTATAGGGATCTTGACGTGTATGTCATGCCTTCCAACTAGACTGTGTCTTACTCCTGTATTCTTCACAGTTCTTGAGATGGTGAGGTGTTAGGCATACGCTGGTGGAAAATAAAATGGCCAATGCATGGCATCTACCACACCATATCTGGATTTATATTTTAACCCCAAGAGTTACCAACTGGAAGAACAAGGCCTTATGTCTTGAGCTTCAGCTTCTTCAACAGCAATGTGTGTACCAACTGTCCTTAGTGGTTGCAAGGCATCTCATCTGGAAATATTTCCCCTAGATTGTTAATGAATACTTGCTTATTAATTGATAAACTCAGCTCAGAAAAGGTCTGCACTTGCTGCCAACCATTACTTTTACAGACTTGCCTGTTTTACAGCTATATAGACAGGTGTTTGAGACTATAAGAAATTAAAATAGAAATAGGAAAGCTTTTTAGTCCATTTTGCTAATTAATATGTCAAAGCTCATAAAGAAGGACTCATCGGCTTTCTTCAGCACTGCATCATCTTAAAGAGCTGGGTCAGCAAGGATCTCTGCAGACAGTCAATACGTATTAAAACTGTTCTAAGCAGTAAATCAAAACAAAATAATATGAAGGCACAGTTTAAAAAAAGTAAAATTTATAAGCTCTTTCTATCTGAATGCTGAGGAGCACTAAACTATTGGTTTCAGTGTCAGTTCAGTAAATTGGGCAAATAAAGGATTCCTTCTCAGACATACTGTCCAAGTCTGTGTATAGCCAAAATCAAAGCACATTTTTTTTTAAAGCTATAACAAATTTGATGTCATTTTCTCTGGATTCTAATGTTCCCTCGGAATGTTTGTCATTAAAAAAATGGCTTTATTATTTAAAATACACATTTTGCTGAAGTTATAGCCCTCCCCACATTGCTAGGACTTGAGTTTTGTCAGAATTAAATCAGTGAGACAGTTAAGGGAAAAGGTGAAAGACAGCTTTTTGGTTTTCTGAGACTCTCTAAAAATTATGACATTTTTCTTAAGGGAACCAAACAAAAAGCATTTTTTTTCCTAAATTCTCTGAGTAAGTCTCACCATCCCACAAGTATTAATGCCTCTCATATGCAGAGGAGGATCTCATAAGATTATAAACAGGAGTACCAGCCTGCCATTTTCCTTGGCAAGGTGTGAGATGCAATGCACTGCCAGGGGAAAGCCCCTGAGGCGGATGATTAGAGAGGTCTCAAGAATACTGGATTGATTCCAGAAGAGGTGAGGGAATACTATATTTTGGGCCAAAAATTTTAGAAAGGTTTATCTTACCTAAGACTTTGATTTGATCTGAGCTCTGAGGGATCAACCATTTAAAAAATAAGCCAAGGAAAGGGTGCCAAAAATACTGTCACAAACTTGGGAGGTACCCAAGCCAGGCCAACAGATGGAACTTGGCACAAAATGGCTCTCTACCCACTAAGTAGCTGACTCAGAAGAAATTTTAACTCAGATGAATTTATTAAAATGTTGAATATCATCCCAAATAAGAGGATGGATGATAGATTTAGGTCAGCACATACAATTTAATTTAACTTCCTGATGGTCTTGGACAGTATGAAAGCTGTCCACATTTCTATAATTAAAAAGAGACAGAGGGAGAGATGTTCTTTCTTCTTAGTAAAAGAGACACTACTTTGTCACCCGAAAATTCTGGAGGAAGGATTAGGAGAAGGGAAAGATGAAACAAAAAGCTGACATTGTCAAGATAAGTGTAAATGATTAGGCAACATTATACATTACAATCCAAACTGGCAACTTGCTTAGTAGTCTAGACTGTAGCTGATGGAGAATACAGCTCTGTATTAGGGGAATGTTAAAAATGACAGAAAGAAGTTGCCAGAATCAAAAGGACCCTTAATTCTCTTTCACTGTTGTTACTGCTGCTACGACCAGGGCCTCATAGAAAATGGTCTACCCAAGTGCAGCCGATGAAGAGAGCTGCCCTTTATGGGAGGGATGAATTCTTGAGGATTACTATAATTCAAGACTTTAGTAGCATCTTTTTCTTTAAGACTGCTTTTTGTTCTCTCAGTACTGACTCTAACGTTTTATACAGTGCTCTCATTTAATGGAACTCTACAGTACACAATTTTAGGTGATTGGTTAGCTCTCTTTATTGTGTTTAATCATATGCCACTTTGGATTCAAAATTATCAAGTTTCTGGTTGTTTTCAGCATTTACCCTGGTTCCACAGAGAACCAATGAAAGAATTGATGATGCTGTGATAGGATAAAAAAGTACTTAAACTATAAGAATAGTGAATATTGTAATAATAGCTCATCAGTAATGAAAATCTTCTTTAAAACAGTTTGCTTCGTGGGATATAAAGATCATTAGTAATATTTCTATTACCAGCTAAAATAAAGCTGCCATGTGAAGCTCATAATTAATCTGACTGAGAGTTTTAAAATTATCCCATTTTTTGCCATTTTCTTTCAATTTGGAAGATTATTTCATGGTTAGAGTACTTCTTTACTAATATCTTTATTTCATACTACATAAAAATATACCATTAAATTTACTTAAAATACTATAGCAATGTACTCAGATAATGTTTGCATTTAAAAATAGTGACAATAATTTTTAGCTACTGCTGCTGCTGCTGCTTAAGTCACTTCAGTCGTGTCCAACTCTGTGTGACCCCATAGACGGCAGCCCACCAGGCTCCCCCGTCCCTGGGATTCTCCAGGCAAGAAAACTGGAGTGGGTTGCCATTTCCTTCTCCAATGTGTGAAAGTGAAAAGTGAAAGTGAAGTCGCTCATTTAGCTACTAGCTAACAGTAATTTGTTTGGAAACAAAGTAAGATTAGAATAACATCTGATTTCCTGGAAAAAGGCAGAACATTTATTATTTAGTTGTTTTCAAAAATCAAGTTGATAAACATTCTTTTATAAATGCTTCCTCTTCTTACATTGAAGTGCATCTCAGTTCATAGAAGAGTTTAAATCTTCAAGAATTAATATGTGTAAGAGAACTAAGGACAAGTAGTTGTTTAGTTGCTAAGTTGTATCTGGCTCTCTGCGACCCCATGGACTGTTGCCTGCCAGGCTCCTCTGTCCATGGGAATTCCCAGGCAAGAATACTGGAGTGGGTTGACATTTCCTTCTTCAGGGAATCTTCCCAACCCAGGGATCGAAACTGCATCTCCTGCATTGGCAGACGGATTCTTTATCACTGAGCCACCAGGGAAGCCCAAGGACAAGTAGTAACAGGCATTTAAGATGAACAAAATGTAGACCATCATTGGGAGTTCCTTGGTCATGGGAACTTCCGTCTGAGACTCCTAAAAATATTTCCCGTGGTAGAGAATTTAATGGACAAATATGATGGGAACAAGCAGTATGTGACAATTTATCTCGCCTAAAGAAATCTTTTCTTTCACAGTGATCTAACCTCTCAGGCTCTTCATTAGAAGGGGAAGAAAAGAAAACGTCTAACAGTTGCAAACCAGCCCTTTCCTGCTGTTATCACTAGTGAATATAGAGAAAGAAGAAAAGGGAAAAAAAATCATAATCTTGCCCTGGAACATGATGGAAGTAATGAGGCATCAAGGCCACTTACTGCTGAGAACATAATTGGCCCATAAACACAGGAGATACTTGGTGATGGGAACAACTTCTTTGTTTCAGAAATGAATGAAGGGATGCCAACACATCATAACCCTCCTGTTGTTTAGCGCGATATTTCTAAGGGTAAAATGGATACTATCCCCACAAATAATGCACCCTTATAGGAAAGGGATTACTGCTGTACTTACTAGCTTAAAGTGTTTTCAAATAATGTGAATAAATGATGCTGAAGGAAGTGCAAAGGAATAGAAGGTAGGTCACTTGGCAATGAAGGGAAAGCTTGGATTTGAGACCTGAAGGTATCTCACAGAAAATACAGAAAGAGCCTGAAGACCCTCAGAGATCCTTATGGACCTGCTAGGGCACCCCCAGGGAGCTCACACATGAACCAAAAGAAAGAGAATACAATCATCTCAGGCCCAACCCCATTTGATGACAGGCAGAAAGATGATTCCTTTTTGAGAAGGAAGAAATGGCCACATTTTCCTTATTCTAGAATGTCTTTGTCCTGCTATTTAATGTGATAGTCATCACAGAAAAAAAAATTCAAACTTTCTTGGGTTTTCTTCGTAATTTTTTGGGGACTGCAAGTGTTCAGCTGGTGTATAGGTTAAAGATTTTTGGTTTTATAATTATTTTTTGGAAACCTTTCTTCCTTCTTAAACATCTGAGTCAGCATACATTATGCTACTATTGAGACAGCCAAGCAATAATTCATCTTTGTGGAAGTCAGAGACCTATCATGTATTAATGAGCAAGCCTTTCAGTGACAAGTGGATGGAAACAGGTTCCAACCACTACTCGAACACAGCCAGAGATTTCCAGGAAGGAGAATATAAAGTCAGTGACAAGGAATTTCTTACCCAATTTGTGTCCAGCCAATGAATGGACTTTGCTTTCATCTGGCACTGCAAAGAAATAAAAGAGACGAGGATCAGACCGGCTTGTAAATCAGCCAGTTTTCGAACAATAAATTAATACAGATTCGTAATAAGTGAAATCTTTTACTGGCAAAGATTTGAGAAAAAAGTTTACCCAGCCTGCCTGGGGGATCTCATTTCTATTGGTAGGTATTTTAAAGACAGTTATGAAGAAATATATGTTCATTAAATCTTTTGTGAATAGAATTTCACTCTTTTGAATTGTTTTAATATTTTCACTTATTTTAACTGGACTGTTGTTTCTGTAGCCACAAAAACAGAAATTAAACTCAAGGATCTGGAGCTATATAATATATACTAAGACTCTTTGAGCATAACAGCAAAATATACGTTCAATCCCCAAGGACTGAATTTCTGTATTTGGTCCAAATGGAGCAAAAGGGAGCAAATTTACAATTCCTTCTGAAAAAATGTATTAAAAAATAAATATAACATGAAACAATGGCATTCAAAAGATAAGATCTTCATCAGGCAACAGAGGACAGTGACTCTCTAGAGATGGAAAGCAAGCAGGGTGATTCCTACAATTGCTCCAGTTTACTGTCTCGAGAAAGTCTTCAGGTTGTGGTGTAGGAAGGGGAACAGAGGCAGAGCCCAGAAATATACCAGTCTGAGGATGTGAAGCTGGAAATCCAGGGAAAACCAGGACAGACAGAGTTTAGGTCAGATAATTAGAGAGAAGAGAGGTATACAGAATTCTTTCTGAGATCTACAGAGGATCCCTGCAGGTATTTAATTAATTGCTAATGATCACATGATGTGAGGAAACTACCAACACCTGGGTGAGGACTACCCTGAAGGGGAAAGAACACGGTACCTGCAGTTCTCATAAGGCTGGGAATAAAGTTCCCCTTCCCAATACCCAGAGTGAAAAACTTCATCATTTAGGGGCATCCATTAGAATAGGAAGAAGGATATTGCTTCAGCAGGGAGGAAAAATGTAAGTGAACACAGCTTTCATGAAATGGATATGATTTTGAAAGACACAAATTACCAAAGCTTATATAGGAAGAGATAACCTAATAGCTCCATAGCTTGTTGGTTTTTTTTTTTTTTTTAATGGATTTGCAGTTAAAACTTTCTGAGAAACAAACCTCTAGACCCAGATGACTGCCTAGATGAATTCAACCAAAAATTTAGGAAGAAACACTACCAACTCTACAGAAATTCTTTCAGAAAATTCAGAGGAGGGAACATTTCCTAACTCATTGTGAGGCTGGCATTACCCTGATAGTAATATCAAGCAAAGGAAGTCTATGAAAGCTACTAACCAGTATCTCTCATGAATATAGAATCAAAGTGTTCTTAATCCTTAAGAAACTCTGCATGGATTATCACCTCAATATTCAACAACAGCCATTCAATATTCACCACGTGTCATAGTCTACATTAGTCTGTGAAACTCTGGTGGCTCAAGGGTAGATGCAAAGCACGGGGGAATTTGCTAACAGAAAGATCTCATTCATTTCCCCAAACATTTGATTGGTCTCAGAGTAATAGGCCTCTCCTTCCTTTACCTGTAAACATTCAGTCTATTTCACTGATCCAGTCACTACATAAAAATTTTCATAAATCTTCCCACACCCACCTAGCCTTCTTTTCCTAAGCATTTCTTTATTTTCTAGATAAAAATATTACATGTTCGTGATTACCCTGGTATTAACTTGCTTAAAAATCGTGTTAGACTTTGTGCTTCCAGTAGGAGATTCCAATCCCTATGTATCAGGCTCCAACTGTGGGCCAAATTCTGTCTTACCCAGTTCTGAAAAAACTTACAGTGGAATCTATTGTATAAATGGAAAAAATAGTGGAAAAGAAGAATGATGATTAATAAAAAAATGCTACTAGTAGTTAATATTTAGCACTTATGGTATACAAGTTCTACCCTCTACCTTTTATATCTGTTAATTCATTTAATGCTCACAGTAACCTGTGACGATGGTTGTTACTATATTTACAGATAAAGAAACTGAGGCACACCTCATAAGTGGAGGAGCCAAGGCTTAAATAAGGCACTTTTAATCACTCTACAACCCGGGTTCAATCCCTGGGTCGGGAAGATCCCCTGGAGAAGGAAATGGTAACCCACTCCAGTATTCTTGCCTGGAAAATCCCATGGATGGAGAAGCCTGGTAGGCTACAGTCCACGGGGTCGCAAAGAGTCGGACATGACTGAGCGACTGAACGAAACAGAACAGATTCACTCTACTATACTT
The DNA here is from genome assembly GCF_049115385.1 of Moschus berezovskii. Lineage (NCBI taxonomy): Eukaryota > Metazoa > Chordata > Mammalia > Artiodactyla > Moschidae > Moschus > Moschus berezovskii. The sequence goes on from NC_142461.1 coordinate 43,049,618, forward strand.
TTGATGAATCATAGAAGAGTTATATTTTTCAAATTGTTGACAATATGAATTAAACGTAAGAAAAGCCCTGACAAACATTCTTATGTTAGAATACCATTACCTTTTCAATTAGAATACATCTTATGAATAGAAACTTTCTATTGTGATCAATATTAACAGTGTTAGCTATAATTTTGTTTAACATGTTTAGAATTCTACAGTTTTAGTGGATTCAAGCTAAAATAATTCATTTCCATTATACAGATGAGAAATCATCTGAGATAAAAATCTTGGCTTATTATTTTAATATATTTATTAAATTTATTAACAAATGTAAAACCAGAGCTTCATGGGTAAATTTATTTTACCTATCTGTGCCTCAGTCTCATCATCTATAAAATGAGGATGATACTGTTTTCCAGGTACGCTTAGAGTGAACATTATATATTGTAAGTTTATGCAAAATATGTAGACGATCACACGTGCTTAGTCGCTCACTCTGTCATGTCTGACTCTTTGCGACCCCATGGACTGTAGGCCACCACGCTCTTCTGTCCATGGGGATTCTCCAGGCAAGAATACTGGAGAGGGTTGCCATGCCCTTCTCCAGGGGATCTTCCCAACTCAGGGATCGAAGCCAGGTATCCCGCACTGCAGGCAGATTCCTTACTATCTGAGCTATGAGGGCAGCCCATAGTAGCTGCTTAATAAACATTAGTTGTTAAATCATCAGTAACTCGATGGACATGAGTTTGAGTGAACTCCGGGAGTTGGTGATGGATAGGGAGGCCTGGCGTGCTGCGATTCATGGGGTCGCAGAGAGTCATACGACTGAGCGACTGAACTGAACTGAACGATAAACTGAATAGAAAAATTTACATAATAATGTAATAACATGTAATGTAATGTAATAACATGTAATGTTATGTAATAACATGAAAGCTTATAATGGGACAAATGTGACTTAAATTCCAGATTTACCAGGCAAGTTAATAAGTTCCTTTAAACTTCAGTTTCTCAATGTGAAAAATAATATAAAACACTACACAAAGAGTTGTGAAAACTGAGTGAAAGACATTTACCAAATCACTTAGCACAGTTCCAGGTATGCATTTCTCAATAAGTGAATACTTTTGATAAATGGAAACTGTGAGAGTGGGAAGGATGGTGAATTTGATGATGCCGGTGGTGTTTATGACTTAATCTGCCTAGGATTATAAAGGAAAAGACAGTGCACAGGATATTTTCAGTTGCTATCTCATGGATAATCCAACACTCACAACAGGTTTTACCTTTCAGTTTACCTGGCTCTTAGTTTACTTTGTAGTAGAAGAAAGGCAAAAGACATATGGTATTCATACTATATATACAGCTTCATTTTGTGCAGTTATTCTTAAAAAGAAATTCACACAAGGGTAGGATCTTATTTTTTGTTTTTATCTTTTTTTAACAGCCATAAATTGTACAATTAAATCTAAGCCACTGCAAGTTCCCCAGCCATGTTAGGCTGAACATGATAACTTTTTGGCTGAATACCATCTACTATTTTTAGTAGGAATAGTTATTATTTTAATTGACAATTTGAAATTCTTTAGAACACTAACAAACTATTTCAAAAAACAGTGTAGAACATCCAAATGGGTGATAGGCATAAAAATTAGGGGTCTTTCTCCAAATATTCACTGACACAGATGTCTATCTTTAGGACAGAAGATAAATGAATAAACATAATAGAAAATGGAGGGAACTGTAATGACTTAATTAATAGAATACATTTTATTTAAAAGGTTAAATTGGGAACAATCATCTTTTATGCACATGCTTAGTGCTGGGAAGTGATTTAAATAACAGTAGCAAATGAGAAAATGAGGTAAAATTACATACACCACCAAGCTTTTTTTTTTAAATGACAAGTGTTATAATTAATACTCAACTTCCTTTATCACTCACACCACCTTAAAACTACTATAAAGTTCTCTCTCAGAGCTGGAGCTTAAGTCTAGTCATTTCTTGCATATTATTTAGATAGCATAGCAATGGGAACAAAATTAGTTGCAATATTAATATGACAGGTATGTCATTTTAAACAAAGAGCTTATTTACCAGAGGCTGAAAATGAGTGAGCCTGGTGGCGGAAAAGTCTTCCATTCCAAAATGGCAAGTTAGGTACCAAAAGTACCAAGGAAGAGGGTGGCGATGGAACAGGTGCCAAAATTTCTTGTTCTTGTTCTAACGATAGCTTGCTTTCTCTTCCTCCCTTTCCCTCTCTTTCCCTACCTCTCCTTCTCCCTTCTCCTCACTCAGCCTCCCTTCCTCCCTCTCCTCTTCCTTTCTTCCTTCCTTGAAGTTTTTAGAGCATATAACGCTCCCTCTCTTATCCTTCACTTTTACTCAAGGACTGGTACTATTTGCTCTTGATGACTCTAAAGGGTTACTATAGTAGTTGAAGAAGTATCAGTGAAATGCTGAGTCCTTCTGAAGATGAAGTTCATAGATACTTTTATTATAACTGCTATTATATATTTAGAGGGCATTGTGGACTTGCCTCTCTTGAGATTTCTCTAGATACTGGGATTTCTATATTAAGCTCCTACTTCCTGGCATTCGACTCAGGATCAATGGCCACCATTTGATTTAATTGTTATAAGGGTTTTCATAAGGCAGGCACTCTGGTTTGGATGCTTGTTAATTTCCTGGCATGTCCTCTGGTTCAGGAAGACTTGCTTAGGAAACACAGCAACCTGACAGCCTATGTTTCCAGTTATTTTGGTTGTAGTCCTTTGAAACCAATTAAAGGTCTACCAACTACCCATCACCAATGGAACCTTTTTTATTTATTTTTTTTAAGTAATTAATTTATTTTTTATTGGAGGCAAATTATTTTACAATATTATATTGGTTGGTTTTGCCATATATTGACATGAATTTGCCCCGGGTTTACATAAGTTCCCCCTCCTGAACCCCCCTCCCACCTCCCTCCTCCCTTTATCCTCCCTGCGGGTCATCCCCACACGCCAGTCCCGAGCATCCTATAACATGCATCGACCCTGAACTAGTGATTCGTTTCACATATGACAACATAAAAATGTGGATAAATGCACAGTGTCTTTTGGTTAATATCAACCAGGTTCACTGTTAAGAGTTGAGAGAAACCATAAAGAAAGAAAATATGGTAAGAAAATCTGTGAAAAATATGGTGCTTTGAGAACTTAGTGGACTTTAATGTGGCAAAGTCCATGTAAGACATACATTAGCTTCCCAGTAGGACATATTTATATTAATATAGTGATCACTTAAAGTGCTTTATTCTTTTGTCAAGCTTTCTTATACACTTCAAATGCATTCTCACTGGGGGAAAATTATCTCCTTGCTTATTGATAGCATTTGATACGCATTTTATAACATAAGTGACTATTAGGGACTTCACTTGCTTAATAAAAATTTGCAGAACAGTGGCAGATTTGGTGAGCTAATGGACCCCATATGCTCTTCTTATGCTGACAGAAGATGGTATATTGCTAACATGCACAAATCATTCAGATAAAAATTGCCATCAGCTACAGTTATTCTTTTTGAGAATGCCAACACTATGTCACAAATGGGGAATATGCAAATGTGTTCAGATTCCCATTACTTCATATCGAGATAGTTTGATGCAAAGCAGAGTTCTATAACATGATGCAAGGCTTGTCTTTCACACAGACAGCTCTAGTTCATTTAACTTTGGATTTCCATGTCTTTGACATAATAGAGACTGCTGTTTTGAAGATGGTATTTGGCACAATAAAAATCCATCTTCTAATGAGGCCATAAACATGTCTTTTTGGATAGTTTACCAGGAAACTAAATATCAAATAATTACTTAATAGCTAATAAACTTGTTTCTAAAAGTTGTTCCTTCAGAATTAAAAAAAAAAATGATGCAGTTGCTAATATTAAGAATCAATTTTCTTCTCCTTCAGCAGATCAATTTCTGTGCCACTGATTGACTTGCAGAATTTCTAAGGAACACAAACCTGTTTCAAGTTGTAAATTAAGTTCCCTCCTTCACAACCATGAAGTATTGCTGCATTAATTTATACTGTTTTCTTATGTCGATGACTATTTGGCATACTGCTTCTCCTTAGGGAGACTTTTTTGGATTTTCAGCACTATAAATTCTTATGTGTTGAAAAATTCTTCCAACTCTTGAAAAAAAAGTGAAATAATAAAACAAAGTAAGGCATCTGCTGAAAAATGGGCTAGGTGATCAGTAGGAGATAATGACACAAATATTCCCACCTTCTCTCTTAGTTAGCTGCCTGCAAAGCACCCTGTTCATCCTTAGATGTGTTGCTACTCTGACAATAAGCTAATCAGAACACAACAACTGAAGTTTTCTTCTGATGTTATACGGCAACTTCCAGAATACTGGAGTGGGTTTCCACTTCCTTCCTGAGGGGCTCTTCTCAACACAGGAATCAAACTCGTGTCTCTAGCTACCAGGGAAGCCCATAATTACATGCGTGTTCAGGGACTAATTACTTGGTCTTTTTCAATCTTACTGAACTTATCTGTAGAATGCAGATAATGCTCCCTACCAGAGAATATGAGATGACTTAGAGAATACAAAAACTTCTCACCGACTCCAGTGGAAGCAAGTACTCAAAGATGGATAATGCCTGTCTTTCACACCCTACCACTTCTGCTAGGTGTTCCACACTCTGTCATATCATGAGTATGTTTTTGAACAGGTTGTGTGACTTCATACGTCTGTACAATGTATAAACAGCACATGCAATTTCTTCTGACTCATAATAAAAGTGCTTCCATTATCCTGCTAGGAAAACGTGCTTTAAGGCTCCATGCAAATGTCATCTTTGCCACATCATCTTCTCACATCTCCAGTTTGAACTTAGGGACTAAATTTGTAAATATCTCAATTATTTGTGTATGATTCGGTTTCCCATTAAACTGTGAACACCTTAAGGGAGGGGTGTGTCTTGTTTTTACCCTTGTTAGCATGGTATATGCCCAATCTCTAGTAGGTACTCTTAATGTTTGCCGAGTGAACAAATGCATCATTTGTAAGAGTAAAGGAAAGGAAGCAGCAATCTGGATATATCCTTTCAGCAAAAGCTTCTAGACCAATGAATGTGAAATATGTTTATCATGATGTACACATGGTTCTATAAATGTTGTGACAAAAATGTATAGATACCTAGTAAAATTCTTATGGTACAATTTGTAGACATGTTCTTAGCAAGGAAAGGTCAGAAGAAGGTGACTGGAGTTAGATTCTGGGATAGATCTAAACAAAGACCACAACACAGTAAAACTGTTTAGAATAAATATAAACTTACTCAAATTTTCAGTAGTGAAGTGTAGAAAAAATATAATTGGTAGTCTAATGACAACTCATTTTGTATTTTTAATAAATGTGTTATTAGTGCTTTTGTATTTAGTTTTGGGCTTGCTGGTACTAATTTCACCACTGTTCTTCACGTGGTAATGACACTTAAAAGAGAAGTTCATTGTGTTTACAGAAAATTTCACATTACATTAACAAAAACACTGAGTACTTAGCACAGGGGTACCCCTTTCAGTACACAAATACGAATTTCCAAAGCTGTAAACAGAGTAAGTTGATGTCTTTTTGCTACATCAAAATCTCAGACAAAAGCAAAAAGAAAACCTAACTTTAAAACTGCTTTTATGAAATACTGAATCATTTAAATCTTTGTATGTTTAATATGTAAAGAACAACAATAAAGCAAACATGGTCTATTAATCAGTGAGTTTGAGAAAAGAATATTATTTTACTTTTTTTTTTAATATCTTTTTTTTTTATTGGAGGCTAAACTCAGCAGTGGCCACAGGACTGGAAGAGGTCAGTCTTCATTCCAATCCCAAAGAAAGGCAATGCCAAAGAATGCTCAAACTACCGCACAATTGCACTCATCTCACACGCTAGTAAAGTCATGCTCAAAATTCTCCAAACCAGGCTTCAGCAGTATGTAAACCGTGAACTCCCAGAGGTTCAAGCAGGTTTTAGAAAAGGCAGAGGCACCAGAGATCAAATTGCCAACATCCGCTGGATCATGGAGAAAGCAAGAGAGTTCCAGAAAAACATCTATTTCTGCTTCATTGACTATGCCAAAGCCTTTGACTGTGTGGATCACAATAAACTGTGGAACATTCTGAAAGAGATGGGAATCCCAGACCACCTGACCTGCCTCTTGAGAAACCTGTATGCAGGTCAGGAAGCAACAGTTAGAACCGGTCATGGAACAACAGACTGGTTCCAAATAGGAAAAGGTGTACGTCAAGGTTGTATATTGTCACCTTGCTTATTTAACTTATATGCAGAGTACATCATGAGGAACGCTGGGCTGGAAGAAGCACAAGCTGGAATCAAGATTGCTGGGAGAAATATCAATAACCTTAGATATGCAGATGACACTACCCTTATGGCAGAAAGTGAAGAGGAACTCAAAAGCCTCTTGATGAAAGTGAAAGAGGAGAGTGAAAAGGTTGGCTTGAAGCTCAACATTCAGAAAACAAAGATCATGGCATCTGGTCCCATCACTTCATGGGAAATAGATGGAAAAACAATGGAAACAGTGTCAGACTTTGTTTTTTTGGGCTCCAAAATCACTGCAGATGCTGATTGCAGCCATGAAATTAAAAGACGCTTGCTCCTTGGCAGGAAAGTTATGACCAACCTTGATAGTATATTAAAAAGCAGAGACATTACTTTGCCGACCAAGGTCCGTCTAGTCAAGGCAATGGTTTTTCCCGTGGTCATGTATGGATGTGAGAGTTGGACTGTGAAGAAAGCTGATCGCCGAAGAATCGATGCTTTTGAACTGTGGTGTTGGAGAAGACTCTTGAGAGTCCCTTATACTGCAAGGAGATCCAACCAGTCCATTCTAAAGGAGATCAATCCTGGATGTTCATTGGAGGGACTGATGCTAAAGCTGAAACTCCAATACTTTGGCCACCTCATGAGACGAGTTGACTCACTGGAAAAGACTCTGATGCTGGGAAAGGTTGGGGGCGGGAGGAGAAGGGGACGACGGAGAATGAGATGGCTGGATGGCATCACCGACTCTGTGGACATGAGTTTGAGTGTACTCCGGGAGTTGGTGATGGACAGGGAGGCCTGGCGTGCTGTGATTCATGGGGTCGCGGAGAGTCGGACACGACTGAGCGACTGAACTGAACTGAACTGAACTGAATTATTTTACAATATTATATTGGTTGGTTTTGCCATACATTGACATGAATCCGCCCCATTTTTATTTTCACTTTGAAGGTTTGTGGTTGCTCCACTCCAATCTCACTCCTTTCCCTCACTCAGATGTAACCACAATCCTGAATTTTGCCCTTTATATTTTTCTTACTTTAAAAAAATTATCAAAAATTCATCCCTAAATAACATAATTTAAATTTGTATCCTTCATTAAATGATACTGAATTCTGTTACACACTTTTCTGTGTGATCATACAATTTTTCTTTTTTAGTTTCTTAATATGTGGCTTACACTGAGTGATCTCAAATGTTAAACTGACCTTACATTCCTAGATAAAATCTACTTGATCATAATATTCTTTTACACATTGTTGAGTTCAACTTGCTAAATTTTTAAAAAGAATTTAATACCAGTTTATGAAGAACATCAATCTAAAGTTTTATTTCTTCTGTGTCCCTGTCTGGCTTTGGTATCATAGTTGGGAAGGCATTCCTTTCTTTTTATTTATCTGGAAATGTCTCTATAGAATTCCCATTATTTCCACCTACAAGATGCTTAGCAGAATTCACCAAAAAAGCCATATGGAGCGAAAGTTTTCTTTGTGGGAAAGTATTTCACTATAATTCTTTGAAAATCTGTTTACCCATTTGTCTCCTATATAAAGATATCATGGGATCAATGCTGAATATAAGGAATTAAAAACAATTTTTTTTTTTAAACACAGGACCATGAAGATAATGCAGCTAAGCTGGTGGACTAAAAGGAAACCATATCCAGGCCCAGGCTATCCCCTGTCCCGACAGCATACACACTACCTTCATGAGCAGCCGTCACAGAACCACCTTCCAAGAGTCCTCATAACTAGGCTTTCACTAATTTCAGCTGCCTAGAAAATAAGTCTCCTTAGTCTTTAAATTCAAGTTTGAACTCTTTTTTTTTTTTTACCTTTCTCCTTGTATTTTCCTCTATTCACTTTTTATTCACATTCTCTAGAATGGTTCCTTGTTTCTGCCCATTGTCTTTATCCTTAGCTGGAAATACCTTAAACCTCTCATTTGTAAATACTATGTTTCTCCTGGGTCCAGCTCCCCACCATATCCACTTCTTTGTAGGATATTCTATTTCTGTCCTCCCTAAAACACTTTAGGTTTGCCTCCAAGCAAATGTACCACTTTCTACATGGTGTTATGTTGATTTGTGGGTAACTTCAATGAAGGCAAAGATATTATTTTATTCATCTTTACAAATTACAAAGGTCCTCAAGTTAGTTGTATGAAGTCTCTCTCTCTCTCTCATTTGTTAATCTATGACAGAAAAAAGATGGCTGTGTGAGATCCCTCCCAGGAAACTTCCTTCCCTGTGAATTCTCAGGATCTACCCTAGGGTTGGACTATTTCCACTACTTAGACTATGGAAATTCTCAGGTTTCCTAGAACCTTGATAAGTTTTTCTGTTTTCAGCAAGAAATAAATATTGATTAAACCATAGGAGAAAAAAGGGCAGAGACTACCGTTTAAGTCACACAATAAATGACCATTATTCACTATTAACCAGTGAAAAAACACACCTCTCATTCCACTATTTATAATGTGTATTTCCATAGAGTGATTCCATCTTTAACAGGGATAAGGAGGAAAGAAACTAAAACTTACTACCTACTTATATGTGTCAGAAATCATGCCAAGCATTTCAATACATGTTATCCTATTTAATCATCATAAAAGCCATGTAAACACTATTACCTTCACTTTACAGAGGAGGAATCTGAGGCTCAGAGGAGTTGTGTCATAAAGTGAGCAGGTGGGATGGCCAGGATCTGAAGGTTCCTGACTTCAAAGCACACATTCCTTCTACTATGTGAGTCTGAGAGGTAAGATTTTGGTAATAGTTTTACCACCAAGAACTACACATTTTACTAGCCACTACTATCACTTAAAGTAGAATTTCATAACAAACCCGGAGAAAGAGCACATAGTGTCTCTTAAAAATGGTTGTGGATGCTCTCAAAAGAAAGAAATAGAGCTGTCATAAAAGTTGTTTCAAGTCTCGTACACCTGGAAATTGTTACCAAGGAGAGGCATAGACCATTGTTCAGATGATGTCAGAGCAGTAGAAAAGGCAGGAATGAAGAAAAATCAGAGTGACATCACAGAGAATTTATTGCTTGAACACAGGAATGAAGCAAAAGAGGGAACCACAAATGAATCAAGTGTGTGGTCTTGCAACTGAGGATCACCATCATTAGAAGACAGAGAGGGAAAAATGGTGTAGGATCAGGTCAGTAGTATGGACACAGTAGAAGCAGCATGGTGTGTTCTGGGACTCACATCTTTTTTTTACCTCCCCCTGCTAAATTTTTGATGCAACCAAAGACAGTATTAGATTTTAGCAGCCAAACTGGACAACTGTCAGTTCATCACATGTACAGTTAACAAAAATCCTGCAGTCTTTTTTACATTAACTGTTGTTGAGTATCTTTGTCCAACAAATATCTATAGAGAGTCAGTGGTATGCCAGCCATCATGTTGGGCATGTGGATTGTGGAAGTGAACAAGGTAGTCATGAGTCCTGCACCAGCAGGGTTTCTACCATACAACTAACCACAGATAATGCATGCAGTATTTTGTAAACCTTCCTCATCAAGGCTACCCTCAGCTCTCACCTTGACAAATGTAATAACCCCTGACTCAACTCTGGGATTCTGTACTCAGTCTCCATTGTCTATACTCCAAAACTATTACAATCCTTATAAGACAAAAGACAAGACAAAAGGCTTATCATGACAGTCTCTTGACTCAGAGCCTTCCAATCTGATCACATTTAGAAGAAAATCTGAAAACTTGCTAGACTCTCCAACTCCTGGTTCGCAGGGGTCTTTCCAATCTTGTTCTGCATGGCCCTCTCCTTGCTCAGTGTATTCCATCCATCCTGGCCTCACTGCAGTTTTACAAATATGCCAAGTGTGGCCCTCATGAGGGGGTCTTCTTCCATGTAGTTCAATGCCTTCCTTCACTCGCATCTCTACAAAGGATCATCACAGAGCTGTTCCCTGGCTACTAAGGTAGGAGGCCCCTACTCTGTTACAAACCACAACTCTGTAACTATTTCTTCACCTTGGTTTATTTCTCTAAAAGCACTCATCACTCACATCTTCCAATAACAAAAGTTCCGTGTGGATGTGGGCTTTGCTTTGTTCACTGTTTTGTCTTTAAGGTCTAGAACAGTGCCTAGAACATGTGAAAGTGAAAGTTGCTCAGTCGTGTCTGACTCTTTGCGAACCCATGGACTGTACTGGAGTGGGTAGCTTTTCCCTTCTCCAACCCAGGGATCTTTCCAACCCAGGGATTGAACCCAGGTCTCCTGCATTGCAGGTGGATTCTCTACCAGCTGAGCCACAAGGGAAGCAAGCCCAAGAATACTGGAGTGGGTAGCCTATCCCTTCTCCAGTGGATATTCCCAACCCAGGAATCGAACCGGAGTCTCCTGCATTGTAAGTGGATTCTTTACCAACTGAGCTATGAAGGAAGCCCATTGGTACATGGTAGGCACTTGATAAGTATCTGCTGAATGAAAGAAGGATGCTCAGGGATCTGGGGCAATGGGAATTACAGAGACTGGACCTAGTTTATAGACTGAATCTTCCTGATGGCTTTAAGTTGAGACCCAGAGATATTCAGGGATGAATGAAGCTAGTGTTTGGACAGAGGAAACATGAAAACCCCCAAAACAGGATCCCACACATAGAACCTAAAACTCCTCTGTCCAGAGGGTGACTAGTGAGAGACTGAGTGTAGGACAAAGAAATGGGTCAGTCATGGAGAATCTCAGAAGCCACAATAATGAGTTTTGTCTTTATCCTCAAGGCAATGGGACACTGCTAAGGGACTTTCAACAAGAAAGTGACATGATCGGATTTATGTTTTAAAATGATCACCCAGGCTGCAGTATGGAAAATGAATTGGATGGGAGTAAGACAGGAGAAGGAAGTTGCTTCAGGAATTTACATTTATCCCTATTAAATTTAATCTTCTGAATTGCAGCTCATCAGTTCTCCCTGTTGAGATCTTTTTGAATCCCTATTCTGTCATCCATACATTAGCTAACCCACTGAGCTGTGTGTCACTTAAAAATCTGATAAGTCAGCTCTACACCCGAGTCATGCTCAGAGCTTACATTACTGAACACCATCCCTGTTCTCTTTAGGTGCTTGCAGGTTGGCTTACTCTCCCATCTCTAGGCAGTGTCTCTTCTTGTAAAGTTCACTGGCCAGCCCAGAATTGAAACATAACCCTCAAGATCTAGTAACCTGAGCTACCTAGGATTTTCATGTGCATTTCCCCTAGAGCTTATGGACATCACATTAGGACAGAAACTCAGTTTATTTGTGCATTAATTAATGTTGGCATGTGACTTCTTGCTGGGGATTTCATAGTTGCTTCTGTTCTTGGCTATAATAAGTACTATCAAAAGATTTCTGTTCTGGCATGAACAGAAATATATTTCTGCCCAGGCGCTACTATCATCTGCTTAATATGCAAACTGTGCAAAACCAAGGCTACTAGTATGTAATAGATTTTGAAAAGTTGTCATCCAGACTCATTGTTTATTAGAGGATATTAATTTGGGGATTTATGTGCTGTGTCTCTAATTCAGAGCATACAACCGTTCACTTAAATAGATCACAAAGTTCTGCATGCACTCTAGTGAAATGATCTGGTATTTTATACTGGTCTATTAGATGAGCTCATTTAAATCAGGCTCCTCTTTGCTGAATGGGTGATTATATATACATATTAAATGTCCACTATCTTTTAGAAGATATTGAAGTTTATTAAGAATCCTGAACAAGGTTGAGCTAATAGAAAACATTAATAGGAAAAATAGAAAGTTACCAGACCCAGACTCCAAAGTGACTTCACAGAAAGTGATTTTTTAACCTTTTTCCCTTAGACCAGGGATTTCTTTGGAGGCTTCAGTAGATACCAACCAATGAAGGGAAAAAGGAAAAGCAGTGGACTAAATTTATAGTATATCATCCCCTCCCTGCTGTTGCTACCTCAATTCTTATATTAAATACAGCTTCTTGTTATAAAATTTTGGAGGAGATTTAGATAAGCTGATTTAAAATTATTTGGGTGTCAATTTCTCATTTAGTAACAACTAGCTGATTTTCTTTTTAAGCAAGCTTTGTACATACCTAGAATTTCTTGGTAACCAGAGGAAAAAATCCTCCAATACAAATGCAATTACTGATATTTAAAAATAAATTCTAAATGTAATAATTAATAATACTGGCATAATTTTACATCCCAGAGACAGTCTTTAATAATTTCAAATTTCTGGTTTTATTCTTATAGTTTAAAGACAGTAATTTTTTCAGGTCCAGGATACTTTGGCAGGTCTTTGTAAAACACACAGAATTGAAGCCTTGTGCCTAGAATGGCTGATAGGAAAAAAACAAAACAAAACTATTGCTGGCTTTAATCAGAGGAACCGTTTCAACAATTCAGAACATGAAACTATAAACTTAAAATCCATCATCTTAGAACTATTCAAATAAAAAAAATGATGTATTGATGTTCAGTGATAGGCATCTCCTTTCCATATGTTGTGCCTTCACTAGACTTTTCAGTTTGAAAATGGCACCATCATTGTCCCAAGCAACTCTGATTCCTCATCCTCTGTTTCAGCTTCAAAATAGTTGGTCAGACTTGACTTTGACCATAGGTAGGGAATCAAGTCACTGTTCTCTTACTACTTTTTTACCTACTCTACAATTCTACCAGAATAATATTGGAATAATATTCTCCAAAGACTAAAATCTAAAAGAACTTGAAACTTCTGTCAACTCACACGAGGCTTCCTTGAATTTCTGTATGCAAGCAGTGACCAGAAGCATACAGCCTTACAGGATGGCTAAGGCAGACAATGTAGGCTGGCTGATCTAGTGTCACTAACAGCCTTGTCTTCACCAGCTACTTTCTGGTTGCAAGGTATGTGACATGTTATAGCCTGGTCGATGAGCTAAAAGTGGAAGCTTTCTGGGCAGCACTTCTTAGACAATATTGGATACCCTGATATAAAGAAAGGTGGTACACTCTTTTGCCTTTTCCCCATCCTTCATCTTTTTTTTTGGTGGGGGGGTAGGGGCCTGGAACATGGATAATATTTCTGAAGATACAGTGGCCATCTGGACACTTCAGTAACAAATATGATGACAAAGTCCAAAAAATCGAGAATGAAAGAATGGAAAAAGAGAAGGGGTCTGGCTCTCTGACGGCTTTCCTAGGACACTGCATTACCCCTATAGTGTTCTTGCCTGGAGAATCCCAGGGATGGGGGAGCCTGGTGGGCTGCCGTCTATGGGGTCGCGCAGAGTCGGACACGACTGAAGCGACTTGGTGGCGGCGGTGGCAGACTTCATGTTATATATATATATATATAAAGTCACTGCTGGTAGAGTTTTATGAGCATTGCAGTAGAATGTGCTCCATCGAGTACCATTTTAACTGATAGGAAATAGCTTTTTTTGTGTCAACCCAAAATCTGTTAATAAATATCACTCTGTTCATAATTTTTTTATCTTCCATTTCACATGAGAGTCTTCAGTGATGTGAGGTCAGCCAATATACCCTGCACCTTCTTCATCTTTTTCCTAGTTAAAATCCCCATTTCTATCATGGACACCACAATCTGCTTTTTAAATACTATTTTTAAATTATTTTAATGATGCCAATTGATTTTATTTAATTGTAAGTATAATACATATTTGAAGATTTAAAATATGCAGAAATATATCAATAAGATAAAAATGATCCCTGAAATTTCCATTAGGAGAAAAGTCAATGTTCACATTTTGACAAATATCCTTGCATTATTTATGTATGTATAGATGCACACATATTTATAAATGCACACATACAAAACTGTACATTGTGTTCTTTGAATATTTCATCATTAACATCTCATGTATTAGTCTGAAGATTTTTATTGGTTGCATAATAGTCTATCGTATCTATCAGCCTATATTTTCACTAAACCTCTTATTGCTGGAAAATTAAGTTCACTGGTGAACTTAAAAATTACTGAACAATTGCACTCATTTCACATACTAGCAATGTTATGCCCCAAATTCTTCAAGCCAGGCTTCAACAGTACATGAACTGAGAACTTCCAGATGTGCAAGCTGGATTTACAAAAGGCAGAGGAACCAGAGATCAAATAGCCAACATCTGCTCAATCATAGAAAAAGGGAATTAAGAAAAAAAAATTACTTCTGCTTCACTGACTATGCTAAAGCCTTTGACTGTGCGGATCACAACAAACTGTGGAAATATCTTAAAGAGAGGGAATATCAGACCACCTTATCTGCCTCCTGCAAAACCTGAACGCAGGTCAAGAAGCAACAGTCAGAACTGGACATGGAACAACAGACTGGTTCCAAATTGGTGAAGGAGTACATCAAGATTGTATATTGTCACCCTGCTTATTTAACTTATAAGCAGAGTACACATGCAAAATGCCAAGCTGGATGACTCAGAAGTTGGACTTAAGATTACTGTGAGTAATATCCACAACCTCAGATATGCAGATAACACCACCCTTATGGCAGAAAGCAAAGAGGAACTAAAGAGCCTCTTGATGATGGTGAAAGAAAACAGTAAAAAAGCTGCATTAAAACTCAACATTCAAAAACCTAAGATCATGGAATCCAATCCCATCATTTCATGAGAAAGTGGGAAATAGATGGGGAAACAGTGGAAACAGTGACAGGTTTTATCTTCTTGGGCTCCAAAATCACTGCGGATAGTGACCGCACAAAATTAAAAGATGCTTGCTCCTTGGAAGGAAAACTATAATAAACCTAGACAGCATATTAAAAAGCAGAGACATCATTTTGTCTAAAAGGTCCATACAGTCAAAGGTATGGTTTTCCAGTAGTCATGTATGGATGTGAGAGTTGGGACATAGAGAAGGCTCAGCACTGAAGAAATGTTGCTTATGAACTGTGGTGCTGGAGAAGACTCTTGAGAGCTGCTTGGACAGCAAGGAAATCAAACCAGTCAATCCTCAATGAAATTCACCCTGAATATTCACTGGAATAATGATCCTGAAGCTGAAATTCCAATACTTTGACCACCAGATATGAAGAGCTGACTCACTGGAAAGGACCCTGGTGCTCTGAAAGATTGAGGGCAGAAGGAGAAGGGGATGACAGAGGAGGAGATGGTTGGACAGCATCACTGACTCAATGGACATGAGTTTGAGCAAACTCAGGGAGATAGTAAAGGACAGGGAAGCCTGGCATGCTGCAGTACATGGCGTCACAAAGAATCAGACATGACTAAGTGACTGAACAAAAACAACGGTGAAAAATACTTGAACTTAATTCTTGTTCAAATCTTTATTTATTTATTTGTAGGATAGTTGTTCAAAATGGAATTATTGGATAAAAGATTAAAATGGTGCTAAAGTGCCTTATATAATTACCACATTGCCTTGCAGTAAAGAAGCATAAGCTTAAAAATACAACACACATGTGTTGTCAGGCTTGTGTATGCATTTTCAACATTTTCTAAGGTATGACAATATAAAATCTTAATTTCCTTATTGATTGTGAGGCTGAATATATTGAATGTATATTGGTCAATTAAATTTCTCTTTGCTTTTGTGAACTGTCTGATCATATATATTTCCAATTTTGTCCTGAAATGTTTTTTAATTACTAATAAGAATTCTTTCTATATTAAAAATGTTAATCCTTTGTCATGTATTTTATAATTATTCCTTTATTCTCTGAACATAGAACATGTGGATACTAGTGAGATTATCAAGTATTTGTTAAATAAAGTCTCTTGCCAAAGCCTTTGACTGTATGGATCACAATAAACTGTGGAACATTCTGAAAGAGATAGGAATACCAGACCACCTGACCTGCCTCTTGAGAAACTTGTATGCAGGTCAGGAAGCGACAGTTAGAACTGGACATGGAACAGCAGACTGGTTCCAAATAGGAAAAGCAGTACGTCAAGGTTGCATATTGTCACCCTGCTTATTTAACTTATATGCAGAGTACATCATGAGGAACGCTGG
Organism: Moschus berezovskii; assembly: GCF_049115385.1. Lineage (NCBI taxonomy): Eukaryota > Metazoa > Chordata > Mammalia > Artiodactyla > Moschidae > Moschus > Moschus berezovskii. The sequence continues at coordinate 43,065,925 of NC_142461.1, forward strand.
GCTGGAGGAAGCACAAGCTGGAATTAAGATTGCAAGGAGAAATATCAGTAACCTCAGATATGCAGATGACACCACCCTTATGACAGAAAGTGAAGAGGAACTCAAAGGCCTCTTGATGAAAGTGAAAGAGGAGAGTGAAAAGTTTGGCTTGAAGCTCAACATTCAGAAAACTAAGATCATGGCATCTGGTCCCATCACTTCATGGCAAATAGATGGAAAAACAGTGGAAACAGTGTCAGACTTTATTTTTCTGGGCTTCAAAATCACTGTGGATGGTGATTGTAGCCATGAAATTAAAAGACGCTTACTCCTTGGAAGGAAAGTTATGACCAACTTAAACAGCATATTAAAAAGCAGAGACATTACTTTGCCAACAAAGGTCCATCTAGTCAAGGCTATGGTTTTTCCAGTGGTCATGTATGGATGTGAGACTTGGACTATAAAGAAAACTGAGTTCTGAAGAATTGATGCTTTTGAACTGTGGTGTTGGAGAAGACTCTTGAGAATCCCTTGGACTGCAAGGAGATCCAACCAGTCCATCCTAAAGGACTGGGTGTTCATTGGAGGGACTAATGCTGAAGCTGAAACTCCAATACTTTGGCCTCCTGATGCGGAGATCTGACTCATTTGAGAAGACCCTGATGCTGGGAAAGATTGATGGTAGGAGGAGAAGGGGACAACAGAGGATGAAATGGTTGAACGGCATCACTGACACAAGGGACATAGGTTATATGGACTCCAGGAGTTGGTGATGGACAGGGAGGCCTGGCGTGCTGCGGTTCACGGCGTCTCAAAGAATCGGACACGACTGAGAGACTGAACTGGAACTGAAACTGGAAGACTGCTGGATTTTCTAAGTTAATTAACTTTTCAAGATGTTGGATTAAAAAAGAACAATGTAACCCAAAATGAGGGGCTTTCCCAGTGGCTCAATGGTACAGTCTACCTGCCAATGCAGGAGATGCTGGTTTGAGCCCTGGGTTGGGAAGATCCTGTGGAGGAGGAAATGGCAACATATTCCAGTATTCTTGCCTAGAGAAGCCCATGGACAGAAGAGCCTGGAAGGCTATAGTCCAGAGGATCACAAAGACTCATATATGACTGAGCATGTATGCAATTCAAAATGAACTTCATAGTTTCACACATATTATCCATAGGAGAGTCGGACACGACTGAGCGACTGAACTGAACTGAACTGAATCTCTTCTCCAGCATAAGAAAAAAAAAAAGTTTCTTTCTACTCAAATAATCTTCTCTACATATTTCTTTTAATACTAGCATTTTATTTTCAAAATGAACCTTCTAAAACTTGCTTACAAAAGTAAATGGTAACAATATATTGAACACTTGTTTAAGACTATTGCATTCTTTTACAAATATAATATTCCCAGTCCATTAATGATGAGGCCTATCATCATTTCTGTCCAGCGGGGCAGACAATTAGACTGAGCTGTCTTTAGAAATTCTTTCCCTTAATGACTTTGTGACCACATTTTCAATATAACATCATCTCTAAATTATTGCAAGGTCATAGATAAGCCCTTTAAGTATTTTTTTTTAACATGGATATAGATGTAGATATCTAAGAGGTTAGTTAATTTAGCCCACTGAAGTGTGTTAACCAATACATCTAACACTACCAAGCAGCTATGCTGGATACTGTCTACATTAGGTTACGTGACTATGGAACTCTTTAAGGCTCCTCAATTGTCTTAACATATAAAGCTGTAGAAGATTGCACTTGTATTAATAAAGTCTTTGATTAAACCTAAATACACAATCTGCTTTGTGGATAATTTGTAAAATTGGGCATAATTTATGAAGCTGTATTGGCTGAGTCTGTACCAAGTGTTAAAACTATGTAGAATAATTTCAATTTATTCTAAGTCAATCATATCCTTTGGTTCAATTTTTGTTTTTGGTATTACTTTGAGGTATTTGTCACAATGACTAATACTATATGACCCAAGGTGAGCAAAATCTCTCAATATTCAGCTTACACAACATTTGTGACAACTCACGTGCAATCAAATTGGTCTATACTAATGCAATTCAATTTTGTGTTGCTGCAGGTAAAAGCAAGCAGTTCAAGTGTGTTTTGAATATAATTCCCATGGCACAAGTTTATGCACAGATGACACTACTCTTCTGCAAATAGATTTATGGAAAATGAAAAGGGGATCCATAAATAAGAACAGTTTTTTGCTAGAGAAATATTTACCTTCAACTTTTCTAATCTAACAAACAAAAAGAAAAAAACTTTTTAAAATTAAAATATAGATAAAAGGATGTACTTCTTGAGATTAAAAAGAAAATAACAAAGGGAAATGACAGAAAAATACAAAGGGGGAAAAATGTCAGTGATAGAAGACTAGGAAGGGCCACACAATCTGATCTAATTAACCCTCTCTGGCAGAGCAAGGGAATTCACATGATCTAAATCAATTATGTCAAGTGATTGCCTAATTTATTCATAGATTCCTCCAATTAGGAAATAAAGCACACAGCCCTTTTCTTCAAGTTTTAAACAACTGCTTTCACTCTTATATGTAATGAAATTAAAGCCCTTGGCCCTTCTGTATTTTCTGCATTTGACTCTTTTTCTTAAATCTGTTCATTATTATGAAACTTCTCCAAGCACTTTCAAATGAGAAAGACTAGTTTGGGTAAGTGAAATGAATATAGAATGCTATATTATACACTCTCCTAAAATATTTTTATCCCTATTCTATTGTGCTACTCAAATCAAACATTTATTTGCACTTTTATTCATTTATACTTGAAGTATTCATTTGTACTTTTATTCATCCATTCATTCAGTCTTTTGATGTAGGAAAGGTGAACCTGCCTACTTTGTAAGATCTGTCAAATCAGTCATGGAGATCAATGTGTTTCTGAGGTTGCAGCCAGATTTCTCTAATGCTATCCATCTGCATCATCCATCTGTGGATTTACTCCACACCTACACGTTCTAAGTGGTGAGGAGGAAGCCAAAGATGTATAAGGTATGACCCTGGAAAGGCTTGCAATCTGATTAGAGTGGGAAAAAGTTCTCACTTAGTGGGTACCCAAAAGGGTATATGATTCTGTGCTAAAACTGGTCATACCGAAAGTAATTGCTTTAAGAATTCAGAGAAAGAGTTAGGGAAAAAAAATGACAGCTCTCTGGAGCAGGCAAGAGTTGAGTGGGTCTTGAATGAAAGTTAAATTTTAAACAGGAAAGTAGAAAGAATGATGGGTGTTCTATTTTTAGAGTTGAGAACGGGAAATTAATAAGTCTCACTTGCAAAGAAAGGCCTAATGGTTTAGAGCCCAGGCATCCAAGTTAAGTGTGACTGAGTTCAAATCCTGGCTTCATTGCTTACCAGCTGTGACACCTTACAGAAGATGATCACTCTATGGCCTGTTACACTCATCTGTAAAATGGCTATAGAACTGCCATGAAAAAACAAAACATGCCTTGCATAGAGCAAGTACTCAAAAACCTTAGTTACTACCATTACCATTACAGATATTACTGTTTTCTCTGTTTTTTTGGTCTTTATATTCTAGATTAATAGGTATTAATCACAACCCTGAATATCAGGCTGAAGAATGTGGTCTTTTTACTAGGAGTAAAGGAAAGTCAATACTTTCTGGCAACTGGATACATAGGCATCCAGCAATGTATAAGATGTTATTTTACCAAACATGTGTTATTCCTTCTGTGGTACGTTGCATGCAGTCAGCCACATTCTGTCATCACGATCCATTATTAATTCATGCTTAGTTATAACCTTGTTCTTTCATGCTGCTCTGCAGTTAATTCCTGATTGCTTAGTGACTGAAGACACTTCTCTACCCTGGAGATTCTCTCCTAGATTGCATACTGCTTCACAGCACTGATCACATGTCCCGGCTTGTTGGCAGTTCTTTCTTTCCTCACCCTACTCTGGGTCTTGCACATCACCTTTCAACCTCACAAACACATCTCTTCTGCCAAAGAACATTAGTCAGAGATCTAGTCCTGTGAGATGGCCTGTACTCAAGGTTTCTGTGATCAAATGAGTTTGAAAGATGCTGCATATTATTAAATCTTAAAGACGCACACGTGCATGTGTGTGTGTGTGTGTGTTAGTCACTCAGTCACGTCCGATTCTTTGTGACCCAGTGGACTGTAGCTCTCCAGGCTCCTCTGTCCATGGAATTCCCCAGGCAAGAACACTGGAATGGGTTGCCATTCCCTTATCCAGGGGATCTTCCCAACCCAGGAATCAAATCCGAGTCTCCCACATTGCAGGCACATCTTTACCATCTGAGTTACCAGGGAAGACTTGGGACCCTTCAGTGCCCAGCAATGTGTATCTATCACATTAAGTTGTGAACAATTGTGTATTTTAGAAAGCTGCTTAACTCAGAATTTTCTAAACCTGTTTGACCATTCTTTAATATATCATTCAAGTCACTACTAAGACATTTAACCTATCCAGTTTCAATTGAATTTTATGTTTCATTTATTTTTATATTGACAAACATATTCTTTAATCTTTAATATGGCTTCATTATTTGTCTATAGTTTGAGGACCTTTCCACTAAAGATTTTCCTCTAGAGGGGGAAGAAAAACAGAAAACACTAAGATTATTTACCTGAAATCTACTGATATATGAAAGGGGGAAATAGGAAATCTTTGCTGTAACTAATTTTTCACTCAATTTGGATGTTACTATATTTCTTTCCAAATTTAGAAAAAGGGCTAAATGTTTTTCAATTCCTCGATATACTCTTGTTCTACTTTTAACCCATCAGCTGGAACCTTTGCAGGTTTCACAGTTCTTTCAGGACAATTCTGATGTGCTTGGGGATTATGTCAGTCAGTCCTTCGATCAGCAGAGAGTAGATTAACTATTCTCAGCTCGCTTGAAATCATCACTCATGATTAGCCAATTTCCAATTTGATCTCTATTTCAATTTTTGCTTTAATACTTTCATTGGGTAGAGCTCCTAGTAACCTTTTCTTATGAACACTAGAAACCAAGTGGGGATGGAACATTAGCCTTTCCAGTCATGTTCCTTCTGTCCACAGTTTGCAGATGTCTATGTTTTTATACTGTGTATCTTTCTGGTGTATATTCACTTATCATGTTTGAATGCTAAGTTTCTTCAATCATGTCTGACTTTTTGCAACCCTACAGGGTGTAGCCCTCCACGCTCCTCTGTCCATGGGATTGTTCAGGCAAAATACTGAAGTGGGTTGTCATGCCCTCCTCCAGGGTATCTTCCTGACCCAGGGATCAAACCCATGTCTCTTAAGTCTCCTGCATTGGCAGATAGGTTCTTTACCATTAGTGCCACGTGGGAAGCCCATGATCACTTATTATTACTGTTTATATCCTTAATCTCTCAAACTTTGTTCATGAGACTATTTTCTCTAAGGGTAATCTACAGAAATAAGATACTGTTATCTGTTGTCATTGATAAGTCTCAATTATTTAGAACAGTACGTGGCGCAGAGAAAGCACTTGATAAATATTTGTTGAAGGAAGGAAGAGATAGATGGATAAATTTTTCATGGGACTGAAATTATATTTTCAAGCACTGGATAACTTCTCCGTCTTATAAAAACACAATAGGTATTTCTGGTGACACAACCCTTGTACTAATGATTTATAAAGCATCCAAAGGTACAATATACAAGTATAGTAGTTTTAGTGTTCCAGTGAAGAGCTAAAAATAAATTATTTTAATAAGATTAACTGACAAACCCTAGATTAAGAAGTTCTTTTCATAAATAAATCCAAGTTCTGACTCTGCCTCTGATTCATGTTTATCTATATATTTTCTAATCATTCAATGAAAGATACACATGCAGTAATTAATATGTACTTTTCACAATAAACTGTGGAACATTCTGAAAGAGATGGGAATACCAGACCACCTGACCTGCCTCTTGAGAAACCTGTATGCAGGTCAGGAAGCAACAGTTATAACTGGACATGGAACAACAGACTGGTTCCAAATAGGAAAAGGAGTACGTCAAGGTTGTATATTGTCACCCTGCTTATTTAACTTCTATGCAGAGTACATCATGAGAAACGCTGGGCTGGAAGAAGCACAAGCTGGAATCAAGATTGCTGGGAGAAATATCAATAACCTCAGATATGCAGATGACACCACCCTTATGGCAGAAAGTGAAGAGGAACTAAAAAGTTTCTTGATGAAAATGAAAGAGGAGAGTGAAAAGGTTGGCTTGAAGCTCAGCATTCAGAAAATGAAGATCATGGCATCTGGTCCCATCACTTCATGGGAAATAGATGGGGAAACAGTGGAAACAGTGTCAGACTTTATTTTTTTGGGCTCCAAAATTACTGTGGATGCCGATTGCAGCCATGAAATTAAAAGACGCTTGCTCCTTGGAAGGAAAGTTATGACCAGCCTAGATAGCATATTAAAAAGGAGAGACATTACTTTGCCAATCAAGGTCGGTCTAGTCAAGGCTATGGTTTTTCCCGTGGTCATGTATGGATGTGAGAGTGGGACTGTGAAGAAAGCTGATCGCCAAAGAATTGATGCTTTTGAACTGTGGTGCTGGAGAAGACTCTTGAGAGTCCCTTGGACTGCAAGGAGATCCAACCAGTCCATTCTAGAGGAGATCAATCCTGGGTGTTCATTGGAAGGACTGATGCTAAAGCTGAAACTGCAATACTTTGGCCACCTCATGCGACGAGTTGACTCACTGGAAAAGACTCTGATGCTGGGAGGGATTGGGGGTAGGAGGAGACGGGGACGACAGAGAATGAGATGGCTGGATGGCATCACCGACTCAATGGACATGGGTTTGAGTGAACTCCGGGAGTTGGTGATGGACAGGGAGGCCTGGCGTGCTGTGGTTCATGGGGTCGCAAAGAGTCGGACACGACTAAGCGACTGAACTGAACCTGGAGCGGGAAACATTCTTAGCTTTAAGGAAGCAAAAGCAAAATATCTATTTCCTGCCTCAAGCAAGAGTTGAGATTTGACCTTTAATGTAGAATAACATTTTACTTCCAAAAAGTGATATTTAATTCAGAAATTTTCAGCCTTACAGAGGAAATGCTCAGATGAGTCACAATAGAAAATATCCAATAAATAAATATATGAAAAATGTTTAGCCACAGTGGTAATTTTAAAATTAAAATAAAAATACTCCTGTTGAGACTACAAAATTGGCAAAATGAAATAAAAATGATGATATTCAGATTCTTTCATGTACAGCTGGGAAGAGTGAAATTTCTTCTGGAGGGTAGCTGGTCACATATACCAAAATACCTTAAATCTTTATACAAATTTGGCCAAAGGATTATACATATCAAAATTTACAATGATAAAACAATTATGATTGCTTACAATAGTTGATGGGGTCGCGGAGAGTCGGACACGACTGAGCAACTAAACTAAACTGAACAAAGGTTTATGCAGTGGTAGGGTCAATGCATTGCCATTTATAAGAGCAAAAAATTAGAAACAACTCGTGACCAAATGAAACAATATTAGGCAAATAAATCAGGCTACATTTATTCAAAAGCAAGCTTTAAAATTAAAAGATATAGAAGCAAAGACACAGAGAATAATATTTAAGCTAGATTATTCTTACAGGACCCACATTTGAAAGCATATGCTGAGTACAATTACTTTAGGGAAAAACTGAAATATAAAAATATGAATATGTATGTATAAGAAAAGAAATAAGCAAGACCAAAGAAGTTTCACTTTTTAAAGAACAAACTGAAACTTCTGGACTTAAAAATGAGATAACTATACCTTCCTACAGTATAAAGTATTGCCAATAAAACTATTTATCCTTATAGATATTATGAATATTACATTTATCTAAATATAATACCATTTGGAAGAGACAACTATAAAATTGCTGAACTTCATTAACATGTACTTATTATATCATATATTTTATTATGCTATATTTAGTTATATATTGGTATATATTTTTGGATAATGGAACTCTCACCTCAAAACTAAAATGGTCAATATTTGCAAAGAAAATTTAAGTATTTCGTTTAGCCTTGAATAGCTTCCTTGGCTTCATATTTTATGAAGATGCTCTTATATTAGTACAAAAGTTCTTTTAAAAATGAACACCGAATTTCATTTAACTGTGAACACTTGGACTGCAAGGAGATCCAACCAGTCCATTCTAAAGGAGATCAGTCCTGGGTGGAAGGATTGATGCTGAAGCTGAAGCTTACCTCATGCGAAGAGTTGACTCACTGAAAAAGACTCTGAAGCTGGGAGGGATTAGGGGCAGGAGGAGAAGGGGATGACAGAGAATGAGATGGCTGGATGGCATCACTGACTTGATGGAGGTGAGTTTGAGTGAACTCCGGGAGTTGGTGATGGACAGGGAGGCCTGGCGTGCTGTGATTCATGGGCTCGCAAAGAGTCGGACATGACTGAGAGACTGAACTGAACTGAACTGAATGGTTTAGAAAACAAAAGCAAGTGGGAAAGAAGGTTTATATTTGGCCTTATTAAAAATGCTTAGTATCTGAGATGTAGAGCCTCAACTGAGGTGCAAAATATAAAGAAGAAAGTACTTCATGTACTAATCCAGTTTTTAAGATTGGCCCAGAAGGTGCTAGAGGTAAAGAATCCATCTGCTAATGCAGGAAACATAAGAGGCCTGGGTTCGATTCCTGGGTCGGGAAGGTCCCCTAGAGAAGGGAATGGCAACCCATTCCAGTTTCTTGCCTGAAAAATCCCATGGACAGAGGAGCCTGGTGGGCTACAGTCCATAGGGTCACAAAGAGTTGGATGTGACTAAAGTGACTTAGCATGAACACTTCAGTTTTCTCATTTATGGTAGGAAGGTGGCTACCTTTTGAAGGTAGCTATCATCCCTGGAAGTTCAGCTGGTAAAGAATTGGCCTGCAATGCAGGAGACTCCAGTTCAATTCCTGGGTCAGAAAGACCCCTGGTGAAGCAATAGGCTACCCACTCTGGTATTCTTGGGCTTCCCTTATGGCTCAGTTAGTAAAGGATCTACCCGCAATGCAGGAGACTTGGGTTCGATCCCTGGGTTTGGAAGATCCCCTAGAGAAGGAAATGGCAACCCATTCTAGTATTTTTGCCTGGAAAAGTCCATGGGTTTGCAACGAATTGGACACAACTGAATGACTTTCACATACATACAGAATATTTCAGCTCTAAAGGACGAGGCAGTTTCTATGATCAGGATTTCCCATCAGAGCATAAATAATGCCTAAATATACAGTCTAATGTACTGCAATACTTTGGCCACCTCATGCGACGAGTTGACTCACTGGAAAAGACTCTGATGCTGGGAAAGGTTGGGGGCGGGAGGAGAAGGGGATGACAGAGGATCAGATGGCTGGATGGCATCGCCGACTCTGTGGACATGAGTTTGGGTGAACTCCTGGAGTTGGTGATGGACAGGGAGGCCTGGCGTGCTGTGATTCAGGGGGTCGCGGAGAGTCGGACACGACTGAGCGACTGAACTGAACTGAACTGAACTGAATGTAAGAACGATCTACATGGGTTTGTTACTGGCCTAACGTCATTGGTTAAGGTTCATTTAGAAACATTTACAAATTTTATAGTTTTCTTCATATTTCTTGTGGGAAAACAGAGCCATGGGTTTCTCTTTCTGACACTAAAATTTTATTCTATCTATATACGCTATGACACAATACCCCAGCTTGCTGCTGCTGCTAAGTCACTTCAGTCGTGTCCGACTCTGTGTGACCCCATAGACAGCAGCCCACCAGGCTCCCCCGTCCCTGGGATTCTCCAGGCAAGAACACTGGAGTGGGTTGCCATTTCCTTCTCCAGTTTAAGAAAACCTAATCTTAGTGAAAAGCCACGGTAATAATTGAAACCATGTGTGATTCAAAGATTGAACTAAGAATCTACATACAAGATTATACACAACCTTTCCTGCCATATTTCACAATAGTGACTTGAGGAGAATTGACTGACAGCTGAAGTGAGTCACCAATTACAAAAAATATGTATAGAAGATGAAGAGGCTCACCTCTAATCCCATTACCAACATTACCCTCTCCGTGACTGCTGCTATGACTAATAACATCACTGGATGTCTCCTTTTCTAGGCACTATGTTAACTGTTTTTATATAAAATGGATGGTCCTTGCTTTAAAGGCTGGTTTTCCTTCCCAGATAGGGAGTTATGAGAGAGTTGTGCCCCTTATTCATTCAATAAAGGGTAAATGAGACCAACTGTGTTTAAGGCATTCACCAGCATTCATTCATCAGACAGAGTATGAGAATGGAAAGTTGTGGAAAGTGCCACAACTCCCAGACAAGCCTACAACATACAAAGAAGTATATACATATAATTTCTACACAAAAGGCATCCTTTTCCAGTTAATAGTAATAATGAACATGAAATCAAATTTCTCTTGAAAATGCAGTTCTTGAAAACACATTTCTTAGGAACCATAAATTTAAAAGGCAGGAAAAAAGAATCCATATGAAAAAGAATCTGAAAAAGAATATATATGTATCTATATATAACTGGATTACTCTGCTGTACAGTTGAAACTAGTACAACATTGTAAATTAACTGCATTTCAATTTAAGAAGAGCTATCTATGGAAGTACAGGGCAAGAAAAAAGGTCCTTTACAGAGAGAAGCATTTTTGTAGCTTTACTTTCAATTGCAATAGTTTTTCTAATTAATTTTAAACAGACTCTGCATTATTCTGCTGCATCCAATGTAATGATCTAGTTAAATTAAAGGAAAAGAAAATTGATATCACTATAATTTAGTTAATATTTATACTATTCCATAATATATTTTCAGTTTTAAATGTGCAACTGTCTAAAATTTACTTACGTGTTTTAGTCAATAAATGTTGGTTTTCCTTAATGTTTTGTAAGAGGCCTGTCTTTGGATGTAAAAGGTCAATTATTCAAAGTTTTACTGATTTCTCTTTTTTCATCAGAGAAGAATTCAGCCTGAGTCCTGATACATAATTTCTCTAAACTCATTTAGCTTGTTTTCATCTAATCACCCTACTTCAGTTATAACCTGTGTGGTTACTTTAATTATATAAACATATCAAGGTAGACTAACTTAAAACATATCTGAATGGTCTAGTGGTTTTCCCTACTTTCTTCAATTTAAGTGTTAATTTGGCAATAAGGAGTATATGGTCTGAGCCACAGTCAGCTCCTGGTCTTGTTTTTGCTAACTGTATACAGCTTCTCCATCTTTGGCTGCAAGGAATATAATCAGTCTGATTTCGGTGTTGACCATCTGGTGATGTTCATGTGTAGAGTCTTCTCTTGTGTTGTTGGAAGAGGGTGTTTGCTATGACCAGTGGGTTCTCTTGGAAAACTCTATTAGCCTTTGCCCTGCTTCATTCCGTGCTCCAAGGCCAAATTTGCCTGTTACTCCAGGTGTTTCTTGACTTCCTACTTTTGCATTCCAGTCCCCTATAATGAAAAGGACATCTTTTTTGGGTGTTAGTTCTAAAAGGTCTTGTAGGTCTTCATAGAACCGTTCAACTTTGGCTTCTTCAGCGTTACCTCTTGGGGCATAGGCTTGGATTACTGTGATAATGAATAGTTTGCCTTGGAAATGAACAGAGATCATTCTGTCATTTTTGAGATTGCATCCAAGTACTGCATTTTGGACTCTTGTTGACCATGATGGCTACTCCATTTCTTCTAAGGGATTCCTGCCCACAGTAGTAGATATAATGGTCATCTGAGTTAAATTCACCCATTCCAGTCCATTTTAGTTCACTGACTCCTAGAATGTCGACGTTCACTCTTGCCATCTCCTGTTTGACCACTTCCAATTTGCCTTGATTCACGGACCTAATATTCCAGGTTCCTATGCAATATTGCTTTTTACAGCATGGGACCTTGCTGCTATCATCAGTCACATCCACAACTGGGTATTGTTTTTGCTTTGGCTCCATCCCTTCATTCTTTCTGGAGTTATTTCTCCACTGATCTCCAGTAGCATATTGGGCACCTACCGACCTGGGAAGTTCCTCTTTCAGTATCCTATCATTTTGCCTTTTCATACTGTTCATGGGGTTCTCAAGGCAAGAAATCCTTATGATCATAATCTTTATAATCCCTTATGATTATACAGTGAAAGTGAGAAATAGATTTAATGGACTAGATCTGATAGAGTGCCTGATGAACTATGGACAGAGGTTCATGACACTGTACAGGAGACAAGAAGCAAGACGATCCCCATGGAAAAGAAATGCAAAAAAGCAAAATGGCTGTCTGGGGAGGCCTTACAAATAGCTGTGAAAGGAAGAGAAGTGAAAAGCGAAGGAGAAAAGGAAAGATATAAGCATCTGAATGCAGAGTTCCAAAGAATAGCAAGGAGAGATAAACCTTCCTCAGCGATCAATGCAAAGAAATAGAGGAAAACAATAGAATGGGAAAGACTAGAGATCTCTTCACGAAAATTAGAGATACCAAGGGAACATTTCATGCAAAGATGGGCTCAATAAAGGACAGAAATGGTATGGACCTAACAGAAGCAGAAGATATTAAGAAGAGGTGGCAAGAATAACAGAAGAACTGTACAAAAAAGATCTTCATGAACAAGATAATCACGATGGTGTGATCACTCACCTAGAGCCAGACATCCTGGAATGTGAAGTCAAGTGGGCCTTAGAAAGCATCACTATGAACAAAGCTAGTGGAGGTGATGGAATTCTAGTTGAGCTATTTCAAATCTTGAAAGATGATGCTGTGAAAGTGCTGCACTCAATATGCCAGCAAATTGGGAAAACTCAGCAGTGGCCACAGGACTGGAAAAGGTCAGTCTTCTTTCCAATCCCAAAGAAAGGCAATGCCAAAGAATGCTCAAACTACCACACAACTGCAATCATCTCACACGCTAGTAAAGTCATGCTCAAAATTCTCCAAGCCAGGCTTCAGCAATACGTGAACTGTGAACTTCCAGATATTCAAACTGATTTTAGAAAAGGGAGAAGAACCAGAGATCAAATTGCCAACATCTGCTGGATCATGGAAAAAGCAAGAGAGTTCCAGAAAAACATCTATTTCTGCTTCATTGACTATGCCAAAGCCTTTGACTGTGTGAATCACAACAAACTGTGGAACATTCTGAAAGAGATGGGAATCCCAGACCACCTGACCTGCCTCTTGAGAAACCTGTGTGCAGTTTAGGAAACAACAGTTAGACCTGGCCATGGAACAACAGACTGGTTCCAAATAGGAAAAGGAGTACGTCAAGGTTGTATATTGTCACCTTGCTTATTTAACTTATATGCAGAGTACATCATGAGAAACCCTGGGCTGGAGGAAGCACAAGCTGGAATCAAGATTTCCAGGAGAAATATCAATAACCTCAGATATGCAGATGACACCACCCTTATGGCAGAAAGTGAAGAGGAACTAAAAAGCCTCTTGATGAAAGTGAAAGAGGAGAGTGAAAACGTTGGCTTAAAGCTCAACATTCAGAAAACTAAGATCATGGCATCTGGTCCCATCACTTCACAGCAAATAGATGGGGAAACAGTGGAAACAGTGACAGACTTTATTTTTTGGGGCTCCAAAATCACTGCAGATGGTGATTGTAGCCATGAAATTAAACGACGCTTACTCCTTGGATGGAGAAGGAAATGGCAACCCACTCCAGTATTCCTGCCTGGAGAATCCCATGGCCATGGGATCACAAAGAGTCGGACACGACTGAGTGACTTCACCTTCACCTACTCCTTGGAAGGAATGTTATGACCAACCTAGATAGCATATTAAAAAGCAGAGATATTATTTTGCCAACCAAGGTCCGTCTAGTCAAGGCTATTGTTTTTCAGTGGTCATGTATGGATGTGAGAGTTGGACTGTGAAGAAAGCTGATCATCAAAGAATTGATGCTTTTGAATTGTGGTGTTGGAGAAGACTCTTGAGAGTCCCTTGGACTGCAAGGAGATCCATCCAGTCCATTCTAAAGGAGATCAGTCTTGGGTGTTCCATTGGAAGGACAGATGCTAAATCTGAAACTCCAATACTTTGGCCACCTCATGCGAAGTGTTGACTCATTAGAAAAGACCCTGATGCTGGGAGGGATTGGGGGCAGGAGGAGAAGGGGACGACAGAGAATGAGATGGCTGGATGGCATCACCGACTCGATGGACATGAGTTTGAGTGAACTCTGGGAGCTGGTGATGGACAGGGAGGCCTGGTATGCTGCAATTTATGGGGTCCCAAAGAGTTGGACATGACTGACCGACTGAACTGAATTTAAAAGAAAGAAAAACAATCTTTTATCTAAAAATGAAAAATACATAGTGACTGCTTTTCCATTTTCCTGATGAATTATGCTTCTCAGTCTTTATGAGTTGTTTCAATTTAAATATCTACTCTTTCCTTGCATACGAAACATGCCACAAAGAAGAATTATTTTTCCATCATTATTAGCTTTCTATATTTTAAAGCTTGTAAATTTGATGTATCTTCTGATTGTTGCTATCATTGCTTGATACATTTCGGATGCAGATTCAAATTTTAAAGAGATTTGAATTTTTTTAATGTTAGCCACGAAAATATCTTAAGGAGACTTCTCATATGTCTCTTAAGTCACCTACCTTTCAGGCAAAGTATATTTATTTCTCTCAACTATTTTTCATCAGACATGGTTTTGAGGCCTCTCATCAGTATCTGGATGCGTTCTACACTGTTTTTGTCTTTATTAAAATATTGTTGCCAGAATTAAATACAGCCCTCTAGGTGGGTTATGGCCAAGCCAGTGTATAGTGGATCTGCTATTGTCCTTGACCTGATAACATGGAACGAGCTTTGGAGGTGGTCATGTCCGTGAAGAGCTAAAATCCAGAAACATCTTCAGTAACTGCTATTATCCCAGGTCTCCTAAACTCTATACTTGTACAGCTGATTTCTTTTAATCCAACTTCAGGACATTGCCTTTATCTTTCACCACTGTGTCTAAAATAGGCTTCTCTCTCCTCAGTCTTCATGAGTACCTGAATTTGGCTTCAGAGAAATCATCTCTATCTGAAATTTTATTATTTACTGCTATGCAACTCTATTCTGAAAGAGATGGGAATCCCAGACCACCTGACCTGCCTCTTGAGAAACCTGTATGCAGGTCAGGAAGCAACAGTTATAACTGGACATGGAACAACAGACTGGTTCCAAATAGGAAAAGGAGTACGTCAAGGTTGTATATTGTCACCCTGCTTATTTAACTTATATGCAGAGTACCTCATGAGGAATGCTGGGCTGGAAGAAGCACAAGCTGGAATCAAGATTGCTGGGAGAAATATCAATAACCTCAGATATGCAGATGACACTACCCTTATGGCAGAAAGTGAAGAGGAACTCAAAAGCCTCTGGATGAAAGTGAAAGAGGAGAGTGAAAAGGTTGGCTTGAAGCTCAACATTCAGAAAACAAAGATCATGGCATCTGGTCCCATCACTTCATGGGAAATAGATGGAAAAACAGTGGAAACAGTGTCAGACTTTATTTTTGGGGGCTCCAAAATCACTGCAGATGCTGACTGCAGCCATGAAATTAAGAGACGCTTGCTCCTTGGAAGGAAAGTTATGACCAACCTTGATAGTATATTAAAAAGCAGAGACATTACTTTGCCAACCAAGGTCCGTCTAGTCAAGGCTATGGTTTTTCCCGTGGTCATGTATGGATGTGAGAGTTGGACTGTGAAGAAGGCTGATCGCCGAAGAATCGATGCTTTTGAACTGTGGTGTTGGAGAAGACTCTTGAGAGTCCCTTATACTGCAAGGAGATCCAACCAGTCCATTCTAAAGGAGATCAATCCTGGATGTTCATTGGAGGGACTGATGCTAAAGCTGAAACTGCAATACTTTGGCCACCTCATGGGACGAGTTGACTCACTGGAAAAGACTCTGATGCTGGGAAAGGTTGGGGGCGGGAGGAGAAGGGGATGACAGAGGATGAGATGGCTGGATGGCATCACCGACTCTGTGGACATGAGTTTGAGTGTATTCCGGGAGTTGGTGATGGACAGGGAGGCCTGGCATGCTGTGATTCATGGGGTCGCGGAGAGTCGGACACGACTGAGCGACTGAACTGAACTGAACTGAACTTTATCATCTATTTACCCAACAAGAATGGCAACACCATAAGAGTAGAGACTAGGTCGTCTTCACCTAGCTATTGCCTGGCACATAGAAAGAATTCAATAATGCCTATTGAATTAATTAACCATTATTAGATAAATTCCATCTTCTTCAATTCTATATAAATCACTTGAATGCTAATTTTGTCAATCTAACATATTACCTAATTCTCTCAGACAACATTTATTAACAATTTGGTAAGAATGCCTTTCATGTTTTCATCCAAGTTATATCTACCCAATCTTCACCAAATTTTGTTGTTAGAAAATAACAAGAAGGGCCAAGTACAGAGTCATATAGTATACTTTATTTAATTCCTTTCAGAGTGACATTGAGCCTTAATTAGCACATTTTGGGAAGAGGGCATCCTAATGATATTACCTTAGTGTGTAATTTGGTAAAAGTCTCAATCAAAAAACAAATGGAAATACCTTTACTAAAATCAATATAAACTGTAGTTATACTATTTTCATGATTTAACTATCAATCTAGAAATCTCATCAAAATGGAAAGGAGACGCCAGTTGCTTCAGAGACTCTTATGCAGGTGGCGAATGGCCACTTCTTTTTTTTTTTTCTTTTTGTTTTACAAAGATAAACCCTCCGAGAATTAGCATTGAGATCAGTAGTTTCACCAGTTGTTTCTGGAATTCATCATATTTGTCGAAAATTGGTAATTTGCTTCCTGCCCTCCAGTGTGAGGCCCACTCTTCATTTCTAATGATAAGAGATGGTGGCTTTATAATCGCAATCCCCTTAGTGCACAGGGATGCAAACCATCCAGACTTCTGCGTGCTGGCAGCCATGTTTGAACATCATTCTCTGTGTGCATGAAGATAAAATTAACACAGGAACTGGGTAGTTCTGCTTTCCACCTGACAGCTGTTACCTGTTCTAAACAATGGGCTACCACACTTTCTTTTTCGTGTTCTAAAAATAGCTTGACTAAGTCCTAAAGGTTTTGCAAGCTTCATTGTGTGCAGCTGTTTAGCTCTTTCTACACCGCTTCTTTTAAGACTGTTGTCACTTTTTTTTTTCACACCATTTGCTTCTCTCTTTCTCTTCTATGGGCTTCCCTTGTGGCTCAGCTGGTAAAGAATCTGCCTGCAATGTGGGAGACCTGGGTTCGATCCCTGGGTTGGGAAGATCCCCTGGAGAAGGGAAAGGCTACCACTCCAGTATTCTGGCCTAGAGAATTCCATTGACTATACATTCCATGAGGTCACAAAGAGTCAGACACAACTGAGTAACTTTCGCTTTTTCACTTTTCTCTTCTCTGCCTGGCCAAGGCTTTCAGTTAGCTCTTAGAGCAGCCATGTGAGTGCTTCAGGTGCCTCTCCCATTTCTTCTCCCTGAGATAAGTTATCATCATCATGTCAGTACTTCTTTCTGGGAATCTTCACTCTTGAGTTTTCTTTTCTTGTTAGGGTTTTCATGTAGGTGACCACACCAAGTTCCATTTTTCTCACTGCCAAATCCTCAGTATTTAATCCACTTCCTGGCACACAGCAGGTGCTCAAGAAACATTTGTGCAATGAATGAGCAAATATTCTCTGTAATTCCTTCATTTCGACTTCCTAAAGCTTAGGGAATATATCTGATTATGTCCTTGAGCTCTTTCTCATCTAGTAGAGACAGTAGATTCTTTTAGTATTACCATTAATTTTTCTTTACCAACCAGGTTGTTGTTGTTGTTTTCAATAAGTCAAAGTTATATTTTAAATAGTGGTACTCAATTCAGCTTTCACCAAATTCAGAGGTATCACTTATTGATGGACAATAAAGAAGATCCATGGATATAAATAAAAATATATTAAAAATGTCAAAATATCATATGGTATTATATGATATATATTAATTGATAAATCAGCCTCAGTGTTCAGAGTGTAGTTTTATAAAAATTCTTCTATATATTCAATGTTTAGGATTTTTGTCTTGAATGAATATGAAAGTTCTTTACTGTACAAAAAAAATTAAAAAGAAAGTATTAGAACAGTGGAATGGGTTTAATTAACTTTTTGCATGCCCCTTTTCCATTGGATATTAGAGATACCTGACTGTTCTCTGAGAGGAATGTCTGATGTGTATGCAAGGCTTATATTAAAAAGTTGACCCAAATCTTTTGTTGATTTGAGAAATCAGTCGATTAAGAATTTAGTTTGACTGTGAATGTCTACCAATACTTCTACCTTGGTACAAATTTCCAGCAAGCAACTAACAGAAAATTAAATTGCGGAATCACAGATCTTGAAAGAAAATCAGCCGATTTATCTATCGTCTGGACTTTAGGGACAGTCATTCAAGACACTTGCACTGTTTTAAGA
Source organism: Moschus berezovskii (assembly GCF_049115385.1). Lineage (NCBI taxonomy): Eukaryota > Metazoa > Chordata > Mammalia > Artiodactyla > Moschidae > Moschus > Moschus berezovskii. The sequence goes on from NC_142461.1 coordinate 43,084,383, forward strand.
GACTGTGAGACATGGAATGTTAACAACCTTCATTGTCAGGAAACTTCCTAAAATTTCATTTGAATGCCTCATGCATCACTTGAAGCTCATTTCCTCTCATTGAACAGAGGCAGGACAGCTGGTCAGTATCTTCCATCTGCACTGCCCTCAGCCTTCCTCTTACTGTGTTACAGAACACCCTTCTGAAATGGGAGGAGGAGGCCAATTTGAAACAGGAGAGAAAATGCTCAGGATAAAGAAAATCTTGTGGGAAATAGCATTTTAAACTTAACTTTGAATGGGGCTGTAGAGTAGGTCAGGGAGTGGACCAAAATACTGAAGGGCCATTCCTTGAATAATTTAGACTAATTCTTCAGTACTATTACAGGGTCATAAAACACCAGGCCTGGATGTGAAAGATGTTTGTACTTCATCAAAAAGTCTTTGAATATGACTCTCTGGCACACTGCCAATGAGGGCAGCTCTTTGGGGGAAAACCCTATGCCAAAGGCCAAAGAGGCAGCTGTGTTATTCAGCTCCTGAGAGCTTCCAACTCAACACCCACACAAGCTCAATTATGAACAAATTAAAGGGATCCAGACTGAACACAGTAATTCTGGTAATTTAAATAAATAGAGGAAAGTCTACAATTAGTAGGAAAAGATTGATTTTCTGGAAAACCCAGAAAATGACACCCTAACCCCTTTGAATAAGCATCGTTACAACTAATTACTTAAAAATAAATTCCTTTTATTCATCATTTGAATCATTTCTGATCTGACTTAAATGTGGCCACATGCATGCCAGCAAAAGTATCCACAAATACTGAGGCAGAATGGCCTCAATGGCACTGAATAAAACTATAATCAGGGTTTTACCCCTACATTTTAGATCACATAGATAAAACGTGCTACTCATTTCTACCTTCTTCAAAGGCAGAGAAAAATGTAGAGTCATTCAGAAAAACCAAAGATTTAATATTGGGAAATCTATCATTATAACTCACTATAGTAATAAAGAACTATACACAATCATCCTGTATAGATCCTTAAAATCACTTAATAAAATTCAATATCCATTCCTGATTAAACAAAGTAAGCAAATACAGAACTTTTCAAGAAGCTAGGAATACAAAGATACATTTAAACTGATATAAACATTTCTATCAGGAACCAATAGCAAACTTCATAATTAATGGGCACACAAACACAACAGAAGCATTCCCGTTTAACTTTTCGATGAGTTGATCTAGGGTTTGTAGGAGAATAAAGCATATGAAGAGCCAAAGTAATTTTACAAAAGAAGAGAAAACAGAGGGAAGCTTGCTCTGTGAGTTATCAAAATACAATGTAATAGGATGACAACTGAAACAGGATGACAACTGAAACAGGATGACACTGGCATGGAACAGACCAATACATCAGTAGAAAAGCACTTAGAAATCATCCTATGGATGAAAGGGAATTCAGTATTCAACATGATTACATTCTGAATTAATGGGAGGAGAACGCAAAACTCAATAAACGTTATGAATAACTTGCCTATTCACATAGAGAAAATTTTTCCCACTTCACATATTATGAATAAAAGCATATTATGGCTAAACATTAAAAGACCCAAGCCTTTAAAAGTACAAGAAAATAAATGATATAAGTAAAACCAAACAGTCATGAAGGAAAAGATGAAATTATCTGACAATAAGACTAAAACATCTTTTATAGTAAAGGATACCATGATCAAACTAAGAATACGAATAATAGATTGCAAAAAGTTATTTACAACACATATAATGATATTCTAAAAGATGAAAAAAATTAAATGCAAACATTTTTGGCAAATAATATGAATAAACAAATCACAGAATAAGAAACTCACATGGACCAAGCTCGCTCACCCAAGCCAAAAATCCCAATTCTAAATTAAGCCCAAATTTAATCAAAAAGGGAAAAATAAGAGTCCCTCATATAGCATAACACTATACAATTAGTATAAAGAAACACAATGTGTGACAGAGATGTTTGAACACAGATGGATGGTAAACAGATAGCAAAGTATTTTAAAATGTTTTTGTATCTTGTGAATAAAAGAAGGAGATGGGAATGTGGTGGTTTTATTTTTCACAATTAAGAACTGTCTTTAAAAACATAAGTGAAAATAAATAAATGGAACTCATTCACCTTTAAAATAATGTGAACATAATATGCAAATTAAAAAACTAGCTTAGACTCAGTAGCAAAAATGAAATAAACAAAAACAAGGAAGGTACCAATGAGGTCTATTAGTCTTTGAAGAAGTTTAAAGATTTTCAAAAGGAGGAATATTCAACATAAATTATGCAATAAGTAGGAGGTTTATCTTCTTCTATTTTGAATCATATAAAATTGCTGTTTTTCTAGGTCAAAGATAATCAAATAGCACTAATTTGCTATTCAGCCTAAATACCTCGATTTAAAAAAAAAATGAAGAATGGATCTTGACCCTGCTCGGAGGATTATTCCTCTAAGTACAGTCACCAACCTTTTTAGCAAATACATTAATTCTTTACATTGGCCCAGTGCTATATATAGAAAGCTAAACTATTTACGGTATCTTTTTCATCTAATCAAACAAGGAAAGCACTACCAAATGTTTACCTTTCTCGTATCATCTAAGTTTATTTATTGAGAAAAATCACATATTTATTGAGCTCACTCAATTGTTCTGGGAATAGGGGTTCAGAATGGCCTAGAATATTGACCTCAGAGCTCTCTGAGAGACTGTTAGCTTTGATTTGGCATTTCCTGGAAGGGACCAAACTTTCATAATTAGTTTAAAAATGTTTTCATAGCATAGTTTGCCACTTGTGCTGTATAGTGCATTTAAGTCAATGCCTTTAATTTGATACCCGTGTCCTGAAGAAAATAATTCATGACCTTTGCTCTACTATGTAAAATTGAACAAACATTATTGTCATGTACGGTGTAAGTACACTAAAATTCAATGGGTGACTGCTAACTGTTCATATTTTGCAAGGGTTGTTTCAATCTAAAAGAGAAAACTATTTAAAAACAAAGTTTTCAGTAACAAAAAATTAAACAGAAATACAGTTTCTGGACATGGTTTAGGTTTTATTTTTATAGATCTGATACCTTTTTTTTTAATAAATGGCTGCTACTTCTTTTTCTTTTGCAGAGACTTTTAAAAACCGTACTGCTGGCCTTTTTTTTTTTAAACTAAGTGAGGAAAACAGTAATATATTTCTTATCCCAAATTAAGAGCAGCTTTTATCTATTCATCTTCTTTATAGAGAAATTGGGAAGACAGAACAGGAAATATTTATCAAGCACTCTATAAAAACAAATTGCTCCTTTCATAATTAGTAATAACCTATGTCACTGTCACGCATTATTCCTTTGGTCTGTCAGGGGTTCACACTTGAGAGAAAATACCCCTTTTGTACCAGTGCTCAAGACAGCTTCCTTATTAAGGTTTCTATCAGTCTCTTGCTATAGGTGATTAGAGCAAATGTATCCTAGTGATCTAGTTAATTTATAGAAAACAGAATCAATTTTTCTTGTTTCATCATCACTGAACATTTTTCTGAACTCTTGTAAATGAGTAACAGATAAGCACTATTTATCAGATTGTTTCATGGAACACGCGGTTTTGATTATTCTATTTTCTTGGTGCTACTAATGAAATATGTAATGTGACTCAGGAAAAACAAAAATTGGCAGGGCTTGGTCTCTGAGCACTCAGAAATCAGTGAATGCGTTGCTGAGAGTTTATTTTGCACTAGCATCCTATTCTAATCATTCTCTCTCTAAGGGCCCATGGGAGGGCAGCGATGTGCTTGGGTGTCTGAGATATCTTCCAAGGTCTCACATTCTAGAGCCTGGAGAATACAGTTTTCAGCAATTCTTGATTGCCCTGGCAACCAACACTAACCCAGATATTCTCTGTAGGACTCAGAACCTCACTGAGGTTGTCTGGGCATGAAACTGGGTTCTTAGATACCCTCAATCTGGCAAACCCAGGGACAGATTTGAAGATGGGCATTTAAAGAGAGAGAGTTTCTTCACTGCCACCATCCCCAAATATTGCACACAGAGATGGGATACTCCGTGGGAGAGGATTCATTGAACTTCATGATCTTCCCAGGCCCCGCCCCACAACATGGATGTACATGAGAAATGGAAGGGTACCTGCAGACGTGAATGTACAGACGCAAAGGCAGGTGAGTTAAAGACGCTTAGGCTTTCAGATCTTCCAGAAGGAATACTCCTACTTTTCTGACCTATATGGCCCACTTTATAAAAATGTCATTTATCTCTCTTTTAAAAAGGAGTAATTAGGATTAAATGTGTGGTAGGAGACAGAAAGATAGGATGACTACTATCCCTTCTTCCATGCTTCAGCAGACCTTGCCCCCTAAGGTTGGAGTTGAAGAAACAAAGGCAGGACATTCAGGAAGACAGATGGGCTGAGGCTAGACAGCTGACCTGGATGTCACCTCACCCTCACTTACCGAGGTCCATGCTCTTTGAGGCTTTCAGATTCATTGATTCAGGCTGCCTGGCTGGTGTCACAGATCTAAAGTTGATATGCTGATCTGGAAAATATACTGCTGAGTCCACCCCAGAGCTGCAGAAAGAAGCCATACGCCACATTTAGGTTTAGAATGAAAAAAAAAAAAAATTAAAGGCAGCAGTTCTCATTTTGAACAGAGCTCTTCATCACTCCCTCTGTAGCTCCCAACCAGGCATTTTCAACCAGTTGGTGAACCTCAGGTATCTCTTATGAGATGTAGCAACTCTGTTTTCCTGCATTTTATCATATTCTGCAATTTAAATAATATACTCTGGCTAATATCATGTTTTCCTCTTCACTGATTTCTGCTAATTGGGATCCTGCTGTACAATATATAACTTTAAGTGGGTAAAGTGAACCTGGGAACCACTAGTGCTTCAAAGGATGTTACTAGATATTAGCAGAGCTTAAATGTAGGTTAAGAGAGCTCTGTGGGCTAAGCACGCTCTTCCTTTAAAAAAACAAGTGAAAGGGCTGTATCCTTTCGAGAAAACCATCCTGTTGAATGACTAATGGCTGTGGTAGTTTGGTTTTCTATTTCATTTAGGTCTATTTTCTAAAAGTAATGTTAATGCTGACCAACTAGTCTGCTCATCAATAATACCAATAGGAAATAACAGGAAAAGTACAGCTGACAATTTAGACACATGATACATCAAATGCCCGTTATAGACTTACTAGTACTTGTATTCAATCTCAAATAATTTCATTTCTGCTGAATATTTTATTTATTTGCTTGAGAATGGAGGGGATTATATAAGGGAATTACAGACAATACCTCATTTCTTGATCTAGAAATAATTTATGCTTATATACTTTTCATACATTAACTTAGAGCCCTTTCTCCCTTGGTACATATATTTAGAAAGTAAATATGGCAGCTCATTTCAACACAACTTTAATCTTAAATACAGGAAAAAAATAAAATGAAGTCTTCTTGGTGAATCAGAAAGGACTAAGTTTGAATTTTTTCAAACAGTTGGGATTTGACACTGTAAAGAATAAAATAACAACTAAAAAACTCAACCACTATGAATGAGAACCTTAAAATGTACTGGGGAATCTCAATTTCTTAACCAAATATATCAAAAGAGGTTCAATCTTTCTTGCAACTTATTAGTCATGCATTATTTAATACTGCCTTGCAGCAATAATAATACTGCTGAATGATTGAGCCTCTGCTATTGTAATGTAGTGTAATACAGCAGATCATTCAAAAGCACAAAGTACAGAGCAGGTCTGCTCAGTTTTAAATCCTGGCTCTGCTCCTTACTAGCTGTGGGACCCAGGCAAGTTACTGAATCTCTCTGTGCTTCCATTTAATTTGTGTGCATAAAATGGGTATAATTACACTCCTTATCTCCCATGGGTAACTATCTCTAATAACAGATAAAATGAGTTACAATTATTTTACAAACAATTTGTAAAATAAGGAGAGTAGGGTCTGGGGCAGAGTAAGTATGGCAGGAGCATTTAGGAAATAAGCAGATAAATAAATAGACCTGCTTTGGCTTTTCAAATGACTGTAAGTTTTTGCTTTTCAAGTTACTTAAGTTTTTTTGTAGTTTGCTTTTCTTTTTTTGGCTTCTCTGTTTTTGTCAGACTTTCTGTGGGCTTGTGACTAAAAGCCCTTCTCTCCTATTTAGAAGGAATGTGGTATAAGATTTATGGACTTCCCTGGTGGCTTAGATGGTCAAGAATCTGCCTGCAATGTGGGAGACCCAAGTTCTATACCTGGGTCAGGAAGATCCCCTGGAGAAGGACATGCCAACCCACTCCATTATTCCTGCCTGGAGAATTCCATGGACAGAGGAGACTGGTAGGCTACAGTTCATGGGGTCGCAAAGAGTCAGACACTAGTGACAACTAACACACACATACACACAATATGGTTTAGGGCCATGGACTTGGGAGTGAGATGCCAAGGGTGGGTGCATAAAATGGACAGTGTATATAGCACAGGAAACTATATTCAATAGCCTGTAGCCAACCATAACTGAAAAGAATCTTTTTAAAAAGTGGACAGTAATATAATTTACTTAATAAAGTTGTTGTAAGGGTGAAATAAACGATGATATGTTAAATACTGACAATAGTGCCTAACATACAGTAAGAGCTCAACAAAAGCTTACAAAAATAAACTTTAATCCTTTCCTTTGTTTCTGTAGCTTAGCCTGGTCTTTGAATGAGGGTCTAAGGCACTCTTCAGCAAAAAAATTACGCAGTCTATCCTCCATATCCTCAGCATGGCATTTAAGGATCATCCAACCTGGGACCAACAATATTCAGAAAAGAAAAAATTCTGGAAAGTTTCAAAAAGCAAAACTTGAATTTCCCATGCTCTGACAACTATTTACATAGCATCTACATTGTATTAAGTGCTTTGAAGCATATAGGAGGATGCTGTATACAAACAGTACACCATTTAATACCAGGGACTTGAGCACCTGCAGATTTTAGTACCCCTGGGAGTCCTGGAACAAATTCCTCATGGATACCGAGAGACAACTATATATTTTTCATGAAAACTGCTCAAGAAGTTTAAAGCTACTCTTTAGAATTATGAAAGCTTTTCTTTTCTTCTTCTCCCCGCGCCTGCCTGCTTTGGCTTCTTTCTTGGTGTCTGGCTACATTCTCAGCCAAGAATATGTCAAACATATTAGATGGGGTATCTAGTGATGGTGGCAAAATATGTTAACTGTAAACATAAATCCTGATCCACTAGTGCTACTGACTGGCCTGGCATAATAGAATATTTTAATTGTGTTAGTTCACTTTAAAGAAGAATTCTGAGATGCCATGGTGAATATGAGCTTTCCTTTGAGCCTTCATGTTTTGGAAGCACTTTATTTGCACTTAGTTTTTCATCCTTTGATCTCTTGTGATGATATGGTTTTAGTGTCAGAGAGACGAGAATCGAAGAGTTGGAAGTCACTAAAGTCACCTCATCTAACTCTTCATCTTGTAGGTAAGACACTGAGGCTGAAAGAGGAGACTGATATTCCAAGGTCACAACAGTGGGCCACTGGTGAAGTCAGGACCAGCTTGTGGCTACTTAAACTTTTCCCAGAGCTGCAAGATCTTTGGCTAAAATGGGGGCCAGCCTGGGATGCAGGTTGTTGCTAATCCTGCATCCATAGAACTCAGTCCTTTACCTCTTGGTACAGTTTCACACACACTCTTATGCAGCTTGCATTTTAGGTTAGTTCTTTTTTTTTTTCAACAGAGTGGTGCATAGAAGTTGTGAAATAGAAGAAAATTAAAGGGTTAATCAAGACATATGCCACATGTTATAATGAAAACCTTTTGGGAGGAAATTTAGAACAACATGAATATTCCTCATTAAAAGAAATCACACTGCATTTAAAGTGCTCTGCTCAAGGCAGACTATGGGAATCTACCCAACTGTGTAATGTTTTGGTTAATTCACTTTACTGTTTTAGAATGCTTTACCAAACTAGGCATTATTTGTCACATTAAGAATAAGAACTCAAATTTCCCCAAACTCTTGGGAAACAATTAACCCCATCTCCATTGAAAAAACAAGACAGCGATATAGTAACATCAAGTGAGGATCAGTCTAAATAAAATGAATTTTTTGTACAGATGCAGAGATACCATCAAAGATGATCAAAGACATAAAAAACTATTTGTACATATGAATGAAACATATATTCACATATATGTGCATGTGTGTATATATATATATATATATATATAGGTATATAAACATAGGCAAACCTGGATATGTCCATTACATTAGTCACGATGATATATACCTCTGTTACCATTGTTTTGAACATGGACAAGTATACTCTTTGAAAGCCTTCAATAAAAGGACCTCTCTTGCCATGGTACAAAATGGAAATTAGGCTGACATCAGATTGGCATATATTTAAGGAAGGAAGGAGGTGTAATATTAGACACAGTAGGGTTAGAGCTAATATGAACTTGTACTTGAATGTGTGCAGTATTGAATTGACTAATGGGAATATAACTTAGACTAGTAAAATAACATTAGACTAGTAAAACAGTTTGTAATTTTATGCTACATGTTGGAATTTTTTGGTGTGAGACAGGGACACAATGATTAACTATAAAATATGACATATTTTAATTTTGAAAGCAGTTAGCATGTGCTCATGGCTGAGTGGGCTGCAGTGGAAGATGCAAGTTGACAGCAGGCCAAAGGCATATCCTAGATAAAGACTGTGTTTTCAGCATGAACAACCAGGGAATCTATCAAACAGAAATGATAGTCAATGTCAGACGATGCTGCATAATGAATAAATAAGGGTAGCATGAAACATATGCCAGTGTCCTGAACATGGTGACAAACCAGGAATGTGAAAGACATATAAGACCTGCCATGAATGTTCAAGGAGAACTATCTGAAATAAAAAGGCAGGGGAAGGTTTAGAAGGGCATGCCAAATAATTATGTCTAAAGTCTCAGGTGGCCATGGATTATCTTCAATGTTTGGTTACTACGAGTGAGAGTAGACGTACGTCACGTGTATGGGAAGAGAGACAGAAGAAGAGACAGAACTGAGAGAGAACCAAGAGGGAGAGACACTGTGACATAGGGAATAACCAAGTGCTGTCTGAATAGCTAATCACATTCAATATATTCCGTCTGCTGTTGATTTGCTTAATCTTTCTGAGACATCATGGTAGATAATATATTTCTTTCATATATATGTACATACATACTATTATACACACACACACGTATGTTTTAAATTTAGACACATTCTGAATTTTTGTCAAATAATTATTGATGTGGGTTGCCATGCCCTCCTCCAGGGAATCTTCCCAACCCAGGGATTGAACCCACATCTCTTACGTCTCCTGCACTGGCAGGTGAGTTCTTTACTGCTAGTGCCACCTGGGAAGCCCATATCACTGCAAATAACTTACTTAAATTCCTGATTTCATTTTGGTTCAGAGTACAGGCATAAATTTAGCCTGATGAAATTTGTTTTTCACTCCTTGCGAATTAGTAGTTTTCTGTTTTATAAAACTGGTTCCATCCCTTAAAGCACTGCTTTTCCCTTTCAGAGGGCTTTGACCTTTTTTCTTTTTTTTTAAAGATAGGACAGCCTCATTTGCTGAACCCTCCTGGCTCCCTTCCAAGGCTTCCTTCACTCTAAGTTTCACACATCCAAATCCCCGTGGCTGCTGGTCACCTAGGCAACACAGCAGCTTGTAGGATGGTGCAGGTCACAGAATCCCAGGGGGGTAGGGGGAGGGAGAGGGGGAGGGGGAGAGAGATTGAGTGATTCAAAACTTTAGATTTGTTCATTCCATTTCAAAAATCTCTTTGACTCTGTCCCTCCTTCTCCAGCTATGCTGTTCCTCCTTTTCTTCAAGCCTCGCTCTTCTCTTGCTGGTGATTTCAGACTAGTATCCCCGTCTATGGCTTCCCTTATCCATTTATCCTCCACAACTGTACTCACATATTGCGATATTGTCACCTCCTGCCTTCAAACCCTTCAATGCTTCTCCACTGCTCTCTGGAGAAGCATGGTGCTCACGGAGAATGGCTGGCCATGCCCTTGCCATAACTTCTTTCCCAGATACTATATGTTTTCGCCACATTGAACACACTGCATTTTCCCTCTCTCCCAAGCGACTGAACTGAACTGAACCTGAACTGCCCATCCTACCTCTTCCCTTTCTATCCATGGGTTTGATCAGTATTTGAGAGTGGCTTACAAAACTCAGAGAAACATGCTACTTCCTAGCTCACTGGTTTATTGTTTAAGGATACAACTCAGGAACTGCCTCTTGTAGAGCTGTGTGAGGGAAGGGGCTCCAAGCTTCTGTGCTCTAAATGCACCCCTCTCCTCATGTCTCCACATATTTACCAACTCAGAAGGTCTCCAAACCCTGTCATTCTGGGATTTTATGGAGGTTTCATAAAACAGGCATGCCTGCACGCTAGGTCGCTTTAGTCGTGTCCGACTCTTTGCAACCCTATGAACCACAGTCCGCCAGGCTCCTCTGTCCATGGGATTCTCCAGGCAAGAATACTGGAGTGGGTTGATATTTCCTTCTCCAGGGCATCTTCCTGATCCAGAGATTGAACCCTTGTCTCTTAGGTCTCCTGCAGTGGGAGGTATGTTTCTTACCACGAGTGCCACCTGGGAAGCCCCATTACAAAGGCAAGACCAATTAAATCATTGGCCATGGTCAACTGATTCAAGGCCCATTTCTCTAGATGGGACTGAAGTTCCAACCCTCTAAGCACAAGATTGGCTCCACTGGCAACCAGTTTCCTTCCTTGGATGCTTCCAAAAGCCACTTCATTTACATAAGACACCTTTATCACTCTCAATACTTAGGAAATTTCAAGGTTTTTAGGGGTCAGTGCCAGAAATGGGATTAAGACCAAATAAATATTTATTATAAATATACCATCACAGGTTTATATCTGATTTATCTCTGCACTGTTCTAGCAGTTTTGTGCATATACCCTGGATAAACAGTAAGGTAGGGTGAGTGAAATTATTTTCAACAGGGGACTTTTTAATGCTACCAAACTGTCATTTTTGATTCAGACTAAAGGCAGGCAATGGAAATAAACAAGCAAAATCAAATATGTCCAGATTTTTGCTCAAGAAACCCACAGAGATATTGATTTAGAACATTATTATGATTATCAGTCTAGTTCAAGAAATTGTATTTGAGTAAGATATTTGACTTTAAAAATGTAGGAATAGGAGATAGCTAAATATAGGTAAGCTTTTGGCTAATGGAAGTAGCTATACTCTTGTATTGTATTATTTTTAGCAGATTGTAATAAAAACCGTAATAATGATGACACCAGCCTTGCTGCAAGATAAATGAAAAAAATCTCACAGGATTATCATGGGGCAACAATGGAATAAATATCCAGTTTTTAATAGCCATAGTAAATATAGAAAATAGCAAAGGGACAAGTTAATGATTTTTAAAACTCATCAGAAGAACAAAATCTATGAATTCTACTAGTCAAATGGTGTGTATGCTTAGTAAATCTCTCTTTCTCATGCTTGTGTAAGTCTAAACATTATTGATTTTTTTGTTTCTATTACAGAATGAATATAATATTGGGCATTGTTTTCAATAGTTTAGATTACATATGCTGTTGCTTTAATTTTTAGATTCCATTAACTTTCTTGGAACATATATTTTTAAGATACCTTTAAAGTTTGCCAATTACAAATGAAAAAAAAAGGAGCTTTATGTCTTCTCAGTTTTGTTTTATACTATACCCTCCCATATAATTTTTTTGAGTTCCATCTCTCTAGCTTTTAACTTGGTAAAAAAAGATTCAACAATTTTCCCATATATTTTAATAATATATGATGAATCTCAAATTCCAGGAAGTTAAAATGAACCATCTGAGGTGTCAATATTAGCTGTAAGAAGTTTTCACTGGAAAGGAATTATAGATACTATGAGATTTCCATTCTGGAAAGAAATAGAGTTAAAATAAGGTTGCTGGGTTTTCCCAGAAAAACCATAACAGGGAACATTTACGATATATCATTTTATCAATACCTGTGGCTGTAATCTTCAAGGCCCAATTCCAGAACGGGATGTGGTTGGGGAGAAGGTGGTACTTCGCTCTCAGGCCATCCGTCATTGGGAAGCAATAGGTCTATAAACAAAGAGCAAATAAAGCTGTAGGAAACTGGAGGCAGAATTGTTTGATGCCTGGTTTTGTTTCAGTCCATCTCTCAGACATAATTTTCACCAACACAGAAACCAGCCATGAAATAAGTAAGTACTCACACAGAACTGAAGGACTCATATGTGCACTAATACAGCCTGTATGAGGAAATCATAGCCTGCTAATATGCTTTTATGCTGGTGACCTGATGGGATCCCCTGTCAAGTGAAGTCCATGCATCTTAACTACACTTTCCCATCTCAAAAAGGCTGACACAAATTCATTATTTGTGATTTGTAGGAGATTAACAAGCCATTTTTTTTAATGACTTAACATTCTGTAAACAAGACTGTGTAATGAATGCTGTGGATTAGATGGTGATTTAAGCATTGGCCTCAGTGACAAAAAGTACTTAAAAAATCATGAGATACAGTATATCTACTTACCGTTTAGACACCGTTCAGTTCAGTTCAGTCGCTCAGTTGTGTCCAACTCTTTGCGACCCCATGAATCACAGCATGCCAGGCCTCCCTGTCCATCACCAGCTCCCGGAATTCACCCAAACTCATGTCCATCGAGTCAGTGATGCCATCCGGCCATCTCATTCTCTGTCGTCCCCTTCTCCTCCCGCCCCTGATTCCTCCCAGCATCAGAGTCTTTTCCAGTCAGTCAACTCTTTGCACCGTAGAGGTTTAAAAAAAAAATTCTTGCATCTGCATTGTATTGGAAAACCCTGAGTTTGGACCTTGGAAGCAGAAGACTGGGGTCTGAATTCTGGTTTTCCTACCCACAAAAACTGCTTACTTCTCAGTCTATTTTATATGAAAAGTAAATAGACATGTATACTGAATATTACAACTAATAACAAGTAAGGATTTTTGAGATCTTTCTGTGTACCACACATTGAGCTTAACTTTAAGTATTATTTAACCCTTATCACAAAAGAAATTATTAAATAATGTATGAAAAAATTATACACATAATGGTTAAGAGTATGGTTTGTGTAGCAAAACTGCCTATTTTCAATCATGGCCTGTTATGATGTATGAACTTGGGAAAACTACTCAACTTCTATAAACTTTGGTTTTTAAATCTACATAGTAGGGATACGAATACTTTCATTGGAAGAGCACAAGGATTATATAAGACAGTGCATATTCAAACAGTGATTTATAAACACAAAGTGCCAATAAGTAAATAAAAGGATTATTAATCTGTACACCATAAACTTGCTATGAATCTGTTATAGTGAGATACTAGTAGAAAGTTGACTCTATTGATGGAACAAGGAAATAATCTCTTTGCCCTTGAGAAATGCTGCTGGTAGCAATCCGCTTTGACTTGCCCACACACCAGGTCTGATGGTTAATTTTATGTGTCAACTTGACTGGGCTCAGGGTGCCAAGACATGTGGTATTCTGTGAGGTTGTTTTGGGGTGATAGGAACATTGAAATCAGCAGACAAAGTAGATGGCACCCCTCCCGTATGTGGGTGTGCACGCACGCTCAGTCCCTTCAGTCATGTCTGACTCTGTGAACGTATGGACTGTATCCCACCAGGGTTCTCTGTCCATGGGATTCTCCAGGCAAGAATACAGAATGGGTGGCCATATCCTTCTCCAGGGGATCTTCCCAACCCAGAGATTGAAACTGAGTCTCCTGCAGCTCCTGAAGTGCAGGTGGATTCTTTACCACTGAACAACTCCCCCTATGTGGGTGGGCCTCATCCAATCTGTTGATGGCCTGAACAAAAAGGCTGACCCTCCTCTAAGTAGGAGAGAATTCTTCCTACTTGACAGCCTTCAAACTGAGACACTGGCTTTTTCCTGCCTTTGGATTCAAACTGAACCACTGGCTCTTCCTGGTTCTTGATCCTGCTGGCCTTCAGACAGGGGCTACGCCATTGGCTCTTTCTGCTAGGTCTGAGCTTGCCCACTCACCTGGCAGGTCTTGGGATTTGCCTTCCTCTATAATCATGTTATCCAATCTCTTATAATAAATCTCTACATATGTATGTATATGTAATACACACACACAGACATACATATACTCACATATTCCATTGGTTCTGTTTCTCTGGAGAACCCTGATGAATATACCAGGGAAGGACTTGTTCAAAGTTCTGCATCACAGACTACTATAAAATGGAGGCAGTTCTAGTAATGCTGAAATATCCGGCAGGAGATATAAGAGACTCGGACTTGATTCCTGGGTTGGGAAGATCCCTTGGAGGAGGGCATGGCAACCCACTCCAGTACTCTTGCCTGGAGAATCCCATGGACAGAGAAGCCTGGCGGACTATAGTCCATAGGGTCACAAAGAATTGGGCACGACATACATGCACACAGAGCAGAAAGTCTACAAGGTAAATTGGAATAATGGGGACCATATCTTTTCTATTAGTTCTAATCTTTTATCCTCAACTTCTCAGTTCATTTCTTTCACTAGTGGCAAACATAGCTGTGATCATGTAACTGCCTGATCAAAAAATTTTCAGTTGCACACAATTGCCTACAGTATAAAAGTCTCTATTCCAGGCAGTCAACTTTATCTATTACACATTAGCCACTTGAGTCCATTTACAAGTCTAGACCCCAAGGCCAGGCTTTCCTACCCCAGTGTACTTGCTCATATAATTGCAAAACCCATTTCATCCATTAAAAGTCCCACCCTTCTCCCTAGGTCTACCTCAAATATTACCTTTTCTATGAAACCTTCACTGTTGGTTTCTGGGATCTGTTGGTATTTTTACAACAGTGGCAGAGAATTCTAGTGCTCCCGGTAACTATGGTCTTCCTTTCTTCCTGGCACACATCTGGACCATCAACCCATTTTCCACTCCTCTTTATAACTAGACCAGTTCTTGACAATAGAAAGTAAGTTACTATGGTCAATGTTGTGTCCAGTTTCAATGCCTAAGAAAGGGTACACGCAACTTCTCCCCCTTCCGCATCTACCCACTGCAGCCGTAAGTGGATGAGACACCGGAAGATGGCCAGCTTCCAGTGGAAAGAGCCCAGGTCCTTCAATTCTCACTGGGCTCTGATACGAGCAAGAAATGCATCTTCACTATCTTTATCCACTGACACTTTCAGTTTCTCTGTTAACATTACAAAAACTCATAGTGTGTAACATTTACCACGTGCTGCTTTTGCAAGGAGCTATCTATCAATCTATCATCTACTTGTCTACATTTATTTCTCTTACTGCACCACAGATAAATTCATCCCTGTCCTCCTCTTTCGCCTCTCATTCTTCCTCTTTAGCATCTCCTCTGGCTACTTCAAGTTGATTATGATCATTAACTTCAATTTTTGTTTTATTCACATGAATAATCTACATGTTAAAGTAATAATAGGTGTAGATATGTTTTCTTTGATGACTCTTTATCCTTGGTAGTTTTTTTTTTTTTTAACTTTTTACTTTATATGGGAGTGTAGTTGATCAACAATGTTGTGATTATCCTTGGTACTTTTTAACAAAAGATCTACTTGCTGTAAAGAATTTTTTTTCCCTCTTCGTCCAAACACCTTTGTTAAGCCCTTTATCATCATGAAAATCTAGAATTCTTATCTCCTAAAAACAGTATTTCTGGATCCCACTGAATATACAAGATAAGTCTTGATGGATATTTTACATATTGCCTGTAAAACATTGTACATCTAGTTACTACTTCATTTATGACCAAATGACCCTTATTTTAATCTCCATCTTTTATTGTTGTGACTCGCTTTATAGGATCCATTCTGCCAGGGCCAAATCAGAAAAGAAGGACAAAACAGTTCATGCCAGCAGCAGCAGCAGCAAGCTATGGCCCTGGTCCCAAACCAGCCTACCAACTGATTTTGTACATAAACTTTCATTGAACATTCGTGAACGCACTGCCTATGGCTGCTCGCACAGTACTGTGGCAGCGGTGAGGAGCTACAACAGAGCTCCCATGGTCTACAAAGCCTAAAATGTATTATCTGGCCCTTTACAGGCAAAGTCTGCTGACCTCTGCTTTAGACTGTTCTTGAGAACAATAACAACATTGTATTCATCGTTGCAGCCTAGCACATTCTACACAATGAAGTTATCCCATAATCATCAGTCAAGCTGAAAAGTATAATTCAATTTCTGATCATCACTGCAGAGGCCGTGTCTTACATGTTATCGGAGGGTGGATACATGCAGGTTCCCAGGAGGGGACATATTGTACATAATCACACTATTATGTGTCTCTTCAAAGGACCCCGAGGCACATGGATGCAGTGGGACAGGATACAGAATTAAAACAATTGGTTTGGAGTATGGGTGAAAGGCCTGAGAAGACCTCAGTGGGTGGTCCTGGGCAGACTTGGGGACACAGGTGCCTGGGGCAAGGGCTGGAGTTCTCAAGAAACTAAAAGTGGGGAGGAAGCAGGAGGAGAGCACAAAAGGGAGATGAGAGCAACGGAAGGAGAGGGAAGAACAAACCAGAGGCAAACGGCACTTCGGCTATTACTTGGCCCAGGGTGAGATCGGCTAGAAAGATTCTTCAGAAAATGTAGTGTTTGTGCACTTCATTACCATTCAAATGCCTAATAGGATTTTATAGTGAGCCCCTGGGAGACAACCTCCATCCTTATTACCATCCGGGAGCCCCACACTCATTCCACTGCAGGCATTGCGAGCAATTCTCCAACACAAATGTGAATTTTCTGGTGTCATAATTTCTACAAATGTTAGTTCTAAGAATGCCTTTTCTCTCTAACAGCTTGACAGGATTATGTATATATATAAAAAATAACAGTAGAACAGTGGGTGGTATGTACTATTATTACAAAAATAGATGGAACACAGCATATCAACATTGGACTTTTAAATATACAAAGGAAAGGAGGAAGGGAAGAAAAAAAAGTTAATGTTTTGGCTGAAACAGTTCCTCTCCTCACTAGACATTACATTTTGTCAAGTCAATCTTGTTTTTCTAAAGGAGCTCCTTAGAAACATGGGTGGTGGCAAGTCAACATCACTCATGTTTCATGAGTCTCAGTGGCCTGTGACCACCTCATGTGCATCTGAAACTCAGGAACTCTCAATGGTTCTCAAAACTGAAAATGTTATTAATACTACAAAGAAGTGACAAGCACAATATTCTTTATGCTGTATTCTTTCAATACAGCATCCTCTTTCACTCAATAAGCTTATATAAAAACTAAGAGCATTCCATCTACTGGCCTCTACCACACAATTGCACTCATCTCACACGCTAGTAAAGTCATGCTCAAAATTCTCCAAGCCAGGCTTCAGCAATATGTGAACTGTGAACTTACAGATGTTCAAGCAGGTTTTAGAAAAGGCAGAGGCACCAGAGATCAAATTGCCAACATCCGCTGGGTCATGAAGAAAGCAAGAGAGTTCCAGAAAAACATCTATTTCTGCTTCATTGACTATGCCAAAGCCTTTGACTGTGTGGATCACAATAAACTGTGGAACATTCTGAAAGACATGGGAATCCCAGACCACCTGACCTGCCTCTTGAGAAACCTGTATGCAGGTCAGGAAGCAACAGTTAGAACTGGACATGGAACAACAGACTGTTCCAAATAGGAAAAGAAGTACGTACCCTGATTATTTAACTTATATGCAGAGTACATCATGAGGAACGCTTGGCTGGAAGAAGCACAAGCTGGAATCAAGATTGCTGGGAGAAATATCAATAATCTCAGATATGCAGATGACACCACCCTTATGGCAGAAAGTGAAGAGGAACTCAAAAGCCTCTTGATGAAAGTGAAAGAGGAGAGTGAAAAGGTTGGCTTGAAGCTCAACATTCAGAAAACGAAGATCATGGCATCTGGTCCCATCACTTCATGGGAAATAGATGGAAAAACAGTGGAAACAGTGTCAGACTTTATTTTTTTGGGCTCCAAAATCACTGTGGATGCTGATTGCAGCCAGGAAATTTAAAGACGCTTGCTCCTTGGAAGGAAAGTTATGACCAAGCTAGATAGCATATTAAAAAGCAGAGACATGACTTTGCCAACCAAGGTCCGTCTAGTCAAGGCTATGGTTTTTCCCGTGGTCATGTATGGATGTGAGAGCTGGACTGTGAAGAAAGCTGATCGCCGAAGAATTGATGCTTTTGAACTGTGGTGCTGGAGAAGACTCTTGAGAGTCCCTTGGACTTCAAGGAGATCCAACCAGTCCATTCTAAAGGAGATCAATCCTGGGTGTTCATTGGAAGGACTGATACTAAAGCTGAAACTCCAATACTTTGGCCACCTCATGTGACAGGTTGACTCACTGGAAAAGACTCTGATGCTGGGAGAGATTGGGGGCGGGAGGAGAAGGGGATGACAGAGAATGAGATGGCTGGATGGCATCACCAACTCGATGGACATGAGTGAGTGAACTCTGGGAGTTGGTGATGGACAGGGAGGCCTGGCGTGCTGTGATTCATGGAGTCGCAAAGAGTCGGACACGACTGAGTGACTGAACTGAACTGAACTGATGCTTTGATAGGTCAAATTCTTATAACTGAGAATTGTATCACAGAACCACAAGGAAATAATAATGGATTTTCTTGAATGGATTTTCTTGAAATGAATATTTCATTTTCAAGAAATAATGTCTAATGGAATTTTAAAAGAACTGGATTTTTGATGTTACCTTGGAAAGTTGAGGTAGGAGGAGGAAGTGTAGCAGGTACCTGGTGGACCATGGCTCTATGTCTCAGGAGGAAGAGAACAGACAGAACCTTCCAGGTTTTGTGCCTAAAGGACTCTCATTGTTCAGGGAAAAACAAAATCAGAACATTCTACTGACGTTCCAAAGTATTACTGCATCTTATTTTCAGCATGTGTTTTGAATGGATTTTATTATTTAAAATATTTTTTTTCCTGGGTGTATCCTTACACTTTAACTAGTTTTATAGTTTCATTATGTTTGCCTTTGCCAGCCTTCCTAGAGATATTATCCCATTTCCTTGAGTATCTCAATGTCCTCTAAAAATATACCATGTAATTATCACTTCAGCACTGATATTTTATAAGCACTGAAAATGAAACAAGATAGGAGGGAATGTGTCCAATGTTCCTTTGAACATCACTGGTGCAACAATGAATAAAACCCTGAATTTGGATTGTCACTGAACCACGTGATGCTTGAGAATTAAATGCCAATCAAGTTATATAAGGGCTGGAAAGTTTCTTGATCATTATTTGGATATGGTCAAGAGAAGGCACTTCTGGTGCAAGGGGAACCTGATGTTCCTTACCCAGATTCTTCCTGCCTTTGTGACGGAAGGACTCAGAAGGAAATCCTGCTTTGTCAAGAAAATATTTAATTGTATTAAGATGGGAAAAGACATACTGAGTGTTTCTTGATTTGACAGAAAGTCAAGTGAGTTTCTCGTAAGAGATGTGGGTCCAGTCCCTGGGTTTGGAAGATCCCCTGGAGGAAGGTATGGCAACCAATCCTGGTATTCTTGCCTGAAGAGTCCCATGGACAGAGGAGGCTGGCAGGCTACAGTCCATAGAGTCACAAAGAGTCAGACAGAATTGAAGCAACTTAGCACACATATACATGAAAAACATTAAATCTTCTCTTTATTGCCTTTCTCTTACTATTCTGTCATGAATATCTATTGCTTTTGTAGTGTAAAAAAATTAAAGTTACTAAACAGAAAGGAGAAACAGGGAAATAAGTTTCTTGGTGGCCTAAAGCATAATTTTTGAAAACACAAAGAGGAAAATCTAAGGCTTCTACATGGAAAACTACACTAGAAATGTGACATGAACAAGATAATCATGGTCATGGTTCATGGCATTTACCACTCAAAAATAAGCATAAATCTGCAAATTGTGCTATGATCACTCCATGGTTTAATACCAGTCCATATATATTGTGAGCTGAATTGTTATTTACACTTGGTAACTTCCAATATTAAAAGATTCTTAAACAAAAATAATGGTTTGTCATTTTGTTTCTGTAGGCATGGTTTGTTTTATATATAACCCTCCATGTTTGGGGCAGCAAGCACAGAAACTGTCACTTAAACTGAAGGCAATGCCAGGAATCTGCTTCACAACTTGTGAGTCAGCTCCCCTACCCATCTCTCAGTGTTCACGACTCAGAGTAACGAAGTCTGCACTTAGTCTAATTAATTCCCCTTTGTTCCTCTATTTTTTTTTCTTTTTAAATAAACATTCTCGTGTTTTCTCACACCACTTGCAGTAGATAATTTTCAGTAGAGAACCTTACCTTTCTGTTTGTCTTGTGGACTGTATGTGCCAAATGGATGCAATGTACTATTATCATTTCTCCTGGACGTGGTTACAGCATTTTGACAGTTCTCAAAGCAGGGCTTAGAAAATGCTCCACACTCTGCGGGCTCCTAAGGAATGAAAACAAGAATTACATTCACTTTGGTAACGTGTCCCAACTTTGTCAATGAAAGCAAAGTGAAAGAATGATCAACTTTCAAATAATTTTTCAAGATTCTCTGGCATGGAAATCCTGGACAGTGGGAAATCAAAATGTTCCTATCAGTTACAACATCTTTGAATAGGAAATAAAAACTACTGACATTGTGGTGTTAAGGCTTAGGAGTGCTGATAGCCAGTACGAAAGGGGATTAACTTTATGATTCTTTCCCGCCACTTACAACTGTCTTCTTTCACATTTTCTTCCATCTGGGAGTGCAGCTTGTGGTAATGTCAACATAAGAATACAGTTCATGCCAAGGGTGTTTCTCTGCCAACCAGATGGTTCCCCTCTCTCTCTCCCCCGCTTGGCGACTAAGTGCATATGCTTTAGGACAAGTCAGAACCCAGACAGGTTTACCACTGAAAAGCCACGGGAGAGCCCCACTGCAGACACTAGGCTTTTCGGCCAGGAACTATAACAAACTTCTGTGACAATACCAGACAGTGGTTATCCCGAGAGTTTTCTCTTTTACCATATTTCCCCCTTCTATTTTGACAGTCTGTAAACAAATTCAGTTTCCTTAAAACTGCTATCTTCATAATAACGCCCCCATATGGCATGTGCCCCAGGTGCCCCCCAGGCATTAGAAGGGGCTGACTGCAGGGAGTTCTAACTGCTATTCAAGAGGAACAAGGCGCAGAGAACTGGATTTTGCTCGGGTTCATATAACATGTCGTCCTAATAGATTCAAAGAAGCAAACTGAAAGCCATCTCAGGACCATTCCCTTGACCACTGGTGAGAAGAACATGCCCCAAACAGAAACATAAAATTGATCTCCAAAGCTCTTTCCTTCTGAAAAAGAGCATTTGACCCAAACAATACATTTGAGTTATACTCCTCTCTTTTAGTTAGAATAACTTGGTATCCTGCTCGGTAACAAAATATTCATAGCATTCATCGCATACATTCTTCATAATTAAGATGTTTTCAGCTGCTGCAGTTCCTTTGCTTTTTGTCAAGGTTTATAACACTTTCTCCACATCCCAGGGGTGCCCTTTGCCCCTGTGCCACTAGTCAACCAAACCTGGTGCAAACTACTCCTAAATTTAAGCTGGAGCCCTGGCAGGTAGGTGAGATAGGACCTACCTTATATCGGCAAGGACTTTAACAACAAGAACAACAACAACAAATTTTTTTGCTGCTTTCCTGGCTCTTTGATAAATGACACAATCAATATCCCAACAACTGATCAGTAACCAGCCTAATTAAAGTATTCAGCCTGTAAAATAGAGCTGTCTAGGAGCCTTCCATTAGTGTCCCAGCCAATAAAAAATATAATGGATTTTTAAACATATTCTGCTTCTACCAAGCTGAGCTTACAACTCAGGGGAGGAAAATGTTTGGGGGAAGGAAAAAGAAAAAACAGGTCATAACCCATTTTTTAATACCAAGTCTCTAGGCCCAAATAGAATTACAATTGAACCTCAAGCTCATCCTTTGAAAAACATATTTCTGTTTAAAACGATTTTGATTCAATCAAGGGCTCATTATGTATTCTTCACAATGTTCTCATCAAAACTGTTTACGTACCTTGTACATCTGGGTAATGTGGGAAAATACCCCAAAGACTATATATTTTGATTTTTCTTAAGTAGCATCTTCTTCTTCTTTTTTTTTTTTTTAACATCATGTTCAAGTAACCATTTTGGTGTTCTTTCCAAACCTAACTAATTGATTTCCCTGAGAGCTGAGGCCTTTTTCTAGGTTACGGATTCTTTTTTATCATACCTGAGGGTGATTGCTGCTCCAGAGGACAATCTTTCAAACACATGAGCACACGACATATGCTTTGACACAGTAAAACAGATTTGGGAGATCAAATAGCTACAGCTTTTTTTTTTTTAATTTAATAAAGATTAGCTGTACATTAGACGGCTGTCATATGAAAAAAAAAATAATACTCTTTAATCTTCATGGGTACCACAGAGATTCTCACTAGTTGAGAGAGCCAAGTGCCTGCTCATCCCCCATGGAAAGCATGTAAATATTAGGGAAACCAAAAATGAATCTTGTTTAAATGTCCTCATAAAAATTGCTTTTTGTCCTATTTCTTATTCCTAATCGATTTCCTAGTGAACCATATCAACAGGACACTCCTGAAGATGGGCAACAAACTGAAGGCTTAGTACTTGCTTCTGATGGAATAATTGTCAGCCCAGCCCAGAGCATGAGAATTAAAATGAAAATACCTGTGGTAAAGGAGAACGCAAATAATAAAGTGTCTTAATTTGATGAATCAAAACAACGAGCATTTATCCAGTAGGCATTCATATATTGGAGAGAAAGACAGGAAACTGGGGAAGATGAAAAGTGGGAAGGGAACTCTTTTAGCAGTGTTCATTGCTCTTTTTCTTTTTTTCATTTGCTATCTTTTACTTCTGCACAGATACGGAAATCTTGAGCAGTGTATTTCCGACTTTTCTATTAGTTGAGAAATCTTTGCTCCAAGATATCTTAAGGGAGATTTAAAACACAGAAGCATGGAAGGGGTGACTCAGGGGCTCACAGACCATACTTTATACCTGCCTCCAACAACTGGGTTCCATGGAGGTCTAGGGCTCCAGAGAAAGAATGAAATTCACCTATAAAGGAGCTGATTCTCTTATAGTAGGAAGCAAGAGATAAGGGTTTTATGACTGTGTACATAAGTAAAATCCATGAAATATTCATGGAAACCTCTGTGTCACTTTAGCAGACACAAATGTTGAAAATGAGTTGGCTCATTATATATAGTCTTCAGTAATTGCCAATTTACATTTATTTAACATTTATAAGGTTATGTATAGAAGAGTGAAAAGGTACAGTTCCTCCTTTCCAATAGCTAATAATGTAACAAAGTAAGATACAGCCTGGAGAAGGAAATGGCATCCCACTCCAGTATTCTGGCCTGGAAAATCCCATGGACAGAGGAGCCTGAAGGGGCTACAGTCCATGGGGTCGCAAAGAGCTGGACCTGACTGAGTGACTAACTAGAAGATACAGTTAAGTTTACTTCAGTTTATCCTTTCAGATGAAGTAGGCCTTATATGAAACTTTTGTTTATTACACAATGTATAATAACTGTCTACTGAAAGTGAAAGTGTTAGTCGTTCATTCGTGTTGGACTCTTTGTGACCCCATGGACTGCAGACCGGCAGGCTCCTCTGTCCATGGAATTCTCCAGGGAAGAATACTGGAGTGGGTTGCTATTTCCTTCTCAAGGGGATCTTCCTGACCCAGGGATCGAACCTGGGTCTCCTGCATTGCAGACAGATTTTTTACCATCTGAGTCACCAGGGAAGCCACCAGGGAAGCCCAGCTTTCTACTGCTGCTGCTGCTGCTGCTAAGTCACTTCAGTTGTGTCTGACTCTGTGTGACCCCCTAGACGGAAGCCCACCAGGCTCCCCCGTCCCTGGGATTCTCCAGGCAAGAACACTGGAGTGGGTTGCCATTTCCTTCTTCAATGTGTGAAAGTGAAGTCCCTCAGTCATGTCCGACCCTTAGAGACCCCACGGACTGCAGCCTACCAGGCTCCTAGGTGCTGGTAAATGAAGATATATGAAAGGATAAGGCAGACAATAGTATTGCTATCTACAAGTCCAGAGCATTCAACTATGTATGTCTTTACACAGCCAGGAAATGACCCAACTCAATCTAAAACTCTAGAGCCCAAACTTTTAACCACTATGAGTCCCAATTACCTTCTATTCTTAATGTGAAAATATTTTACAATTTTTAAGTTGAATTTATTATTAAAACTAACAGTGTTTTAATAGAATTCTATTTTAACTTCTTGTATTATTATATCACACAAACATTATTTGTCCTTAGAGAATATATATGTGATTTTCTGATGTTTTTCTTAACTCTTATCAATTTGTTTCTTATTTTCTTAAAATAATTTGTAAGAGAATTTAATAACCTTTGCCTATATATTAGCAAAAATAATGTTTTAGGAATACTTTATGATAAATACAATTGATATAATATATAATTGTAAAATATAATAATTATATCAATATAATTGTATGTAAGTGAAATACTTAGCAATATCAGCATTCAAAAATACTTTGCTTATACTTCATGTATACATAAAAATAATTCTTACATTAAAAACTCCATAAATAAATAATAATAGATTTCAAAAATATTTAATTAAAGTATATTTAATAATATGAAACAAGAAGTTTGTTTAATAGATCAAATTTTAAATTAGTTAAGTTGCAGATCTGTATCTGTTGTTGTTGTTTAGTTGCTAAGTCGTATCTGACTGTTTTGAGACCCCATGGACCGTAGCCCACCAGGATTACCTGTTCATGGAATTTTCCTGGCAAGAATACTGGAGTCGGTTGCCATGTTCTCCATGGGATCTTCCCAGCCCAGGGACTGAACCCATGGTTTCTGCATTGGCAGGCAGATTCTTACCACTGAGCCACAAGGGAAGCCCCAGATTTGTATTACCCAAGCACACATTGTAGGGAAGAATATAGACAGCTAATTGCATTATAATGATCTTCACAGTAAGCATTATAGACATCTTATTAGGAACTTAATAAGGTATGGACAATGCTAGCACATCATCCAAAAAGTATATAAGCATGCTATATGTTTTAATGTTCCTAATATGAATAAAGTGTAATTCATAAAGTCCAGAGCTCTAGGAATTTCTGGGGAAAAACTAGAAATTATGGACCTGTTATACTGGATAAATGATTTAATTTATATGTACATTTTTATACCTTCTAGTTATACCTAAAATATACAACCACCTATTTGCCACATAATCCCAAAAAAGCACCTCTAGGTGCATATTTTTCTAATTTCAGAAACCAGTATGAGCTTAGCTACCATACTAGTGATGGAAGTGTGAGTTTTCTGGTGGCCATTTGGGCAGTTTGCACAGGGAAATAACAATTTGCATCACCTCCATTGGTCTCTCTGGCCTCCTCAGAATCACCAACTGGATCATCCCTCGGATGTTTCCTTCCATGGACATGGATCGTCTAAGTGTTTCCATAGCTTCGTGGTTGGACTTTCCCAGAAGAGATTCCCCATTAACTGCAATCAACTGGTCATTCATCCGCAGACGGCCATCCTAGGGTAGAGGTAAGAAAAACAGTATCAAGCAGAGAAAAACATGGTGAAGACATGTGACTGTCAGGGAAAAGTTCAAGTTAAAAATAAAGAAAAAAATTCAGCTATTAGGGATGATTTATTTCCACAGCAGAAAACGGTTTTGGATTTTATCAAATAGTCACAAGTATTAATAATAATGAATTGTGTGAAAGTGACTTTTAGAAATCTTAGAGTCTGGAATTACAATAACTTAGACATTTGTATAATACCTAAACCTTTGGCAAGTGTGCTAGGCTAACCTGATTCTGCCATTTGCTCTGGAAGCCACCATGTTGCTGACTCAAGGAAAGGGGGTTTAGAAGCAAAAGACAGTGGCCATATTGCTTGCATTTTCAGGCACAGAGAGACACCAGGCTTAAATGTTGCGTGCTTGACAACAGTAGTGGATCTCATAGCTAGTTCTATTGAATAGTGCTGTGAAAAAAAACATTCTCATGTTTTATTCTCTAACACAACAAAAAGTTGCTAGTCTGCAAAAGAACGCAGAGGTGTAATGCAGGTCCAATCTGCTACCATGTCTTCTAGAGGGAAGTCTTGACAAAGGGGACTGTCAAGCCTTTTGTGAGGAGTCTCTGACTGATAAGCACTTTCACCCAGCACCTTCAGGAAGAAACACCACATACCACAGAGAACTGGGAACTTTCGCACGTGGATAAGCAGCCCAGATTCTAGTCTAAATCACCTCTAGGCACTAGTCATCTTCAGCTAGAAACGTCCCTGGAGTTGATGGCGGTAGCTGAACAAACTGGGACACCATCTCCACCTACAAAAGAACTTCTGGGGATCACAGTACACCCCTCTCCCCCAAAAGACAGTCTCGGAGAAAATATGCTTAAATACTGACAGTCTGTTTAGGGACATGGGTTATACCTGTTTCTAGGGTAGAAAGTTCTTGCTGTGAGGCACAGATGCAATTTTAGGAATGTCATGATGCTGGCGCTCCTGCTAATACATTTAGCAGAAATAACAGTTGGTGAGCATGGTAGTTCTTCCATGAATTCTCTATAGTTCTTACAGAACTCAAGCTATACAGATTAATGATTTTACTCACATTTTACAAATAAGGAAACTGAGGCAGGAAAATGATGTTAGGTGCCGCAGGTCACAAAAGAGAGTCAGAGATAAACTGACCTAAGTTCAGTTTTCATGAACCTTGGTTCTTCTCGGTTTCTGTCCTAGCGCTTCCTTGGCTATTCATCTCTAGACTACAGTTGTACACAATAAAACAGGTGGAGGGGAGTATTCAAGTTTTTGCAGTTAGAAGGATCTCGGACCCATGTTCAAAGGAACAGAATGAAACGTAAAATGATAAAAGTGCTTTCCTAAGAAATGAGAAAACCAGACATATAATGAACAATAGGGCAGCCATACAGATTTGGGAGAGAAATCCTGTGGACAAGCTGATGAACTTTGACTCATGCAGCAGCAGATGGTCCGGGGAAGTTCCTCTGCTGACAGCTGGGGAAAGGGGGAGAGTGACGAGACTGCTCTGGGGCACAGATGCCCTCGTGGACGCACTGTTGCAGGGGGTGTCAGCCCGTGGATGGTGGAGGCCACGCCCTCTCGATTTCAACAGGGGTGAAACCAAGCTGTAAAACTTGACTGCCCTGACTCAACAGAGCCTAATGTCTTCTACCTTCCTGTCGTTTTCCCACTCCACTTAATCTTTCCCATAATTTGGAGCAAATCTGGAAATGAGATTTACAGGAAAGGCCAAACACAAAAGAAATCGCTTTATTTCTGTTATCTAATGGTGAGAGAGGCACATAAAGGATAAGATTAAGGCTACATGAAATGGGGTCAAACGGAAGCCACTTTAATGGCTGTGTACAAGTGAAGTGAGACACTTTACTCTAGGAATTATGCTCTTCTATTGTGGCATTTAATGGAAGCAGGACTCCTGGGCTGGACCTTTCACAGGCAGTTGGGAGGGTCACTAAAAATGTTTTGGGGAGGACTGGAAACAGATGTGTGGTTTTTAAAGATGGGGAGGAAGCACAAAAGTTGCATCAGGATCCTAGCCCTGTGAACAGGAAATGAGGTCAAGTGCTGGACCTGTAGATGCTTAGTCTTGGCAGGACACCTCATCCTCTATGACAGGAAGAAGAAAGATAAAGATTGAAACTTAATGGGTACTTGTAGAATTGAGGGAGTGAAATCTGAGTGAGAGCCACCTGGTAACCTCCTGTGAACCTTCTCCATGGAGTAAGAGGCAGGGTCTGAGTGAAGAGGTAAATAAGAGATGAGGAGATGGAAAAAAAATTTTTTTTTTTTGGGTAGGATAATCTCTTACCAACAAATATTTTTTTTTTTAAATTTTATATCTAAAAAAGAATTTTATTAAAAAAGCACCAACAAATATTAAGTACAGACTTTTATGTTCAGCTACATTCCAAGTCTCAAGCATACATAACTACACTAAAGTAGAACGTGTTTGCTGTATCCCAGTCCAAACAATAAGGCAGGTCAGGTCACCCCAGGGCAACTCTGTTTTTTTAGACATTCACATTCATCGCAAGCATCACTGCAGAGCTGCGCGTATGATAAAAAAATCCACACACTCTCCTTTTAAGGCTTAGCTGGCTCGTTGCTATTGGTTTTCGCTTTCCCTTTATAAGATAAATGATGGCTAATTTCATTAATGGTGGTGCCAGTAAGCACCACATTGTCCTCACATTGAGAAGATAATCTTAGAATTAAGAACTGTAAGGGTCCTTAGAGATTATCTTGCCCAACTGCTTCCGTTTATAGATAAATAATGTGATGCACACAGAGGATAAGAAACCATTTACTGAATTCCTCTTCTAAAGAGAAGGTGCTTCCACATGGATTCGAACTTGCTCAGCTAGTTAAGGTCAGAGCCGGATTAAATAGTCCAAGTCCTGACTTCTCGGCACTCCCTATTCACTACCCAGTCTGTGTTCTAATAGGTGACAATGACTATCAAGAGATCATGCTTCAAGAAAAAAGACTTTCAAATCCAGAGAGAACATTCCAGATGGCTCCTGGAAGAGAACCTTATATGAAAGCCAGAGTCAGACTATAGAAGATGTGGAGACAGGAGGGGTGGGGGACTATTTACCTACCTAGCTATATACGCACATACATAGACACACACACACTGTGTATCCATGTCTAGTCTTCATTTAAAATGAAGTCAATTTAGTTAAGAGCTCATTACTCAAACTGAGCAAAGATCACAATTGCGTATGTCTGTTTTGCTTTGTGGGACTTCCCCGGTGTCTTGGTGGTAAAGAATCTGCCTGCCAATGCAGGAGATGTGGGTTCAGTTCTTGAGCTGGGAAAATCTCCTGGAGAAGGAACTGGCAATCCACTCCAGTATTCTTGCCTGGGAAATCCCACGGACAGAGGAGCCTGGCGAGCAACAGTCTATGGGGTCACGGACGAGTTAGGCACCACTTAGAGACTAAACAACAATGACGTTTCCACTTTGTAATGGTTTTTTACCAAGAAAGGTAGTTTTTTATGGTTTTATTTTTTTCTTTCAGTCTTACGTTTAAGTATGTACTTCAGCATGAGAATAGTGACTCTCCTCAACTGATTTTACATGAGTGATTTCAACTATCCAGTTATGTTACCCAGTAATTCTAGGATATTTATTTTATCCTAATCTGGGTCACTCTTTCATTTGTTGAAGGAAAAGACAATGCCCTTTCTGCCATGGACTGAATGTTTTCCTCAAATTCATATGTTGAAATCCTAACCCCCAACATGAAGATATTAGGGGGCATTTGGAAGGTAATTAGCACCCTTATAAAAGAGTTCTGAGACAGATGTCTTGTCCTCTCTGCCATATAGGGTTACAAGAAAAAGACAGCTGACTATTAAGCACCTCTCACCAGATGGATTCTGCAGCACCTTGATCTTGAACTTCAGACTCAAGAATTGTGAGGGATAAACTGATGCCATTTAAAAGCTACCCAATTTATGGAATTTTCTTTTAGCAACCTGAACAAAGACACTTTTCTTTCTACTTTATGACCATCAGACCCCTAACCAATAGCCCACAACTACATCCCTTACTTTTTGCAACCCCTGTAATCAACTCTTAAGTTGATCAACCCCCGTAATCTACCCTTAAGCTAGGAGGAAGTAAAGGAAGTTCCCAAAGAGGAAGAAAAATAAGAAAAAGAGGAAAGAGAACAGAATAAAAATAGACAAAAACTTCCTCTGGGCACATTAGGACAAATGAAAACCGGTATAAGATTTAGGTCCTCTCCATGTTCTGGGGTGATTTCAAGTCTCATCAGCCCTAACCAGGTTCTAATGCAGGGGGAGGGAGACTGGACTGGCAGACAAGATGTTTGAGCGTTATATCCCCTTCTGTGCTACACTGGGCTAAGCCGCCTCAGTTGTGTCCGACTCACAGCGACCCTATCGACTGTAGCCTACCAGGCTCCGCTGTCCATGGGATTCTCCAGGCAAGAGTATGGGAATGGATTCCATTTCCTACTCCAGGGGATCTTCCCGACATGGGGATTGAACCTGCGCCTCTTATGTCTCCTGTATTAACACACAGGGTCTTTACCACTAGCGCTACCTAGGAAGTCCATATCTCTTTTTATTGAACATCGAATACAGGGCAGTCCTTGTGCAAATATTTTGCATATGTTCTTGTTTCTCAAAACAAACCTGTGATACAAGCACCACACTCCACTTAGAGATATAACAGTGGAGGCGCAGGGAAATTAAGTGACTTTAATTAAGTCACTTAATTTATTAATTAATAATTAATTAATTCTTTAATTAAGTTAAAGAATACTGTCACTGCCAGGTCTACCTGTCCGAGTCAGATACGCTTCCATTGTGCTATGGTGCAGGCTACAGTCCATGGGTTGCAAATAGTTGGACATGACTGAGCAACTTCATTTTCACTTTCTTTCACTACAGTGATTAATGAATATAACTATTTAATGAGTTCCTCCTTTGTGCAGTTCTTTTGCTAAACCCTTTGTCTATATGCACTAGACAATTTAATACTTATAACTACCCTGTACACTGGGGACTATAGCTCCCCTTTTAGAAAAGAAGAAACCAAGGATCAGGCGAGTTAAGAGCATTGGTACAAGTCACATGTCCAAAAGCAAATTTGAACTAGGTCTGGGTTACTCTGACGTCCATATTTTCAACCACTTTGCTAGTGATTCTTGACCTTCATGGGTTCTTCTTAGATACCTTTGAGAATCTCATAAAAGCAACGGATTGTCAACTCTTAAAAATAAATATTTACATGAGGGTTCCTCCACAGCTGTACATTTGGACCAGACAATTCTTTGTAATAGAGAGCACTCATGTACTTTTTAGGATGTTGCATGTGCCCTCTGAAGCATATCCATGATTTCTGGTGGTCCAGTGGCCTTGCAGTTTAGTCCCTGCTGTGCCTTTGCTATGATTAGCAGTGACAATGCAAGCCTTCATCCACCTCTTGGGCCACTTTTTTATAGATCCCTTTACCTCTAAAGTTCTAATGAACACAGAGGAAAGAGAAGAAAGCCATGGCACAGAATGAGCCTCTGAAAAACATGAGTCAAGCATGAAGGAGTTGGCTGGCTAACCCAGGGGTAGCTGGCTGGGGCCCAAGGCCAGTCTACATTAGGCCAGGGTGTTGAGAGGATTAATCATGACCAGATATTGACTCCTTCCTATTCATTCTAATGGGGTCCTTGGTGAAGCCTTCAGGGACATCAACACTCAGGGCCCAAATCCCAAACCCTGACTTCAGGCTACACAGCAGCATTTCCTTGGAGTAGAGTGGGACTCCAGACAAGATGGCACCTGACTGAGGAAAAGGACTGTTCTGAACAAATATTTCTCAAGATCCTAAAATCACTCCATGATAACATCTGCTTATTGTATTTTTTGCGAAAAAAAAAAAAAAAAAATCCAACCTAGAAAGAGCCTTGTATTACAGACTGAAATAATTTAATTTCATTTTCAAACAATAACAATGAAAGGAAAAGAATAAATCAAGATTTTAAAGTATAGTTTTTAAAGTAAAGAAAAGGAATAAAGTTGGTAAGACCAGAAGCATGTGAATTCTTGCCTTGAAGGGCACCTATGTACATTAGTCACTGTTTTAGTTCACCCATCCTAACAAAATTTCAACCAAAACAAATGGCACCGGCCTTCAAAAATAAGAGCTCTATTTTCCAGATGCAACACATTGCCCTCTGGTGTACACACTGTGGTGATGTGGTCCATACTTTTCCTTTGCTCCAAAACGCCCTTTGCATTCCTGCTCACCGGTTCAATATCAATCCTTCAAAATAAGTCTCAGCAACTGCCTTCCATTTTCTTCCCTTCAGGCAGAATTGCTCCACGTCAACACCTATGGTTACTTTTATATTTGTTTACCATTTGTTATTGTTCTTCAGTTCTTCAGTTGTATCCAACACTTTGTGATTCCATGGACTGCAGCATACAAGTTTTCCCTGTCCTTCACCATTTCCCAAAGTTGCTCAAATTCATGTCCATTGAGTTGGTGATGCCATCAAACCATCTCATCCTCTGTCACCCTCTTTTCCTCCTGACTTCAATCTTTCCCAGCATCAGGGTCTTTTCCAATGAGTTGGCTCTTTCCCCAGGTAGTCAAAGTACATTGGAGCCTCAGCTTCAGCATCAGTCCTTCCAATGAATATTCAGGGCTGATTTCCTTTAGGACTGACTGGTTTGCTCTCCTAGCAGTCCAAGGAACTCTTAAGAGTCTTCTCCAAGTTTGAATGCATCAATTCTTCAGTGCTCAGCCTTCTTTTTGGTCCAACTCTCACATCCATACATGACTACAGGACAAACCATAGTTTTGACTATATGGACCTTTGTCGGTAAAGTAATGTCTCTGCTTTTTAGTACGCTGTCTAGGTTTCTCAGGAGAAGGCAATGGCAACCCACTCCAATACTCCTGCCTGGAAAATCCCTTGGACGGAGGAGTCTGGTGGGCTGCAGTCCACGGGGTCGCTAAGAGTCAGACACAACTGAGTGACTTCACTTTCACTTTTCACTTTCATGCACTGGAGAAGAAAATGGCAACCCACTCCTGTTTTCTTGCCTGGAAAATCCCAGGGACGGGGGAACCTGCTGGGCTAACATCTATGGGGTTGAACAGAGTTGGACACGACTGAAGTGACTTAGCAGCAGCAGCAGCAGCAGGTTTGTCATAGCTTTTCTTGCAAGGAGCCAGTGTATTTTAATTTCATGGCTACAGTCACCATCTGCAGTGATTTCGGCGCCCAAGAAAATAAAGTCCATCACTGTTTCCATTGTTCCCCCATCTATTTGCCATGAAGTAATGGGACCAGATGCCATGATCTTCGTATTTTGAATGTTGAGTTTTAAGCCATCTTTTTCACTCTCTTCTTTCACCTTCATCAAGAGGCTTTTTAGTTCCTCTAAGCTTTCTGCCATAAGGTGGTATCACCTGCATATCTGAGGTTATTGATATTTCTCCCAGCAATCTTGATTCCAGCTTGTGATTCATCCAGCCTTGCATTTCACATGATTTACTCTGCATATAAGTTAAACAAGCAGGGTGACAATATACAGCCTTGAACTACTTCTTTCCTGATTTTGAACCAGTCCGTTGTTCCATGTTCAGTTCTAACTGTTGCTTCTTGACCTGCATACAGGTTTCTCAGGAGGCAGGTAAGGTCTGGTATTCCCATCTCTTGAAGCATTTTACACAATTTGTGGTAATCCACACAGTCAAAAGCTTTGGTGTAGTCAATGAAGCAGAAGTAGATGTTGTTCTGGAATTCTCTTGCTTTTTCTATGATCTAATGGATATTAGCAATTTGATCTCTGGCTTTTCTGCCTTTGCTAAATCCAGCTTGTACATCTGGAATTTCTTTGTTCAAGAACTACTGAAGCCTTCCTTGGAAGATTTTGAGCATTACCTTGCTAGCATGTGAAATGAGTGTAATTGTGCGGTAGTTTGAACATTCTTTGACAGAAGGTCTACCATAGTCCTTACCGCATTTGCATTATTTATGTATTTATTATGCTACCAGCTTCCTGTACTATGGAATCAGTCTCTTCGCTTTCTGCATATATTCTATTACATATTGTATAACTTACAGTAGCTGTAGATGTTGTAGAAATCCTTGCTAAATTGAATCACTAGAAACATCTTTCATCAGCTGCTTTGACTTGGGGTAAGTTTCATCTCCAATGGACAAATTCAATAATATACAATACAAACTGTAATTATGAACAATTCCTGAGCCCAGGCTGGTTTGGATATACCGGCACATGCTCAGAGAAACTTTATAATTCTAAAAGTGAAGCTTGATTACTGACTGTGTACTGGTTCAGTATCCTCTCATTTAGCTATTGCAAAATTTTAAGTTATCTAATTCAGTTATTATTTTATGAGCCTCACTCCATTTTATGTAGCAAATGAGTGAAGTTCCAGCAATGTACCATTTATTCAGCATCTGTGGCATGTGAGACTTTTCTTTTTTTAATTATAGATAACTGAAGAGTATTTTTAGAGCCTCAGATATATATAATCTAAACCGTTTTGATATAATGTATCATAATTCTTTCCTTTTAAAGACCTACTGGAAACATATGGGATATAAATAAACATATTGCAATTTACAGCCTTCACTGTAGTCATGAGTGAATTTTACAGTTTCCTTAGCAAGAAGTTTCAGAAGCAGTGACTCAAGAGCCGTCGCTGGTATTCGTGGTCTACTTTGCAGCAACAGTACTCTGTGCTTGTTTTACATTTTTGCTGTTTCTTGTCCTTTCAGCTTCTTCTCTATCCCTTCCCATCTCCTTCCTGATTTTCTGTTTTCAGTTTAGTTTGGCCTAGAAAACTGGATAATAGAAGCTTATTAAGGTGCATGGGTTGTATGAATCAAGAAGATTCTGCATGAATGCTTAACTAGATTAGAATCTCAGAAGCCTTTTCAACTTAACGAAAGGATCTTATTTATTCACTTGAAGAAGAAGAAGAAAGCTCTGTTCTCGATTGTGCTAAGATTGATAAAAATCTGGCTTCTTAAAAAAATGGACCCAGAGCAGAATGCTTGGACCATACTCTGACCACATTATGAACTCAATATCTCTTACAAATACCCACAATATAGGTGAATATAGGTTTTCAGGTAAAAGATACTATTTTCAGAGTCAAAGTAACATGATCATGTTATACCAACTTTTGCAGATAATAATTTCATTTTTGATTGGGTCTAAAAACATATTTTTAAGCCTCTGAAGACAATAATAGAATTCAAAGTACACATCAAAAAGACCTAGAGTTCTAAAAGTTTATCCATCATGATACAAATGTATTTGCATTTCCATATATAAAATAAATATCTGAAAATGATAAAACTTAGCAAGAAAAACAATGATTGATACTGGTATTATGAAAATTTTAAAGTAATGTTATATCTCTATAAAATAGTTACTACTGCAGAAAACCCATAATGATAAGCCTGAGTATATTAATTAACACATATTAACATTTTTGACTTTTATCTAAAAAAGGAAATTTATTTAAAATATATGTCATAATATAGTTGATAATTCTTTCTTCTTGTTTAAATTACTTGTTTTATTTTTTAAAGCAGAGTTCTTATAATGATGATGAATTTTTCCAGGCAGAGTTCCTGCTTTTAGTTGTTCATAGAATATCACATTTTTGTGGTGAGTATGAAATATTAGAGTTTGGCTTCTAACAGTTGAGGATTTGCAATGAAGCTGTTTATACCCAGATTGTATGGTGTTTTTGGTAAGAGGTAAAAACCTGGAAGACATGACTATAGGTAATGATCTTAACAGTTCTCTTCCAGTAGAAAACACTATCAATTTTAAGAAAAATGGATAGCTGAAGAAATCATTTAACATTCGTGTTCCTTAAAATGCTGTCCTTTTTATCTTCCTTTGAATTCATTAATTATAGATCCACCACATGATTTATAGATGCAAGCAGAAATGGAGGTGGAAATTACTTCTGCTAGGAACTCCTACCGGACTCCTTTTAAGTAGGTTAGATGCTATTCAACCAACATTCCCCATTACAAAGAGACATGGATATTCAGGATCAAACATTGTATTCCCATAAATTCTAGAACTGTGCATATTATCTCCCAAAATTCATAATTAAGTCATTTTAAAATAGAGGGATTGCTTGTATTAGTTAAGTTTTTTAACCTATTATGAAATGGCATAGATCTTGGAATTCTGCATCAGGCAACCTCTGCAGTGGTTGTATTCCAGATTTC
Source organism: Moschus berezovskii (assembly GCF_049115385.1). NCBI lineage: Eukaryota > Metazoa > Chordata > Mammalia > Artiodactyla > Moschidae > Moschus > Moschus berezovskii. The sequence continues at coordinate 43,120,411 of NC_142461.1, forward strand.
CTAACCACACAAGAGTCAAATTACTTAAATTATGTCTATTTCATATTCTGAGTGCATGCATTTGCAATTAGCTATGTCAGGCATTTTTCTTTCATTTAATTTCATCATCATCAAGTAGTATTTATTAAGCACAAACCTGGCTAATTAATTTTCTAGAGAATAACAGGTATTCTTAAATTCATTCTCTTTAAGAGCCCTTAAATAATCTACCTGATATATGACATTTTTACCTTAGCAAAAGCTGCCTTTAAATTTTAATTTTTGCATTATTGTTTCAAAGTTTCAATAGAACACATTACACTTCCAAAGTGAGTATATTCAAATGAAAAGAAATCTTTCATAATTAGTATTGATAGAACAGACTGCATGAAATTTTTATTTCTAAAAAAGGATTTTAATATTGTACATGAATTTTTAAAAATACCATCATTCTAGTTATATATTTTCTAAAAGTAATTCATTTTTAAGATAGAAATAGAAGAAAACTAAATAGATTTAGTATCAGTTCAGTTCAGTTGCTCAGTTGTGTCCAACTCTTTGTGACCCCATGAATCACAGCACGCCAGGCCTCCCTGTCCATCACCAACTCCCGGATTTCACTGAAACTCATGTCCATCGAGTCGGTGATGCCATCCAGCCATCTTATTCTCTGTCGTCCCCATCTCCTCCCGCCCCCAATCCCTCCCAGCATCAGAGTCTTTTCCAGTGAGTCAACTCGTCGCATGAGGTGGCCAAAGTATTGGAGTTTCAGCTTTAGCATCAGTCCTTCCAATGAACACCCAGGATTGACCACCCCCAGAATGGACTCGTTGGATCTCCGTGCAGTCCAAGATTTAGTATAGCCTAACTTAATAGACTTAAAAATACATTTTCTCTATATAAAAATTCAGTTAACAGAGTATATCAAAAGCAAAGGAAAAGAAAACTCATCTGTGAATTCAAAATGTTTAGTAAATGAGGATGAATGTATGTGAGGCCTTCAAACTGATTATCCAGACTTTACATGTGCTTCTTTGGAAAAAGAAAAAGCTCATTTTTATGTAGATTTTGGGAGAGGCTTTTCTCAAGTTATTAATTTTTCTAACTGTACAAAGATAATATTTTGTTTCATTTACCAGTAATAACAACACAATATTCAAATTCCAGTCACAAGAATTAAATTTTAGAAAAGCATCCTCATGAAATCCTAATTACATTCCATTCATAGTTCTCAGTTCATGAGATGTATGTGTACTATATATGTATGTATATATGTATAAATGTATGTTTATATAAAACATACAGCATGCAAAGTTGTATCTAGTATATATTTGGCTCTGGAAGCAATTTACTACACTTCAGGGGCAAATGCCCAGGAAGAATGACAGAAACTAAAAATGAATTTCAAACATTTAAGGCATGTTACTGGTGGCTCAGACTTTGATCCCTGCATCGGGAAGATCCCTTAGAGAAGGGAATGGCTACCCACTTCAGTATTCTTGCCTTGAAAATTCCATGGATAGAGGAACTTGGTGGGCTATAGTCCATGGGGTCACAAAAGAGTCAGACACGACTGAGCGCCTAACATTTTCACTTTCACACTTTCACTGTTTAAGCAGTTCAGTAGCAATACTCTAAGCTGTATTTGGCTGTTATGGTCAGTGGTCACTTTGGCTATACATTGAAAAGTATAGCTCAAAAGGATGCTTCCGAGGGGTCTACAAGTGACTCCACAGACTACATCTGTCACAAATGACACAAATGAGAGATTGAATGATAGAAAGCAACCACCAGAGAGACAGGCTCTTGCATATGTATGGCTGAGCCCCTTTGCAGGTCACCTGAAACTGTCACAACATTGTTAACCAGCTATTGTGCTGCGTACTAAGTCACTTCAGTCGTGTTTGACTCTGTGACCCTATGGACTGTAGCCCACCATGCTCCTCTGTCCATGGGATTCTCTAGGCAAGAATACTGGAGTGGGTTGCCATTCCCTTCTCCAGGAGTTCTTTCCTAACCAGGGATTGAACCCATGTCTCTTATGTTCCTGCATTAACAGGTAGGTTCTTTACAACTAGCGCCATCTAGGATAAAACAAAATAAAAAGTTAAGGAAAAAAAAGAAGGCCCTTAATTATAGTCACAGTTATCCAGGGGTTTTACATCTGGTTAGAAGTAGCCTATCTTTGTTTACACCAATGGAAATCCCCAGGAGAATCCAGCATAGAGAAGCCACAGGAAGAATTTGGTCATACTTTTCAAAGTAGTTTCGGTTTCCATCTTCCCTAAAGGGGAAAACACCTTGAGAACCAATTAGTGGTAGGAAGGGCCAGGAGAAAAAGAGTGTGCTCTGGCGGAAAGATTATTTTGTTTATTTCACGTAAAAAACTTTGGGCCAGATGCTAACGTGGATGTTCCCCATGCTTATCTCCTCTCTGCCCCAGGGACAGAGTGGTCTGATACACGTGTATATTCTGAACAGAGATGGGAATAAAGTCTCCAAACAATTTTTCTGACCTAATCCTGAATCACAGAACAGGTGGCAATTTTCTGAGGAGCAACAGTGGATTATTCGAACAACAGAAGGAGAACAGGAAAATACTTTCCTCTTTCCCTGTTAACCAGATTTCTTGTGAGCAAAGCTCTAGGCCTCTACCCTCTGCACTGTAGAAAGTAAACAAGACAAATGGATACTAAACATTCACAATAAGGCTAAATTCATGATGGATGCCTCTTACTATTTAAGATCAACTATAAATATGCTGTCCAGTAGTTTTTAATGGTGTGATTATCTGACTCAGCAGACCAGTGTCAGGAAAGAAATTTACATAAATGAAAAGTGAAATCTTCCTGCAAGAAACAGGCCCGTTAGAAATTGCTTAGGTAAGGAGATGCTCACTTACACAAACGTGGATATACATATTAAACCTGCTCTCCAATATCTGCTTGAGCTGAAGTTATTGCCCATAAAAAAGCTAAGATGTTTGCTCTTAATTTCCAAAAATTCATTTCAGTTTCAATTTTACTTGGAATAAATTCTGTAAATAGAGCTGTCACGAGGAATAAGAATAATGCCAAGCTGGTATCCACAAACGTAACCAAGACTCATTCTTAAATACAGCACATGTTTAGATGGCCTGGCTAAGGATGATACACGTGATATAAGACAACTCCAGGACAACAGCCCCTGATCTCTGGAAATATGGATAGATAAGATCAAAGAGCCTTCATCACAGGACAGCAAAGCACAGACTCTGAAGTCGGACTGCCCGGGGTTCACACGTTGGTTTAAGTGATTTCTGGCCTTGTGAACAAAGGAGAGGCACTAACCACTGAAAACTTGAATTTCTCCTTGACAAGATGGTACAATAATAATGCAGTATGGATGTGAAGAATAAATTTAGAGAATCCACCTAAAATACTTATTACATGGTCCAACAGATATTAAGCATAAAACAGAAAAAATGTTAGTTGATAATGTTACTGTAATTATTACTATCATTTTCCTTCTGCTCCATAAAGAAGGCTGACTGCTGAAAAACTGATGCTTTCTAACTGTGGTGCTGGACAAGAATCCTTAAAGATTCCCTTGGACAGCAAGGAAACCAAATCAGTCAATCTGAAAGGAAATCTACCCTAAATATTCACTGGAAGGACTGATGCGGAAGCTGAAGCTGCAATACTTTAGCCACCTGATGTGAAGAGCTGATTCATTGGGAAAGCCCCTGATGTTGGGAAAGATTGAGGGCAGAAGGAGAAGGGGGCGACAGAGGATGAGATTGTTGGATGGCATCTCCAACTCAATGGACGTGAGTTTGAGCAAACTCTGGGAGATGGTGAAGGACAGGGAAGCCTGGTGTGCTGCAGTCCATGTGGTGGCAAAAAGTTGGACACGACTGAGTGACTGAACAACAACTACCCTTCTGCTCCCAGTGCTGCATTTCTGAGCCTGATGGAGAGAGTCACAGACTGGATGAATGACTCCAATTCCTCACCGACTTCTCTAGACCCACACCTTTGTCACAGGCTCACTGTGGGTGGACTGTATTTTTCTACCCCTTGGACTGACCATGTATTCAGTCATATGACTTGTTTTAGCCACCAGTATGTATGAGAAGTGACAGTAGGCCAGCTTGGAAACCAGATGTAAGGAGGCTTCAAGGGTCTTGGACATCAGCTAGCCTGGTAGCCCAAGGTGCAGTTATAATATGTGGAGTACACTCAGATCTGTAGAAATATTGTGTGATAGAGACAGGTCAGCCTCAATCACAGCCCTTTCAGTTACTATGCAGAGCCATCGGGGAAATAAAAGCTTAGAAGTATGTTACTGAAATGTTGTCATTACTTATTATGCAACAGAAGCTAACTGATCCAGGAGTACATTAAATGTTGTCTAACCCCAGTGCATTTCTTCTTCTCCAAAGAAAAAGACACTAGCTCAGTGTCCAGGTCTGAAGCAAAGTGAAATGATGTTTGAGGCGACAAATGCATTAATAAAGCAAGGACCCTAGGACCAGGGGGGCTCCTATAAACTCTAATTATGCCTTCCTGGTTTTTGAGTGGGAGAGGACATATGTGAGTAATACCAAGATGATTTTAAAATGGCTAACATTTATTAAGTTTATCATAGGCATGGTGCTAGGCATTTTAAACCTATTGTCTCTTTTTGTACTCACAAGAGCACCGGGGACAGGCAGTACTAATTTTATTCACTTTATACATGAGGAAACTGAGGCACATTAAAGACAATTGATTTGCCTGCATTCACTGAGGGTGAGAGCAATGAAGGCAGGATTTAAGCTCAGAAAGTCTCACGGCATGGCACGAGATGATAAAGATGACAGTCCAGATTGCAGACAATAAGCACAAACTTGTTTTCCCTCTCTCTGTAATCACTTAACTGCATTGATCACATGTGTATATTACTTTATTCAATCCTTAGAAACCTATATGCTAGGTATTATTATTAATGGTGCCCTAGTTGGAGCGTATGGTGGTAGGGTTGCATTTGAACTCAGGCAAATCTAGTTAACCATTAAATTATGGTAACAGCTAAGTTCATGTCGCCCACCCCAGTATGAAAGGGCAGAATCATATTCTTTTCTTTTTATCTGGAAATTTATAAGCTTCTCTAAGTTCAAAGGCAAATATGCGTTCCTAGCAACATGGGTCTTCTAGTGTATAAAATGTGATTAATGACCTTTAATTTATGCTACTTTCTCTCAGACTCCACTGAGCTTTCATTCTTGCAAGCACAAGGAGTAGAGTTTCTTATTTGTTGCTTTGATATTGACTAGCTTTCAGTTTTGCTTTTCTAATTGTGTATTGTTAGGTTCAATTTTGTTAGGTTATAAATTCATAAGAATCCTAACAGTGATAAAAATAACATAAAGTATGAAAACAAAGTGTTACCCAGATCTGTTCACATATACATTTCCTGAATCTGGCAAGAAAGCCTCAGTGGTCTCAAGCCTTCAGAAATTTTCTTTATCCAGTCCCCAAACAAAATAGTTAACGTTTCTAAGTATCTTTACATTGATGGGCAAACAGCATTCCTACGTACCTTAAAAGCGGCACCTCCGTGGATGATGGACTTGATAAAAATCCCCAAGTCTGTTCCAGTTTCTCGAGATTTGTTCCCTTTCAGGCTCACCCCAAGACCAGCAGAACCGGAATCATTCAACGGGATCTCAAAGGTAAGTTGCTCAGTTGTTTCCAGGGAGAATGCACAACAGTCAGGTTCTCCTTTCTGTTGGAAGTGTACACGAAAAGAATGAAGGAGGAGAAAGCAGGTAAGTATCAATATTCACATTCTCAGATGGTCAAACACAGATGCAACTGGCAAGACAAGATGACTGGATCTCTGCTTAACAGCTGGAATAATGCCCCCAGTGGCAGAGGGCAGTCTTCTCTCTCTGCAGGAGCCTCCATCACATGGATGGAGTGGAGGGGATAATTCTTGGGAATAATATTTGGTGATGGTCAAAAGAGAGGATCTTTGGTCAAGGCAATTTGAAACATACCAAAAGTATTTGGAAATTCAGTAGAATAGTCTCAATAATTAAAGGGACTGGATATTACCTAGGGAATCTTAAGTATTAGAATAGACATTAGAGATAATGTAATCTCAATACCTTCATTTTGCAGATGAAGAAACAAGAACTTAGCGTAGAAACCTGCTACAATTCAGGGGAATATTTCGCTTATATAATTTAAAACATACCATTTACCACGGAAGCAATCCTATTGATAAAGATTGTCAATAGGACACAGAGTACTGAAAAAAAAATGTTAATTTTAAAGTTAAAGATGTGATTCTCACTGAATTGAATTTCACTTTGTCAAAACTCATGCCTTAAGCTTGCTTCTTTGGATAAAATAACTTGTTGGCATCTGATTTTTGAACCTAAACAAAAACGATAATGCACAGAAATATTCATGTTCTCTTCGGCAAATGACACTTAGCCACAAGCCTAGCCATTCTAAAAAAAAAATATATATATATATATATATATATATATATATATATATATATATACACAGTATGGTGGCAAAAGGCATAATCAGGGGTCAGGTCTCCAGAGAGAAACACACACTTAATCATACTTGGTCCACAGTGTTTTCAAATATACAAGAGTAGGGATAGAAAAGTGCTGTCCACATGACAAAGAGTATAGGGCCCCCTTCTGCATTCCTCCCAAGCTTGCAGAAATGTGAAACTCTGCCCCAGCGTTTAAATGAAAAATTTGAAAATGAGATAGCCCTGGAAACCATCAAGTCATTCTAGGGTCGGTAGTTCCTTCCTCTCCATAATTATGTTTAGAGACTCTCATCTTAAGGTCACTTTGAGGGATGCTTATGTAGAATTATACATTTTAAAAATTACCATGAATGTCTGAATGTCAGTCACAAAATAACAACTATAAAATCAGAAGTAGCAAAGAACCCACAATTAAAACAGGATTAAGAGGTCTGATCATAGCCAGATCTACTGACATGACATCTCTAACTCCTCCCATGAAGAGAAATCCCATGTCTAGCTTAGGAGAAAAAGTTTGTTCATTTAATTTCATTGTAAATGAAGTTAACTATAAAGATTTTGACAATGGGTAGTTTCCAAGAAATGAAACTTTATTGTTTAATTTAATAAACCTATTACAAGTTAGCCCTTTTAACTAACTCATTATATTATTATCCAAAAAACAAACAAACAAATTCCATTATTCAATACCAAGTAGCTGTCTTTTTTTCCAATGGAATGCCAGAGTTAAATACTAAATGTAAACTATTAGCCTTTATCTGTGCCCCCCAAAACGTTCAGTTTAGAATCCATAACATTTTCAAAATCATTTATGAATACAGGTCTCTCTGGAATTTGGTTCATTTCAATCTAATCAAGTTCTGCTGAATTAGGTATGAATGAAAGAATGGCTTCTCACTAGAAGTTTGTGAACATTGTTTTAGAGAAAAACTACAGAGTTTCTCTGGTTTTCATCCAGTGAAAAAGTGACATGAGGACAAGTTTCGCTTGAGTAACACCTTCAAACCACTCTTCTATAATCCGCTCTCTGGTGGTGATTGTATCTCATTCCCAATAAGACTGAGGGCCACTATTTGTACTAATGCCTTTCATTTATTACATAAGTGGTAAAAACAAAATAGAAATTAGGTGGTATTATGGTTATCTCTTCATGTGAAACAATTTACTCTTTTAGTCTCTGATGTCTGAGAGCTAGAACTATAACTACAAAAACAAACTAGTGGCTAAAAATGTTTGAGTGGTTCTGTGCCAAGTGCAATACACATTCTCTCCAGAACAATCCTGTGAGGTTTATTGCGAGGCCCATTTTACAGATGAGGAAACTGAGGCATGCAACATATAAGTATCATGCTTACAGTTCAAAAGATCTATCCACGTTGGAACTTGAGTCCAGGCAGTATGGTGCCTGTGATAGACTCTTAACTGCTGTACTATTTCTCAACTTCTGCAGGCCACTGTGACTAGACCTAGCCACATGAAATCCCAAGATATATTTCTATAATGACAGTAAGATGTCATTCAATTTCACACTCTCCACTCAACTACACTTATGTTTCATATCTTTCTTATGTTGTATGAAGTGCAAGTCATAATTAGTGGTCCCTAATAATAGCATTGCAGCCATGAAATTAAAAGACGCTTACTCCTTGGTAGGAAAGTTATGACCAATCTAGATGGTATATTAAAAAGCAGAGACATTACTTTGCCAACAAAGGTCCATCTAGTGAAGGCTTTGGTTTTTCCAGTGGTCATGTATGGATGTGAGAGTTGGATTGTGAAGAAAGCTGATCACCGAAGAATTGATGCTTTTGGACTGTGGTGCTGGAGAAGACTCTTGAGAGTCCCTTGGACTGCAAGGAGAGCCAACCAGTCCATTCTAAAGGAGATCAATCCTGGGTGTTCATTGGAAGGACTGATGCTAAAGCTGAAACTCCAATACTTTGGCCACCTCATGTGACGAGTTGACTCACTGGAAAAGACTCTGATGCTGGGAAGGATTGGGGGCAGGAGAAGAAGGGGACGGCAGAGAATGAGATGGCTGGATGGCATCACCAACTCGATGGACAACTCGGAGTTGAATGAACTCCGAGAGTTAGTAATGGACAGGGAGGCCTGGCGTGCTGTGATTCATGGGGTTGCAAAGAGTCGGACACGACTGAGCGACTGAACTGAACTGAACTGAATAATAGCAAACTTCTCAATGGTCAGGGAAGCCATTATAGTAGTTAACACAGCCATTTCCTCTGTTAGAAATAAATGTTCCTTTACCAAATGCTGCTGCTGCTAAGTCGCTTCAGTCGTGTCTGACTCTGTGCGACCCCATAGATGGCAGCCCACCAGGCTCCCCCATCCCTGGGATTCTCCAGGCAAGAACACTGGAGTGGGTTGCCATTTCCTTCTCCTTTATCTAATATACCCCCCCCAAAAAAATAAATATGCTGAATGCCTCTGATAACATTGGTTCGACTAGATCTCTTAAAATTAAACTCAAATCTTGCCATACAACACTTTGTAGAGGTGGTGGTTTCATCACTAAGTCGTGTCCAGCTCTTGGGACCTCATGGACTGTAGCCTAACAGGCTACTCTGTTCATGGGGTTCTCCAGGCAAGGATACTGGAGTGTGTTGCCATTCCCTTCTCCAGGGGATCTTCCTGACCCAGGGATTGAACCCGGGTCTCCTGAACTGCAGGAAGTTTCTTTACTGACTGAGCTGCCAGGAAAGACCACAACACTTTGTAGCAGGATGGAAAGAGGAATAAATTCCTTGTAAGGGCCCCAAATGAAGGCCCTTAGTGACAGCATGAGCCCAAAGGAACAGCACATTCCTGCCTTGGACTCTCCCTGTCTTCCTGTCTTTAGGACAGGAGCTCTTTCCTCACTGTGCCAGGTGTGTTATTCGCTATTGTTTCCCACTCTTTGTGACCCCATGGACTGTAGCCCACCAGGCTCCTCTGTCCATGGGACTTCCCAGGCAAGAATACTGGAGTGGGTTGCCATTCCCTCCTGCATGGGATCTTCCTGACCCAGGGTTCGAACCCAGGTCTACTGCATTGCAGGCAGATTCCTTATCATCTAAACCACCAGGGAAGCCCATGGCAGGTATATCCCTTGCTTTTTCTACCTACAAATATCCAGAAAGGGAAAAATCGAGAGGCTGACACAGGAAGAGAAATGGTGTGAACTTCATTAATTTTTGTCTTTCCATTATTTCTTTGTCTTTGCTACTAGATGCTATGTTTCTAGATACCAAGTCCTTGAGGTCCCTAGAGTCAGGCCCAGAATGGATGCTCAGATGCCCTACTGTCTGTGTCCAGGTCTAATGCCTCTGAACCTGCCCAGGGCCAGCCACACAGGATCAACTCAGGCTTTCTTAACCTCAGCACCACTGAAGACTGGGGCCTGATAATTCCATATGGGGGCTGTACACTGCACAGGAGGATATTATCAGAATCCCTGGCTACCATCTACTAAATGCCAGTAGGATCTCCTTTCCCAGTTGTGACAACCAAAACTGCCTTTCATTTCAGTTCAGTTCAGTCACTCAGTCGTGTCCGACTCTTTGCGACCCCATGAATCACAGCACGCCAGGCCTCCCTGTCCATCACCAACTCCCGGAGTTCATTCAAACTCATGTCCATCGAGTTGGTGATGCCATCCAGCAATCTCACTCTCTGTCGTCCCCTTCTCCTCCCACCCCCAATCTTCCCCAGCATCAGAGTCTTTTCCAGTGAGTCAACTTGTCACATGAGGTGGCCAAAGTATTGGAGTTTCAGCTTTAGCATCAGTCTCTCCAATGAACACCCAGGATTGATCTCCTTTAGAATGAACTGGTTGGCTCTCCTTGCAGTCCACGGGACTCTCAAGAGTCTTCTCCAACACCACAGTTCAAAAAGACATTGCCAAATGGCCTCAGGGATCAAAATCACCTTTAGGTGAACATCACTGCCCTAAATCAACAATTGCCAAATGCAGTCAAGTTTTAGGTAACCAGGGTCTAGAGAGTCATTCGGGACTAAATCACTGTCAGATGACATGTTCCTAAGTACCAGGAAGGGGTAGCAGTAACAGTCCCTGCAATTGATTTGGTCTCATGCTTAAAGACTGTGGCAGACCCTGGAGATGACCAGCATGAACTCCTAGGGAAGTCTGTGATGTCTTAGCTATGTCTCTGGTTATACGGCACTAATTTTCCAAAGGTAGGAATGAGAACTTCATGGGATGAACACAGTATAAAAAGTGTAAATACTGAGTTACTGGTTATGTGTGTATATATATGGGCTTCCCTGGTGGCTCAGATGGTAAAGAATCTGCCTGCAATGTATGAGACCCAGATTTGATCCTTGGGTCAGGAAGATCCTCTGGAGAAGGGGATGGCTACCGACTCCAGAATTCTTGCTTGGAGAATTGCATGTGGAGCCTCATGCTGCTTGTCTTATGTAAGGACCTAGGAGAAAAATGCAGCTACCAAGTCATGTTTGTTAGATTAAATATGCTTATATATATGATGTTTTTATACTTTTTTACTTACTAAGAATCACAGAATTATATAAAATAGTGTGGACATAAAGACTTTTAATCATGCGAGACTGTGACATAATATTATATATAAAAGCTTATTATACAGTACATCTCAATATATAACATATAATTTATACACAATTCAGACACCTACTCATCTACCTATTACCTGCCCATCTTCCACCCCTACCCCATCTATTTGCATAGAAGAAAACTTGGTTATATTCTGCCACTGCAATATGGACTATTTTTTCTTCTCTATAATGTTTTTATTTTCTGACACTTCTAAATTATAAAACAATAAATGTTTTTTAAAAGGGATTTATGAAGAGATAAGAACCATTTGCTGTAGTGTTGTACTATCATGTAGAGTGCCTGTAAGCAAAGTGAAGTGAAGTGAAAGTCACTCAGTCGTGTCCGACTCCTTGCAACCCCATGGACTATACAGTCTATAGAAATCTCCAGGCCAGAATACTGAAGTGGGTAGCTGTTCCCTTCTCCGGGGGAGCTTCCCAACCCAGGGATTGAACCCAGGTCTCAGGAATTGAGGGCAGATTCTTTACCAGCTGAGCCACAAAGGAAGCCCAAGAATACTGGAGTGGGTAGCCTATCGCTTCTCCAGCAGATCTTCCCGACGCAGGAATCGAACCAGGGTCTCCTGCATTGCAGGCAGATTTTTTTATCAACTAACCTACCAGGAAAGCCGCTGAGAGTAACTCTAATCATATCTCTAATGAAACACATGCGCGCGCACACACACACACACACACACACACACACATATACACAAATGTAACTAATATCATGTAAACTATAGTATTTATATACTATAGTAGTAAAGAATCTGCCTGCAATGCAGGAGACGCAGCAGGAGCTGTGGGTTCAATCCCTGGGTCAGGAGGATCCCCTAGAGAAGAAAACGGCAACCCACTCCAGTATTCTTGCCTGGGAAATCATGTTGGTAAGTGTGATGGTCAATTCTTAGTTTTCATCTTACTTGCTCCAAGTAGCATGAGACCCCATTTATCAAGCCCTACGTCCTGAAATACTTTCTTCCCTTGGTTCCAGGACACCACTTTTAAGTATTCATCTCCTACTTCACTCTCTACTCCTTTCCAATCCCCTTTGCAGACTCTTCCTCATGTTATCCCCAAATACTAGTGTCCTAAGAATCAGTCATCTGACTTTTCTCTCCCATCCTCACTTTCTAAGTTACCTTATCTAACTTCTGCCCTCAATCCTTTGCATCATCTCCTCCCTCTGCTTTGAATGTTCCTTCCTTAGATTCCTATAGACCTTCCCTCACTGTCTTCAATTTTGTGTTCAAATGGCAGTTTATTAGTGAGGTTTTCCTTGATTGCTCAGTCATGTCTGACTCTTTGCAACCCCATGGACTGTAGCCAGCCAGGCTCCTCTGTCTATGGGATTCTCCAGGCAAGAATACTGGAGAGGGTAGCCATTCCCTTCTCCAGAGGACTTCCCGACCCAGGGATTGAACCTGGGTCTCCTGCATTGCAGGTGGGTTCTTTATCTTCTGAAAATCCAGGGAAGCCCCTTCCCTGATCACTCAGTTTAAAATTATTTTAAGGCGATACCATCCTACCTTTGTCTATTATCCTGATTTACTTTTTCTCCATAGCATTTATTACATACTATATATTTTCTTGCTTATGTTTTTATTTTTTGATAGTATCTTTTGAATGTAGGAATACTGCTCTGTTTTTTTATCCCATCAATGAATCACTGATGCTTAAAACAGTGCCAGACTGAAAAATAAGCCCTGGATAAATATTTGTTGAATGACTGAATTAATAAAAGTGAGTAAGTGTCCAATAGTACATGATTGTGTATATGTATATATGTGTATCTGTGAATGTGTATTTCTGGGATTATATATATATATATATATATATAAGAAAATGAATATACTGCTGGCACTGCATTTGGTTCCTATTATTCTGGATTTTATTACTGTAAGTGTTTATAAAATTAGTTTTTACATTAAAAATAATTGTAAGAAGTATAAAGTATCACACTTATAAGAAACCTTAAAGCAACCTTGTCTAATTTCCCTTTTCATGCCATACTTCCTACTAGGAGAGATGATAACCCAGCTCAGCTTCAGCATCATATTCTCAACGAAGGCAGCATGATGTGTTATAGCTACCAATCTGTAAAGAAGAAAGGACTGTGCATGATTTAAAATTGCATCATTCACCTCAAATCATAAATGAACATTGCAAATGGTGATATTCATTGTGAAACTTGATTTCATCAAGTTTGAGAAGCACTGTGATTAAGTACCCAGAGTTACATTACGTGTCCGTCTCCTTATCTGCCCATATATACATAAAAGTGTGCACATATACATATCTAAATAAAAAGTTCATGAGACAATACTTACCGAGAGGGCAACACATTCTAATGTTTTCTATTCTATTTCATTATTTTTAAAAAATTGTCACAACTCACTGCATTAATTTCATAATCCAATAAAGCATCATAGTTTTCAGTTTGGAAAACACCACAGTGATATATAAAGGCATTATTTTTATTAATTAAAAAGAAATGATACGCAGAACCAAATGGTGAGTAAATTGTTAATTGCTTTTCTTTCCTAATTGTCATAAGCCATTTTAATGGCTATTTACTAGATAATGGTAGCTCTATCCTACCTGTCTCCAGCCTTCACTAACCCTTTATTCTCATTTACACAAACTTTCTTCAAGTTCTTACAGATGTTGTTCTGATATCATTCTAATTATATATCTCTCCCCTCTCCTTTCCATTCAACTATTTCGTTTTTTATTTCTCTATTCTCTCATTTTGTTCCCTGAAATACTATTTCTGTTTTAAGTATAATGGATAACCTCTCACAGTTGGAATTCAGATATGAGACTATCCCATCCTGGCCTGAGTGACAAGAGTCAATCAACACATTTTTATCAAGCATCTACTATGTATCAACACTGCAATGTGAAATAGCCAGTCTACACAGAACATAATTGTTAAACGGTTACTAAACAACATAAAAGTGCCTTTCTGTCTCATTCACAGTATTATCTGACAGAAAGCAACAGAGTCTAACAATAGCAAAGAGGAAACAGGAATTTACACAGTCTAATCTTGACAGATATACAACTATTTTTATGAAAAAAATATCAAAAGTAATTACTTGAGAGGAGAAAAGAGAGGCAAGAAGATGGATGACTAGGTAGGCATCCTTATTATTATTAATAATAATAATTATTATTATTCCAAATGGGGCCATCTCTGGAATCACAAATGTTCTTGTATTGCAAAGCAGTTTTGATTCACACACACAAGTGGTAATAACCCAGCCTTTAAAACCTTGGGGGAATCTATCAGTCTTAGAACCAATGTTCAGTTTCCCAGAAGCCCAGGTCAGACCTGAAAGCATCCATGCTGAACCTTTTATGGCCCTCATTCCATTAAATGCTGTGCTCTTGGCTCAGCATGAGCAAGTTCTGGATGTCTTTGCCTTGCCTCCCAAATGTGTAATTAGTCTGTGTTGAGAGCAGCTTACTTTATGCAAGAGTTATGTTTTACATGGAATCATTTTGTCAGTTACCCAAAACCCAAAACTCAAACAAAGGAGATTTAAGGCAAAAAAAGAAAAAAAAAGTCACTTTTTTCATATATTATATATAGGAAAAGCCAGACCTGGCAATTCTGCCAGGATATTTTGTAATTAGCTTAACCACTGATAAATTTACCTATATAAATTCTAAGGAATTTAAGGTGATAAAACTTTTATTATAGCTAAGTAAATTTTCACAGCAATGAAAAGATAAGACACCTGCAAGATACTTAATTTTCTGAAAAATTTTAATCTTCTGAAAAAAGCATGGGTAGCTATTATAAGCATGAAAGGTTTTTGGCCAATTGGATTATATGGAATTCAAAATGTGAATATTGCCCTAGAGTGGAGATCAGAAACTCATTCCAACAGCTGGGAGGCACTTTATTTTGGACTATTATTTCAGAGAGTCAAGAAAAGATGACAACCAGAGATGAGCTGGCACATGCATAGGTAAGTGTGACCTAAGGATGATCATTGTGATAAATAGCAAAAGACTTTACCACCACTGCTGCTCAATCAGAAGAACCTGGTGATTTACAAGTCGACAGATTACCTTTTAAAGTCTTTTGCTCTCTGAATAACATAGACACATCACCAAAAAGCATCAGAGATAACAGAACAGATAATTTTTTAAAATTCTGAATTACACTACAGGTGGTTGAAATTAACCCCAAACTCATTATATATCAATCATATAGAAGAGGAAAATGTAACTTAATGTTGCAGTAAGTAGGGTAAAGCTTCACAGAACTGCACATAAGCAACACTGCTCTTCATTTTTAATGAAAAAAAAAATTTAATGATATTCACATAGCTCAGTAATCAATATCTGAAATATATGTCCTTATGTGATCTTTTAAAGTACATATCCATTCATTTTAAAGTAATTGTAAACCAAAGACCTACAAGAAGAAAATACTATAAAATATTTGCAATTGAGACACTTTTTCATGTTTTTTGAAGTCCATTCCTCAGAAAGGAGGTAGAAGGGGAAAACTGAAATCAAGAGCTGATCTCTGACTGAACTTATTCAAAACCAATTTTCTTTAAGTAAAAGATTCATCTAATACCAGAAAACAAATGTCAAAAAAATGTCCATTCTTTATTGCTCGTTCAATATAAAAGCACCTTAATGTAATACTAAGTCAGAGATTAAAACTAACAAAAGTAAAGTAAGTCAGAATTAACATTCCTATAGCAACCTTGTTTTCCTCCTACTCACAATACATATCCTTGAAAGATCAGCAAATGCAACAATTTAAGGACACTGGGAATCACTTATTTTCCTATTCGGACATAGATTAAAGAAGTAAAAATAATATTTTGTGTTATGAAATATAATATAAATAATATTTTATAATTCAGATAGCATAGTTTTATAAAACTAGAACTTGCTTTGATAATATCAAGAAACAAATCTTTTTTATAATAATATTTTATTTATTTTTAAAAACTTTATTTTATATTGGAGTATAGTTGATTAACAATGTGGCAGTTTCAGGTAGACAGCAAAGGGATTCAGCCATATATATACATGTATCTATTGTTTCTGATACATGTATAAGAAACAATCGATCTTTTTGTTTTGTATTTACTCTTTCCTGTTAAAAGTCTAAAGAATTTAAAGTACTTTACAGTCACTAATTCAGCAGCTAACATATAAGAATACATGATTTTATATGAATATAAGATTTAAGAACAAATGTTATGATTGTAATAATCCAGTGACCTAAAAGGAAGCGGAATGGGCCTGATTCTAAGAGAAGTAGACTCCGTGAGAAACTGGGCTCCTAGGTGACATACTTCTAATAGTATTTTGCTATCACAGATACATTGCACACCAGGCTACCTGCCCTTAATGCCTTTAAAAGACAACCCAACTATCAAGGACAAAAGCTAAACATCCATAAAAATACACAGTACTTCAGGAAGTGAATGCCTGGTTATGGTACTTGCTCCACCCACAGCTCAGCCCAGCCCACCACTCAGGAAGAGGGTGGCACTGACTGAATTGGAAGTGCCCCCTAACCCCATAACACTATCAGTCTACAGGCTACTGGAGCCTCCCGAGGATGTCTGGCCCAAGGCCATGTCCAATTAGGGCTTGCTTCAGTAACCAACAAGCTGATCTAAGACTTGGATCATTCGAAGGTCTAATACACAAGGGCACAATCAGTGCATATGAGGAAAAAAAAAGTTTCCATGATGAAAAATTCAAGGAAATGGTTTATGCTAGGTCTTTTCAGTGCTCTTAAAAGTGAATACATATTCCCTAATTTACTTGACCATGGAACACATCTTTGCAAGAAGTGGCACTTCCTTAGTGTACACTTAGAGAAACTCTGTGTCAGAGAACACAGGGAAGATTAGGCTGGAAAGGAATGGAGCAGTAAAGAGAGAAGGTTCCAGAGAGAAATTTTGTAGGTCAGAAACAGGGTCCTAGAGATGCCACACAAGCTCATGGTTCAGACTTCCAGCTCTATTATTGCTGCATCACACTCTGGGTACATGTCATATGTCATAATTACCATCATCAACAACAAAGACTCATGGAAGGAAAGTATAGTCTCATGACAGGCTTCAAATGATGCAGGACAAGTATATTCTGAAGCTCTTAGAATGAGGGAGCCCTTATTCCAAAAAGGGAAATAAATGATGTTTAGTTTCCAGGTGTGAAATTAAAAAAAAAAAAAGATTACATTTGTTTGAGATTGGGAGATTTCTGAAGACAGTGTAAAGACAACGAATTATAGGTGGTGTTCACTGGGCTCTTAGAAACTGTGAAGTCACCGAATAAAATCTTTTATCAGAGTATATAAGAATGTTCTACATTCATGTCAATGTATGGCAAAACCAATACAATATTGTAAAGTAAGTAAAAAAAAAAAGTAAAAGAAATAAAATAGATCAATAAAGATAAAAAAAATAATGTTCTGCATAACACCATGCATTCTAAATCTATGTGTCATTTTTTAGGGTATGAATGCTTTTAATAAAGACAGGCTTCCCCTAATCTGGTAAAGAATCCACCTGCAATGCATGAGATCTTGGCTCCATCCTGGGGTTGGGGAGATCCCCTGGAGGAGGGCATAGTAATCCACTCCAGTATTCTTGCCTGGAGAATCCCCACGGACAGAGGAGCCTGGCAGGCTACAGCCCATGGGGTTTCAGAGAGTCGGACATGACTGAGCGACTAAGCACAAAGGTAATATAGCTTTCTTCCCAACTTAAGAATTCTAAACTTAAGGATTATATCTCAGGTACCTACATTCTCCCTAGAGGACCCAGGGGATGTTCCTTCACTTTAAGACAAAGTGAATCATGTTTATTAAATCATGTTGCAATGAAGTAACAGCACCACCATGACGTCAAGAGAGTAATATTTTCATGGGGGCTGCGGAAGGCAGAGTTTATTTGTTGGTTAAGACTTATAAGAAAATTACATAATAGAAATACAACCATTTTAACTCTCCCCTTTGTCTGAGGTCTGAGTTGCCTCTAATGAGACTCCAGCTGGAAACCGACTCCTTTTAGTATATTATTAATGATAAATAATCCTAAATTCCAAATAGAGATTGAGAAATCTCAGTGGGAGACACCATTTTAAATTCTCAGTACATGTTTGCTGTTGTAATGAGAATGTTCTTACCATATATATAATATGTCATTTGTAGATAAAGACAAATAATTTGCCTCTTATCTTAATAATTAAATCAATTATCCTGTCAAAATTAATTTTCAGATTAAAATTGCTATAAAATAAGAAGTCATCTGGGTTCTGTAGAGTATGAATCCCATTAAATTTAAAATACAGATATATCTTCCTGTCCTCACTACTACAAACAAATTGATGGGAGAAGGGAGGGAAATCTACCCAGAAATTAATTAATGGGGAAAAGTGAAAGACTGTATCAGTTAGCTGATGCCTCCCAAATATTGCATAACAGATCATCCCAAAATTGTGAAATGAACTGTAAAGCATTTACATCCAGCTCATGTCTCACGTTGACTGGTATCTGGCTAATCTCGGCTGGATTCAGATAGGCTGGCCTCCAAGCTATGGATGAGGTGCATGTCTGCTCCCCAGATCTCTCAACTTCCTCAGACCTCTGCATATCTGAAACATGTTTCTCATATGATGAAAGGCAGGAATGTGAAAATTAAATTAACTTTAAAGCCTTTGCCCACAAAACATCTACTGACATCTCAATGGCCAAATGAATTCATATGTGCAAGTCTACAAGCTAAGGTTGGAAAATACTCTCCACACATCATGAGACTATAATCAGAATATAGATATTTAATGCTACTATTTGGAAGTGAAGAATTGAGATCAATAAACCCATCCACCAACTGGATGATATTATATGTATCATACACACACACACACACGGGAGATATCCAGGGTTAATGATATATCATCAGGTTTATATCACTGTTAATCATGTCTTTCTCTTCTTTCGGTATCACATCTTCTATTTGACACATATATGCATCTGCTATTCAAATGTTTTGTCTCTCCAAATTTCATATGTTGAAATCCTAATGCACAAGATGACAGTTTTAAGAGGTGGGGCCTTTGGAAGGTGATGAGGTCATGAAGGTGGCACCCTATTGAGTGGGACTGATGCCTTTATAAAAGAGACCCCATGGAGCTCTCTAGTCCTTCTACCATATAGAGGTACAATAAGAAGACTGTGACCCAGAAGAGGGCCCTCACTCGACCATGTGGGCATCCTGACACTGGACTTCCAGCCTCCAGAACTGTGAGAAATACATTTTTGCTGTTTACAAGTCATCCAAGGTATGCTTACCAGACTAAGACATCTTCCTATAGTCATCCTACAGTCTGGATTTCAGAGTGGCTTCTGGATCTGTGAGATGTCCCTAAGACAGAGGAAGTAGCTATTCTAGATCTGGGAAGACTCCTTCTTTTACATCTGCCAATGTTTCTGCCAGGTTCTTAAGAGGGACTCTTCAAGTGGCCCCAGAGCCCTAGTAACTGGCTTGGGCTGCCAAATATTGCCTTTAACTTATATGTTCTCCTCCTTTGCTATATATATAGGAAAGCAGGCCAAGGGTAAGCAAGCAATTTCTATGGCCTTAATTCCTGTAAAATCAGTGTGTAATTACAAGAAGTTTAAAAGTTCAGCATACTTCCAATCAATATTTCCCTAGATGTAGGTTTAGCAGGACTTCTTTCTTCCCTGAACTAATGGATCTTCATTTTCCAATAAAGTATGCTTCAAAGAATAAACAAGAACTATCTCAGTTTTAGTTCATTCCTACGGAATTATTCTTTTTAAAAAATTAATCCATCACAAGTCCAATTTTACTTGCTGATACATGGAAAAATAAATCATCTAAGCATAAAGAGTGAATGAATCTTTTGAGTCACGCATTTTCCTGATGGTACAAACATATACTTCATGATACTTAATGAAATCATTCATAGGGAAACAGCTCTATTTCATTTATATATATATATATATATATGTATATATATAGTGTAGGAATTACTTTCATCTCAAAAGAAATTTTATTGCAAAGATATAATGGAATCTTAATCCCCTTACTTGATATTTCCAAACACCCAGGTTTTGTATCTCAGCATATAAACTGCCTCTTCCTCTCTGATTTTATCAGTGGGGAAACAAATGGCCTTCCTCTGAGTTCCTATTCTTCTGTATTTTTTTTTCTTCCCTATTCCTTTCTTTCTATGCTTATAATTCTTGGCTGGTGTGCCTGTTTTGATTCCACTATACCACTATAATCTCATGAAAGGCAAGATTTACGTTTAATTCAACTTTAAATCCATTTTAACATCTGATAGAATGTATATGTATAAAAATAATTGTTAGAGGATGACTTCATAAATTAATTTGTTGCCTCTTCTCTGCCATAATGCCCTTCTTGAAATAACGTCACTAAATGGCCAAAAGTATCAGCTATGTGTTGCATCTTATCTATAAAAATACAGCTTTAATACTTCTGCCCTAAACTTTCTAACATGTTTGTTACATAGTACTGAAGTTAATTAATTAAATATTATGAAGAGATTCTCTTACTTTTTAGGTAGGATTCGCTCTGTCTAAAAGTCATTCTCTCCTCTCCTCCCCCCTTGACACTGCAAACTCTTACATATCCATCAAACTCCTCCATAGCCATCTCAACTGTCACCTGCTCTGTGGCTGAGAACTCACCTCTATCTCCTTATCTAATTAAATTATAGCACTAATCACTTTGTACTATGCTTATTTTTTATTATATAAATCTTCAAGGGAAATAAGGACCATTTCACTTCTGTTCTTGCCGTTAGCAACTATTCCAGTGCATGCCTGAGAATAAGGGTCCTTGAATGTAAAACAGCATTGCTGACAAATGCTGCATCGGTTCTTCAGTTGTAGCTCGAATGGGCCACATTTTCATTAATATTAAAAAGTAGTTTAAAAACTGCTATTTAAGTTCCAATACTTTGTAATATAGACCACTATCACCATTGTCATCATAGGAAATTTTAGAGTATTAGGCAGTGCATTTGGGATCCCTGCTGCAACAGAGTGATCCCACTTTCTCATTTCTATAATAGTGCTAAGCTTAATCACAACCCGTTTGTACTTTGATGCCTATGAAGGGCTTAGCTTTGCAAGAAAATAGCTTGCAAATGTTTCTAAGAACTTCCATTTATTTTGGCTCATCTGATCAGCATATCTGCTCTTGAGTTTTGATATGGGGTGGAGGAAACCTGTCACTCACTTCTCCTTTATTATGACAGCTGGTACTATTTGGCAACTACCCTGTTCAAATTAACCCTAAAAAAGCAACTTTTCACATTTAAACTAAGACTGTGCCTATGTCCACTCCCAAACAACTGGCTAAGAAGTTTAAATGCTCTTACTGAGTGAATTCATTTGTTCTAAATAAAACTGAAAAGCAAATAAACTAAAAGTTGCTTTGACTTTTTTTTTTAAACTAAATTGGCAGCATTGTGTAAAACACCAAGTAAAACACTAAATATATTTGGTATCTCCCTGTCTTTGTTCTTTCAAATGCATTGCACATTAGGCATGAATAATCCAGAAGATTTTTTATACTCTACTTGACCTAAAGGGAGACTCAAAGTCATAATTCTAAAACGTTAATGACTGGTAAAAGAGACACCTGACCAATTATTTTCTGGTTAAGGCAATCCTTGATCCCAGCCTTTGTCTCTGTCAATGGAGAGTTCATCTCACTGTTTTAACCACATCAAGAGTAGGGCATTGGCTAAACAAATATGCATGACTTATAAAGGCAGCCTGCCTTATTTTAGTGATACAAAGCGAGCCATCTAGTGTTTAATGGGGACCTTATGTTCAGAGGCCTCTTCAATTTATTTATTTATTTTTTCTGTTACATTGTAGAACAGAAACCCAACCTACTTAAAAAAAAAAAAATAAGCTGAGAGACATAATCAAAGAATAAAAAAAAATTCTGTAATTACGAATAAGTGCAAATCATTTACTAGTATCATAGCTCGTAATAGATACTGATCAATTTTAACCATTAACCATTATTCATCATCAGTTCACTTTGTACTCTGTCTAGACCTCCGACTTCTAACAAAAACTATTTGTACTAGCACAGAATTCAGTGCAACTTCCTAAGAAATTTTAACGGTGTTCTAAGAACACTGTGTATGAACAAAAACTCACCTTTTCCCCTTAGCATTCTATTAGGAGAATCTCCTAAGTCCTCTTAAAGAGAAACAGATTAGGGAACTTAAAAAAAGATATAGAATGGTCTTCCTTTTATTTTCTTCACTCTCTGGTCTATGGTAATTAATCTCGACTCAATACCACGCTCAATCATCTATCTCCCTTGAGACAGTACTTTCAATTAAACCTTTTATTTCATCCAAGAATGTCTGTTCTCATTGACCACTGCACTTTTTATCTGCGGATTTGTGATAATCTAATGCACATCTCCTCACAGGCTGAATGGCCTTATGAATCCTTATTGTTCTTATACCAGAAGAGGAGTGAAAAACAAAATTAGCTCCTGCAGAAGACAGGAAGGAAACCGCATTTGTTTAACACAGCGAGAGGCCTTTCACTACCTGCCCAGTGGCCTTGACCACTTCACTGACCTGGCCTCTCAATGTGCTGGCTGCCCTTGCCGGGCTGCTCCTGTCTGATAAGATGTGCCCACTCCCTTGAGAGCTATTGAGAGCTGAGGGTGAGAGGCAATGCGATCTTAGGGTTATGTTTTCAAAGGTTTGTGAAGGAAGTAGGCATTTACATGCTATCGGTATTCTTTTCTGAAGAAACCCTACAGGTTAAAGAGGAACCTCTGAACTGCTATTGACTGCAAAGACTAGGCTTAAAAA
The DNA here is from genome assembly GCF_049115385.1 of Moschus berezovskii. Taxonomy (NCBI): domain Eukaryota; kingdom Metazoa; phylum Chordata; class Mammalia; order Artiodactyla; family Moschidae; genus Moschus; species Moschus berezovskii. Next base: position 43,143,421 of record NC_142461.1, read on the forward strand.
AGAAAAAAAAAATAAGCCTCTAGCTTGTTTATAGGCATTTTGCCTTTACTTTCCAGCTAGGATGTACATGATTTGGTTCCTATTTCAGAGGTACACAAATTATAGTGGCATGTTATTAACTTAACCAACATGAAAAATTGCATACATATATTTTACAATCATACTCAGTTATGCAGCTGAAGACAAGGCTCGATCTAGTGCACTTCTATCTCCCTACAATATTGGAAATAAGTCACCGTTATGTATGTTCTCACACATGAACAAGTACAGCAGCCTTCATCTTTGTTTAATTTTCTTGTGTGCCTAGATAGCACATAAAATTATCAAATTAATAATTACATTAATATTTATTTATATAATTTAAAAACTATCTAGTACCCAAGGGGAACTAAGGTCCTGTGTATTAATAATTACACTGAAAATATCTGCCAAGTTTTCAATAAGTTATTGTTGACACAGTCATATTTTTCTTAAAGAAGAATCCAGAATCCAGGGATTTTTTTTTATTGCATTAAGGGTGAATATTATCCAAAATAGTAATGAATAGTGTTTGTAACTCATTCACTTTTCTCTATGTATAATGGAAATAAGCTTTAAATACACGGTGATGGTGGGTACAGACAAGGCAATTTCTAGTTAGAAAAAAGGTTTTATGCTATAAGCCTGTTTGTAAATTTGATTCTTGGAATTAATTTTTTTTTTTCCTCAAAAGAAATGCTGGTAGACAGTGTGTAGGCTTCAATTAGCCAGCACGGTTTCCTCACTCCTTGGTATTTCCAAAATAGTATATAGTAATTTTACATTCCACTGGATAGACCATATTTAAGGATGTTCTATAGGAAAATATACCTGATTTTCATATTTAGGAAAGAAGGGACACATTCTCTTTTGAACTGGCTGTGGTGGTACCCATATGGTGGTGTCAAGAGAGTATTGAAAGAGGGGATCCCTCTGTATCTACTAAATACTATGGCAACAGGCACCATGTGGTAGGGGGTTGAAAAGATAGCCAGAGGAGAGATGCTTGTTGGCAAATTGTTAGCTCTACATTTACTTAGGAGAAGGTATTCTTTAGGTCCAAAGCTCCCATGGCATTCAGAACTGTGGGACAACCACTCAGACAACTCTTGCTGTCCATTTATATATGCAGGTCATACATAATTCAGGCACTATCTGTATGGACTGTCATGCCAAGATTTGATGCATAGAAATTCATAGACTAGAATTTTCCAGTAGGAAGCAATCTAAGAAGCCATGTAGTTTAGTCTTCTCATTTTATAGATAAGAAAAATCTCTCATTTTACTGACAAATTACTTTTTATTCTGATAATTTAATTTTAGTACTTAATAGTTTTTCACTGTCTACACGGCCCACCTCTGATTCATGGTCCCCAAGCCAGGTAGTGGGCATCTACTATAGAAGAGTAAATCTCTATAAGGGATGGGAGAAAAAAAGGAAAAGCATATCCCTCATTCAGGGAGAAAAGTATCCAGAATAGGGACATGAATTTATGTTTAGTAAATTTATGTCATGGTTAAAAGGTTGCTAAAAAAACAAGTAGGGAAAGGGGAATGACTTATCTACTTTTGTATCTCTTGCACTCTATTTGCATTGAGAAGGAACACAAAAAAATGTTTGTGAATGGAATTTAGAAAGCTAAGACCCAAAGAGTTAAATGGCTTTTCTAAAAACTCAACCATGCTATAGAAGTCCTGGGTCAGTAACTGAATCTTACATCCAATACTCACTCTGCTATAGAATAGGGTATTTTCTAACTTTCCTAAGTTAATGTGAGAGATTGTAGTATTGGCCCCAATGAATTCCTTGAAACGTGACTACTGCTCTTTCTGTCCAAATGTAGAATCTATTCACCTCTCTCTTGAATTTTGATTGTGTAACTTGCTTTGACCAAGAGAATGAGGCAGAAGTAACACGATGCAACTTTTGACGCTGGGCCTTAATAGTCTGCTTTTGCTGTCTTGAAAATGTCATGTAAGAAGATGTACTGCCTTCTGGAGGATGAGAAGGCACATGAAGGAGAACCAAGGTGCTCCACCCAATAGCCAGCAACAACTGAAAACCTTGTAAGGGAGGCCTTCCTGGACTTTCCAGTCCAGTAGATGCTCCGGTTGAATGCAAGTTGAATGAATAAGCCTAAATACAGAACTTCTAAACAGAGACCTTATAAAAGAGGTAATAAAAGAGATATTAAATTCATATTTGATGGATTTTCTATCCTTAGAACCAGTCTTACTACGCTCATGTGATAGCATTAGTGGCCAACAATAATATCACTATAATCAAGATGCTTCTTTTCTCCTTCCTTTTCCTCATTTTCCTTTCTGTCTTTGGCTCATGCTTCTCCATATTCCTGTTTACTTCTCTGTCTTCAGTTCTTTGAATTCATCCAGGGTCCAGTCCGTGTCCTACCTCAGATATGAAATGTTTCATGATTTTAACTTTCTTTGTATAACTTTTAGTCCTGATTAACATTTTTTCTTTTTTTTTTTTGTAGTTAATTTATTTTTTATTGGAGGCAAATTATTTTACAATATTATATTGGTTGGTTTTGCCATACATTGATATGAATTTGCCCCGGGTTTACATAAGTTCCCCCTCCTGAACCCCCCTCCCACCTCCCTCCTCCCTTTATCCTCCCTCTGGGTCATCCCCGCATGCCAGCCCCGAGAATCCTATAACATGCATTGACCCTGAACTAGTGATTCGTTTCACATATGACAACATAACATTTTTTCTTTTTATAACTCCTAGTTCACTATTAATCTCTCGGCTTCTTCCTTAAATTTCCCTCCCACTAGCTTTCCACACAGATGGTAGGCATCATGCCATATTCTTATCCTTTCTCTCTGATGGCACTCAATAAGCTCCTGTAGTTCAGGGATCACGACAAAGTACATCTGAGAATACCTAGTGCCTGGCACAGCATCTAGCCCAAATAAACAATGATCACCTGAACTGGAAATAGATGTTCAGTAAATATTCACTGAACAATTGGGTACCGTTATCAATGTTTTAGAAAAGGCAGAGGAACCAGAGATCAAATTGCCAACATCCGCTGGATCATCAAAAAAGCAAGAGAGTTCCAGAAAAACATTTCTGCTTTTTTTGACCATGCCAAAGCCTTTGACTGTGTGGATCACAATAAACTGGAAAATTCTGAAAGAGATGGGATTACCAGACCACCTAACCTGCCTCTTGAGAAACCTGTATGCTGGTCAGGAAGCAACAATTAGAACTAGACATGGAATAACAGATGGGTTCCAAATAGGGAAAGGAGTAAGTCAAGGTTGTATATTGTCACCCTGCTTATTTAACTTATATGCAGAGTATACCATGAGATGGTGGGCTTCCATCTGTGGGGTCACACAGAGTCGGACACGACTGAAGTGACTTAGCAGCAGCAGCAGCATACCATGAGAAACACTGCTCTGGATGAAGCACAAGCTAGAATCAAGATTGCTGGAAGAAATATCAATAACCTCAGTTATGCAGATGATATCACCTTTATGGCAGAAAGTGAAGAAATAAAAAGCCTCTTGATGAAAATGAAAGAGGAGAGTGAAAAAGTTGGCTTGAAGCTCAACATTCAGGAAAGTAAGATATGGCATCCGTTCCCATCACTTCATGGCAGATAGATGGGAAAACAGAGGAAACAGTGGCTGAGTTATTTTTGGGGGCTCCAAAATCACTGCAGATGGTGACTGCAGCCATGAAATTAAAAGACGTTTACTCCTTGGAAGGAAAGTTATGACCAACCTAGACAGCATATTAAAAAGCAGAGACATTACTTTACCAACAAAGGTCTGTCTCGTCAAGGCTATTGTTTTTCTAGTAGTCATGTATGGATATGGAATTGGACTATAAAGAAAGATGAGCACCGAAGAACTGATGCTTTTGAACTGTGGTGTTGGAGAAGACTCTTGAGAGTCCTTTGGACTGCAAGGAGATCCAACCAGTCCATCCTCAAGGAGATCAGTCCTGAGTGTTTAATGGAAGGACTGATGTTGAAGCTGAAACTCCAATACTTTGGCCACCTGATGTGAAGAGTTGATTTATTTGAAAAGACCCTGTTGCTGGGAAAGATTGAGGGCAGGAGGATAAGGGGATGACAGAGGATGAGATGGTTGGATGGCATCACCGACTCAATGGAGATGAGTTTGAGTAGACTCCAGCAGTTGGTGATGGACAGGGACGCCTGGCATGCTGTGCTTCATAGGGTCGCAAAGAGTCGGACACAACTGAGCGACTGAACTGAACTGAACTGATCATCAATGAGGGGGCTTCCCTGGTAGATCAGAGGTAAAGAATCCACCTGCCAATGCAGGAGATGTGTCCTCAATCCTTGGCTCAGGAAGATCCCCTGGAGAAGGAAATGGAAACCCACTCCAGTATTCTTGCTTGGGAAATTCCAACGACATGGGAGCTTGGTGGTCTACAGTCCTAGGGCTACAAAAGAGTTGGACATGACTTAGCCACTAAACAACAACAACAATCAAAGTGGACCCAGAAATAGAGAGAAATGGAGGTGTAAGAAGACAGATCTCCTGAACATCAGTCTCTCTTTGCGTATCATGGATGAGAAGCATCTGATCTAAGGGAGATGGAGTATAAGCAAGTCAAGGGTAAGATGTTGCGGTTGGGTGTTTTTGTATTTTGTCACTTTCTATGTTTTTGCTTGTTTGTTTCTATGTGTTTTCCCCCTCCAATGGGAAGTCAAGAGTCTACAGATGAAATATGTATTTGCTAGGAAGGAGATAAGGGAGCCCTTTTGAGTCAGGTTGAAAGTCCGTAACTCACAAGCAGGGTGCTAAGGCTGACAGTTCCATAAACCAGGAGCCAAAGGCACTGATATTTCTGCAACAAAGACTAGCAAGGGGATGCTTTGTTGTTCTTGGGGATGATATATTTCTCTATTTTACCACCATTTCACCTACTACTGGCATTTTAATGTAATTGAATGTAATGTACTATTATCTTCCTCTTCGTCACCACCGGGTGTTTTGATGAATTGTAGAAATAAAAATATTCTGCAATTAAGGGATACCATACTAAGTGTTATTTGCTTCTAGAAAAACAGAATGATAGGTTAGAGCAAAAAAGAAAAGAGAGGAAGGAAAAGAAAAAGTATAAGAAAATGGAAACATTTGAAGCTTGTAAACAATCCTTCCTTAGGTCCTAGCCTCTAAGAAATGCAAAGAATTAATTGCAGAAAGACTCAGTGATAAAAGTCCTTCACATAACTCAATAAGTGGCCAGGAAACATAATTGAACTCGTTTATAATTGAATATCCTGCCATTGGGGCAGATTTAAAGAAGGGTAAACTTAAAGAGACATAACAATATTAAACGTTCGTTTGTCTTCTTACTGCTGTGATAAAACATTCTTTTTTACAGAGCGAACTAAGACTGGAGCTGGGGCTCTCTTAAGGCAGCAACAGGAATTGAATAGTACATGATTTGTACTTCGGAATCTTAATTTAAATAATTATAATATCTTAAAGAAAAGCGCATCTTAACTCCTTCAATGTTTTATTATATCTGACAAGTTCAGTTAAAGGGTACTTATCTACTGGTGCATTATGCGTCATACATTCTGCGTACTCATTAAAAATAACGAGAATGAATTTAAAAGTCATTGCTCAGAGAATCTTTGGGGACGGGGCATGGGAAGAGGTAAGAGGCAACAGATTGTTATTTAATCATCTATCTCTGTTTTATCAGCCCTTAGGAAGAGAAAAAAAAAGTAACAGTCTTAAGCTGATATTCTTTAATGATAAAGATCACACAATTTCTTGAAAAACAGGCAGATGAAATGTGCTCAAACCTCTCAGTATACTTTCAAAGTGAAAGGGACTCTTGTGGCAGTTTCACATGTGTGGTATTTACTTTGATAACAGCTGGAAAAGTCAACCACAATCAATTAAGGCAGTACATATTTCCCCCTTAATCTTTAAATATCCTTTACAAAATGAACGCGTTTCCTTATCTTCACTGAGTGTACCTTAACGAATGTACAGATCACAGGCATCGGGGTAATTAGGCAAATCAAGGTCATCCCCTGAGCTTTGTAACCACCTTCTTATCCAGCTGCTCCATATCAACAGCTGGCATGAATTACTGGTAACATTTGGCTAACTGGATAATAAGAAGGATATAGTCCGTGGTTGGTCACAAGATTCCTTTTTCTGTGCTGTTTAAACATGTATATTCAGAAAACGCTTCTTTTTTTCTAGCCTCCAGAAGCCTAATAATGGCTGCAGTGGCCACTAATAAGACATATGTCTTATGCCATGAGAGTACAGCTGTATCTCATGGCTCTTCATCCTTAACTTTGCAAGAGAATGTAATTAGACTCTGGTCCTCTGAACTGTCAGGAGAGCTTCTTTTCAGCACAGAATGCTCCTCCTTCCACCATCTTCTAAACTCCAACAAAACCAGCCTTGTGATAAAACCCATTAAGTATTTTCACTCTGACACCTGGAAGTCATACAACCGGGCAAAATGGCCAGCACTTCCTCCATCTGTTTTAATAATGCTGAACCAGAGCATTTATCATCATCTATTTTATCAAGACTAGATTTTGCTGACAAGGGTTCAGTAAAATTCTTTTAGGTATGAGTACTGCCCAGGGAGTAGCTGATGACTATTAATCCCTCAGGCTTGTGGGTTCTTGAACACATTTTAAAAATTGGCAGAGATTAAGAGCCTGGTCTTTTAGTACATAGCAGGAGTGAGAAGGTGTTATGCTTATCTCAGTGAGGTGGAAGTCTACCTTTAAGAATATTTCTGATTTTCACAAACAAACATCTTTTGGTAAGGAGAAATATCTTGATGACTCATTTTCTGCCATCTTCAAAATGAAATGAATGGGAACAACTAAACATGGTGGCTTTGTGACAGCACCTAGGAGCTTTGCAAACTTTGACCTGTGTTCAACAGAGCAGAATGGGGATGGCAGAGTATGGCCCATGCACTGGGCCAAGTATAGGACACCTTCCCTGTAGCATTTCACGCTGGAGATAAAGTTTGTTGTTGTTCAGTCCCTAAGTCATGTCCGACTCTTTGTGACCCCATGAACTGCAGCACACCAGGCTTCTCTGTCCTTCACTGTCTCCCAGAGTTTGTTCAAACTCATGTCCATTGAGTCGGTAAAGCCATCCAACCATCTCATCCTCTGTCATCCCCTTCTCCTCCTGCCTTCAATCTTTCCCAGCATCAGGGTCTTTTCCAATTATTTGACTCTTTGCATCAGGTGGCCAAAGTACTGGAGCTTCAGCTTCATCAGCAGTCCTTCCAATGAATATTCAAGATTGATTTCCTTTAGGATTGACTGGTTTGATTTCCTTGCAGTCCAAGGGACTCTCAAGAGTCTAGCGCCACAATTTGAAAGCATCAGTTTTTCATTGCTCAGCCTTCTTTATGGTCCAACTCTCACATCTGTACATGACTACTAGAAAAACCACATCATTGACTAAAGGGGCCTTTGTTGGCAAAGTGATGTCCCTGCCTTTTAGTACACTGGCTAGGTTTGCCATAGCTTTTCTTCCAAGGAGCAAGTGTCTTCTAATTTTTAGGCTGCAATCACCATCCACAGTGGTTTGGGAGCCCCCAAAAGAAAGCGGTCACTGTTTCCACTTTTTACCTATCTCGAGGAGGATCTAAAGAGTCTCTTGATAAGGGTGGAAGAGGAAAGTGAAAAAGCTATTTTAAAATCAACATTCAAAAAACTAACATCATGGTATCCAGTCCCATCACTTCATGGCAAATAGATGGGGAAAACTAAGTGTAACTGCAAACAAATATCAATAACCTAATCTTCTAAGCTTCTCTAAAAGTACCTCCCTTTGGTATCTTTCTAAATCTACAAGTTACAAGATGGCACATAACACATTTTGAGCACAATCAAATTGAGTGTGGAAATTTTAAAGCACAATCGAGTTGGGCCTGAAAAAGTCAAGTACAATTGAGTTTGCCTAAATGGATCAGGTATAATTGAGTTGAGTAACTGGATTGTGCTGAGCACTGGCCCTTTGCCAAAATGAGGCACACGTGGCCAAAGGGATGCAACTCAACTGGGCCTGAAATTTTCATTGAATACTTTTCACAGAGCAAGAAATTGTTTGTAGAATAAAAAAAAATGAAGTTGAAGATGTGATTATTGGAGCTTGCCAGCTATGGGTACTAAGTCATCCTACAGGTGACACTCTTTATAAAAACCACTATTTCAATGGTTTTCAAATTTGAGGGAGCATCAGAACCATCTGGAAGGTATGGTAAAATCCATCTTTGGGCTCCACCCCTAGAGTTTCTGATTTCTTAAGTCTTCAGGGAGCCTGAGAATTTACTTGTTTATCAAATTCTCAGGTGGTGCTACACTGCTGGTCTGAGACCATGCTTTGAGGACCACTGTTCTAACATGTTATGGTAGACAAGACTGAAACATTTTAAAGGAACTTTATTTACATTAATATTTCAAAAATGACTTTAATATTTTAAAATAAAAGATATTGCTACTTATTATTTTTATATGTCTTTACAAATAAACTGTACAACTAGATCCTGCAAATGTCTTCATGATCATTTAAACGACCTAAACTATCACTTATATTTAATACTAACTATCCCTACCCCCATTGTCTTATGTGTAGTTAGAAGTTGCTAGAGCTCTGATATCTAAGGAAATCTCTGAATATTTTTTGTTTGGTTTAAAATGATTGTAGTAGGAAGGATAATGCATTAAATACAGAATAGGTATAGATTAGGGGTAAGAGCTCTTTCAGCGATTCCTTTTCTAGCTTTCTATATCATCTACTTTAATAATGCAGAGCTTTCAGTTATTCAGTCAACAAGTATTTACTGAGCACACAGTGTCCACCAGACACAGGAAATAACAATAGGAGTCAACATGATTGGACCATGTGTTAGCATCTATGTTCAACTAATTCTCATTAACAACCCTACAAAGTGGGTACTATCATGGTCCTTATTTAACAAATGAAGACATTAAGGCACTGAGAGATTAAGATTGTGAGAGAAGGGTTCACATTGAGGCCATGAGACCCCCAAACCTGGACCTTTAATTGCTATTTGTTCTTAAGGTGATTCAGAGACATGGCAAGGGGAGTTATGAATATAAATGGAAAAGTAACTGGAGCACCATATCCCAGACTTGGGGATTCAAGCAGGCTCTATAAGTAAATATCTTAAGGAACTGAATGGTGAAAGGGAAGGGAGGGGGTGTTCTAAGCAGAGGGAAGTCTCACAGGAAATATTTGGCACGGAGAGGGCTCTGGTAACATCTTAAACAAGTGAAAAAAAGTCTGGCATGGCTCGAGAGTAGAGAGAAGGAAAAACGGTGATAATTACTGGCTCATAGATCAGCTTGGGAGGCATGAAAGGAATACAATTCTAGGCCAAAAATAGTTGTTTCTTCTCCAAACCTATTTATATATCTTCTATTTCTAGCCACCCAAATTAAAAACTTGGGGAGTTTCTGATATACCTCATTCTATTACCCCAACATCTATCAGATACCAAAGCTGAAGTTTTCTATCTCCATTCCCCTCTCCATTCCCAATGACTGGGATGTCCTAACTGTATACTTAAATATCTCTCATTGAGATGAGCAATGCTGATAACAAGTAACATTTGCTGAATCCCATTGCATGTGCCTGATTCTAGGTACTACATACGTTTCTCATTTAATGCTAATAGACAATCTCTTAAGTAGATAATAATCTGATCCCCATTTTTTAAATGAGGAGTGGGAGCACAGGGAAGTAACTTACCCAAGGCCACTCAATCAGGATCCAACCCAGGTCTGGCTAGTATCAGATCCCAAGCGCCTAACCATTACATTCTAGTGAAGTGCAATAGCAGGAATCTAATGCCTCTTTGCCCCTTCCAAACACTGTTTCTCATGTTAACTCCTTGATCAGTAATCTACTATACTAGGGTGGGCTGTTTAGTTATCTCCTTGATATATTTTGTATTTTTCAATCTCAGTATTTAAACTTGCTTTTTCCTTCTCTCTTGTGGCTCTGCATTTTGAAATCCTACTCAATCATCAAAATTCTTCTCAAGGACCATGATGTTTTTATAGGTATTTTTGGTCCCCGACTTTGAATCCAAACACTTCAGTTGTATAATTTGATGAACCCATTCTTTTTTTTTTTTATGGGCTAGACCCTTCTCGAGGACAGGAACACATTTTATTGACTCTGAAGTTCATCTTTCAGAGTCTGGACTACTGGTTGAGTGGAAATGTAGGAAGAAGTAAACAGAAATTACTGTAGAAAGAGGCAGAAATGGAGGCTGTGTCTTAGTCAGGACTCCATCTGAAGTCATAGAACCAAGTTACTTGGAGAATCTATAAAATATAGCAATGCATTTTGGTTTCTGCATAATTATTTAAATTCTAAAACATAACTCATGCACTTTGGTTTGGGCAGAAAAATCATTCTGAAACCATCCTTCAATTTCTGCTACTTTTCCACAAATAACCACTATAATATTCATTCTTCCTTAAGTACCTTGGTTAATTAAGCATGGGGTCATTTTGAATCAAATAGCCAAAGGGAATAAAATAATGTATCAGTGAAATGAGGTTCATCTAAAATTTCAAACTAAAATTCTTGTATGATTCATGATGTTAAATAATTTGACATTTGAGATATGAAGTTTTTACTTTAGGAAGAAGAGTAAACCATGAAGAAGTTTAGGCCATGTGTCATTTGCTAAGGTAGATACAGGGACTGGTAAATAGTGTTGGAATTTCAGCAGCTATTCAGGGGGCCTCCACATATGCCTGCATCATTTTTTTTCTCAGCAAAAGCAATGTTCCTAAGTGAAGGTCAGATCAGCATGATAAACATGGCTAACTTTGGGATCTCAATCATTCCAAGCAGGAGCAACTTGCTTGCTTGAAATACAGTTAATCCCCCTTGCAGAGGCCAGTGCTTAATAGCAGGCAAACTTGGCAGGTAGAAATTATAAATACATTTGAAATTTTCTCAGCTTGTTTTACCCACCAGGAGTTGCTGTGATTTTCAGGATAATTTAAAGATAAGGCAGCAGGTCAGAACATGAAATGTTAAAGAGGTTAACAATGAAATGGCAGAATAGTTCTTTTCCCCCAGTAAATGAAAGTAGACAGCCACATACATGATACATACATGGCAAATAATTCAATGCCTCTTTCTCTGAAGTCCTTAAAAATAAAGTCATGGAATACACAAAAAACTTCATTTTCAAGATTTTTTCTAAATGGAATGATAGCTTTATTTGACACTTGGCAAACAATAAAAAGAATTTTAGGTATCAAGGATGGAAAAAAAAATTTGCAGACCATGTCTCTCACGGAACAGACCAAACAAACCACCGAATAAGTAGCATAGTTTTCAAGTACAATCACAAACACAGCAGATTTACCTTCTGATTCTATTACCAACAGTAATCTCAAAGTCCCTTTTGCAAAAATGTTCCTGGTGTGAACACTTAATAAACTCTCACCCAATAAGGGATGAGAACATCAAAGGATCTTCTGGACTAGGATTCTGGCAAGATCACCTTTGAACCACAGTTCTTTTGGTAAAGATACTAGAAAGAGCTAAATAGTGATGATGCTATTGTATAAATTCCCTTCATTTGATTTTCAACCCAGCCTGCGGCAGTTGGAAAGTTGGCTAAACATGCCATCATACTTGTGAAACTGACCAAATTGCTCAGGAAGGAAGGCTTGGACCAGCAAATACAGGAATTCAGCACTGTTCTCTTATGTGGCAAGTCAGGAGAAATGACCAGGAAATGGATGCTGAGGCCTTTGGAATGACAGAGGGTCACATCTGAGAGACCATCCTATATTGGGCCTTCCTGTGGAACTGCTGACCATACGCTCCCTTGGCGGTGAGTGTTAAGACTTCACAGGAAGTTAATGATAACAAGGAAGTAAGGAAGATTTAACTGTCAGAAAACAGGCAGAGCAGTGCTGTTAAGAGGGTACAGAGCTCACGAAATAGCATGGCTTAACAAAAGGGAGAGGACAGTTTCTCAGAACAGGAAACCAATAAACAAGTTTGTTTTCTTCAAAGGAGACAGAATCAGACAAAAGCAGGAAGTGCTGTCCTTCCTTCATCCTGCTGGGTTTTTAATGGAAAGTCAAGTGGGTGCATCATTCAAAATAAGGGAGAAGAGACCGAAATGATACCATCTTTCCCCCTTTTTTTAAAAAAGAGAAACACAAAGATGCATCACGTCACACACTCTTCATTCTGTGCTTTCGAAGAGTCCAATTCCACAGTCTGAATATTTCCCACTGAAAGAGCCCCATGCATGCCACATGTGACTGCTTTCTAAACTTCCTGCAGAGTTCCTGCTATTTAGCATTCAAGACAGGTATTTGGGCTGGAAAAATAATATTATTCCATATTTTTCCAAAACAAAGATTCTGGGTCCCCATTACTTAAGTAAGCCTCAAAGGCACTTGCTTTGCTGTGGTTACATATTCCACATATTTGGATAGTTAGAAGTCACATAATTTTTACAAAGAGTGTTTGCCAGGGGATTCCAAGAGAATGGATACTAACCACATGCCCTCCAAATTTTGTGTAACACGGAATAGGATGAGAACAGAGAATTTATTTTCACTCATAATCTCATAGTTGCACAATTAATTTAATATGCTCCCTGGTGGGCTTGGGCTACGATATCATTTTCTGGAATAGAAATCCAATTTCACTAAATTATATTAAATAAGAGTGAAAGAATATGTACAGGCTGCCAGGCTTGTAAATTCGGTTGGTTATATAAGTTTTGTCTGTAATTCAGTATTTTGTACCAGAATACATTTTAAAATAATGAAAAAGAAAACAATGTTCAAAGTAGTCGTTAGTCCCGGGTAAGCCTGCCCAAATCTATTTACCCCATAATACCTATATAGTACTGTGTTTACAATACTACAGAAGTGGTAATGTACTAGAAGAAATAAGCATAGCTAACACAGAGTATTGTGCATATCTTTCAGCTCCCTTTAGTCCAAAAATTCTATTATTCCATTTGCTAACTTCTAGATGTAACTGTGTTTGACTAAAAATGTATTCAGAGTTCCAAACTGGACTAAGATCAGCATCCTTTCCCCCCTTATTGGGATGGGGAGAGTAGGGGTTTGGGGGATGGGGAGAGCTTCTAAGAAGAGGGAATTAGTGCATTTGGGAATTCTAATGGACATATGGAAAAAGGGTATAAAGAACTGTTCAATTGGGAATGAGGGGACTCATTAGGGCTTGAGTTTCTAGTTGGAATTCTGCTGTTGGGTTCTTCTTCATGCCTATGGGCTGCCTGGGATATTTCTCTTTATATTCAGGATTTTACTCCTCCCAGAATACAGAGTCAAAAGTTCCTTCCTTCTTCTCCTATCCCTGAAACAAGCATATAGTCCTACTGAGATTTTTTTGTTTTGTTTTGAGTTTTTATCACCAGCAACCAAAAATTGAACATGAACTATAAGGGCTCCCTGCTATATATCCATGCTACCTCCTTTGGCCTCCTTTGGCCTGCATGTGTGCTCAGTCATGTCTGACTAACTCCGTGGGCTGGGGTCTGCCAGGTTCCTCTGTCCATGAGATTTTCCAGGCAAGAATACTGGAGTGCATTGCCATTTACTCCTCCAGCAGATATTCCTGATCCAGGGATTGAACCCGAGTCTCCTGTATTGCAGGCAGATTCTTTACCACTTGAGCTATCAGGGAAGCCCCTTTATATTGTTCCCTTTCACTTTGACCCTTGTAGAAAAAAGATCAAAGTCTTTGGATAAATAATAGATGGAAGAAAAGAATCTATCTGGATTTAGATAAAAACAAAGTCCACCAGACTTCAAATTGTGACAGCATATCTCTTTAGGAAGAATAAGGGGCTTCAGTGAGGAGATGAGGCAGAAACTCAAGATTCTGCCTTCCAAAGTGGCTGGATCAACTAGCAGAAAGGAGATGGTAAGTGCATCTACCCTTGCCTATTTTATCATGAATTTTCTCAAAGCATACAACAGGATACAAGGAAAAACAGGTAAGATGATGAGAAAGAGAAGGAAGATCAAAAAGAAACTCCATGGTACAGGAACATAGAAAGAAGAGGTGCCTTTGGCCAGTACTAAGGAGGGTTAATATATGAGCAGTGATTCAGGAAGGCTATATATTCAAACTTGTATTTAAACACATGTAACAGAATATTTGGAGAAGGCAATGGCAAGCCACTCCAGTACTCTTGCCTAGAAAATCCCATGGATGGAGGAGCCTGGTAGGCTGCAGTCCGTGGGGTCGCTAAGGGTCGGACACGACTGTGCGACTTCACTTTCACTTTTCACTTTCACACACTGGAGAAGGAAATGGCAGCCCACTCCAGTGTTCTTGCCTGGAGAATCCCAGGGACGGGGGAGCCTGGTGGGCTTCCATCTATGGGGTCACACAGAGTCGGACACGACTGAAGTGATTTAGCAGCAACTTAGCAGCAACAGAATATTAGACGCAGAGTAGGTGTCTTAGAGATTGCCTAGTCTTATCATCTTACCAATGGGAGAACTGTTTCTAGAGCATCTTTGACAGATGGTGAGGTAGGTTCTGTATCAGTATGCTAAATAATCTATTTCCTTCTTGGACAGCTCCAACAGCTAGAAAGCGCTTGTAATGTTATCACTTCTAACCATTTATTTGGAACAGGCTCACACAGGGCAGGAAATTAGTCTTAATTATATTTTTATCCCCAGAACCTCCAAATTAGTGCACAATGCATGCTCAACAACTTGTTTGTTGGATTAATAGGTAAGTAAATTAATGGACACAAACTATCTGAAGCAACAGGTTAAAATTACTTTCTAATCTGTATAATAATTCTTTATATATGTGATAGCAATTATCAGTACTAAATTTTTTTTTTAAGTTAACTATACTCAATTTTGTCAACTAACACCCACTGTTCTGATGATCTAACTCAAGGAAAACCTATCATATTACCCATATGGGCCTTTGGCATTTCTTACATAGATTCAAAGAAAATAAAAATTAAAGGATAATTAAAACTCCTTTTTCTCATATCTATTCTTCTTTATTATTAGTCATAAAAATCCTCTGAATTTTCTAAATCATTCTTCAATATTTCAACAATAAATATTATGTGTCAGTAGTAAAAAAAAATGAGAAAATGAAAATCTGGCATAATGCACTGACAATCTGGGTGCATCTCCTTCCAGATATTTTATAAAGATTCTTAATGTTATTGTCATACTGCATATATCATTTCATGCCCAACTTTTTACTTAATAATATATCCTGTACATTCTCTCATATTCTTATTAATTCTTCACAGAGATGATTTAAGTACTTATTATATTTCATTGGAAAGCTATCCAGTTATTTATTTAACCAATACCTCCTGGTTGTACTGTGCTCAATATATCACTGCAATAAATAGGACTGGAGAAAAAAAATCAATGTAGGAGAATTTTTCCCACATCTTTGATGATTAGTTTAGGACAAATTACTAAAATCGTAGTTACTAGGTCAAAGGATACACGTTTTTAATAAGACTTGAAGCTCTCTTTCTTGAGATGTCTTTCCCAGGCTTCAAGATGAGGTTAATTCCCTTGTAAGGTATTACTATAGCACTCTGCAACTTGCTTTCATAATCTTCATCACCATTGAAAATATTTGGTTATATTTTAATTTCCCTTTGGACTGCAAAATGCACTGAGGTAGAACCATGAACATTTCTGCTGATGGTGTATTGCATGGGGCCTAGCCCACAGCATATACTCAGTGTGCATTTTATTCAGGTGAATATTGTTAAATTGCTTCCTTGAAGGATGTTTTTATATTCATATACTTGAAGCACTGTTTGCATTTACCCATCTCACTGCATCATCCAAATGGGGCAAAACTCTCTCAGTGTGATTCACTCTTTTCTTCCCCCCAACAAATTAAGCCTATGACTTAGAACTCATTTCTCAGCTATTATGAATTCAGTAAGTGTATGATGTGCTTTGCTGAAAACTCAGTATGACTGTGATCTGAACATTACCAGCTCTCGGGGTAGGAAAGCTCCTTCTTGGCGGGCTATGACCAGTGATGCAGTCTCTCCCTGCTTAGTGCTCCTCAGCATGGCCACAAGCTCTTCCTGAGTTCGTCCAGTGACATCTCTGCCATTGACCTAATGCAGACAAGCATGTAAGCAGCCAAATTACAACACTGCCAGCCCTGTCTGCCCTAGATGGTTTTTGAAAGTATGCAGCAAATGGGCTCTCATGATCAAGGAAATTCTGGGAAGCTGAAAACTGAGCATGAGAGTCCAAACCAATCATGTTTATGATACTAGCAATATGCCAGCCATCATTTCTATAGTGCTGGACAGTCTCAGACATTCAGTAATTGGCATTGGCAGTTTTTCCCTAAGACATCACATTCTTAGGAAGGACAAATCAAACTGACAGATACCAGAGAATCATTCCTCAAGTAGGGAGGAAGCTGATTTCAAATGCTTAACTGGTACCATTCTCCACTGAATATAAACAGGAGAAATGGATTTTTATCACACGGTCAATTCTTACAGACATGAGTTTTTGTTATAATTCTACAGTGTTCTCTACGTTAGAAAGTTATAGTCACCAGGTTATTATACATTATTGGAGATTCTAATTTGGGGCTACATTAATCATTTGAACCATTTTCTTTCATGATCTAGAACTATATACAAAGCTCTGGTGTTGCTTCCATGCCATGGGCAAGTTAAATGGAACAAGTCAGTTTCCATGAAGATGATTTCTTGAAAGGTAAATTGACAATATATGTAGACAAGAAGATAATACTGTTAAAAATAAGTGGGAAAAAAAAGCCTCTTCCTTTGAGTATTCCAAATACTTCTCCATATGCATAGACTGACCTAAGACAGACTGGCCCATTCTTAAAGAAGTTTAAAGAAACTATTACAAGTACTTGGGTGCAACTTCGCAATTCTTAGCCCGAACTGAATATATGATGAACTCATGGATATGACTCAAATCCCCCAGGGACTCTAAGAGGTGGAAGTAAGAAAGAGGAGATAGAAAAAACTTTTCAATATTTGACTCCATATCATTGCCCTTATTGAGGACTTACAAAGTTGGCTATTGATTAACCAGTTTTGTAATTAAAGTCCTTATCTTATTTACAAGTACACTTTTCTATATAATTAATTCAAAATTTCATAAATTTCATTTACTTAAGCACCAAGAAATATTTTGTTGAAGATATTCATTCTAATTCTTACCTCCAAAATTCTGTCCCCTGATTGCAGGCGGCCATCTTTTATCGCTGCTCCCTTTGGTAAAATGTTTTTTACAAAAATAGGACCTGGACCATGTATGGAAGAATCTCTGGTAACCACAGTGAAACCAAGTCCTTCAGGCCCTAGTGTATAAGACCAAGAAAATGCATGATCACCTTCAGCTGGAGAAATATTATATTCAATCTTATAGTTAAACCAATCTAATTTAGACTAACATAGAAAAAGTGAAATACTGACATTCTATCAAGTATCTTAAATATGTTTGAGTTTCTAATTTTAAATACAGATTACAGTTCTTGACAGGTCATGATTATATTACCATGAATTTAGGGCCAGTGTAGATGTGAAACATTTTATTAAGGTCTTACAAAAAATACCACATGTTATCCATACACCTGGGAGACTGACTTCTTAATAAACCATAACCTGACTTCACACTTTCCTGAGAAGCAAGAGGCCATCTGACATGTTGACTTTCAATCAACTAGCCAGCCCATGGCTCACTCTCCACCTGCATCTCCATTCCTGTGTATTTCATCACATTGCCACATCACTGGTTCCTGCTACTCCTATTCTGTTCTCTTATATCGCCAATCTCTTTTGAGTTTTGTCCTTTTTACTCTGTGTGAATGCTTAGATTTTTTACTCTGTGGTATGCTTAGATGTTTCTTTACCCTAAGAATCCTTACTTCAGTCCTACTGCTTCTTTACTCTTCCATTACCAATGACCTATCTGTGACCATATCTGTCATTTTTCCTATCCTGATCTTTCTCCTTCTCTAGCTTTGACACTTCTCACCAACCATTTTCTTGAAATGAACTCCCTTCTTGGTTTTCATATACTTCATATACTTGGTTTTCTTTATACTTTTATTTTTCTACATCTCTGATCACAACACGTCTGTCACTCTTTCTCTTACCAATTGATGGCCTGTGTAAACACAGATGCTCCCCAAGGATCTGGAACAACTTGTCTTCCAGACTCTGCCTTGCCTGGCTCCTGTCTCCAACCACCATCTCTCTACAGATGACACCGACATCTCTTTGTTTGGCTCTACTCTCTCTGGTGTCAGTTTCCAGGCTATCACTATGAACATATTGTCACCAGCACTTTAAACTTCACTGCAAACTTCCTTCTCCATCCCAGATCCTGGCCTTTTACACTTAAAATTCTAATTTCTTGTAATGGCATCCCCATCATGCTAGTCACCTTGGCTGAGAACCAACAACAACTGCAATTCCTTTCTCTTTCTATCTGCACCCACTCAGTGATTTAGGCATGAATACTACACTGGGCACCCTTCACTGAGCACTTGGTATCTACTCTCTCCTTTAGTATATCTTTTTGCTGTCAGATTAATCTTCTTAAAACACAGCTCTGGGATGTAACATCCTTTATTTTTGCATCCAAAGCTTTCTGATGGATTTTTAAGGTCATGTTCCATGTCTAATTTATCTATGCTCAAAGCACTCAACCCCATGCCTTATACATAGCTGCATAATTTGTATGAAAAGTACAAGTGATGCATTTATATAAAAAGCCTATTGTGCATCCTAGTCAATACGTTTTCTTCCCAGTATAAAATTCTTATAGGAGGACAAAATTTTGACTAGAGGATCTTTCAGAATAATCTCTCTATCCTGATTAAAGGCATATGTTACATGCTTTAAATATATGTTAATACGTATTCAAAAACTACCTTGGGATCATTACATTTTCTATTAATTCCAACAGGAATCCATAAAATATTGGTTTCTTTTGAATGAAGTCCTGAAAATCCCAGTGGATTGCAGAAGGTTCAGTGGGTGAAGGGACTATGAGGAGAAGTCACAAAATAAAAGCACAGAAATACATAAATGTGTATGTGTGTATGTATAATACTGCATAAATATGTATGAACACACACGATCTAGTCATTGATCTGGACTTGAAATGGATAAAAAAGTTTTAAAAAGATGAAGAAATAAAAGGTTATATATGCTTTTGAAATTAAGCATATTTGAAACATTATTTTCATTATTGAATTCATGAAATCACTAATTACCCCGTATCTGCTGAGGAATAAGTTTTGCTGGTATAAAACTGTCTTAGAGAACCAGAAACAATAATACTGGATTTTCAGACTTGGACTAAAGGACGCTTCAAAAATCACTGAGTGAGTGAGCGAAACTCGTTGAGTCGTGTCTGCCTCTTTGTGACCCCATGGACTCTACAGTCCGTGGATTTCTCCAGGACAGAATACCAGCTCTCTTCTCCAGGAGATCTTCCCAACCCAGGGATCGAACCCAGGTCTCCCGCATTGCAGGCGGATTCTTTACCAGCTGAGCCACCAGGGAATCCCAAGAATACTGGAGTGGGTAGCCTATCCCTTCTCTAGAGGATCTTCCTGACCCAGGAATTGAACCGGGGACTCCTCCTTCGCGGGTGGATTCTTTACCAACTGAGCTATCAGGGAAGCCTAATCTCACTCAAAACAGAGACAACTGAATTTCAGTGCCTATTTAGTTTAAGTTGTGATACAGTATCACTCTGCTCCTATCAAGTTTGTAATGGTTTTATTTCCCAGCATGTACTACAATTTCAAGAAATTTAAGTTACCGCAATATACACTTTAATTTATTCTTTGATTCAATTAAATGAAAGGAGAATTAACAAAATTAGCCTTAATGTATTTCTCTTAACCATTTTACATGTTACAATAATAGAATACTATTAAGCATAATTTAATAATTACCTTTCTTTAGGTCAATCTTAATTTTCTTTGCATTCTTCTTGCTGCCAAACCCCATGAGTGGGGAGAGTGAGGGAGAGGATGGTTTTCTGCCTAGTCTTGGTACTCGGGGGCTCTTGCTCTGTTGCAGAGAAGTTGATGCATCTTCTTCAGGACTGCTTGTTCCTGTGAGATTTATTGTCTTTATTCCTGATTTTCCATGGACAGGAGGCAGCTCCTTTGTTCTCAACACGCGATCATTGTTGCCAAAAATGTTAAGAGGTCCAATGACTGATTTTTCATACTCTTCCCGGTTCTGAGGTGGAAGCACGCGGAGGAGCACACTTGGAGATTTCATTGCCTGACGGAAGAGGTCTTGAGCCCTTGAAAGACAGTGAATGTATACTGATCCTATGTCCCAGCATGCTGTCTAAAGCACCCAGAGTCACAGCTATGGGAGCAGCCCAGGAGCATAAGGACAGGAGGCTCTCTCACTGTTGCTACCAATACGACTTTGCTAACTAAGTGCCAGTTACCACGTATGGCCTGAAAATGGGGTGCCACTGCACCGGGCTATGTGTGAATTATCAACATGCATGATGCTCTCATTCAGTTTTCTTAACAATGATGTTAGGTAGGTATACTTAGGTCTTATTTTGCAAAATGAAGAAACTGAGGCTCAGAGAGATTAACTTGTCTATTGACCCACAGCTTTTAAGCATTTCTAAATCTGAAATTCTATCCAGAAGGGTTTACTGAACTCAACATAAAAGGAAGCTCTAATTTTAAAAGGAAAGAAAGAAATCTTTGATAGTGGTCATCAGATTATCATTTGGTTTCCTTTTAGAACTTTATTCTGAAGGACAGGTCTTTTCTAATGTGGGTTATGTTCAAGAAGCTCAATTTTGACACAGACAGTTCTCCATGGTGATATTTAGTAGGTATGTTGGTTGTGCCAAATATCACAATGGACTGTCAACCCAAAATGCATACTTTCTGTTATTTATTTCACTAAAGAGTACCTGCATTTTTTACTTTTTTTGTTTTAGAATTTTGTGCTTTTCTTCAAATTTCCTACTACTTTATTCTTTCCTTCTTCCTATCCTTCCTTATACCTTGTGACCAGGTAAAACAACAATCTTTCCCAGTTTTCTTATCAATGAGATGAAAGGCAATAGGGGATCTGACTCAGTTGGGAGGCAGGAACTTTTTTGTTTCATTTCTCGTTCCTATTTCTTAAAACTCAGAAGTGATGGAGGGAACTCAAGCAATTACCTTGTGACCATGAGATAGCTTAAAGATAGTAGCCACATAAGAAGGATAGCCACACAGAAAGATGGAAGATGCCTAATTCACTGATGATGGTGAGCCCTCCAAACCAAGTCTAGACTGCCACCTCCATATTTATTTGTCCTTAAAAAAGGTAAATTTTGTTTAAGATACCTTTAGTTCAAGTCTTTGTTACTAGCAGCCACACCAAATAAAAATTAATCACAATTCCAACTGCTATCTAAGCTCCTCTTCACCTTATTAATGAAGAGCTTACATTGCTAGTGGAGAAGGGAGAAGACTTCATATATACAGCCCAATTCCCCTGGTAGATTTTTGACTAGGATTCAATTCCTACTTCTTATTAAAATTTTATAAGCCTTGATTTCCACCTCAATAATACAGGGCGTAATATCTGCCTTCAGTACTATTAAGTCTTGGTAAAAAGCACAGTGATATATAAAAATAATATCATTATTGATAATAATTATAATTTTGCCTATTATTCATTATTTTCAGAAATTGTCTCTAGAGGCTTCATTTTTTCCTACACTGAAGCAGCTAGTGCCCACTGCCACTCCATCCACAACTACTCACCCTTTCTACCCAACATAATATTGGCAACTAATGGTCACAGAGAAGACTGAGCTGTTTTTGTTTGAAACAATAGAGTTCGATGATGATTACTAAAGGGTATTAGTAATTAGCCCCTTATTCAATTGCAATGCCAATATACATTTTAAAAAGCATATGTACACTGCTGCATAGTCTCATTCTTAGGTATAAAGACCTATTCCTATAACATTTCACATGCAGAGAAATAATTTCTTGAGGCAGAGTATTTCACATTTTTTTCCATTTGTTTCTATTACTCAGTGAGTCCTCAAAGACATCTCTCACAGATATTTAGTTTAAGGAAGACTGCTGACACCGAGTAAGGTAATTAATAAGCCAAACTAACAGTCTGTGAACAGAGTCATTAAATACCAGTCTAACTGACCCGTGTCCCAAGAAAAACAAACCCGTCTATTGATGTCACAGAAAGAGAGCCAGGCAGAAGGCTTGCTTCATTCTATACTTTGTCCTTCTCCAGGCTGTCAGGGACTTGTGCAGGCCACCCCTGAGTATGCTCAGACACAGGATGCATTTGAAAACGGATGTCCTGGAGTCAAAGGGAACTAACCAGAAATTATACCTACAGTTTTGATCATAATGAGTACAGTAATGATTATAATAAGCATTTTAGGAATCAATAAAGTAAAAAAGAAAAAAGTGCTTACTGAGCAAAGGTTTTGTCTACGAGGTCCACGTTGTTGATTTTTACAATACATTCATTTTCGTGAAACAGTCCCTCCCGTTTGGACCTGCTGTTTTCTTCAATGCCACGAATGAAGAGTCCTAGAATCCTGAATGCAACATTTAGATCGAAGAGGATGACTGAATAATAATATGCAAGTTGTTTCTCCACTTGCAGCTGTTCAGAAATAAGTACTAACTCCTCCTTATGAAAGAAATTATGCTTTACATCCAGACAACTGTTTGTTATTTAAAATCTTTAGTAAAACACAAAACAAAATCAGAAAAACACACCTACCCTCACAACTCATTAAAAGAAGAAACTACCCCCCGCCCAAGACAAATATACATAAACACCAACGCAGAGCACATTGATCAATAGCTCCATTCCTCATGCTTTTAGTAAACTTAAAAAAGGCTAGTGTCGCTTAGTGGAGTAGAGGACACACAGGATTCATGGTTTGGAGAGGGAATCACAGAAGGGCTGACTGTAATAAGTAAGCTTGAGTTGGTGTCAAAGGAGCACTTGACATTTGATAACAGGAGAGGATTAGGTTTCACAATAGTCTTTTTGCAGTCTTCCTACCTCTTTCAATAATATGCATTTTAAGAAGAAAACATTTAGCACAGACCACATTACTCAATTTAGAAAGAAGTTTGGTCCCATTTGTTCGAGTCACTGAATTAAGTATGTGTTGAGTGTTCTCTATGCACCTTATATGGAGGGATACGAAACAGGGCTATAGGACAGGATGACAGCTCAGTACAGGCTTGGAGAACAGGGGAAATAAAAAAAAAATCTGGAGCTATCAATAGGGCGAGTCTTCATAGAAGAATTTGGGAAAAAAGTAGGATATAAACTGGATCAGGAGAATGAATGGGATTTGGATAGGAGGAGACAGAGAACATATGCAGACAGGGTTGACCGGGTATGTCTGTGTAAGTGGAGCAGGGTGGGAGCTCACGCTGGGTGGGGAGGCCAGTGCCACATGGAAGGGACTTGAATGCTAGCTGATGGACTTATCTGATGAGGCTGGAGTAGTCCACACTTCTGAGACAGTGGCCAGATGAAAGCAGGAGTTTGGAGAGAGTTGTCTACAATTTCAACCAGGAAGAATCTGCATTCAGAGAGGATACCCCAAGCCTATGGGTGCCTCGCAGCTGTGGCTTAAAATAGGAGGAAGGAGAAGGGAGTTGGAGAAAAAGAACAGGAGAAAAGAAAACTACAGCAATAAGAAGAAAGAATTTTGTGTGCATATGTGTGTACTTGGATGCACCTGTTACATACTGGTAGTATTTGAACTGAAAACTAAAACCAAACGTGTATATTTTAGCCATTTCTCATGTGAGGGATTTCCCTGTTCCTTGTGGCATGTAAGGGTCCCAGGTTTCTCAGGGTAAGGTAGACAGATACATCTTCCATAAGGAGTCTGCTAGATGTTGAAAAACCTCAGGCTCCTCTTCCCTCATCCACTCGTCTCCCTATTTTGTCATACTCTTCCATATAGGTGTCTTACATGCTATTATGTATTCCCTTTGCATTAAGTCAAACCTAAATAAAACATGATCACATTTTATGCATGAATAGTCAGGTTTGCCATGGAAAAAGAGGAGTCTTTAATGAAAATGGAGGAGGAAACCACCTTCCTGTTTGAGGCTGCCACGGGTGGGGCCTCTGTCTCCAGGAATTCAGTTCATCTGATGAGTCCACGTCATCCCAAGAAGGCCAGAGGAAGGCAAATGCAGGGCTATTTAGATTTCTACTGCAAAACAGTTACATGAACACTGTAGGCTGATACACAAGAGAGCAAACAGTCACGCCACCTACTGAGGGGAAGGCTCTGGGTCACAAGCCAAGTGTGCACTGACGCTTCATTTCCGAATTCTAGTAGGTTAGTGAACTAGTCACATTCTGTGTGGAGGAGAATAGGGGACAAGACTACTATGTGATAAAGAATCTGAGATTTAAATTAATATTTGTAAGGTACTAATCCCACCTTAATCTTGTAACATAATATTAAGAATTGAACTATTTGACTTGTCAAAAGAAAAAAAAAGGAAAGAAAGGATAGAAATAGTGTTTCTCTCCTAAATTAAACAACTTTCTAATAGTCCACATTCTGGACTTTTGTTATGGTGGATTCACAATAACACGATCCATTAGGAGGCTCACACGTGGTTATAAACTAGTTTATGTAAGCGATATTTTTTTAACAAGCATTCAAGTCTTCCTTTAATTTAATTCAGTACATCATCAGTCATGTAATGTTGCTCCCCAGGATTTAATTTCACATTTTGGGAGATGAATTAATTCTTTCAGGCCACTGGGTTGCAATTTAGCTGGCATATTACAGCTGGAGTATGCTATGTGAACCTCACTCATCTAAATAACCTAACTTTCCATGAAAAATTTATTGACAGAATAAGCCCAACTGTAAAACCCATGTGTCAGAGGTAATTTTGGTAAAATGTAAAACTGACTGATTTTATTAGTTTGGTCCCTGGCAACGAAGGACTCCTGCCTTCTTTATTCGATGGAAGGGGTGGATTCCCTCCAGTTTGATTTCATCCAGACCAGTATAAAAAGGCTCAGAAAAGAGGCTCTCTTTTTCCTCTTTGTCCCTGATAGGTGGGCTGTGGGGAGCTATCTCCTTTGGGACCAAGACTCTTTGAGACTTCAAAATTAACGCTGTGGAAGAGTTACAGGCTGCAATGAACAAACTAATTTACATTAAAGAGCACTGATAAAGGAGGCTAAAGTCCACAGCCCAGCAGAATGAGAGGTGTAACAATTGCTTCTTGCCCTTCTAATAATCATACAGGCACAAACCTACCCACTGCTTACCTCCTCCTTTCTCCCCATAGTATCATACTACCTCGGTCGCTCACCAGCTTAGACTTTTTCCCTGAGCATATCCTCTCCTGACATGATATGTCTCTCTTCATCCATTCCTTCCTTCTGTTTCATATTTAGCTGTTTTTACTGTGAAGCAGATATACTATGCTATCTTTATTTACGGACAATTAGATTTCGTGCTTTTAATTCTAAACTAAAATTATATATATATATATATATTTTTTTTTTAAACGAAATCAAATTCCTTTTTACTTGCAGGGACTCTAGGTGTTTTTTCTTTTGCATTTTTGGTTTTTACTGCGCAAGCCAATTTTTCTCCATTTAAGCAGCATTCTGTATCCCAATGAATCCAACAAGGCCTTGTCTAATATAACAGTCAGTGTGTGATACTCAGGGTGTTCTAACTTTGATTAGGGATCTTATTCTACAACAGGTGTGGCTCTATTTTTGTAAAAGGAAAAAAAATAACAAAGAAATTAAAGGCAAAGCCAATTACAGTAGTCTTAGTAAATAATTAAATGTAAATTCTAATTTAAAATAATGACAAACCAATAAATGGAAGGAAATGAAGAACTAAGTCACCACTCTGACCTTAACTCCCCCCGCCCTTGTGCTCACACAGGGTGACCATATGGCATGATGAAGTCAGACACTTGTCTGACACGCTCTATATGCAGTTGCTTCTAGACACATGGGTTGAGTTAAGTGTGCTGTTTCAGCCTGTACTCATTACTTCTTAACTTTTATTGGCTCATGTCTCCACTTCCATATTATTTTTTTTATGTATTTTAATTAAATTTCCTTTCTGTAATACTAGTGGATAGCAAAAAAAAAAATATTATACAATCATTTCACAAAGTACTGAAAAGTTGACCATGAACTTATAAAAGTTCATTTCTGAACCAGGCTTTTCTGTTTTAGACAAAACAGTAATAATCCTAATAATTTACACATTCATAGGTTATGTGTTTTACAAGAAGTGTTCATATTTTTAATGCCATTTAATCCCCACAATCTTGATGTGAAGTAGGTATTCACAAGAGGCAAGTTTAGGGGACTTGCTCAAGGTTATACAAAAGAGAACACTGAGATTCAAATCCAATTGTTTCAAGTCCAAGTCCAATATTCTTCTTCCTGTTCTACAAGGCTTATGCTAGAAATCAGAACCAGGAAGAGCAGGGAGCAAATCAATAAACTGTAGTGTGTTTTCCTCATTTGAAGTGAGAGAAGGTGATTTCTAGTCTAGAGGGTCAACTTGTTTTCCGAACGACTGAAATTGAAGTAGGGTGACTGTCATGTTGTATATTTCTTCATGGTTTGAAAACTGGGATGATCTTGTGTTCTATTCCAGCTTCATTAAGCTAAAGGGCCTAGTAATTTAGCCATGCTGGTATTTCACAAAGCTCTATCAGTACACTTCTGCCAAAAGCCATTAGAATTTCTTGTGACAACTGGGTAAATACTTGCTCTGTCTATCAAAAACAACCTCAGCTTGTCCTGTGCCATAACCCATAACATTTATAAACACGCTTATTAACACACACAGGAAATGAGATAATAAGAGCCACTAGCTTTTCAGTTCATTTCTTTTTAGGGGACATTTATTCCAGCAAGAGCTTGGCATCAGATGTTATTTGCTTAAAAAGGTGATGACTTTGCAATTACAGGTAGCAGATGGCTACCTGCTGAAAATGATGCCAACCAAAATATCATGACTAAATCTGCTCTTGCCACTATATGGCAGACCAAATTGAATAAATATTCAGAACCAGGATATTAACACTATATAACCTTTGGGGAAAGTTTTGTTCTAAAAAGAACAATGGAGTGAGGACAAGTCAGGAGATTTGGATTTTGTATGACCTTGAGGAAAATCAACTGACTTTTCTGGTCTTTGATGACCTAAACTAAAATCAGGTACTTTGCCATTTTAATGATACATTTAAGAAAATAAATTTAACAAAATAATTTAAATCATGTCAAACAGGGAGAAACTGATTTTCTTTACGTTTCTGACAGCCTTTGTCAGTATCAATCTAGTCCTCAAGGTAGCCATCCTCTTGAAAAATAATATAATATCTAATTCTAGTTTCATAAGGTTGTTAAAATGGTACTAACATTAACTCTCAGGCACACATTTTAATCCCCATCAGTAAAACAAGTTTTAAATCCAGTCAGTGAGGAGTGAGTGATAGTCATTCAGTCGTGTCTGACTATTTGCGACCCCATGGACTGTAGTCTGCCAGGCTCCTCTGTCCATGGAATTCTTCAGGCAAGAATACTGGAGTGGGTTGCCATTTCCTTCTCCATACACCCAGTTAAGTAGACATGAATTTCAAGAAATGGTGACACAATAATATTACCACTTACTAGCATGAATCTATAAATTTGTCTTTAAAATTTCAAAAGGATGTGTCAAATTATTTTTGATTAATTACATTATATTTTAGAATAAAATAAACAGAATAAAGACATTTTGCTACTTAGCTAAATCAGAATATATTGAATTTCTGATATATACTTAGAATATTAAAATATTTATTATTAGAGGTTAAATAAACATGAAGAAGACCAAGAAATATCAATTTGGAATTATTATATTTCTTTTAAGTGCATTTTTGAACATTAAAAATTTCAGTTGCTATATTTATCTAACCACATGTTAAAGTCTTTCCACAATTTCTGTTTATATGTGTTACTGATAAGAATACTTTAAGAAAGTACTTCTTACTTAATTGTAAATACAGACAACATGATTTCTTTTCCATTGTATCTTAGAAGTAAGTGATATTATTTTGTTTCTAACAAATAAGTGGCCAATAGAAGCATGTACTGAGGTGTCCATCTAAATAACAGAGACATACACTTAATCCTCTTTTAAAAAATGTTTGGGAAAATGAGCTCAAGTGAAGTTTTTCATTAGCATGAGCTTCTGATATAAGAAAAACATCTTACCTTCCACTCAGAGATGAAAAGAAAGGCACTACATGTATTCCCAAGGGGCCTCCTTCCCCGGAAATCTCCACCGTTCTTGTCATATCACTGGGACAGAAAAAAAGAAAAAGAGAGTACAAATGAGTCTTTGCTAAAACAAAAACAAAACAACAGATGTGGCATATTAAAAAGAAAACCAAAAAAACTTCGGATTTTAACGACTACTGTAAATTTAACAGCAGAGATGAAATCAAAGGAGTACATGATTTGCTGGAATGTTCAGAAGATCCAGGAAATAAAATGTTTAAAAGGCTATCTGATTTCTTATTTTTTCTCCTAGAAGAGGAACAAATGGAAATGACTACCTACAAAAATAACTTCCTACTTAACTCAATCTGCATAAATCAACATATTTAAAAAGATGTACGCAAAAATGAAATTTCTCCCTATTGAGACACACTTGAAAATTACTGTATACAGGATAAAATACATGGAATCAAGCATATCTATGCCTAAATATAAAGTATGGCTTTCCTACAGAACAGAGGAAAAATGAAATAAAATATGTATTTATTAGCAAAAGCACAAAATTACATTTTAAACAACTGTGAACCCACAGTTGGTAATACATATTGGCATGTTCAAAGCATTATAAATCAAAACTTGAACTAGCCTTTCAATAAGGCATAAGTTGTATTCATTAGAAAAATTCCAAATTTTCACCTATTTTTTTTTTTAGACATATAAAAAGAAGTTGCAAAGCTTGGAGAAAATGTATTACAGAAAGAAATAGAAAGCCTGACCTGCCTAACCTACTCCAGATTAAGGAAAGGATGAGCTAGAAACATTAATGGATAGTGTATATGACTGAAATATACAAGGCGTTGTGAGCTTTGGAGTAATAGAAAGTGGAACTAACAAGTGTTTATAAAGATGAAAAATAATAACCGTGAACAATTATTGGCTCCTTTAATCCCAGAGAGAAAATAAAATTGCCAGAGGAAAATGATAAAGTTGAAGCAAACATCCCCATTATGGAAATTGTAAGCAGGACTCTATTGTTTCCTATTTACATGAAAATGACCTGAAACTAGATGTCAAATTAAGAGCTACAGCTGCTACAAATACTTTTCTGCTCCAAATTGAAAACGGGGAAATTTTGGCTCCTAGACGGAAAGTTGAGAACAGCATTAAGAACACAAAGTGCCTGATGAATTCACTCTGCATGAAGTACTCCCTAAATGATCAGCAATCTAAAATAAATACATTAAATATATTCTCATCAGTGGATTAGGCTTATTTTTAATGTGTTTTCATTGCAAACCTATTATCATTAAGAACTGCAAAAAAGAGCCTGTTAGCTTTCAACATTTATGGAATATGATGGAATTTCAAAATTGATAATAAATTTCAAATGAGTTTTGCTCAGATATTGCTGATATATTTAAAATTTGTTCAGTCAAGCAGGTTATAACAGAACCCTAGAATAAAAGTTAGAAAAAAATAAATCTTACAGTGCTAGTATCATGGAATAAAATATATTCTTCTCTACACTTCCTGTGTGAGCATAGACACTATACGAATATATGCATATGAAATACTATTGAATATATGTAGGCATGCATTACAGGTCCTGAATATAAAATGTCTGGTGGGAAGAGAAGGCTCTGTATCTTTCAATGGACCATAAAGGAACAACTTTGATATAATAACAGATTTATAGTCCATTTTTAGGTATGTGAGGACAACGAAACCCAAAGCATTCACATTCTAGGGTTACTAAAAATGTTGCAAAGACTTTTAAAAACAGACTAAAACCTTGTTTAACCATTGAAACTTTATTATCTCTACCTTTTATAATATATTTTTACAGTTTTGTACTCAGAGCATAACACATATCTTTCTTAATAAATGCATTAAATATCCACATGCTGACAGATAGCAGTCATATGTTTTATACAGAGGGTTTTGGAATATAAATGTCTAGACAATAAGATTTCAGCTTAAAAAATTAGGATGACTTTATGGATTCTTTTTTTCTAGTTTGCAAGTATTTCTTTATCCCACTTATAACTTCTCCTGTAAGACATAATAAATTCTATGTATCAGACTGATACCTACTCTTTCCATTCAGTTCAGTTCAGTCGCTCAGTCGTGCCCGACTATTTGCGACCCCATGAATCACAGCACCCCAGGCCTCCCTGGGAGGGATTGGGGGCAGGAGGAGAAGGGGACGACAGAGAATGAGATGGCTGGATGGCATCACTGACTCGATGGACATGAGTTTGAGTGAACTCCAGGAGTTGGTGATGGACAGGGAGGCCTGGCGTGCTGTGATTCACGGGGTCGCGGAGAGTCGGACACGACTGAGCGACTGAAATGAACTGAACTGAACTGAACTCTTTAGTAATCATCAATCTTGTATTTTTACATTCACTTAAAAGTAAATCCTCTAATTTGTTAAAGTAATCAATCTTATTTCAAAACACTAAAACTCTTTTTTTGGGATGCAGTATTAAGGTTCATTTCAACTTTGTAAGAGTCTCTTTTTCAGTATTTCAGAATAAACATTTATGCTCTCTTTATATGTGACAGTCACAATTATTTTGGCTGGCATAATATTTGACTAATATGCTAAACTACTATCACAAAAATATTACTATCCCCAAGAAAGGAGCATAAAAGACTCAGTTTTGTTGATTGTAATATGTAGACAGTTAGAGAATTCGATCTATTAGTGCTATAGATAACCATTACAAATTTTACAGACTATGTTTTACCAGATCTTTATAAATTGCTATCCATTATTTGTTTCAAGATGGTAAGGAAAGCCATATGAAAAAGGAAACATCATAGAGAAATCTATGTTTTAAATTTATTTTAAAAGGGGAAAAGTAAAACCACTCAGAGTTATTTATACTCAGTGGTGTTCTATGGAAATCTCTGTATAAAGACCCTCATGGAAGATAAACAAAGCAAGGAGGGCTAGACGCAGTTACCTGAATACACATCTCATAAAATGAGATTTTACTAAGATGTGAAAATATGCTATTAAAGTTATTTGTTAAAGCAGAATAGAGCTCAAAGACCAGTGAGTGTAAATGTGTATACACATTTACTTATGGTTTGGAGGTGGACTGAAAATGGAAAATGTAGAGAATGAGGTGAGAAGGCTATTTGAGCAGTGGAAAGAAAAGAGATCGGCAGGACTTTTACAAAAAGAAATGTTGGAAACTTTCACTAAACTCAAAATAGCTAACTCTATGCAACTTTCTAAGATCTACCAACACAAATGCAGATAGTTATCAAGCGTTAGGTTGAATAGTGTTAAGCAAGTTACATGTTCTAAGGTCTGACTGACAAAATTGATTTAATTAGTTACTGGTACCAGTGACTACCTAAGGCTTCCCTGATAGCTCAGATAGTAAAGAATCCGCCTGCAATGCAGGAGACCTGGGTTCAATCCCTGGGTTGGGAAGATGCCCCGGAGAACAAAAAGGCTACCCACTCCAGTATTCTGGCCTGGAGAATTCAATGGACAGTCCATGGGGTCACAAAGAGTCCAACATGACTGAGCAAGTTTCACTTTCACTTAAGTACAGAATCAGTGACTTGAAATGAGCCTGTTGTGAATGGCTATGGCAAAAATTAGATGGAAAGTGCTTCACTTGGTTTTCCAGAAGAAAGGCATGAAGCCTGACCTGAGAAAGAGAATACAACGGGCTGCAGATGGATGGCTGTAAATCTGACTTCTCCACAGAAGACAAATGCACAGTGTCTTTAAGATTAGTCAATCCAGTGATCGGCCACTAGTTTAAAGTAAGGAAGAGACAGAACTGAGGGCAGGAAGAGGGAGATGCTTTGTTTTGGAAGGAAATATTAACTTATGAAATTAAAGAGAAAGTGCATCCTGTTGGTGGCTTTGAGGCAGGTGTCTGAGTAAATCATTTAAACTAAGTACCAAAGTATGTTTCCTCATTTGAACAATGAGGGAATTAAGTTCCTAATAGAGTTGTTGGCATTAAAGAAACAAAGAGAGAACATTAGGCAAAAACATCATCAGTTCAGTTCAGTCTCTCAGTCGTGTCCGACTCTTTGCGACTCCATGAATCACAGCACGCCAGGCCTCCCTGTCCATCACCAACTCCCGGAGTTCACTCAAACTCATGTCCATCGAGTCGGTGATGCCATCCAGCCATCTCATTCTCTGTCGTCCCCGTCTCCTCCCACCCACAATCCCTCCTAGCATCAGAGTCTTTTCCAGTGAGTCAACTCGTCGCATGAGGTGACCAAAGTACTGCAGTTTCAGCTTTAGCATCAGTCCTTCCAATGAACACCCAGGATTGATCTCCTTTAGAATGGACTGGTTGTCTCTCCTTGCAGTACAAGGGACTCTCAACAGTCTTCTCCAGCACCACAGTTCAGAAGCATCAATTCTTCGGCGATCAGCTTTCTTCACAGTCCAACTCTCACATCCATACATGACCACGGGAAAAACCATAGCCTTGACTAGACAGACCTTGGTGGGCAAAGTAATGTCTCTGCTTTTTAATATGCTATCTAGGTTGGTCATAACTTTCCTTCCAAGGAGTAAGCGTCTTTTAATTTCATGGCTGCAATCAGCATCTGCAGTGATTTTGGAGCCCCAAAAAAATAAAGTTTGACACTGTCTCCACTGTTTCCCCATCTATTTCCCATGAAGTGATGGGACCAGATGCCATGATCTTAGTTTTCTGAATGTTGATCTTCAAGCCAACCTTTTCACTCTCCTCTTTCACTTTCATCAAGAGGCCTTTGAGTTCCTCTTCACTTTCTGCCATAAGGGTGGCGTCATCTGCATATCTGAGGTTATTGATATTTCTCCCGGCAATCTTGATTCCAGCTTGTGCTTCTTCCAGCCCAGCGTTCCTCATGATGTACTTTGCATAGAAGTTAAATAAGCAGGGTGACAATATACAGCCTTGACATACTCCTTTTCCTATTTGGAACCAGTCTGTTGTTCCATGTACAGTTCTAACTGTTGCTTCCTGACCTACATACAGGTTTCTCAAGAGGCAGGTCAGGTGGTCTGGTATTCCCATCTTTTTCAGAATTTTCCACAGTTTATTGTGATCCACACAGTCAAAGGCTTTGGCATAGTCAATGAAGCAGAAATAGATGTTTTTCTGGAACTCTCTTGCTTTCTCCATGATCCAGCGGATGTTGGCAATTTGATCTCTGGTTCCTCTGCCTTTTCTAAATCTGCTTGAACATCTGGGAGTTCACAGTTCACATATTGCTGAAGCCTGGCTTGGAGAATTTTGAGCATGTCTTTACTAGCGTGTGAGATGAGTGCAAATGTGCGGTAGTTTGAGCATTCTTTGGCATTCCCTTTCTTTGGGATTGGAATGAAGACTGACCTTTTCCAGTCCTGTGACCACTGCTGAGTTTTCCCAATTTGCTGGCATATTGAGTGCAGCACTTTCACAGCATCATCTTTCAGGATTTGAAATAGCTCAACTGGAATTACATCACCTCCACTAGCTTTGTTCGTAGTGATGCTCTCTAAGGCCCACTTGACTTCACATTCCAAGATATCTGGTTCCAGGTGAGTGATCACGCCATCGTGATTATCTTCATCGT
The DNA here is from genome assembly GCF_049115385.1 of Moschus berezovskii. Lineage (NCBI taxonomy): Eukaryota > Metazoa > Chordata > Mammalia > Artiodactyla > Moschidae > Moschus > Moschus berezovskii. The sequence goes on from NC_142461.1 coordinate 43,177,439, forward strand.
GAAGATCTCTTGTGTACAGTTCTTCTGTGTATTCTTGCCACCTCTTCTTAATATCTTCTGCTTCTGTTAGGTCCATACCATTTCTGTCCTTTATCGAGCCCATCTTTACATGAAATTTTCCCTTGATATCTCCAATTCTCTTGAAAAGATCTCTTGGTTTTTCCTATTATGTTGTTTTCCTCTATTTCTTTGCATTGATCACCGAGGAAGTCTTTCTTATCTCTCCTAGCTATTCTTTGGAACTCTGCATTCAGATGCTTATATCTTTCCTTTTCTCCTTTGCTTTTCACTTCTCTTCTTTTCACAGTTATTTGTAAGGCCTCCTCTGACAGCCATTTTGCTTTTTTGCATTTCTTTTCCATGGGGATGGTCTTGGTCCCTGTCTCCTGTACAATGTCACAAACCTCCATCCAGAGTTCATCAGGCACTCTATCAAATCTAGTCCCTTAAATCTATTTCTTACTTCCGCTGTATAATCATAAGGAATTTGATTTAGGTCATATCTGAATGGTCTAGTGGTTTGCCCTACTTACACATAAACAATTCTTCCCTAGAATTTAATCTCTAGGCTTCCTGCTGCAGTCACCTGCCACCCCCTGCTTCCTGACCCCACCCTTAGTTTCACATTTCTTCTCATCCTCCCTCCAGGCAAGAGTCTTTAATGGAGTTTGCACTTACTCTACTTTCTGAACTTGGCCTGAAACTAATTTCAGATGACTTTTCCTACACTGGTGCTCACAACATGAAGTTTCCTAGCCTTGGTTAGGCAAAGTGAAATAAAACACCCAGCAATCAGAAAAGGCACACACAACATGTAACACTAGAGTCAAAGGATTTGGAGACAAGAGTGATGGGTGTAGATTGGGTGTCTAGAAGTTAACTGCTCTGAACTGCAATTCCTTAGCCTGCTACACGTGACAATAAAACTCATGCGAAAAGTCTGTTGGGATAATCAAATACATATTTTAATTAAATATTATATTTTAAGAATTCTATACTCCATTCCTCTGAATCCCTTGTATCTAGAGAAAGCTTAGCTAATTTGTTCATGCAGTCATAAACCAAACAATTGTTCATTCTATAAATACTTAGCGGAGAAGGCACTGGCAAGCAACTCCAGTACTCTTGCCTAGAAAATCCCATGGATGGAGGAGCCTGGTAGGCTGCAGTCCGGGGGGTCGCTACTAAGCGAGTTCACTTCCACTTTTCACTTTCACAAATTGGAGAAAGAAATGGCAACCCACTCCAGTGTTCTTGCTGGGAGAATCCCAGGGACGGGGGAGCCTGGTGGGCTTCCGTCTATAGGGTCGCACAGAGTCGGACACAACTGAAGTGACTTAGCAGCAGCAGCAGCAGCATAAATACTTAGTAGGGACTTTAGCAAAGTTTCCAAAAAGCTAACATGTAAAGAAAAATGAAATTAAAGGCAAACAGAATAAGAGTATTGCATTCATTATGCCTACCTCCAAAAATAAACTTATCAAGCTTCTAAAAAGACAGGGCCCTAGAGATTTTCTGCATCAAGTTTTTAATATTGCGCAACTCATTAATCAAAGAAACACAATCTAAATAAAGAGTAACTGTCATATGGCCATAAATTATAAGCTTGAGGAAAATCTACACAGTAAAGCAGTGGGATAAATGATGATCACACTTTTTTTTTTTTCTTACGTTAATTCCAGGTAAGATGCTTGGCATTTATAACTGACTGGACTGAATGAAAGAAGTATGTTGACTTAATGAATGAATGAATTGACCACCAATCTCAGAAGCATCACTTTCCAGTGTTAGAGCCAACAATCTATTAGACACGAAATTATTCATGCAAGTTTTGAAGCAACCTTAAAAATGATGACAATGATGAAAATAGAGATAATGATGATGTTGAAATTGGTAACAACAGCAACAGCGCTGACTGCCTCAGGCACTGTTCACAGCACTTTATATCTATTAACTAACTTTGTCTTTAGGTAACAGTTTAGTTAACAGAGAACTCTGAAGCAAGGTTGTAGTATTATTTCCATTTTACATAACAGAAACTAAGGCAAAGATTGATGAGCAACTTGCCTAATCTCCTAGAATAAGCTGCAGAGCTGGAATTTGAACCCAGGCAGCAGCCAGGAACGAACTGAAAATTATCACAGAGCAAAGCAAGTGCCCATAATCACGAGAACAACTGACTTTGTATAAAAATTACTTACATTAAAAACATAAAAATCTGGGTTGATAGGCTAGGTTCATTTTATATACATAGAGTAAATATTGCAAGATTGTTAAAATACAGTGCAAAGTAGTATTCAAAGAGCTAATGTCAAAGTAGAACACCACACCACAATGAACTTTGAAACGTTCACTTTAAGCTGTAGCTCAAAGAGAAGAAAAAACAAGAAATCTAGGTTGCAGAAAAAAGTTGGAAGGACTGAGGCTCATTTGTACATGTTTGTCAGGAATTTCTCATGTAAAAAAAGAAAAGTAATTTAGCAATTAATTTTAGAATTAGGTTTCACTCAGGTATTCTTATCTTGATCTTTTCTATAAAATAAAAACCACCATAAATTAAAAAAACATTAAATTGAAATAAAATATTCTTATTCCGATAAATAGAATACCTCAATGCATCCATAGTTTTCGGTGATGTCAGTAGTTCTGTCTGCATACCATTCATAACTTCTCCATCTGCTAATTCCTCTGTGGAATTCTGTAGTGAAACAAACCACAAGCATGTGGATACTATGCACATAGAATTGAAAATTTGAATAAAAAGTCTCTACGGGAGAGAATAAATGGTTTTATTCTGGATATATACAGTGCACTACAATTTCTTTGAAGGCTGGAAAAAGGTGTTAATCTTTTCAGTGTTTTCAATGTTCTTTTCTCTTCCGTTTGGTTTCTGAAATACTCACATGGACCATTTACACAAGGCAGTATGTTAAGAGCTTTGGGATACATCATTTAGCTTCCTGCTACTCAACCATAAGCACTGGGGACTGACTGTTTTAAATCAGCAAGGAAAAGGGGTACCAAAGGGAAGGTGCCACTGACAGGGGCTGATGTATTAGTTTTAATGTACTGTACTTGTTTGCAGCCCCCTCAGTGACACAAAATATAAAGAAAGCAAAATCCATGAAAAAAATTTGCCTGGCAAGATCACTTCTATCAAAAGTGTAGCAGGAAAAGTGTAGGATGAGAAATATGGAGTTCTCACTTGTGTTAAGACTATCATTCTGAGGATGATCTTCAGCACAGAGAAACTACAATTAACCATTTAACTTCTAAAATGGTAAACAGTCATCTACTACAGAGAAGGAAGAGGGTGAGAGAGGTCCTGCACTCCAGGACGGTGGCAAAATTGAATTGGATGTTACATAGAGGAGAGAATAGATTCGAGAAAGCCAGCACACTTTAGAGTTTCATTTAAGTAAGACATTCGTTCTCTGTTAGGCTTTGGAACTGAACTCTAACAGAGTAATTTTGCAGACACACCACTCTTCAGAATCCCAGGCATAGATAGCACATGTTAAGGACCTGAGTTTCAGTGAATAACCACATGGAGCGTTCATGGGTCTAAAGATGCAAATTCAATCAAAAAACACAATAGATGAGTTAAAAGGTTGGACATAAAGGAATAAGGTTAACATTTGGAAGAAAACAAGACATGGAGGCACAAATCAAGCAGTGTGTCACTGTGAATTGAATTCTTTAAAATGTATTTCATTTTTAGGTTGAAAACCAACATCTCAAACTTAGGGGTTGAGAGTTTTGTGAAGGACTTGATCTGCACTAACTTTTTAAACATTTATTTGCTTTCTCTTCTTCATTAAAAAATCCAAAAATTTAAAGGACACATTTTAGTTGAAGGCACCAAATCTTAAAAGATGAATGGTTTCAAAAGTTTTCAAACCTTCACCTTATTATGAAGTGTTTGATATATGTTTACATCGAAACGACATTGGATTGGGGAGGTTACAAAACACTTGAGTAGACAATTTAATAAAATATATCATGTCATCATTTGATAGAGCCCATATCAAAACATTTGATGACTGCATTTATGTCAAAATCATTAACTTTCTCATCTATCACAAGAGGGGGCTCTATAAAGGGGAAGGCTGTATTTAGTCCTCTCTATATTAAGCACACAACACACAGGATTCATTTAGTGAATATTAATGAATAAATAAGCTGAATTACATTGTATTAGTTTCCTAATGATCTGTAATAAGTTCAAAATTCAGTTCACTACAGTTCAGTCGCTCAGTCAAGTCTGACTCATTGCGACTCCATGGACTGCAGCATGCCAGGCTTCCCTATCTATCACCAACTCCCAGAGCTGATTCTAACTCATATCCATTGAGTTAGTGATGCCATCCAACCATCTCATTCTCTGTCGTCCCCATCTCCCACCTTCAATCTTTCCCATTATCAGGGTCTTTTCCAATGAGTCAGTTCGTCACATCAGCTGGCCAAAGTACTGGAGTTTTAGCTTCAGCATCAGTCCTTCCAATGAATATTCAGGACTGATTTCCTTTCATTGACTTTCCTTTAATTTCCTTTAATTCCTTTATTTCCTTCAATTGACTGGTTGGATCTCCTTGCAGTCCAAGGGACTTCAACACCATAGTTCAAAAGCATTAATTCTTCAGCGCTCAGCTTTCTTTATGGCCCAACTCTCACATCAACACATGACTACTGGAAAAACCACAGCTTTGACTAGACAAACCTTTGTTGGCAAAGTAATGTCTCTGCTTTTTAATATACTGTCTAGGTTTGTCATAGCTTTTCTTCCAAGGAGTAAGTGTCTTTTAATTTCATGGCTGTATTCACCATGAATGCAGTGATTTTGGAGCCTAAAAAAATAAAATCTCTCACTGTTTCCATTATTCCCCCATCTATTGGCCATGAAGTGATGGTTCTGGATGCCATGATCTTAGTTTTCTGAATGCTGAGTTTTAAGCTTACCTTTTCACTCTCTTCTTTTACTTTCGTCAAGAGGCTCTTTAGTTCTTCTTCGCTTTCTGCCAAAAGGGTGGTGTTATCTGTGTATCTCCCATAGTGTCTGTGAGAGACTTAGAATTGACTTGGCTGGGCGGTTCTGGGGTAGAATCTCTTATTGAGGTTGAATTCAGGTGTCAGCAGGGCTGCAATTACAGTCATCTAAAGGCTTGACTTGGAGAAGGCAATGGCACCCCACTCCAGTACTCTTGTTTGGAAAATCCCATGGGCAGAGGAGCCTGGTAGGGTGCAGTTCATGGGGTCGCAAAGAGTCGGACACGACTGAGCAACTTCACTTTCACTTTTCACTTTCATGCATTGGAGAAGGAAATGGCAACCTACTCCAGTGTTCTTGCCTGGAAAATCCCAGGGACAGGGGAGCCTGGCAGGCTGCCATCTATGGGGTCGCACAGAGTTGGACACGACTGAAGTGGCTTAGCAGCAGCAGCAGCAGCAGCAAAGGCTTGACTGGAGTTTTAAGAACCAAGATAAAGAATCTGCCTGCCGTGTGGGAGACCAGGGTTGGATCCCTAGGTTGGGAAGATCCCCTGGAGAAGGAAATGGCAACCCACTCCAGTATTCTTGCCTGGAGAATCCCACGGGCAGTCAAGGGGCCTGGTAGGTTATAATACATGGGGTCACAAAGAGTCAGAAATGACTAAGTGACTAATACTTTCACTTATTTTTTCTTTTTAAAAGCATTATTAAGATATGATGCACATAACATTAAATTCACCCTTTGAAAATAGTATAATTCAGTCCCTTTAAACTTACTCAGAGTTTTTCAACCATTGCCAATATCTAATTTTAGATTAATTTTAAAAATTCCACAAAATAACCTCATACTCATTAGCCAGAACAGCACATCCTTCCTACTTACCAGAGCCCACTGCAATCATTAAGCTACTGTCTGTCACTAAGGATTTACAAGTTCTGAACAATTTTTTATAAACAGAATCATAAGATATGTGGCTTCTCTCATTTAGCATGATGTCCTTAAGACCCTCCCATGTTGTGGCATGTATCAATATTTTATCCCCTTTTTTGGTTAAGTGATATTCCACTGTATGTATGTAGCACATTCTGTCTACTCATTCATTACTTGATGGGCATTTGAGTTACACTCATCTCTCATGCTATCAAAGCAATGCTCAAAATTCTCCAAGCCAGTCTTCAACAGTATGCGAACCATGAACTTTCAGATGTTCAAGGTGGATTTAGAAAAGGCAGAGAAACCAGAGATCACATTGCCAAAAACCTCAAAAAAGCAAGACAGTTCCAGAAAAACATATGCTTTATTTACTCCACCAAAGCCTCTGACTGTGTGGATCACAACAAACTGTGGAAAATTCATACAGAGATGGGAATACCAGACCACCTGACCGACCTCCTGAGAAATCTGTATGCAGGTCAAGAAGCAACAGCTAGAACTGGACATGGAACAACAGATTGGTTCCACATTGGGAAAGGAGTACCTCAAGTCTCTATATTGTCACCCTGCTTATTTAACAGAGTAAATCATGCAAAATTCTGGGCTGGATAAAGCACCAGCTGGAATCAAGATTGCTGGGAGAAATAGCAATAACTTCAGATATGCAGATGAAACCACCCTTATGGCAGAAAGCAAAGAAGAACTAAAGAGACTCTTGATGACGGTGAGGAAGGAGAGTGTAAAAGCTAGCTTAAAACTCAGCATTCACAAAACTAAGATCATGGTATCCAGTCCCATCACTTCAGAGCAAATAGATGAGCAAACAATAAAAACAGTGACAGACTTTAGTTTTGGGGGTTCCAAAATCACTGTAAATGGTGATTACAGCCATGAAATTAAAAGATGCTTGCTCCATAGAAGAAAAGCTATGACCAACCTAGACAGCATATTAAAAAGTAGAGATATTACTTTGCCAACAAAGGTCCATATAGTCAAAGCTATGGATTTATGACCATAGCTGCTGATGTAATTTGAGGAGATGTAAACACAAGGTCCATCTAGTCAAGGCTATGGTTTTTTCCAGTGGTCATGTATGGATGTGAGAGTTGGACTACAAAGAAAGTTGAGTACCGAAGAACTGATGCTTTTGAACTGTGGTGTTGGAGAAGACTCTGAAGAGTCCCTTGGACTGCAAGGAGATCCAATCAGTCCATCCTAAAGGAAATCAGTCCTGAATGTTCATTGGAAGGACTGAGGCTGAAGCTGAAGCTCCAATACTTTGGCCACCTGATGCAAAGAACTGACTCATTGGAAAAGATGCTGATGCTGGGAAAGATTGAAGGCAGAAGAAGCAGGGGACGACAGAAGATGAGATGGTTGGACGGCATCACCAACTGGATGGACATGAGTTTGAGCAAGCTCTCGGAGTTGGTGACGGACAGGGAAGCTTGGCGTGCTGCAGTCTATGGGGTGGCAAAGAGTCAGACACAACTGAGCGACTGAACTGAATTGATTTCAGTTGTTTCCACACTTGCCTATGATTATGAATTATGTTGCTGTGACCACTTGAAATAGTGTTCAACTCTGAAATAATGCTAAGAATGAGAAGTTCTTGTGTATGCCGATATGCTTCATCTCTCTCAGGTATACACTGTGGAGTGGAATTGTTGGGTCAGATAGTAACTAATGCTTAACATTTTGAGGACAACTATAGTATTTCTAAAATATCTGCAGAATTTTGGATTCCCATCAGTAATATCTGAGGGTTCCAAATTCTCCAAATCCTTGCCAACACTTGTTACTTTCCTTTAAACAAAAATTAGCCATCATAGTGGGGGTTAAAGTTTTTGTTTGTGTATACCTAAAAACTAATGATTTTCATTTCCCTAATGATAAATGATGGTGAGCATCTCTGCACGTGACTGTTAGACATTTGTGTATCTTTGGGGAAATGCCTAATTATTTATTTATTGTTGAATTGTAAGATTTTTCTACATATTCTGTGTACAAATTCTTTGAAAAGAAAGCAAAAGTGAAATATTAGTCACTCAGTTGTGTCGGATTCTTTGCAACCCCATGGACTATAGCCCACCAGGCTCCTCTGTCCATGGAATTCTTCAGGCAAGAATATTGGAGTGGGTTGCTATTCCTTTCTCCAGGGGACCTTCCCAACCCAGTGATGGAATCTGGGTCTCCTGCCATTGCAGTCTGATTCTTTACCATCTGACCCACCAGCGAAGCCAGATATCCAAAATTTCTCCCATTCTATGGGCTCTGACTTCACTTTCTTGATGACCCCTTTGAAGCACAAAAGTTTAGAATTTTAATGAAGTGTAATTTACGTTTTCTTCTGTTACTTGTGTTTGGTGTTGTGTCTAAGAAATAGTGCCTAATTAAGGTCACAGAGATTTATTCCTGTATTTTTCCTAAGAGTTTTGTAGTGTTAGCTCTTGCATTTAGGTCTATTACCATTTTGAGTTAATTTTTGTACACGGTATGAGGTAGGAGATACAATTTCTTCTTAGCATGCAGATATTAAGTTATGCGAGCATTAGCTTTATTAATGCCCTTATCAATACTCATTTGACCAAAAATGCATGGTTGATTTCTGAACTCTCAATTTTATCCCATTGATCTGTATTCTATGTCAGTATTACATAGTCTTGCATGTTGTAGCTTTGTACTAAATTCTGGCTCTCTTTTTTTTAAATGTTTGTTTAGACTATTCTGGGTCTTGTCTTTTCATATGAATTTTAGAATCTGAGCATCATCCTTTTGTTTTTTTTTTCAAAAATGCCAACTGGGTTTTGATAAGGATCACACCGGACCTGTAGCTCAATTTAGAGAGTATTACCATCTTAACAAAATGAAGTCTAATCTATGAACAGTTAACAGTGGCAGTTATTAAAATAAATATTCATTTTGGCTTTGTAATTCTATATAAACATATGTCCTCAGAATGTCAATGACAAAAACTGGGATGTTTGTAATATGGTTTTAACTATTTTTGACTCTTTGCTCCTATTCCAACTGCAATTTTCTTGTTGATCCCATGCCAAGGTAAGAAAATAACATATTTTTTGGTTCAAATCAACATTCTGCGAGGTTCAAAGGGCTTTTCTCTAGTTTTACTTAGATAGTAAGTAAAGTTTTTATTTACGTCAACAAAGTACTTAATGCTCCAAGTATATGAAAATGTCCCTTACAATTTGAAAGCAATATTGGGCCAATTGCAATGTGATAATCTGCTCAAGGGTAATTCTGAACCAACTACAGTTTTATAGCAATCACGTCAATCACTGCAGACTTAAGGAACAATATTCACAGACATATGTCTAAGACAAGAGTTCTACTATTTTAAAAGTAGCAGCAAAAACTCCGCCTGGCCACAACTATCAAGAAGGTAGTAATTATAGTTTATCATCTCAACTAACAGGCAATGCTTGTCACTTGCCAAAATCATTTCTACATATTGCAGTAGAAGAATTTTTTCATATTCTCTAGAGATGGGGCCAGCTGACAGATGCTTAGGGTATCCTATAAGAAAACAAAGCCAGTTTCAAACTGACTTCAACAACACTGCAGCAGTGCAGTGCTTCAAGACTTAGACAAAGGCAGCTGATTTCTTGACAGGGTCTATAAAGTCATTTTTTTTTTTTACTTACCAAATGAATAACAAGCTATGATTTAAGAGCACTTAGACTTTTCCTACACTAAATAACATAATAATGAATATGAATAATAATGAAATGAAGAGTCACAAAATCACACATTTAAAATTTAAAATGATATATATATATTTTTCCTCACTGCTTATTTGAATAACTTTGAGACAAATCTGTAAAATCATGACTTTTAAATTTGGAAATAAAGGGGCAAAAATAATCTGATGATGAAGAGCTAGGGAATAAGCAATGAGTATTGAATAGCCACTACATTTCTTCAACTTCAGGCTTGAGAAATTTTAATTATGTGACTTCAAATCCTCATACTTGCCTCCAGAAAACACAATGGTTTGCGAAGCTCTATACTTAATCTTATTGGTAAAATGATTACAATATTTATTTTTAATGCTAAAATAGATATGATCAGTGGCATTATAAGGGAATAAAGCTATGTTGAAATTTACCAGATCTCTTTCTTTTGTTCACATTACACTCCTTTGCTCCCTAATACAGTTTAGCAGGAGGTTCTGTCTTGCCAGCCAGGCAAAGACCTTTAAGAAGTGTGTCCTTTACCTCTTTGATTATCAGAGCAGGGAACGTATCATATGTGGCTCTCACAACAGACAAGTTTAATTACTACAATTTTTAAAAAGCGAACATTTTTAGCAACACTTTCAGGATCACAGGAGCATTTCTGACAGCCAGAATGAACTGGATTTAAACATTACGGTGCTATTTTTAACTTTAAAATCAACACTTACATAAATATTCCCAAACCAATTAGAAGCAGCTGGAAAGTAAAGGTGTTTACATTTAGTTAGCACCAGTGCTCATGATGGTGAGTGCTCACGGGCTGTGTGGAAGGGGCCATGTTCCAGGCGGGACACTCCTCTCTCCAGGGTGATCCTGGTGTTGGCACCAGGCTATCCTTTTGCAGTTCATGGTGGGCATAAATCACTGATTTCGTTCAAGAAAGTGTATTCATGATGTAGCCTCATTAAGAAATACATCTCCAAATAAACTTAACACTCTTGATAAAACTTTTTGGAAGAAAATGTTACCCACGTTCTCATCGCTTCTCCCTAGTCAACCATAGCTATAAAACAATATTAAAAACAGCCTTATAGCTCAGCTTTTCATCTCACAGATGAGAACTGAAATAGATGTCTCATAATCTATAGATGGCTTCCTTTGACTTACAGGTGAAAATATATGGCCTTGATTTTAGCCCCTCTACCATGTATTTAAGCCACATATGAAACCATTTGCCCACAAAATTTTAACTGCAGTTATGTTTCCAAAGCTCAGGTGTGTTTTATAACAAGATTTGTATTCTGAAAAGCCAACTGCAAGTTTCGTTTGAAATTGCACATGAATTTTAGAGAGTAATAGAAAAATTATACAGAGAAGATTTGAATGCCAGGTTACGTGCCTGGTGCTCATACATAAACATCATGTAAATTTTAAAATTAAAATTCTGGGCATAATTTCAGAATATTTGTTTTGACTTTTTAGAACAAGAATATCTGTGCTAGAGTAAAAACAAATTGTATTTGATACGCACACATATGAGATGAACATGCATTTTGGTAGTCAAATACTGTTACTGAAGCTTGACCTAATCCATTTTCTTCATGCCTTAGGCAATGCCTTGTCATGGGAAATATCTCAGCTGGCTTCATAGTTCCCACCCCAAAATATTTCAGTTATAGCAATTTAATATACCTGCAATTTTTCATATAAATAATACATATGTTTATATATTCTATATGTAAAACAAATGCAAATATTATATACAATGTATATTAGATTGTATATCCATATATATGCATATTAATAGAAATTGGCACTGCCTTATAGTAAGCAGTGCAGATCTTCAGAAATCCTAGACAACATTAAGAAAGCCCTGGAAAGAATGGTGCTGACAGGCTAGTCTAGTCCACTCATTTTATAGCTAAGAAACAGACCAAGAAGGGTGAAGTAGCAAGCATTTCAACTTAACTGTGCTAAGGGTAGAGGCAGAATCCAAGATTCTTGATTCTTAATTTGTGTTCTTTCTGTGTACCATGGTAAATAGTTGTTGACTTAATGAATGCTGCTCTTAGTATTTTTTTTTTTTCCTTTTTTCTTTCAATGACTTAAACAAAAACTCTAATAACGTCTTGGATATACTTCACCCATCTTTCAAAGATCTCACAACATTTTCTGTATAACCAGAAGCATATTCACGGCAACCCTAAATAATTTGTAGGCATTCCTATCCAATTCTATACATGGGCATATTGAAGGGGAAAAACTTAATGTCTTGTTCAAAGTGAAACTAAGGGTCAAAAAAAGAACCAAGAATATTTAGAACTCACATGTTCTAAGATTGAAGTTTGTAGGCAAGCATGCTAAACATATTTACCTTGTGATGTCTCTTAGCTGCTGATTTCAGACAAATGTTGTGAGCAAACAATATTATGAAGCTTAAAAAAAGGATTTGTGTGAAAAACTGTCAAGTATTTCATTAATCTAGAGATAAGCTCTACTAACTGCATTTTAAGATAAAGTTATTTTTTGAGAACACAAAGTAGATCAATCTACTAACTAATCTCAAAGCTTTGGCTTCTGAGGTCCGTGTGCACACACATATATACATACACTCACTGCTAAGCAACAGGAGTTACCTTAATGCTTATAGGGTAAACACTGCTGCTGCTGCTGCTGCTAAGTCACTTCAGTCGTGTCCGACTCTGTGTGACCCCATAGACGGAAGCGCACCAGGCTCCCCCTTCCCTGGGATTCTCCAGACAAGAACACTGGAGTGGGTTGCCATTTCCTTCTCCAATGTGTGAAACTGAAAAGTGAAAGTGAAGTTGCTCAGTCGTGTCCGACCCTTAGCGACCCCACGGACTGCAGCCCACCAGGCTCCTTCATCCATGGGATTTTCTAGGCAAGAGTACTGGAGTGGCTTGCCATTGCCTTCTCCCAGGGTAAACACTAGACTGAGTTTAAACAATTCTGGATTTTATACAACACAATGATGTGCTAAGTCGCTTCAGTAGTGTCCAACTCTTTGTGACCCCATGGACTTAGCCCATCAGTCTCTTCTGTCCATGGGATTCTCCATGCAAGAATACTGGAGGGGCTTGCCACGCCTGCCTTAAGGGCATCTTCCCGACCCAGGGATGGAACCTGAGTCTCCTCCGTCTCCTGCATTGGCAGGCAGTTTACCACTAGTACCACCTGGGAAGCCTGGGTGAATACAACACACTGGAAGTCAACAATATTCCAGCTGACAGTCTCGTGCAGTTGTGATACATGAGATGATGCACTGCAAGGGTGCATTCCCATTGACTCTCCACACACTCAGAGTTAGTCACACCTTCTCCTCGTCTGGCTTGTGTTCAAGAGATACTGCCTGGTTTTAACTGCTTTAATAATAGTAAGACAGACCAAATTATGTATTATAGTAAAATTAAGCTTTGCTCTGAAACAAAGGAGAAATAGGTTCCAACAGAAGTTCTCTCATAGTTTTGACTTGTGATGTCACCCAATCTCCTGGCCCTCTCCTTTATTATCTGTAAAATAAAGATAAGAAGATTTCTAAGGTCTATTCCAGGTACAAAATGTCCCAGAACTTAGTAAAGGGACACCACGTAGTCCTTGCTGAAGAAAAATAAAAAATATTCCAACAGATAAAATAAGGGGTGATTATTCATTTGAAAAAATTTATTTGGAAAGCTTCCCTTGAGAAGCAGCCCTCAAGGAGACATTACGTACTTTCTTCACATACTGATTCTGAATAACTTTTGGGGGAAATATATATGACATGCCTCTTGAGAAACCTGTATGCAGGTCAGGAAGCAACAGATAGAACCGGACATGGAACAACAGACTGGTTCCAAATAGCAAAAGGAGTAGGTCAAGATTGTATATCGTCACCCTGCTTATTTAACTTATATGCAGAGTACATCATGAGGGCTGGAAGAAGCATAAGCTGGAATCAAGATTGCCGGGAGAAATATCAATAACCTCAGATATGCAGATGACACCACCCTTATAGCAGAAAGTGAAGAGGAACTAAAAAGCTTCTTGATGAAAATGAAAGAGGAGAGTGAAAAGGTTGGCTTGAAGCTCAGCATTCAGAAAATGAAGATCATGGCATCTGGTCCCATCACTTCATGGGAAATAGATGGGCAAACAGCTGGGAGGGATTGGGGGCGGGAGGAGAAGGGGACAACAGAGAATGAGATGGCTGGATGGCATCACCGACTCGATGGACATGAGTTTGAGTGAACTCCGGGAGTTGGTGATGGACAGGGAGACCTGGTGTGTTGTGATTCATGGGGTCGCAAAGAGTCGGACACGACTGAGCGACTGAACTGAACTGAAAATCTACTTAAAATAAAACTAAAATGCTCCCTCCATACCTCATTCTCTTTATCTTCTTCTATGATTTTTTTCCTGGCTATTTCCTTTCCTCCTTACCATTAACAACTAGCAGAATTAAGAGTTCATTGTTATGATTTTCCAGGATTCTGACTTAGATTTGAGAAGATAATTAAAAAAAATTTTTTAAATGCATAACTTAAACATTTTACCTGCTAGGATTTTGTTGTTACTGTTGTTCATTTGTGTTTGTTTGTTATTTTAGAAAACTATACAGTGACTTTGACTAAACCTCACATCAGGCAGTTAAAACACACTATTATACTTAAAAAAAAAAGTGGGAGGAAGAGAGGAATTGTGTTCTGTTTGTGAGATCTGAGTTGAGCAGCCAGGTTTATTAGTCTTATTTAGGTATCAAAAAGGAAAATCATTACTGATGTCAAGATCAGCATCTGTTGATTCTTCAACCTAACACCAACACCTATGGCTGTGCTGCTTCCTAAGCAAATATATTCATTGAAAAGGCTGTTTTAAAAACCTTAGAACTATGAAAGTTCAGAAGTTCAACAACACAATCCTGCAACCACTATTTTAAGATCCACTGTTTCCTACTCAAACTCAAATAACACATTCCAAAAGTGATAAAAAGAAAACTGGAAAACACACACACACATACATACATACATATTTCAAATACAAGACTGACACAAACATGATTATAATGATCGCTTCAGTTTATAATTGGGCTTCCCTTGTTGCTCAGCTGGTAAAGAATCAGCCTGCAATACAGGAGACCTGGGTTCGATCCCTGGGTTGGGAAGATCCCCTGGAGAAGGGAAAGGCTACCCACTCCAGTATTTTGGTATGGAGCATTCCATGGACTGTGTAGTCCATGGTGTTGCAAAGAGTTGGACACGACTGAGTGACTTTCACTTTCAGTTTATAATTGGATTACTTCCACAACTCAGTTACAGCTAATTTCCCCCTAGCTTTTTGTATTATTGAATCCATCAAAACCTCTTGAGTCCAACCCTTAGGTACACTAAGACAGTGCTGTTCACTCATGAAAAGGTGAAGATCTTGAACAATACGGCACACTCTCCCATGAAGGTCTGCTTCAGATCATGCTCTCATCATTAAACAAGATCGAAGGCATTATAAATATCTCCTTATCTTCCATTTAATCTCTCTCTTGAAACTATAGCACCTTCTCAAATATTTAGAATACAAATCCGTCCAAATGGACAGTTTGATGGCACTAGGGTTTCATTTGTAACTACAAACCATCACCTACAGCTGGCAAATATAAAAAGACTTGAGGGAATTGGGATAATTCAGCAATTACAAAAAATTCTAGCTTAACTGTTTTTCATG
The DNA here is from genome assembly GCF_049115385.1 of Moschus berezovskii. Taxonomy (NCBI): domain Eukaryota; kingdom Metazoa; phylum Chordata; class Mammalia; order Artiodactyla; family Moschidae; genus Moschus; species Moschus berezovskii. Next base: position 43,192,775 of record NC_142461.1, read on the forward strand.
TGGCTGAAATATATTTCAATCAGGTTTGATTCTAGTAAATGTACCTTATGCAATGAAGCAAAGCTATACAAATTCCAGGCTTGGTTAGGAGAGTGTAAAGATAAAAGAACATTTTATTAAAGGAATATTTTTTCAGTTGCACATGCATTTCACTAATGCCAGTACAGGCACACTCCTCTGCCAGTCTGCTTTACAAGTCTTTCCTATGAAAACAGGCTGCAGAAAATCTCGAATCCACAACCAAGTCCATGGAGACTTGTTTTAGGAGGTAGGTAGTAGTAGTGTTAGTCTCTCAGTCATGTCTGACTCTTTGCCACCCCTGCCGGGCTCCTCTGTCCATGGGATTCTTCAGGCAAGAATAATGGAGTGGATTGCCATTCCCTTCTTCAGAGGATCTTCCCTACCCAGGGATCGAACCTGGGCCTTCTGCATTACAGGTAGACTCTTACCATCTGAGCTACAGGAAAGAGGTGGGGAGAGGAGATAAAAGCACAGGGATTTGCATGTATACTTTGTTTAGTAGGAACTTTCCAAAAAATTCTCAAAACCTAGCAAGTCAAAGTTCTGTGTTGAAAAATCTTTTACAATTATCAGATGGAAAACTAAGTTTACAACTTATTTTGGTCCATGAATAAGGCATGTTCAGGGACTCTTTTTTTTTGCCCCAACAGTCTCTAACATGCCTCCTAAGTCTATCTTTCTATAGATCTTTCACTGTCTTCTCATCTAGCCCCTCATCAAAGTCCCCCTACCCTGCCATGGTTTCTCTCCTATGACCTCCATATATCTTTCCACACAATCACTTTGCCATTCACTTTCCCATTCGTGCATTTCACTTTGTGACACATTTATTGGAAGCCTCTGGTTTCAAAAACTATCTCTCTAGCTTATAAGACCTACTGAAAATAAACAATGTGGGGAAGGATTTTTCTCAGACAATCTAAGATGCCCTTGAAGCAATCCCTACCATGACGTGTGTGAAGGACGAAGAACAGCAGGAGAGACATAAGTCCTGTACAGAGAAAAGAAGTCGGGTCATCCGGAGTAGGATGCACCATCTTGGGTTTTAACAGCATGTAGAAGCAGCTCTAAATAAAGTGTGGGGGTATGACCCACGAAGGATAGCCGTAGTCATGGGCAGCAGTCTGGAAAAGGTTTGTTTTATGTTTTGTGCTTTTAGGTGTGGAGATACAACAGAGATTCGGAAGAGATGCTGCAGAAGTTGTCGTTCAGTTTCTAAGCCATGCCCAGCGCTTTGAGACCTCATGGATTGTAACCTGCCAGGCTCCTCTGTCCTCTACTATCTTCTGGAGTTTGCTTAAATTCAGGTCCATTGAGTCAGTGATGCTATCTAACCATCTCTTCCTCTGCTGCTCCCTTCTCCTTTTGCCTTCAATCTTTCTCAGCAGAAGAAAGCTGCAGAAGTAGCTATAACCAAACCAGAATCTCCTCAAGTCATGTGAGGAAACCAACATACATTTCTATTTGAATACAAATGTCTTCTACTTAAAACCGCTTACAGAGTTTGAGGAGTGGGTGGAAACCACTGTCTTAATTAAGAACATTTCACCGACTGAGCCATTAAAAGTTGTCTAGAACACCACTGCTTGCCAGGCAAACATCCATCCATCCTTGAAAATCCTTAGCAGAGTGGGTGCTCTTTCCTAGAACACTGTGCAGACTTAGTTTCCCTCCTCAGGCCACTTATGTGCCACACAGAAGTTCTACAATGGCATTCATCCCAGGGTTAAGTGATGGTTCCTTTACAGGTCTGTCTCCCTTCTTGAGATGAGGAATGTGGAAGGTGTCTTTTCCATCTTTGTATACCTATCATCTAGCACAGGACTGAAATTTGACAAATATTCCACTTCAGAGAGGATTTCACTGGATAAAGAAACCATTTCCCTAGACATTCTTTCCCTTAATGGCTCTTAGGGAACATTTGGTAGACCAAAAAAAAAAAAAAAAGTATATATATATATATATAAGTGTGTGTGTGTTAGTTGCTTAGTCGTGTCCAACTCTTTGCAACCCCACAGACTACAGCCTACCAGGCCCTTCCGTCCATGGGATTCTACAGGCAAGAACACTAGAGTGGGTTGCCATTTCCTTCTCCAAAAGAAACTATAGAAAGAAAGAAAGTGAAGTCGCTCAGTCGTGTCTGACTCTTTGCAACCCCATGGACTATAGCCTACCAGATTCCTCTATCCATGGAATTTTCCAGGCAAGAGTACTGGAGTGGGTTGCCATTTCCTTCTCATATATATATATAGATATATATATGTATGTATGTATCCTAACATTAATGAATCCTGTAAAATGTGCTGAGTCATTATGCATGACTCTGGGCTTTCAGGGAGAGAGGAATGGAAATAAGAAATCAAAGATGAAGATGACACAGTCTTTGCATTCAAAGCTGCAAGCTAGCTAGAATCATCACCAGAGCCATCTCTGGCAAGAGAAATTAAAGCAGAATTGAAAGCTAATCTTTATTTACGGATTGAAATAGCTGAAGTAAAAGAGGAGGCACCACTTTGTACCTGGCTGTTTATGCTTCTTTATATGTGCTTTTATGTACTGATGTGCTCAGTCATGGCTGACTCTTTGCGACCCCATGCACTGTAGCCTGCCAGGTTCCTCTGTCCATGGAATTTTCCAGGCAAGAGTACTGGAGTGGGTTGCCATTTTTTCCTCCAATATGAGCTTTTATATTTTATTTCTTATAATGTAATTCAGAATGACTTGTTATTTATAAAATGCATTTAAACCAATATTTAAAACCATTTAAGTTCTACAATGGCTAGAAGCTTGAGTTTGTTAGGCTTTGGTCAGCTGGGAAAGGAACCCTGTCCTATTGAAACCCTAACATCCTGTACCTCCAGACTGGAAAGTACTGATCATGGCGGGGACCTTCCACCGGAGGCAGGACTGGGAGCAAGGGCCCATCATTGCAGCAAAGCTGTTTTGAAACTTTTGCTCAATATTCCTCTTTTCTTTATGCTTTCTCATTTCATTATATCCAAACTCAGGTCAAGGTAATAAGATTTCTTGGATCAATTGTCTTTTGCCATGTTTTTTCCCTCTTTGAGCATGCTTTATCCTTTAAGAGTATATCCCTTCCTAAATGCCTCAACCCTTCCTTCCCAACAATTTTCAGGAATGCTCTGAAACTCTTACCACAAATTCAGGAATTTCTTCTAGTATTCACTCTGCCACTTTGATTTAAATGAAAACTGACTTTGCCCAGTGAAACCACTTCCTCAGCAGTCCTCTGAAGCAGGACATGCTCATTTCCTTCATGCTGGAAAACCCCATCCTGGAGTTGCTTCTAGATAGAGATGCAATGCTTCCTCCTTTGGAAACTGCCACAACATTCTGCTTACCCATCCCCTGCTCGCTGCCTTCACCCACCAATCTCCAGGCTGGTCCTCCAGCCTTGCTTCTTGCCCCATCATGTCACTTAATATATCTTTTCCTCTCTATGCTGTATCTCTCCCTCTCATCCCAGCTGACTCCCTTTTATATCTTGACTTTACTCAGTACCTTCTCGCTTCTGTTTCAGAAACTAACCAAAAGCAAAAGCAAACATAAGAAGCTAAGGAAGGGTTCTAAGCTAAGTCCTCATTATTTGCCAAAGAGATGTTCTTGAGAATTAAAATATACTAAATGATATGGTTGCTCAGGACTAGTGAACCCACGGATAAAACGGTAATAATTCAGTTCACAAACACTTAAGTCCCCGTTGTTCCAGGCACTGTGTCAAGTGCTAGGGGTAAAATTATATATATTCTTCACCTTAAAGAGCTCATTCAGCGGAGGGAAGAACAGAGAGGCTGGAGAGGAGTGAATAGTGACTGTTTTCTGCACTGTTCCCTTTTACATGCTCCATAATTCAACTCCACTGAACACAGACAGATTCCAACTGCACTGCTAGTCCTTCTCCAACCTCAGCCCCATTCCATGTTCAACAGCAGGTATAAGCCAAAAGACTAACAGAAATTATCTATGCTCCATCTAAAACTGTGTTTCTAAATTTTTTTGATCATTTGTTACCAAGTCACAGTCACCACAAAACTAATGACAATAATGGTTCCCCTCCCAATATAGATGTATATATGTACACACATACAGAGTTCTGCACAAAACGCCAAGGCTTTCTACATTCCTCACTCTTGATATGATCTCAAGGTTAAGAACTGATATTCAGCTGTTAATCCAAGCCCATATCTTTGAGAGAATCATAAGAGATTGGTCCCACAGAAATGATAACACATATTTCCACAGACACATCTTTAAACGGTGATTGCTTTGTACAATGGACAATAAGGAATAGGGAAGGAGGTGGCTGCTACAGATAAAAAACCAGAGTGGACGTAAGGGGATATATTACCAACCACGCTGCTCATCACTTTCCTGAGATCCTCCAGGGAGGGGAAACGTGCAGTACAGACATCCTTTCAAAATCTGTCAGCAAATACTGTGATCTTTTCTGAAGCCTCCTTAACAAGCTAAGTCAGTCCGATACATGAACTTCCTAGTCACATCGTGCTGTGGCAAAATTACAAATTATCACATGCTCTGGACCTTTGGCTTACACGCAGTATGTACGAAATTTCAAATGTTGAATGTGTGTGTGCTAAAGGTCTGATGATCCTTACTAGTACTAGTTCATTTGTCGTCTATTCTGGGCCTGACAAGTTTCAGCCTCTCAGCTTAAATCTCTTCCCCTAACCTCTGATCCAGAAAATTACTACAAGTATGGGGCAAGGTTACATCCTAATTAGATTTCTTAATTCACATTCTTAAAACTGTTCATATTAGCTGGTGATTATTTAATCTAAACGTCATCTCTGGATTAATCTTTGAAACCCATTCAGATTCACCAAATGGGCATAGTTAGTGGAGCAATTCTACAGGACGAGAAATTTAAGCAATAAAAACTGCTAGAGGATGAACTGTTAGATCACTTAAAAGCGCTGATTCCTCTAACAGAAGAGCCATAAACTAGTTTCATAAAGATTTCCCCAAGTCACAGGAAAGACTGGAGTGATGCAGTCCAGGGAGTCCCAAAGAGTCAGACACGACTGACCAACTGAACTGAAGACACAGGACAATTTTTTCAGCACAGAATATGCATCACTACCAACTCTTCCACCTCTGTGTTCACTAGGCCTCAAGAACACGGTACACAGGCTCAGGAAACACTGTGTAATAAATGTCATCTGAAATCCTCATGAAACTGACATGGCTCCCATCATACAAAGTTGGAAGAAAGCAAGCCATTTAGTTCATGCTGGTCTCTGCTTGATTTTTATTTAGTATAGTTCAATTGCTCAGTTGTGTCCGACTCTTTGCCACCCCATGGACCGCAGCATGCCAGGCTTCACTGTCTGTCACCAACTCCCAGAGATTGCTCAAACTCATGTCCAACGAGTCAGAGATGCCATTCAACCATCTCATCCTCTGTCGTCCCCTTCTCCTTTTGACTTCAGCCTTTCTCAACATCAGGGTCTTTTCCAATGAGTCAGTTATCTGCATAAGGCAGCGTAAGTACTGGAGTTTTAGCTTCAGCATCAGTCCTTCCAATGAATATTCAGGACTGATTTCCTTTAGGATTGGCTGGTTGAACTCCTTGCAGTGCTGAGTTTTCTCCAGCACTACAGTTCAAAAGCATCAGTTCTTCAGTGCTCAGCTTTCTTTATAGACCATCTCTCATCCATACATGACTACCGGAAAAACCACAGCTTTGACTAGATGAACCTTGGTTGGCAGAGTAATGTCTCTGTTTTTTCTTATGTTGTCTAGCTTGGTCATAGCTTTTCTTCCAAGGAGCAGTATTCTCAATTTCATGGCTGCAGCCACAATCTGCAGTGATTTTGAAGCCCCCCAAATTAAAGTCTGCTACAAGAGTCTTCTCCAGCACCACAGTTCAAAAGCATCAATTCTTCGGCGATCAGCTTTCTTGACAGTCCAACTCTCACATCCATACATGACCATGGGAAAAACCATAGCCTTGACTAGATGGACCTTTGTTGGCAAAGTAATGTCTCTGCTTTTTAATATACTATCTAGGTTCGTCATAACTTTCCTTCCAAGGAGTAAGCGTCTTTTAATTTCATGGCTGCAATCAGCATCTGCAGTGATTTTGGAGCCCAAAAAATAAAGTCTGACACTGTTTCCACTGTTTTTCCATCTATTTCCCATGAAGTGATGGGACCAGATGCCATGATCTTTATTACTGTGAAGAAAGCTGATTGCCGAAGAATTGATGCTTTTGAACTGTGGTGCTGGAGAAGACTCCTGAGAGTCCCTTGGACTGCAAGGAGATCCAACCAGTCCATTCTAAAGGAGATCAATCCTGGGTGTTCATTGGAAGGACTGATGCTAAAGCTGAAACTGCAATACTTTGGCCACCTCATGCGATGAGTTGACTCACTGGAAAAGACTCTGATGCTGGGAAAGGTTGGGGGCGGGAGGAGACGGGGATGACAGAGAATGAGATGGCTGGATGGCATCACCAACTCGATGGACATGAGTTTGAGTGAACTCCGGGAGTTGGTGATGGACAGGGAGGCCTGGCGTGCTGTGATTCATGGGGTCGCAAAGGGTCGGACACGACTGAGCGAGTGAACTGAACTGAATTGTTTCCACTGTTTCCCCATCTATTTGCCATGAAGTGACGGGACCAGATGCCATGATCTTAGTTTTCTGAATGTTGAGCTTTAAGCCAACTTTTTCACTCTCCTGTTTCATTTTCATCAAGAGGCTTTTTAGTTCTTCTTCACTTTCTGCCATAAGGGTGGTGTCATTTGCATATCTGAGGTTATTGTTATTTCTCCCGGCAATCTTGATTCCAGCTTGTGCTTCATCCAGCCTGTTATTTTGCAAGATGTACTCTGCATGTAAGTTAAATAAGCAGGGTGACAATATAAAGACTTGATGAATTCCTTTCCCAATTTGGAACCAGTCTGTTATTCCATGTCCAGTTCTAACTGTTGCTTCTTGACCTGCATACAGATTTCTCAAGAGGCAGGTCAGGTGGTCTGGTATTCCCATCTCTTTCAGAATTTTCCACTGTCTGTTCTGATCCACACAGTCAAAGATTTTGGTGTAGTCAAAAAAGCAGAAGTAGATGTTTTGCTGGAACTCTCTTGCTTTTTCTATGATCCAACAGATGTTGGCAATTTGATCTCTGGTCTCTCTGACTTTTCTAAATCCAGCTTGAACAACTGGAAGTTCACAGTTCACATACTGTGGAATCCTGGCTTGGAGAATTTTGAGCATTTACTAGCGTGTGAGATGAGTGCAATTGTGCAGTAGTTTGAGCATTCTTTGGCATTGCCTTTCTTTGGGATTGGAATGAAAACTGACCTTTTCCAGTCCTGTGGCCACTGCTGAGTTTTCCAAATTTGTTGACATATTGAGTGCAGCACTTTCACAGCATCACTTTAGGATCTTAAATAGCTCAGCTGAAATTCTATCACCTCCACTAGCTTTGTTCACAGTGATGCTTCCTAAGGCCCACTTGACTTTGCATTTCAGGATTTCTGGGTCTAAGTGAGTGATCACACCATCATGGTTATCTGGGTCATGAAGAACTTTTTTGTATATTTCTTCTGTGTATTGTTGACATCTCTTCTTAATATCATCTGTTTGTGTTAGGTCCATACCATTTCTGTCCTTTCTTGTGTCCATCTTTGCATGAAATATTTCTTTGGTATCTCTAATTTTCTTAAAGAGATTCTAGTCTTTCCCACTCTACTGTTTTCCTCTGTTTCTTTGCATTGATCCAGAGGAAGTCTTTCTTACCTCTCCATGTTATTCTTTGGAACATTTCATTCAAATGGGGATATCTTTCCTTTTCTCCTTTGCCTTTTGCTTCTCTTCTTTTCACAGCTATAGGTAAGGCCTCCTCAGACAACCATTTGGGCTTCTTGCCTTTCTTTTTCTTGGGTATGGTCTTGATCTCTGCCTCCTGTTCAATGTCACGAACCTCTGTCCATAGTTCTTCGGGTACTCTGTCTACCAGATCTAATCCCTCGAATTTACTTGTCACTTCCACTGTATAATCGTAAAGGATTTTATTTAGGTCATACCTGAATGGTCTGGTGTTTTTCCCTACTTTCTTCAATATAAGTCTGAATTTGGCAATAAGGAGTTCATGATCTGAGCTACAGTCAGCTTCTGGTCTTGTTTTGGCTGACTGTATAGAGCTTCTCCATTTTTGGCTGCAAGGAATATAATCAATCTGATTTCAGTATCAACCATCTGGTGATGTCCATGTGTAGAGTCTTCAGTTGTGTTTCTGGAAGAGGGTGTTTGCTGTGACCAGTGCGTTCTCTTGGCAAATTTCTATTAAGCTTTGCCCTGCTTCATTCTGTACTCCAAGGCCAAATTTGTTTGTTACTCCAGGTATCTCTTGACTTCCTCCTTTTGCATTTCAGTCCCCTATAATGAAAAGGACATCTTTTTTGGGTGATAGTTCTAGAAGGTCTTGAAGGTCTTCATGGAACCATTCAACTTCAGCTTCTTCATTGCTACTGATTGGGGCATAGACTTGGATTACTGTGATATTTATTTTTATTATAGCTTATCATGAATGTTTATATTTAGTGAATGAATGAATCAGTGAACAAGCCAGTCCACCTTCCCTGTTATCTGATTGTGAGCCAGACTGTATTCTCATGCCTCTTCCCAAAGAAACATAGGCCAGTGTACTTTTTCATAACTGTATGCAGAAATAACAAGCCAAGGAAAAATTGTACCTTTCTACTGTGTGACTTCTTAACAAAATATAAATTTTTAAATAGCTGTAATATTTGAATGTTCCCTGAACTATATTTTTCTACCATGATGCGTATAGTAGGAAAGAATGGTTTAAAAAGCAACAAGCAGTTACTTTTCAATATATTACAGATCACTTACTCAATTCCACGTTAACACAACAAAACAGAGCCCCAAACAAGAAAGAAGTTTTCTAATGAAAGATTCCCTGGACTTTAACAAAACAGAGTTTCTTCTAATCCAGTTTCTGTTAAGATGTCTGTCACAACACCATCACCCCAGCCCTCAGCCATGCTTAATCAGTGATGAAACCTCACACTTTTAATGAACAACCAGGGTGGCATAGAGAAGTGCATGCTTCCTGACAGATGAGGGTTTTTAAACTGAGTAGTGATGTAAACCTCTCTCTGCTCTTCTTATTACAAGGGAAATACTTCTGCAGTAGCTGAGGACCCTCAGGTGATGTGTCTCTACAAAATACAGCAAATGGCCTATCCACTTGTGAGGCAATCGCAGTAGATTAAAATCACAGCATTTAACAGCTCTTCAGAAGGGAATGGCAACAGGAAACAAAAATAATAGGTTTATGTAATCAAATTATTGATTACTTTTCTGTAGATCACCTTCTTCTAAGGAATGGTCAGATCGCAAATATGATGATAAAGAAAAAGCCTGGTGTTAATTCATTCTTAAAGACAGAAATGCATGCATGCAGAAAGGACAATGGTTAGGATGCTCAATGGATGAAAAAAGAGTATGAACAAAATAATAGACGCAGTCTTACACTCTGCTCCAGTAAATACAGAAGAGAGTCCATGAGACTTCAGGTTCAGATTTGTCATCTCACCCCAAAGAGAAATGCATAGAAATTTGGTGGCTGGTGGGAAATGGACACAAGGGAACCCCCTAATTTTATCCTCCCCTATAATCCCACTGCCAGATTTGAAGTCATTCTTTTCCAGTTTCTTAGGTAGGGCACCTAGTTAATTCCATGATACCACATGGAATGAGTCTAGACCTAGTTTTCTTATTCCAACCTGTAAAGCTGTTGTGATTAGCAACACTTTAAACCTTGAAGAGTTTCTTTGCTTTTTAATGATGTTTTCATTGGTGATATTTTTCCATCTGAAACTCTTTAACATTAACACTGATGAAATGATGACATTCATTTCACATTGATGGCTTTTCAAAATACTACTTTGCACAAACTTTTACTTTTCTCTCTATCTACTATTGGATAAAGCAATGTTCCAATAGATTCTTTATCTCTTTCATTTCTCAAATATTCTCATTACAAATGCCATTTTATGAAATGAGGAGAACCTGCTAAAATATGACCATTTTTGTCCACAGTACTAAAGACAGGAAGAAAAAGAAGAGACAATTTACTCATCAAATGGTCACGGTCAATGACTTTTTAAAAAAAGCTAGTTATGGGATGCCAGGCTTAAAAAAAGTCAAGTTCCATGCCACAGTTCAGACTAAGAACCTCTGTTATTTAATTAGCATTAAAAAAAAAAAAAGGAGCATCTGGTTTACAGAAGGTATATTGTTTGATGGACAAAGAATAGCAGTTTTAATCAATGAAGGAATAAGTTGTGGTTTTTTTTTAAGCTAAAATTTACAGGAAACTAAACAGAGAGTTCAAAATATCATGTTCCAAAATAGACTATTTTCCATCTTCAGTTTGGATGCACTTTTAAGTTCAGACACATTTTATTATTAATAGTCATCAAAGAAGAGTTAAAAAATACAAGAAAAAGAAAAAAGAAAGAAAAGCCTTAATTAATTTTGACAGCAACTGCATTAAAATGAACTGTTAAATAAACTTCTAAAAGTCTTTAAGCAGTGAAAGCTAGAGGAGGGCTGCTAAAAATGCCCGTATCTAAAATCTTAATTTCAATTATCTGCTATATTTACAACTTCATGCTTTACAACATGCCAGAAGGGATGGCTTAGTGGTCTAAGCATATGGTTTTGAACTGCTGTGTTCCTTGAATTACATCATTTAATTCACTCCCAGTCCTTGTAGGGGCTGGATACACAGACAAGTCACAACGATACCTGTGGACTTATTCATCCCAGGCCTTTCACACTGATAGTGGAACCAGGGGCTGATATCTTAAGCTGTTCCTTCTCTTTTGTAACTGCAACAGACCCTACTCTGAATAAAGATTAATCTCTCTCCATAGTTTAGGAATGCCCCCAAAGATCCTCTCTCATGTAGTGAAATAAAGTAGCATTTTTAAAACATGAGAAAAATATATGATAGTCAAATTACAGTCATAGCAACTAAAGTTTTCAAAACTGGAACAAAATTGCTGCAAAGGCAATTCAAACCATGTAGAACTAGGTGCCACCGGATATCTTGGTCTCTGAGGAAATATAAAGAAAAGCCTCTGTGATTGCTCCCATGTAGACCATGTTTTTACTGCCTGTTCTCTCATATTCTATGTGCATTTTTCATGGAAAATTAAAAGGTCACAAGAGAGCCCACATAGAATGCTCCTGTCATGCAAACATGCCTGCACTATGTGGGTTTCTAAAGAGCTATACTTTAAAACCTATTTGGTAAAATGTATTCTTTCTGTAATATTTATTGTCACCTGGGGGAAAACATTAGTAGGTCTTATTGAAGTCTTCACTAAAATAGCAAATTAACTGAGGTTAGAAATGCCATAATTAATTAGACCAGCTCTTCTTCACTTGAAGTCCAGAACCATTACCAAGTGACAGTAACCTGCCCTTACCAATAAAGCTATATGGCTAATAAAGCAGTATGTTCTGTGTTAAAACAGCATCATCACAAGTTGTACAGTTATCACACTTGACCTTCTACTGTTTTCAGAATTCCACATTCTTTTTTGGAATGAACAATTCTGACCAAATATAGTACAAATAGAACATGGAAAAATAAACTTAATACTGAAATATCAGTAAAGACTTTAGAGTCAATAATTTGATAGAAAACACTTCAGATAAAGTGTGCATTATGCTTGACATGAAATTTAAGATGAAAATTCAAAGATGTGAAAATACCAATGACTATTGTTTAAAATATGTAAATGTCAAGGGAAGAAATGAATGATAAGTGCAGACACTAGTAATTTAAAGTGAAAAAAAATCATGTCATGGATAATTTACAAGATACATGAAATAATCTTTTCTAGTGGCAATGAGTTTGAAGTCAGCCAGAAAGAAAAACACCAATACAGTATACTAAAGCATATATATGGAATTTAGAAAGATGATAATGATAACCCTGTATAGTAGACAGCAAAAGAGACACAGATGTATAGAACAGTCTTTTGGACTCTGTGGGAGAGGGCGAGGGTAGGATGATTTGGGAGAATGGCATTAAAACATGTACATTATCATATGTGAAACGAATCGCCAGTCCAAGTTCGATGTATGATTCAGGATGCTCGGGGCTGGTGTACTGGGATGAACCAGAGGGATGGGATGGGGAGGGAGGTGGGAGCGGTCCAAGAAGGGGAACATATATACACCCGGGGTAGATTCATGTCAATGTATGGCAAAACCAATACAATAATGTAAAGTAATTAGCCTCCAATTAAAATAAATAAATTAAAAAATATAAAAAAAAATAAAAGAGAAATAGACTTAATCTATGGATAAAATACTTTGTTTCAATAATAATACATTCTTTAACTTTAGGAAAAAAGTTCTAAAGATTTTTTTTAATGAAAGAATAATTCAAAGCAGAGATTCTTGATTTAAAAAATAAAATCCAACTATAATCTTCCATAAGAGAAATATCTAAAACATCACAAAACTGAAATATTTAAAATAAAATGGCAGAAATATATATTAGTAGGTACTGGGTTAAAACAAACAAAAAGCAGTAACTTGTAATACAGCTGTCTTAAATACAAAATGGAATAGGCGAACAAATAATAGGGAGTTAAAAAGCGATTAATTACATAATCACAAAAAGAACAATCCAGAAAAAATGTAATAATTATCAACCTATGTACTCAACAACACAGCGTCTTTGTATAAAAGATGGTGAGAAATTCACAAATCCACTATCATAATCAGAGATTAGTTCACTTTTCTCAATAACTGATGGCTATTGCAAATGAGAGGATAAATGATATTTAACTTCGACAGCTGGAAAGTTTGGTATCATGTACAAATGGACATAAATGGGCATCTGACAAACTTTTTTAAGGAAATGAAGACATATAAAGAACATATATGTAAAGCAGCATGCAAAGGAAAAAAAAACCTGAAATTTTCCATGACATAGTATAACCTAAATAAATCCCCAAAGCTGATAAAAACACACCTTATGTTCTGACCACAGTGTGACTAATAAGTTAAAATAGCAACAACAATCAAAAAAAGAAAATCAAAATATAAGAAAACTAAAAACAAACAAAAAACCTCTACCCATATATTAGGAAAAGAACTTTTAAAAGGCTCTATCTAAATAACACTAAATCAAACCACAAATCACAATGGAAAGTTCAAGTACAATCATATGACTTCTAGAAAGTACATAATTTTTAATAAGTTGAGCATTTATTTTAATAAAGAAATTCCACAACAGATGGTAAAAATATCACATGAAAATATAATGGAAGATTTTACAGAGAAGAGATAAGGACATTGTATAGCCTAGATGCCATGTTCCTGACCACGTGATTCAAGTAGGTAGTACAGCCCCACTTATGGAATATTCTTGCCAAAATAACTGATCCTGAATCTAATCATAACATTTAACCACAGAAAACTCAGGGAATGAAAAACAACCTAAATGAATCTACAAGGCTGCTGCCGTTGCTGCTAAGTCACTTCAGTCGTGTCCAACTCTGTGTGACCCCATAGACGGCAGCCCACCAGGCTCCCCCGTCCCTGGGATTCTCCAGGCAAGAACACTGGAGTGGGTTGCCATTTCCTTCTCCAATGTGTGAAAGTGAAAAGTGAAAGTGAAGTCGCTCAGTCACGTCCGACTCTTCGTGACCCCATGGACTGCAGCCTACCAGGCTCCTCCGTCCATGGGATTTTCTAGGCAAGAGTACTGGAGTGGCTTGCCATTGCCTTCTCCGAAGAATCTATAGCGATCAATACAAAGAAATAGAAGAAAACAATAGAATGGGAAAGACTAGAGATCTCTCCAAGAACATTAGAGATACCAAGGGAACATTTCATGCAAAGATGGGCTCAATAAAGGACAGAAATGGTATGGACCTAACAGAAGCAGAGGATATTAAGAAGAGGTGGCAAGAAAATACAGAAGATCTGTACAAAAAAGATCTTCACAACTCAGATAATCACCATGGTGGGACCACACACTTACAGCCAGACATCATGGAATGTGAAGTCAAGTGGGCCTTAGGAAGCAACAGTCTGAACAAAGCTAGTGGAGGTGATGGAATTCCAGTTGAGCTATTTCAAATCCTGAAAGATGATGCTGTGAAAGTGCTGCACTCAATATGCCAGCAAATTTGGAAAACTCAGCAATGGCCACAGGACTGGAAAAGGTCAATTTCATTCCTATCCCAAAGAAAGGCAATGCCAAAGAATGCTCAAACTACTGCACAATTGCACTCTTCTCTGTTCAGTCACTCAGTTGTGTCCAGCTCTTTGCGACCCCATGAATTGCAACACGCCAGGCCTCCCTGTCCATCATCAACTCCCAGAGTTCACCCAAACTTATGTGAAACTAGCTGGTGATGCCATTCAGCCATTTCATCCTCCGTCGTCCCCTTTTCCTCCTGCCCTCAATCCCTCCCAGCATCAGGGACTTTTACAATGAGTCAACTCTTTGCATGAGTTGGCCAAAGTGTTGGAGTTTGAGCCTCAGCATCAGTCCTTCCAATGAACACTCAGGACTAGTCTCCTATAGGATGGACTGGTTGGCACTCATCTCACACACTAATAAAGTAATGCTCAAAATTCTCCTAGCCAGGTTTCAGCAATATGTGAACCGTGAACTTCCAGATAATCAATCTGGTTTTAGAAAAGGCAGAGGAATCAGAGAACAAATTGCCAACATCTGCTGGATCATCAAAAAAGCAAGAGAGTTCCAGAAAAACATCTATTTCTGCTTTATTGACTATGACAAAGCCATTGACTGTGTGGATCACAATGAACTGTGGAAAATTCTGAAAGAGATGGGAATACCAGACCACCAGACCTGCCTCTTGAGAAACATATATGCAGGTCAGGAAGCAAGAGTTAGAAAAGGACATGTAACAACAGATGGGTTCCAAATAGGAAAAGGAGTATTTCGAGGCTGCATATTGTCACCCTGCTTATTTAGCTTGTAGGCAGAGAACATCATGAGAAACACTGGGCTGGAAGAAGCACAAGCTGGAATCAAGATTGCCTGGAGAAATATCAATAACCTCAGATATGCAGATGACACCACCCTTATGGCAGAATGTGAAGAAGAACTAAAAAGCCTCTTGATGAAGTGAAAGAAGCTAGTGAAAATGCTGGCTTATAGCTCAACATTCAGGAAACTAAGATCATGGCATCTGGTCCCATCACTTCATGGCAAATAGACGGGGAAACAGTGGAAACAGTGGCTGACTTTATTTTTGTGGCCTCCAAAATCACTGCAGATGGTGATTGCAGCCATGAAATTAAAAGACACTTACTCCTTGGAAAGAAAGTTATGACCAACCTTGACAGCATATTAAAAAGCAGAGACATTACTTTGCCAATGAAGGTCTGTCTAGTCAAGGCTATGATTTTTCCAGTGGTTATGCATGGATGTGAAAGTTGGACTATAAAGAAAGCTGAGCACCAAAGAAATGATGCTTTTGAACTGTGGTGTTGGAGAAGACTCTTGAGAGTCCCTTGGACTGCAAGGAGACCCAACTACTCCGTCCTAAAAGAGATCAGTCCTGGGTTTTCATTGGAAGGACTGATGTTGAAAATGAACCTCCAATACTTTGGCTACCTGATGTGAAGAGTTGACTCATTTGAAAAGACCGTGATGCTGGGAAAGATTGATGGCAGGAGGAGAAGGGGACAACACAGGATGAGATGGTTGGATGGCATCATCAATTCAATGGATATGAGTTTGGATAGACTCCAGGAGTTGATGGACAAGGAGGCCGGGTGTGCTGCAGTTCATGGGGTCGCAAAGAATCGGACATGACTGAGTGACTGAACTGAACTGAAGAAAAAGTTAGGTGTAACATCATACTTAATATCAAAAGACTGAATGCTTTCTACCAAAGATTGGGAATATGACAGAAGTATCTGTTTTCACTTCTATTTAATGTTGTAGCCAATGCAGTCAGGCAAGAAAAGGACATAAAAGCACAGATACTGGAAAGGAGTAAGTAAAGTTATCATATTTCTTTAAAAATGATAAATGATTCTGGGTAAAATCTGTGTAAATAGATGAAAATGTGCCTCTGATTTATACTACAGAAAAAATAAATTTCAAGTACTTTATATAAATTTTAAAATGAATGACAAAAATAATAAAGTTTCTCAAGATTAACAAAAAAGAATATGTCCACATTGTGGGGATAGAAAAAGACATATTAAACATGACACAAAAGCAATATCCATAATGGGAAATACAGGTAATTTCAGTCAGTTCAGCCGCTCAGTCGTGTCTGACTTTGTGACCCCATGAATCGCAGCACGCCAGGCCTCCCTGTCCATTACCAATTCCCGGAGTTCACGCAAACTCATGTGCCTCAAGTCGGTGATGCCATCCAGCCATCTCATCCTCTGTCATCCCCATCTCCTCCTGCCCCCAATCTCTCCCAGCATCAGGGTCTTTTCACATCAGGTGGCCAAAGTACTGGAGCTTCAGCCTCAGCATCAGTCCTACCAATGAACACCCAGGACTGGTCTCCTTTAGGATGGACTGGTTGGATCTCTTTGCAGTCCAAGGAACTTGCAAGAGTCTTCTCCAGCACAACAGTTCAAAAGTATCAATTCTTTGGCACTCAGCTTTCTTCACAGTCCAACTCTCACATCCATACATGACTACTGAAAAACCATAGCCTTGACTAGATGGACCTTTGTTGGCAAAGTAATATCTCTGCTTTTTTAATATGCTATCTAGGTTGGTCATAACTTTCCTTCCAAGGAGTAAGCGTCTTTTAACTTCAGGGCTGCAATCACCATCTGCAGTGATTTTGGAGCCCCAAAAAATAAAGTCTGACACTGTTTCCCGTGTTTTCCCATCTATTTCCCATGAAGTGATGGGACCAGATGCCATGATCTTAGTTTTCTGAATGTTGAACTTTAAGCCAACATTTTCACACTCTTCTTTCACTTTCATCAAGAGGCCTTTGAGTTCCTCTTCACTTTCTGCCATAAGGGTGGTGTCATCTGCATATCTGAGGTTATTGATATTTCTCCAGGCAATCTTGATTCCAGTTTGTGCTTCTTCCAGCCCAGTGTTTCTCATGATGTACTCTGCATATAAGTTAAATAAGCAGGGTAATGATACACAGCCTTGACGCACTCCTTTTCCTATTTGGAACCAGTCTGTGTTGGACTACATTAAAAATAATTTCATCAAAAGACACTACAGAGAGAGTGAAAAAAGCAATCTATAAATAGACATTTGCAACACTCATTTTCAATAAAAGGACTCTTAAAATGTGAAAACATAAAATATATATATCCATGTGCAAAACAGATAGCTAGTGCGAAGCTGCTATATAGCACAAGGAGCTCAGTCCTTGTAATGGACTTGTATAGCTCAGTCCTCTGTAATGACAGAGGGGTGGGTGGAGGTGGGATGAGAGGGACGCTCAAGAAGGAGGGGATATATATATGTTTGTGTGTCAGCTCAGTTGCTTCAGTCTTGTCAGACTCTTTGCGTCCCTACGTAGCCCACCATGCTCAGTATGGCGATACAAGAATGTTCATAGAAGCATTGTTAATAATAGTCTCAAAGTGGAAATAATCAAAATATCTATCAACAGTAGAATGGATAAAGAATTTTCAGAGAAAAATAATATGGAGTCAGAAAGATGAATCAAGGAAAATTTAAGTAAGAGAAAAACTTCGAATTCCTTTACGTAACATAATAAGGATTAGAATATTGCCTAGGGTAGATAAATCAAGAAACTGATGTTTAAGTGTACTATTTAAAGCTATAACGGCAACTATTAGTCAAAAAATCACTATTAACCTGAAAATTATATGTAACCATCAGGATGTAGAGGAAGTGAATGAGAAGCGGTAGGTGAATGTCAGTGCGTGAAATCCTTCATCTGTGATGGTAAGTAGTCAAGAGCAGACATTATGTAACACTGACAAATCAATAGCGGGGTATATATACATATATATAATCGATTACATATATATGTATATATAATGAAGAGGGAGCCATACATATTCTATTTAATTTAAATGTTTCCTGTGGTGATTAGGACTGAATATGAGGCAGGGAGGCCACTATTTCATTTTACTTCATTTTTTTGTATTGTTTTAAGCACATGCATGTGTTACTTTTATAATATAAATACCAGGAAATATACACAAACTAAGTAAAGGCCTCTGAGCAAAGGCTTGAGGAGTTTTAGCTCTCTTGATACAACTCAGCGAATTGAGCTTACTGGTAAATGGTGGCAGCAAGGTACAAAATCTCACAGTATACTAGAATACAAACTTGGACAATTGCCTGTGATTTTATAATTTGATGAGAATTAAACTTTATAGCACATTAACTTTCACTAGCATAATCCAATTAAATGTTTTTGTTTTGAAATATGAATTTATGATTTATATTTTCAACACATAATAACCAATGTTTAATTAGAAGAATATATTACTAATTTGTAAAGACTGACTCATGAGGTATTCATATAATGGGTTTAGCTATGAGGCAAAATAATTTTTAAAAATCATGATTATCTTTTGGAATATATAATATTGTATAAGAAGAGATTTAAGTAATTTAATGAATTCACTTTTCTGGTTACTATTATTGCATGACAAATTATACCAAAATTGAATGCTATAAAACAATATGTACACTTGTTTACATATGTATGTTTCACAGGTCCCTAGGTCAGGAATTCTGAAGAGTTAAGCTGTCATCTCTCACATGGAGTCTCTTGCAAATCTGCTGTCAGATCTAGGCAAAAGGGGCTATCAAGGCTGCACAAGTCTGTAGCCATTCAAGATGGCAGACTCACTGGCTGGTAATGATGTGACCTAGGCACTGGAAGCTCTGCTATGAGTTTGAACCAGAGTGCCTACATATGGTCTTTCCAGCTTAGGTGGTATGGATAAAGACTGTTGCTGGTCGTATCAGTAAACAGGATCCTGTACCCATCAAGCCATTAGCCACTGCAGCCACCCTAGGGGTGTACTCTGAGTAGATTCAGGATGGAGAAAAGCAGGATACCAGCTCCAGACAGGTAACGTGCATATCAAAGGAATGATTTACTTAAAAGCTTTTTCTGCATCTATTGAGACAATCATATAATTTTTATTCTTCAAATTGTTGATGTGGTATCTCACACAGATTGATTTGTGGTGGGAATGCAAATTGGTACAGCCACTATGGAGAATAGTATGGAAACTCCTTAAAAAAACTAAAAACAGATCTATCTATGATCCTGCAATGACACTTCTAGGCATATATCTAGAAAAAAACATGGTCTGAATACATCCTAAAATTCATTGTGGCACTGTTTACATTAGCCAAGATATGGAAGCAACCTAAATGTTCATCAATAGAGGAATGGATAAAAGATAATTAGCGAGTTTAGAATTGACATGTATTTATTTAAAATGGATAGCCAACAAGGAATACAGTGCGAGGAACTCTACTTAATATTCTGTAACAACCATGGGAAAAAAATTTGAAAAAGAATAAATACACGTATATGTATGACTGAATCACTTTTCTTTTACCTGAAACTATCACAACATTGTTAATCAACTATACTCCAATATAAAATAAAAAGTTAAAAAAATAATATCGGACTACCATGGTGGTACAGTTGATAGAAATCTGCCTGCCAGTGTAGGGGTCACAGGTTTGACTTCCTGGTCCAGGAAGATTCCACATGCCGCCGCACAGCTGGGCCCAGGCACCACAACGACTGATCCTACACTTTAGAGCCACAATTACACAAGTCTCAACTGCTGAGCCCTCACACCACAACTAGTGAAGCTCGTGTGCCTGCGGCCTGTGTTTCACAAGAGAAGCCACTGAAACTGAGAAACCAGCTCGCCGTAAGGAAAAGCAGCACCCACCCACCGCAACCAGAGAAAAGTCCATGTAACAACAAAGGCCTAGTGCAGCAATAAATAAATTAAACAAACAAAATAAAACACATGCACAACATATCAAAGAGTTGATTTCAATGAGTCCAGACTCTTGTATCTTCTCATACACATAAAAGTGCTAAATACATTTACTTGATGTGTCTAATTTTATTAACAGTAATCTTTTGGTGTTCTATCTGGGTTTTTTTTTTATTACTATCATTATTATTATTTTTTTTTTGCAGAAATTCCTACAAACCCTGGCTCCACCCTAACCCCTTCAGAACAGTCCCTCAGAGCAATATGAGAAGCTATATCTGAGGCTTAGGTCCTCAGAATGTCCACCAAATAAAGTATAATTCTCAACTTTTAGGTTGCGCATTTTTTCAGTCATCAGTGGAACTGGAATAATAGAACTTCTCACATGGCAGTTAGCTTCCTCCAGAATGAGTTACCCTAAGGAAACAGGTAGAAGCTGTGCAGCCTTTTATGACCTAGTCTCAGAAGCCACACAAAGGCTGCTGATGCTCTTAGTTACAACTGAGTCACTCATGTCAGTCCAGATTGATAGAGAGGGCAGACAGACTCCTGCTCTGAATGGAAGGAGTGCCAAAGACTTGATATACATGTTTTACAATCGCCACACTATTCAATGAACAGTAAATGCAAATTTCAGCAAAATCATACAATTTCAATGTAATGAAGTCACATTTACTTTGAATTTCTACCTTAGCAGAATACTCTTACGAACCATATAAATTAAATGATATTCACTGAATGAAGGAGTAAAGAGAATTACTAAGAAAAAGTGTCTCCTTGATACATCTTTAGACAAGAACTATTCTCATCTGAAAACATAAAAGGAAAATTGTGTAATCAATAAAAATCATGGAGAATGATGAAGCAGTAGCCACTGAACTTAAAAATACTAAATTGCCCTGTCACATTGAATAAAAGGAGCAAAGTTAAATTATGAAGACAAGATCAGAATTTTTGATGCCTTAACTTGCTTACTAAGATTCTCATGGTTTCTAATTAGTTTAAGTTAAACATTTAGCCATAGAAAAAGCATTGTTTCCTATATAAACTATATGCCATTCTTAATTGCATAAAATGCCTTTTTGGAAAGCCATGTATGTTATACATATATTAATTAATTCTCTGGGATTAAAATCTCAATGAAGTTATTTCTAATTGTTAAGCCAAGTATCAGAGGGTAGAACTTTAATGATTAGATGAGCTTAATTTGTGAGAAATGCAAATAACTACTTTCCACTAAAAGAGAATTGGAACAAGTTATATGTCCTACTAGTTAGGTACTTCTGAACTCCCACCACTAAAATTTCTACGGCCAACTGTCTTTCATGTTTAAATAAGAATATAGGAAGCTGTGAAGATGGTTAGTAACAATGTGGGTATTTAACAGAACAATCTCTTTTAGTAAATGTTATTACTTAATACTCCTATTTTCTATAAATGAACAAGCTTCTCTGTTACTATTATTTCTCAATCACCTCTAACATTCATTCTCTAAGAGATCTTAGAGCTGGTTTCAATTTATTTGGAAATCATTTAACATTTGATTAAGAAAAATATTTGAATGTTAGAGGGGATGCTTCCTCTTTCTTGACTTCTTCAAGTAAGAGCAATCACACAACTAGAGAATGATAAACAAAGGCACATCGTTGGCTGCCTCTAATGTCAAGACTGCCTACAAACTGTTATAAAATATTAAGAGTATTATGCAAGATGGTATATCCTTTATTTCTGGTTCTTATAAAAAAGGGTTCGGGAGGCAGAAGAGACATAAAAATTTAGTCTTGAGACATGGAATTTAAAAATTCAGAAGGAGGTTGCCTGACATCCTAAACTAAAAAATAAGCAAAACAAGACCAAAAACCATATTGCAATTTGCTCCAGGTCCCAAAAGAAGCAAAACTCCAGATTCCTATGCCTTTTTAAGCACAATGATTTTAGACATTTCTCAGAAATAACATACGCTTTCTTCTCTTTCTTCCTACTCATGTGTCAACTAAATCTAAATATTTAAAACTGAGCAAACAAAACTTAGTAATTCTTAACTAAATTCTTAGTAAACTTAATTAAATCATGTACAATTGTCTGGCTAGATTTAGAGTTTTCTTCTGTTGCTATAAGATTGGTATTTCTAATATTCCTCACAATGTCTTCTGTGGGTTATTAGTGCTTGCAACAGGGGTCTATGGTAAAATAAACTTGGCAAACACTAAATTACACAAAGTTATTTACATAGTGCCTCTCAGAAACTTTAATTTGCTATATTTTGAGCATGCATGGAGAGGATACAGTATATATCATTTCCCAGTTTTACTCGACTTGGGATCATCTAGAAGACTCCCAGATGTACAAACAGAGATATTCCTTTGCCAAAAAGAGATCCATATAGTAAAGGCTACGGTCTTTCCAGTAGTCATGCACAGATGAAAGAGTTGGACCATAAAGTCTGGTCAATGAAGAATCAATGCTTTTGAATTGTGGTGCTGGGGAAGACTCTTGAGAGTCTCTTGGACAGCAAGAAGATCAAACCAGTCAATCCTAAAAGAAATCAACCTTGAATATTCATTGGAAGGACTGATGCTAAAGTTGAAGCTCCCATGCTTTTGCCGCCTGACTGGAAGAGCCGACTCACTGGAAAAGACCCTGATGCTAGGAAAGATGGAAGGCAGGAGAAGGGGATGACAGAGGATGAGATGGTTGGATGGCATCACCAATTTAATGAATATGAATTTGGGCAAACTCCAGGAGATGATGAGGGACAGGGAGGCCTGGCATGTGGCAGTCCATGGGATTGCAAAGAGTTAGACATGACTTGTGACTGAACAACATAAAGACTAGAAATATGTGGAACACAGTTTGGGGAAACCTAAACTACATTTGTTTCTAGTTTATATATTGTTATCTCTGAATTATAACAATTATTGAACTGAAAATAGTACAGAATCCAATCTAGAGTTCTCTTAGATTATGGTTCCAAATATGTAAAAGGTAAATTATCATAAGATACAATTTATTAAAATTAAATTGTAAGATTGCAAATTAACATAAGATATAATTTATTAAAATTAAATTGTAAAATGCTTAAAATCTTGCATGCTAGGCTTCAGCATTATGAGAACCAAGAACATCCAGATGTCCAAGCTGGAAAAGGAAGAGGAACCAGAGAACAAATTGTCTACATTTGTTGGATCATAGAGAAAGTAAGAGAATTCCAGCAAAACATCTACCTCTGTTCCATCGACTATGCTAAAGCCTTTGACTATGTAGTTTGATCCCTGGGTTTGGAAGATCCCTTGGAGAAGGGAAAGGCTACCTACTCTAGTATTCTGGTCTGGAGAACCCCATGGACTCTGTAGTCTGTGCGACTGCAAAGAGTCAGACATGATTGAGTGATCTTCACTTTCACTTTCATGTGGATAAAAACAAACTGTGGAAAGCTCTTAAGGAGTCTGGAATACCACACCATCTTACCTGTCTCCTGAGAAACCTGTATGTAAGTTAAGAAGAAACAATTAGAACCCTGTATGGAACAACTGATTGGTTCAAGATTTAAAAAGGAATACAACAGGGCTGTTTGCGGTCACTCTGCTTGTTTAACCTATATGCTGAGCACATCATGAAAAATGCCAGGCTGAATGAGTTACAAGGTGGGATCAAGATAGGCAGGAGAAACATCAACAATTTCAGATATGTGGGTGATATCTCTCTAATGGCAGAAAGCAAAGAGGAATTAAAGAGTCTCTTGATGAAGGTGAAGGAGGAGAGTGAAAGAGTTGGCTTAAAACTAAATATTGAAAAAACTAAGATCATGGCATCTGGTGCCATTCAGTTCAGTTCACTTCAGTTTAGTTCAGTCACTCAGTCGTGTCTGGCTCTTTGCAACCCCATGAATCACAGCACGCCAGACCTCCCTGTCCATCACCAACTCCCGGAGTTCACTCAAACTCATGTCCATCGAGTCGGTGATGCCATCCAGCCATCTCATTCTCTGTTGTCCCCTTCTCATCCAGGCTCCAATCCCTCCCAGCATCAGAGTCTTTTCCAGTGAGTCAACTCGTCGCATGAGGTGGCCAAAGTACTGGAGTTTCAGCTTTAGTATCAGTCCTTCCAATCAGGACTAATCTCCTTTAGAATGGACTGGTTGGATCTTCTTGCAGTCCAAGGGACTCTCAAGAGTCTTCTCCAATACCACAGTTCAAAAGCATCAATTCTTCGGTGATCAGCTTTCTTCACAGCCCAACTCTCATATCCACTACTTCATGGCAAATAGAAAGGTAAAAGGTGGAAGTATGACAGATATTCTCTTTTTGGGTTCTAAAATCACTGTGGATGGTGACTGCAGCCATGAAGTAAGAAGACAATTGCTTCTTGGCAAGAAAGCTATGACAAATCTAGACAGTGTGCTGAAAAGCAGAGGCATTACTCTGCTGACAAATGTCTGCATAGTCAAGGCTATGGTCTTCCCAGTTGTCACATATGGTTTTGTTAGCTGGACTGTAAAGAAGGCAGGGTGCCAAAGAATTGATGCCTTTGGATTGTAGTGCTGAAGAAGACTCCTGAAAGTTCCTTGGATAGCAAGGCAATCAATAGAGTAATCTTAAGAGAAATCAACCCTGAATACTCACTGGAAGGATTGATGCTGAAGCTGAAGCTTCAGTATTTTGGTCATCTGATGCAAACAGCTGACTCATTGGAAAAGTTCCTGACGCTGGGAAAGATTGAGGGCAGAAGGATAAGAGGGTGTCAAGGATAAGATGGCTAGCTGGCATCAAGGATGCAACAGGCATGGAACTTGGGCAAACTTCAGGAGATGGTGAGGGACAGAGAGGCCTGGTGTGCTGCAGAGCATGAAGTCACAAAGAGTTGCACACGATTGGGTGACTGAACAACAACAGCAATTTATTAGCCAATAGTTTTATATGTTCTTGATGCCAGTCAATAAATTGGAATTGCTAATGCACTAGTGACCAATTCTTTTGATTGACTTCCTTTGTTAGTTGCATGATTCTATTCATATGCTACACGAATTAGCCCTCTAAGATTGCTATTAACCATACAGCTTTACATCTATACTGCATAACAGGGTTACTCAGAATCTTATTTGAAGGTCATATTTAAAATTTTTAGCTTCTTCGTTTCCCTTTTTAAAATGTTATAAGACAATTACAAACAGAACCATCCAGTGTTACAAAATTAGGTAAAATCAAAGGTTTAAAAAAAATTCTCTCATAAAATACAGGATATTTTAAAATTAATTGCTCTTATTCAAAAACATTTAAATATTATATATAACAAACTACATAACTTTTTTTTAATTTTATTTAATTTTTTTTTCTTTTTTATTTTTTTTAAAGGGAGTTTATTTCATTATTCACTGTTTATTGTTTTTTTTTAATTTATTTTTTTTATTTTACAATATTATATTGGTTGGTTTTGCCCTACATTGACATGAATTCGCCCCAGGTGTACATAAGTTCCCCCTCCTGAACCCCCCTCTCACCTCCCTCCTCCCTTTATCCTCCCTCTGGGTCATCCCCGCACACCAGCCCCGAGTATCCTGTAACATGCGTTGACCCTGAACTGCTGATTCGTTTCACATATGACAACATACATGTTTCAATGTCATTCTCTCAAATCATCCCACCCTCACCCTCTCCCACAAAGTCCCAAAGACTGTTCGATACAACTGTGTCTCTTTTGCTGTCTCGTATACAGGATTATATTTCCATCTTTCTAAATTCCATATATATGTGTTAGTATACTGTATTGGTGCGTTTCTTTCTGTCTTACTTCACTCTGTATAATAGGCTCCAGTTTCATCCACCTCATTAGTACTGATTCAAATGCATTCTTTTTAATGGCTGAGTAATACTCCATTGTGTATATGTACCAAAGCTTTCTTATCCATTCGTCTGCAGATGGACATCTAGGTTGCTTCTACGTCCTGGCTATTATAAACAGTGCTGCGATGAACATTGGAGTACATGTGTCTCTTTCAATTCTGGTTTCCTCGGTGTGTATGCCCAGAAGTGCGATTGCTGGATCATATGGCAGTTCTATTTCCAGTTTTTTGAGGAATCTCCACACTGCTCTCCATAGTGGCTGTACTAGTTTGCATTCCCACCAACAGTGTAAGAGGGTTCCCTTCTCTCCACACCCTCTCCAGCATTTATTGCATGTAGAGTTTTGGATAGCAGCCATTCTGACTGGTGTGAAATGGTATCTCATTGTGGTTTTGATTTGCATCTCTCTGATTATGAGGGATGTTGAGCATTTTTTCATGTGTTTGTTAGCCATCTTTATGTCTTCTTTGGAGAAATGTCTGTTTAGTTCTTTGGCCCATTTTTTGATTGGGTCATTTATTTTTCTGGAATTGAGCTGCAGGAGCTGCTTGTATATTTTGGAGATTAATCCTTTATCAGTTGCTTCATTTGCTATTATTTTCTCCCATTCTGAAGGCTGTCTTTTCACCTTGCTTATAGTTTCCTTTGCTGTGCAGAAGCTTTTGATTTTAATTAGGTCCCATTTGTTTATTTTTGCTTTTATTTCCAATATTCTGGGAGGTGAGTCTTGGAGGATCCTGCTGTGATTTATGTCGGAGAGTGTTTTGCCTACGTTCTCCTCTAGGAGTTTTATAGTTTCTGGTCTTACATTTAGCTCTCTAATCCATTTGGAGTTTATTTTGGTGTATGGTGTTAGGAAGTGTTCTAGTTTCATTCTTTTACAAGTGGCTGACCAGTTTTCCCAGCACCACTTGTTAAAGAGACTGTCTTTTCTCCATTGTACATTCTTGCCTCCTTTGTCAAAGATAAGGTGTCCATAGGTGCGTGGATTCATCTCTGGGCTTTCTATTTTGTTCCATTGATCTATATTTCTGTCTTTATGCCAGTACCATACTGTCTTGATGACTGTGGCTTTGTAGTAGAGCCTGAAGTCTGGCAGGTTAATTCCCCCAGTTCCATTCTTCTTCCTCAAGATTGCTTTGGCTATTCGAGGTTTTTTGTATTTCCATACAAATTGTGAGATTATTTGTTCTAGTTCCGTGAAAAATATTGTTGGTAGCTTGATAGGGATTGCAAACTTTTTAGTTAAAAAATATAAGTAGTTGTTCATTGTTGTCATGGGTTATCTTGTTAATATGTATTGTAGATAAATATTAGTTTTTACACTTTTTAAGTAAGAAGACTACAATCATGGTAAAAATTTGATCCTTAGTTCAATACCATTCAAAGCAAAAACATGTGTATTTATTTTGTACTTATTTAAAAAGTTCAACTGTAGAGGTCAAGTAAAATGTTACTTTTGGATAGCCTCTTGGGTATTTCACCATCATATCAGAAAAACTGTCTATCCAGCACTCTCAAATTGGTAAGGCAGTTAAGGCAAACAACCATTCGTGTAGTTTTTATTAAAAAAATAGTAAATATAGAAATAATTTTGTAACCTAAGAAAGAGATAGTTTCTTATTTTCTTGGAGAGAGGTGGAACAAATTCCCAGAGGCATATGAATGTTTCTTAGTACATGTTTTGGGACTTTTCTTTCCTTTTTAAGGGTATATTAAAATGTTATTGAGCTAACTTAGAATTTCTATATATAAATTTTAAACATTTTTTCCTTCCAAAAGTGTTCAGTCATTTTATTCAATAATTCATCTGTCCATCATAATCAGTGAGAAGAAAACTTTACAAATATGTAAACAAAAGCTTACTAGTACAGGATTTCTAAATTTAACAATAATGACAAAAAAAAGAAAAAACCAGCAAAAGATAAAATTCATTTTCTGATTTCCTTGAAGCTCTTGAACAGTTCGTCATCGTGAAATTTGGTCTAAAATACCTATATGGCTAGAAGAGATTGTTTCATTACAATATATTATGTTCAATGCCCCATTTAAAGCCACATCAAGTAATAAGTACTAATGTTTTTAAAAGACCATCCCATATAGTTCTCTTTATGCCAAAGTCATAATGGAAAAATTATTTATTAATGAGTTTGATTTATAAAATTGTACCCATTGCAATTTTTGCCTGTGGGCACTGGAATAAAGTTAAAAACATTCAGTGAGCAACAGAACACTTAACAATTATAAAAGCAGTCAGCAACACCATAAATCATAGTTATTCTGAAACAATGCACCAAAAATGCAATTTAAACTGATAATGTATCATTTAATTATATTTTGATGTAGAGCAACATTTGTCTAAATGACCTAGAAAAATATGGAGTCTTGGAAGATTGCTATTATTAAGGAATAAATTGGCGAGCTGGCTTTTTATTTATTTTTGAGTGTGTATGAAATAAAAGGGCAGTCTGAGTCTTTGAGTGTCACCAGTTACAGCTTAAAGAGGAACCAAGCTCTGAACATTTGTACATTTTGTGACGTACAATAAGTTAGAGGATACTACTAGCTAACAGCTGTTGCTGAGTTTTAATAAACCTCTTTGACACATCAGATAGCTATAATTACTAGGAGCATACCTAACCAGTATTTTTACCAGAAATGATACAGAAGGTAGAACAACAAAATCAGCACCATTTTCTATGAAGGCAAGCTGCTGATCATTCTGGATGGAACAGGTAACACACGATATTTTCTCTTGGCTACATAAACAATATAAATCTCTGCTTTCATATTCCTCAAGATAGAAATTCCCTCACAAATTAGGAGCATTTAAGAGTTCAAGTAAGTAGTCAACCCTTGATAAATGCAAATGTGTTACACAATATACTTAATTCTTGGCAAGAAAGTTAATTAAGTAAAGTCCTTTTAAAAATATTTCTTTGTAATTAATAAGTTTTTGCTTTTATTCAAATAGACAATTTGCAGATTAGAAAAACTATTTGAAAAAGCAGTGTAAAGTCAAGCATTTTTGATACAAGCATTCTGAATACAATCTAAGCTTATAAATAAGAAGTCCCATGGATAAATGGCTCCAATAGGGAAAAAGAAGTCCACATTTAAATTAAAGAAACAGTGGGTATTTAAAACAAACAAGCTCCTAAAATGTCCACTAAAATTAGCCATGCAACAGCTTTTCAGTTTGATGAGACTGAAATGCATTTTCTACAGACCCTACTGATAAAATAAAGAGAAATATTCACAACTTAGATCACTTGCATATATGGCTACCATATGAATCATATATAATGGCTTCAATATGCTGTTTATAATCAATGAAACTAAAAAGGATTAAGGATACGTATTTTTATTCTTCACTTGAAAATGGTTCAGGTATTGTACTCAAACATATCTTTTCAATAGTAGCTACAGACGTCATACGTGTGCCTAGGGCTTTTAAATGGTTTCTGGTTTTAATAGTTGGTGTGAATCTAAACAAAGTATGGACAATCCTTGTCCTTTTAGGAAAAGGCGGGGAAAAAAGCAACAAAGAAACCTAATCAGGTCTAAAAATGAGTTTATCCTATTTTGTACAAAGAAAACAGAAAGAGTCTGGGGAAGATAAACTAATTTCTACCAGTTTCTGTCTACCACATATACACTAACTCAATTTAGATTGATCTGATAATGTCTACAGAATTACTACCAAGACACAAGGTTACTATATACATTTTGGAGTTTTTTTTTCCACCCTCAAAAATAGCATGAGATGAAATGTTGTCTAAGCTTCTTTTAATTTTATTTTAGTTTTATCTTGATCTCTTACATCAAAGCAAATAATTTTGTTTTATTTTTTTTTGCAAAATTTACCACAGTAGGACAATGCCAGAGCCAATCTTTTTTTTTTTTATACAGAACAACATAACTTTAAACTACAAGATGATGAATTTTAGAAGAACACATCTTGATTGATTAAAAAGCTGTGTATGTAGGAGGGGAATGAAGTAGTAGCTTTACTTCACACTTTAAAATTGTTTTTAAAAGTAGCCAATTTTCATGTATAAAAATAACCATTTATTCAACTCTGGGTCAATAAGAGATAATTGGAATTGTATCCTAGAAAACTAAATCTTGATTTTTGATTTTCAACTAATTAGCTTCTTGTTAACATCTGTTTGGCCACCTCATGCGACGAGTTGACTCACTGGAAAAGACTCTGATGCTGGGAGGGGTTGGGGGCGGGAGGAGAAGGGGACAACAGAGAATGAGATGGCTGGATGGCATCACCGACTCGATGGACTTGAGTTTGCGTGAACTCCGGGAATTGAGGATGGACAGGGAGGCCTGGCATGCTGTGATTCATGGGGTCGAAAAGAGTCGGACACGACTGAGCGACTGAACTGAACTGAACATCTGTGTTAAATTTCAAGGACAAAGTTTAAAATATTTAGGAGATACATCTTCACATTTATAAAAATGCTCAGAACTTGGTAAAAGCATTTAATCCCTCTGAAACTTACTATCTTCAATTTAATATTTACTGCTGGAGAAGACTCTTGAGAATCCCTTGGACTGCTAGGAGATCCAACCAGTCCATTCTAAAGGAGATCAATCCTGGGTGTTCATTGGAAGGACTGATGCTAAAGCTGAAGCTCCAATACTTTGGCCACCTCATGTGACGAGTTGACTCACTGGAAAAGAGTCTGATGCTAGGAGGGATTGGGGGTGGGAGGAGACGGGGACGACAGAGAATGAGATGGCTGGATGGCATCACTGACTCGATGGACATGAGTTTGAGTGAACTCCGGGAGTTGGTGATGGACAGGGAGGCCTGGCGTGCTGTGATTCATGGGGTCGCAAAGAGTCAGACGCGACTGAGCGACTGAACTGAACTGAAGCAGTTACTACATACCATTTATTAAGCACATCAAAGAACATGGCAACATTTCTATCCTCAATGAATTAAGTTTAACTCCATAAATAAAATTTTAATTTTAATATATCTGATTTGATATTGTTTTCAAAAACTTATATCATCACCGTTACCAAATATAATTAAACTGGGGCTTCTCTTGTGGTCCAGTGGTTAAGAATCTGCCTTGCAATGCAAGGGTCACCAGTTTGATCCCTGGTCTGGGAAAACCCCACATTCTGTAGGGCAACTAAGCCCATGGGCCACAACTACTTAGCCCATGCTCTTGGCCTTCGAGCCACAACTACGGACTTACATACTGCAACTGCTGCAGCCTGCATGCCTAGAATTTGTGCTCAGCAACAGGAGGAGCCACCAAAATAAGAAGCCTACACACTGCAACAAGAGAGTAGCCCCCACTGGACAAAACTAGAGAAGGCCCTGCATAGCATGAAGACCCAGCCCAGTCAATAAATAAATAAATAAGATAAAATATATATTTTAAAATATATATAATTAAACTAAGAAATGTGGCCATGGCAAGTAATGTTATTCTTTAACAGTAAATACAGTTACTGAGAAGAATGCTATTTTCTTCACATATTCAATTCTATTTAAAATATTTTTTAAATGAGAAAAATATTATTTAGAATTCAAAATATTTAGACTGTAAACTATATTATAATTGTGAGCCAGTGATAGGAAACATAATTTTAATATCTATTTTTATCCTTTAATAAGTAGCCTTCATTGTATGACTTATTAAATTCAAAGTTTACAAAATTGTAAGCATTTTAAAATGTAGACTTCTAGCACATATCATTCAATGTGCATGATTTACTAATGATACAGTCTTCATAACAAATAGTAACAATCTGATACTACCTCATCAAAACACATAGAAAAAAGTAGATTAAACATATTTTTTAAAAAATCCTAAAAGGTAAGCCTGATTCAGCAAGAGAAACAGCACCGTATATCTGAATAAAAGCAAAGTGGTGAGCAGGGCCCGAGCCCTGAACTTAATGCACTCTAGAAGAAAATTAAAAAGCAGAGACATTACTTTGCCAAAAAAGGTCTGTCCAGTAAAAACTATGGTTTTTCCAGTAGTCATATATGGATGTGAGACTTGGACTATAAAGAAAACTGAGTGCCAAAGAATTGATGCTTTTGAACCGTGGTGTGGAGAAGACGCTTGGACTGCAAGGAGATCAAACCAGTCAATCCTAAAGAAAATCAGCCCTAAATATTCATTGGAAGGACTGATGCTGAAGCTGAAACTCCAATACTTTGGCCACCTGATGCGAAGAACTGAGTTTTGGAAAAGACTCTGATGCTAGGAAAGATTGAAGGCAGAAGGAGAAGGGGACAACAGAGGATGAGATGATTGGATGCCATCACTGACTCGATGGACGTGTTTGAGTAAGTTCTGGGAACTGGTGATGGACAGCGAAGCCTGTCTTGCTGCAGTCCATCGGGTCACAAAGAGTTAGACGTGACTGACTGACTGAACTGAGAAGAAAATGTTGAGAGATCCCAATGATTGTCTAAAAGAATGGAAGAAGATAATGGGGGAAATGGTGAAGAATCACTGTAGTTTAATGATAATAGCCAATACATTTTCAGAATAGAAGAAAAACATTAGTACTCGGAGGTTGATGTATTTCTAGTGCCAAAGAAAACAAACTACAAATGAAAAAAACACCAAGAACAAAGAGAAAGTGCATACCATCCACCAAAGAATGGCAAACTTTATCAGCAATAATAGATTCCAGCAGACAATGAATAAGATCTTAAAATCTTTAAAGAAAATAACTGGGAACCTAGAAGTATATACCCAACTAAGCTATCATCCAAGAGTTACAGCAAATTAAAGACATCTTGAAAATTCAGAGTTTATATTTCACATATCCTCTTGTAGAAATAATCATGAAGTACTCCATAATTTAAAAAAAATCATGAGAAAGCATGAATCATACAACTGCTGAAACAGGCTGCTAAATCCAATGAACTATTGACTTTAAAATGTTAATGGCCAGTGTTTTGAACTTAAAGTTAAAACTTAAATCTATAGACAAAACAGTAATTGGAAGCATGACAATATTATCAGTAAATGGAATGGGTAGAAGTGACAGTCATGTTTAGAAAGATAGAAATTCTGAATTAAAAAAAATCATTTAAAAATTATGTATATGAATGTATCTCTACATACACATACATATGACAAACTATAGAAAGAAAAAACATATTGCAAATGATTTTAGATTAACACATTTTGATGGTACATCTTTTGTTATTTACATTAATATCAATACTGTTATTGGATTTTTTTAAAATTGTAGAATAAATAAAATGAGTAGTTATGTTAAAGTTAACAGCAACTATGACTGTCAGAGTGAAAGAGAAGTAATTAGCAAATCAAAGATATTTTAAAAAGGAGAACATTAAAGAAAGCAAACTCAGTGCTAAAACTAAATTAGACATATTGATTTGAACTTAAGATTTTAAATACATATATTCATATATTTTCTAACTCTGGCCAGAAAATGATGCAGAAATAACATATTTTCTGTTTCAGAAAGCAAGCTTGATGTCAAAACCCAGAAGTTAGTCTGAAGGGGTTTCCCACTCACCGAAGCTAATGTATCAGAAATAATTATTGCAATTGATTGAAATATACTACATCTATAGAATGCCGAGTCCCTAGTGATATTCAAGAAAGACAAAGCCATAAGAAACTTCCTTGTCACCATTTGGCATTTAAATGAATCAAATTGCTTACTCTGAAAATTAGTCATATAAAGTACAAAATTAGGCATTTTTCCCCCTACATTAATAGTATAAACTGTATTTCAAAGTAATAAGACAGTTCCATTTGAAAGCTGGGGAAATCACTATATTAAAAAGAATGCCAGAAAGTTTAGAAATAAATGAAAACACTTTAAAGCATCATATTATAGTACTTAAACAACATATTGTTTCAGGATAAAATCACAGAGTATTGTAAAAACTATTGATAGTAACTATACATAGTACCAAAACTGGTCCGTAAATGATTAATTCTAATTGCAAGTGAAACAAATTCAGGTTTGCAATAAGGAATAAAGTTATCATTTAAAGCTAATAACAAAATTTAAGTCAGCAATCGTGAAAAATGAAACAAAATACAAGTGGTTTTGATCAGATACATAAGAAGTACATATCACCTATGATATAATCTTGCTAAAGACATTTAACTTAAATATAATCAAGCCCTCAGATACAACTTTCAGTTAAGAGAACTTATGTGTCTGATTCTTTGCAACCCCATAGTCTGTAGCCCACCAGGCTTCTCTGTCCATGGATTTCTCCAGGCAAGGATATTGGACTGGGTTGCCATTCCAGGGGATCTACCCAACCCAAGGATTGAACCAGCATCTCCTGCATTGCAGGCAGATTATTTACCATCTGAGCCACCAGGGAAACCCCACAGGGGACTGGAGAAATCAAATTACTTCACAAGGAAGAAATCGAACCCATAAAAAATGATCCACTAGGACTGGCGTGCTGTGATTCATGGGGTCGCGGAGAGTCGGACACGACTGAGCGACTGAACTGAACTGAAAGGACAACTGGCTGGTTTTTCTGCAAGTCAGTATAATAGAGATTATTCTAAATTACAGAGATGTAATAAAAGACAGCAGTCAGATATATGGTTCTGGATGAAATGTGTGGTCTTGGGTTCAATCCTAACTTGAATCTTTGGAGGACCATTAAAGGAATTTTAATATGGATTAGGTATTACATGATATTTAAATGATTAATTTCATCAAGCATGATCATGTTATATTTATAATGTAGGAAAAGATTTTTGCTTTTTGGGATATATCTGTAAGTTTTTGCAGATATACCTGTAGGTTTTTCAGTTTTGCAAGCAGATATTTTAGCAGTCACCACCTACTGGGCAACAGGGCTCAGAATGATTTCACAACCTCATAAAGAACACAGAACTAATTGAGGAAACTGAAGTAGGGGTGGATAAGGGTGGAGGATAGCAGGAAGAGAGGACACAGTTTCCTTGATTTTTCCACTAGCCTCAAAGTTGAGCAGAGATCAGTGTGTTCCGCTGGACACACCATGGTTAGGTGTCACTGAACATTCCCCATTACTCTTACTTTTTATAGGAAGAGTATGAAAGTAGACTTGTCAGTGGCAGAAATAAACAAGAAGCTTGGTATCAGGCAGTGCAGTACCTGGATACCAGCTGTTTACCGAGGTGCTCTGCAGAGGCCAGCTGTCTTGAGCCTGGAGATCTTGACACACGTGGGAATTTGCTGCATCTGCTGCTGCTGGTTCCAGGGAGCCACTGACCCCACTGAAGATGAGTTCAAGGGCAGTCTTTCCTCTCAGGGGCAGGGCCCTGGTTCTAGCCAGCTCACTCTTCAGTCTCCCAGAGGGAGACCCCATTGCCATTTCAGCTAATTCTGCCTGTTGTATCACAGTGCTTAAAATCTACTTCAAAATTCTTTAGCATTTTGAGATATTAAAATTTATGAGCAACAAGAACACAAAAAAGTGCATAGATTTGAAACAAAGAAAAAAAGGGGGGAGCTATTAGTCCAATGGTAATCAGAAATAAGACCAAGCAGAGCTCAAATCTCAATAATTTTAAATGTACTAGACTATCTAAATGCATAGAATGGATTTTAAAACACTCTATATGTCCCTTATGCCTCTATCTGCATGCCTAAGGTAAAACCACACAGAGATTGAAAATAAAGGAATGGAAAATACATCAGGAAGGCTATAACCAAAATAAGCTGGTGGTTACAAATATATTACATAAAATAGTATTTTACTATTGTGGATGAAGACAGAAACTTCAAACAAAAGGAAGAATTCATCAAAAAGATGTAACAATCATAAATTGTAAACAGCCTCAGGATTCAAAAGACAAAATCTCACAAAGTCGGAAGTATAATTGGACAAATCTATGTAATTGCACATTTTTTTTTACAAAAATTAACCATACTGGTGATGGACAGGGAGGCCTGGCGTGCTGTGATTCATGGGGTCGCGGAGAGTCGGACACGACTGAGCGACTGAACTGAACTGAACTGAACTGAACCATACACCAGATTACAAAATATCACCACAAAATTCAAGAAATCAGTACCATATAAGTTTCTTTATAAACACCAAGATTAAATTAGTAATGAGTCTAGAGTGTTATGTGCATTGACTTCAAAGTGTACTATTAAATATCTCACATGGTAAAGAGGAAATCACAATGAAATCAAAGTGTTCTGAAATGAATGACAAATGAAGGTGCCATGAAGCAAAATCTAAAGGATGCAGCTACAATTGCAGCTATACTTTGGAGAGAAGCAAATTTATATTGCAAATATACTTAAAGCAATAAAGTGAACTATATAACAAAATAAAAAATTAGGAAAGAACTTAGAGTTATTGTTTCTCTACTATACCATCCTTGAAACTAGAACAGAAAAAACGAACTAAGAGCAGGTGTTAATAAAACAGAAAAAGAGATAGACAAACCAAAAGTTGTCTTCGAAACCAATTTAAAAATAATAATACCAACAAATCACCATAAGACTAATCAAGGGAAAAATTTAAAAATGTAAATATTAATAATATTAGGGATGATGTAGAACATAACTTCACAAAGAGCAGATACTGTTTTAAAGTTCTAAGACTATCTATACAAATAAATTTGAATATATAAGATGATATAGATAATTTTCTGGAAAAATTTTAAATTGGCAACATATCAGAATGCAAGGAGACGAAACAGAAAATCTGAATAAGACACCTCCTTCCATACCCCACCTTACCCACAAACAAATAAACAATACGCATACATAGTCCCAAACTGAACAGATGAGTTTATAAAAACACAATCACAATACTAAACACAAACTGTTTCACGTAATGGGGGGAAAACACAATGAAAGCTTCCCCAGTCATTTTCCAAAGCTTACATAAGGTATGGAAGGCACAGTGCCAAAACCAAACATAAACAAAACCAAAGAATCTTCTCAGTTACATAGGCCAAGGTCCCCAAATTCCGGGATCGAATGCCTGAAGATCTGAGGTGGAACTGATGTAAAAATAATAGAAATAAAGTGCACAATGAATTCAATGTGCTTTAATCATCCTGAAACCATTCCTGCTCCTCAGTCCGTGGAAAAATTGTCTTCCAGAAAACCTGTCTCTGGTACCAAAAAGGGTGGGGACCACTGACACAGATGATAACATCCTGCTGCTGCTGCTGCTTAGTCACTTCAGTCGTGTCCGATTCTGTGTGACCCCATAGATGGAAGCCCACCAGGCTCGCCCGTCCCTGGGATTCTCCAGGCAAGAACACTGGAGTGGGTTGCCATTTCCTTCTCCAATGTGTGAAAGTGAAAAGTGAAAGGGAAGTCGCTCAGTCGTGTCCGACCCTTAGCGACCCCATGGACTGCAGCCTACCAGGCTTCTCCATCCATGGGATTTTCTAGGCAAGAGTACTGGAGTGTCATGCCATTGCCTTCTCCAGATAACATCCTAAATAAAATATAAATAAGTTGAACTCAGCAATATAGAAAACACAACACAACATGGCGAAGGAGGCTTTATCATGAGATTGTACTGATAGAATACATTACTTTCAGGGAATAAAGGAGAAAAATTATCATCTGAAAAAAAAAAAACAGAAATAACATTTATAATCAACATTCATTAATTATTTTAAATGGTACTAAAATACCAAAAAATAAAATAAAAAGAGATGCTTATGCACATCAGTTGAAAGTTTAAGGTGAATTGAAGGTTTAAATATGAAATAAAGAAAAACTTAAAAATTATCAGAAAAAGTAATATTGGAAAATATTTCTTTAAACACACACATAGTATAAGACTGAAACTAATAAACATCAAAATTTTAAATTTGTCTGTAATATTAAAAAAAAGCAAAGCAAAAAGACAGGTCAAAATGGGAAAGATATTTCTAATGTCTAAAAATTTTTATTTTTTATTATTTTTTATTATTTTTATTGGAGGCTAATTATTTTACAATATTATATTGGTTGGTTTTGCCATACATTGACATGAATCCGCCCCGGGTGTACATGAGTTCCCCCTCCTGAACCCCCCTCCCACCTCCCTCCTCCCTTTATCCTCCCTCTGTGTCATCCCCTCACACCAGCCCCGAGCATCCTGTAAAACTCAGTATTCAAAATAAGAAAATAGAAGAGAAAAAATGAATGCAAAGAAATATTTGGTGACCAGGGAGAGGAGTGTTTGTTTCCACTAAGATAACTGCATCTAATTTCCCTTCATTTAGAATCACCAGTTTTGCTCAGGTACATAACTTCAACTACCACATGGGGTTTAGAGAAAGCCAACCAAGCCACTTTTAAATCTTTCAGTGTCACCTTGGCTACTTATGAGAAATAATGAAAAAATCAATACAAAAGTTAGACACTCCTTGAAATCAGATAATTTATGAACTAAAGAAAAATTGTAAAACTAAAAAGAAAAAAGTGGCGGGAGGTAGTAAAACTTCACTTATTACAAATACATAAACTGAGAATTAAGATCATTGATAGTTTTCTCACGTGTTACACCAATTTACGTCCCGACCAGCACTAGACGAGAATTCTCATTTTAATCATTTTTCATTTTACATTTCAGTTGAGTTCAGTCAACTAAGTCATGTCCAACTCTTTGTGACCCCATGGAATGCAGCATGCCAGGCTTCCCTGTCCATCACCAACTCCTGCAGCTCACTCAAACTCATGTCCATCAAACAGTGATGCCATCCAACCATCTCATCCTCTGTCATTCCCTTCTCCTCTCACATTCAATCTTTCCCAGCATCAGGGTCTTTATAGTCCAAATCTCACATCCATATGTGACTACTGGAAAACCATAGCTTTGACTAGATGGACCTTTGTTGGCAAAGTTATGTCTCTGCTTTTTAATATGCTGTCTAGGCTGGCCATACCTTTTCTTCCAAGGAGCAAGCGTCTTTTAATTTCATGACTGCAATCACCATCTGCAGTGTTTTGGAGCCCTAAAAAATAAAGTCTCTCACTGTTTCCATTGTTTCATCTATTTGCTATGAAGTGATGGGACCAGATGCCATGATCTTAATTTCCTGAATATTGACATTTCAGCCAACTTTTTCTCTCTCATTTTTCACTTTCATCAAGAGACTCTTTAGTTTTTTTCCACTTTCTGCCATAAGGGTGGTGTCATCTGCATATCTGAGCTTATTGATATTTCTCCCAGCAATCTTGGTTCTAGTTCGTGCTTCATCCAGCCCAGCATTTCACATGATGTACTCTGCATATAAGTTAAATAATCAGGGTGACAACATATAGACTTAAAGTACTCCTTTTCTGATTTGGAACCAGTCTGTTGTTCCATGTTCAGTTCTAACTGTTGCTTCGTGACTTGCATACAGATTTCTCAGGAGGCGGGTCAGGTGATCTGGTACTCTCATCTCCTTAAGAAATTTTCGCAGTTTGTTGTGACCCACACAATCAAAGGTTTTGGCAAAGTCAACAAAGCAGATGCTTTTCTGGAACTCTCTTGCTTTTTTGATGATCTAAAAGATGTTGGCTGGTTCCCCTGCCTTTTCTAAATCCAGTTTGAACATGTGGAAGTTCATGGTTCACGTGCTGTTGAAGCCTGGCTTGAAGAACTGTGAGCATTACTTTGCTAGTGTGTGAGATGGTTGCACTTGTGCAGTAGTTTGAATATTCTTTGACATCGCCTTTCTTTGGGATTGGAATGAAAACTGATCTTTTCCAGTCCTGTGGCCACTGCTGAGTTTTCCAAATTTGCTGGCATATTGAGTGCTGCACTTTCATGGCATCATCTTTCAGGATTTGAAACAGCTCAACTAGAATTCCATCACCTTCACTAGTTTTGTTTCTAGTGATGTTACCTAAGGCCCACTTGACTTCACATTGCAGGATGTCTGGCTCTAGGTGAGTGATATCACCATCATGGTTATCTGGGTCATGAAGATCTTTTTTGTATAGTTCTTCTGTGCATTCTTGCCACCTTTTCTTAATATCATCTGCTTCTGTTAGATACATATCATTTCTGTGTTTTATAATGCCCATCTTTGCATGAAATATTCCCTCCTTTGGTATCTCTAATTTTTTTGATGAGATCTCTAGTCTTTCCCACTCTACTGGTTTCCTCTGTTTCTCTGCATTGATCACTGAGGAAGTCTTTCTTATCTCTCCATGCTTTTCTTTGGAACTCTGCAATCAAATGGATATATCTTTCCTTTTTCCCCTTTGCCTTTACCTTCTCTTCTTCTCAGCTATTTGTCAGGCCTCCTCAGACAACCATTTTGCTTTTTTGCAGTACTTTTTCTTGGGGATGGTGTTGATCACTGCTTCCTCTACAATGTCATGAACCTCCTTGTATAGTTTCTCAGGCACTCTATCAGATTTCATCTCTTGAATCTATTTGTCACTTCTACTGCATAATAATAAGGGATTTGATTTAGGTCATACCTGAACGGTCTAGTGCTTTTTCTTACTTTCTTCAATTTAAGGCTGAATTTGGCAAAAAGGAATTTAGGATTTCAGCTACAGTCAGCTCCCGGTCTTGTTTTTCCTACCTGTATAGAGCTTCTCCATCTTTGGCTGTTAAGAATATAATCAATCTGATTTTTGTATTGCCCATCTGGTGATGTCCATGTGTAGAGTCTTCTCTTGTGTTGTTGGAAGAGGGTGTTTGCTATGACCAGTGTGTTCTCTTGGCAAAACTCTCCTAGCCTTTGCCCTACTTCATTCTGTATTCAGAGGCCAAATTTGCCTGTTACTCCAAGTATCTCTTGACTTCCTACTTTTGCATTCTAGTCCCCTATAATGGAAAGGACATCTTTTTGGGGTGTTAGTTCTAGAAGGTCTTTTAGATCTTCATAGAACCGTTCAACTTCAGCTTCTTCACTGCTACTGATTGGGGTATAGACTTAGATTACTGTGATACTGAATGGTTTGCCTTCAAAATGAATAGAGATCATTCTGTCATTTTTGAGGGTGTACCCAAGTAGTGCATTTTGGATTCTTTTGCTGACTATGAGGGCTACTCCATTTCTTCTACGGGATTCTTGCCCACGGTAGTAGATATAACGGTCATCTAAGTTAAGTTCACCCATTCCAGTCCGTTTTAGTTCACTGATTCCTAAAACGTCCATGTTTAATCTGGCCATCTCCTGTTTGACCACCTCCAATGTCCCTGATTCATGGACCTAACATTCCAGGTTCCTATGCAATATTGTTCTCTACAGCATTGGACTTTACTTCCATCACCAGTCACATCCACAACTGGGCATTGTGTTTGCTTTGGCTCCGTCTCTTCATTCTTTCTGGAGTTATTTCTTCAGTAGCATATTGGGCACATACTAACCTGGAGAGTTCATCTTTCAGTGTCCTATATTTTTGTCTTTTCATACTTTTCATGGTGTTTGCAAGGCAAGAATACTGAAGTGGTTTGCCATTCCCTTCTCCAGTTGACCAAGTTTTGCCAGAACGTTCCACCATGACCCACCCTTCTTGGGTGGCCCTACATGGTATGGCTCACAGTCTCATTGAGTTATGCAATGCTGTGGTCCGTGTGATCAGTTTGATTAGTTTTCTGTGATTGTGGCTTTCATTCCATCTGCCCTCTGATGGATAAGGATAAGAGGCTTATGGAAGCTTCCTGATGGGAGATACCGTTTTACATTTAATCTTTCTCATTTTACAGCTGAAGAAACTGTTTCAAGGAAGTGAAGTATCTTCTCTAAGGCTCTGCAATTCAGTCTCTCTGCTGAGACCAGAAGGTGGGTCTCCCAATTCCTGGTCCACAACACATTTGCTGCTATGTGCAATTTAAACTTGGATTCTTAACTCAAGTAGAAAAAACAAAATTATTTGCTTTATTGATTTCTCCATCAGCATAGCCTTCCATGAGTCAGAAAACGTATCATAACTGCTTTCAGTTCAGTTGCTCAGTCATGTCCTATCCTTTGTGACCCCATGGACTGCAGCATGTCAGGCTTTCCTGTCCATCACCAACACCTGGACCTTGCTCAAACTCATGTCCATCCAGTCGGTGATGTCATCCAACTATCTCACTAACTGTCGTCCTCTTCTCCTCTGGCCTTCAATCTTTCCTAGCATCAGGGTCTTTTCCAGTGAGTCAGTTCTTCGCATCAGGTAGCCAAAGTATTGGAGCTTCAGCATCAGTCCTTCCAATGAATATTCAGGACTGATTTCCTTTAGGATTGACTGGTTTGATCTCCTTGCAGTCCAAGGGACCCTCAAGAGTCTTCTCCAACACCACAGTTCAAAAGTATCAATGCTTTGGCGCTCAGCTTTCTTTATGGTCCAACTCTCCCATCCATACATGACTACTGGAAAAACCATAGCTTTGACTAGACCAACTTTCATCAGCAAAGTAATGTCTCAGCTTTTTTTAACTGCTTTACCAGAAACCATTTTCTCTTCATGTGTGATGTAAACCATGCAACCAAGTATCAGAACTCTGCCAGAGAGAGAAATGCTAAAAGGGTAGTTTATTCTGTTCAACGCAATCAGATCTAAGATTAGTGTCTCAGCCAAATGGGAGCAGAAGAATGTGCACAGGATCTTTGTGGGGAACTTTATCAACTCTAACATTCAGTGAATGTCAGTTAGCTACTTGAGATACATTAACTTTTCCAGACCCAAAGGAGTCTGGGTCCTAAATTATTGCTTCTGTGCCTGAGACAAAACTCCTCTTTTTTGGGAGATAGGTGTTTTTTTATTCTCCCCTCTTGTCTGCTGTTCACTGATTCTAATGATACTAAATATAATTTGTTAAATGGGGACTGAATAAAAATAGACGTTTGTGTCTTAAACAACATGTCACGTCAGGGTACCTTTATGGTCTCATCAAATTACCCTATTTAA
The DNA here is from genome assembly GCF_049115385.1 of Moschus berezovskii. Taxonomy (NCBI): domain Eukaryota; kingdom Metazoa; phylum Chordata; class Mammalia; order Artiodactyla; family Moschidae; genus Moschus; species Moschus berezovskii. The sequence goes on from NC_142461.1 coordinate 43,235,524, forward strand.
AAAAAAACAAAATTCCTTTGTGTTTCACCACTTCTTTCTTCTTCAACAGAATGTCTGTCCCACTTTCCTCTTTTCCTTTTTTTTTCTTTTTGGTTTCTACAACTTCACAATTTCATGCAAAATGTAACAGTTAATTAGTTTTTCACAACTCCAGTATGTATTAATTTGTCAAATATATTGTGATTGTTTCACTCTATCTGCCAAATCGTTGAATAATTAATGAAAATTATGCTTCCAAGCGCTTCTTCCATGTCTGAACCAGCTGACCACATCTCCTGGTTGCTCAAGCAGCTTGTCCTCCATAGACCAGGTCCTATCTCTCCTTACCAAAAAAAAAAAATCATGGCATTGCCCTATTTCACTGGAAATTGAATTTCATAAACAGTACTGATTCACAACGCACATTCCCTGGACTCTACTCTCAAAATTCTGATTCAGCAGACTCAGAAGTAGCTCAGGAACAGGTGTTTTTGGAAACTTCTCAGCTGTTTTTGAGTTCCCAGGTGGTGCTAGTGGTAAAGAATCTCCTGCCAATGCCAGAGACTCAAGAGAAGTAGGTTCAATTCGTGGGTCAGGAAGATCATCAGGAAAAGGAAAATGGCAACCCACTCCAATATTCTTGTCTGAAAATTTCCACAGACAACAGGAGCCTGGTGACCTACAGTTCATGGAGTTGCAAAGAGTCATACATGATTGGGCAACTGAACACACACACACTTCTGAGTTGTCTTTGGATTACTCTGAGAAACAGTGCATTCAGAATTCTACTCTGCTCATTAAGGTCTGCTTCTCTCCAAATACTACTTATATATCTTTGTTAACATGAATTTGCTCATTGAACTGTCTGTGGCTGATACTCAGCCTTCCTTTAAGATCCACATCAAGCTATCTTTCTCCTTGAATCTGCCTTGGTCACTCTGGGACAGAGCTCTTCTTGAACTTACAGTACTGTCATTACTGTTGTTCACACCTGGCCTTAGTTCTGAGTCTGTATCAATAGGAATATCTGCTGAGTCCTCCCTAGGCTAGAAACTGCTCTTTCCTCTATGGACCTTGTACCAAATGTCATGTGGCTACAGACCTCTCCTGCCTCCCACAATAGCTATGACTGATTTAAAGTGGCCATGACTGAAAGGTGCCAGACTTCTCTCCCGGAGGCCAGAAAAAGAATTATTGCCTCTCTGGACATGGGAAAACTGGAATTATTAGCAGACATGTTCCCCTTTGTTGAGGAAGCTAGTGTACATGTAAACTTGATGAAATCTATGAAATAATATAACAGAGACAACTACTTGAATCTTTGATTCCAGTTTTCCCTGAAGCCCAGCTGTATCTCTGGCTACCAAGATTCAGCTATTCAGCACACTCACAGATTATGTGCAGAATTCTCAGAAAAATAAGTATGTCTTATTTTTTGACTGAGCCATTTTACATTGTATTTTTGTTCCTTGAAATTAAAAGGGTCCTTAAATGGCTACTGGCATATAACATTTAAATCTTGATGTGTTCTCCCTAATATCATAAGTTCTGTAAGAGATATTTCCACTTCTTTGTCTACAATTTCCTTCTCAGCCAACAGTACAGATATTCCCACCCCACTTTCCGCTGCTGGAACTGCTCTTAATAAGATCATCAAGGACTTAAGGTATGAACACCTATTTCTTTGATTTCCAATCACATCTACTTGTTTGTATTTTGGCCCACATACTAATTTTGAGTTCCATATGTTAGATGGTAGAACACTCCTTTGCCTCAATACACAAAAGTGCACCCTGGGAATTCTTCTTAACATCTCTAATATGTTCTATTCCCTTATCCAAGATCTGCGAAGTTTATTTCCTAAATAATTCTGTGACATGCTAGCTTTATGACTAGCAATTAGATCTTTCCTTAGCCTCTATGTGCATAATTTCCTTATCAATAAAGTGATACATGGTAGTTATCATTGTTCTGTGGTGTGTTATGAGGATTACAGAGAATAATATATTTATAGCACTTAAAACACTGACTGGCACAAAGAATGTGTGGTGGTGGATGTTTTGTAATTATTACTGAATCAATCAATCACTGCGTCCCATCTACAAAAGGATCATGGTGTGATTCAGGTCTTTGTCAGCTCTGTCCTCAATCATACAATAACAAATTCCTAAGTATTTTCTTACCCCTACTCTGATTTTTGCAAAGTTGAACCTGTAACCCTTCTGCTTCAAAGTCTTCACTAATACCGTATAATACACAAAAGTCAAGTTCATCTAATATGACAGATACAGTCTTTCGTGATTTGGCTTCTCATCTCTCCAAAGTCCCTCAACAAGGCTGCTGCTGCTAAGTCACTTCAGTCATGTCCGACTCTGTGTGACCCCATAGACGGAAGCCCACCAGGCTTCCCGGTCCCTGGGACTCTCCAGGCAAGAACACTGGAGTGGGTTGCCATTTCCTTCTCCAGTGTGTGAAAGTGAAAAGTGAAAATGAAGTCGCTCAGTCGTGTCCGACCCTTAGCAACCCCACGGACTGCAGCCTACCAGGCTCCTCCATCCATGGGATTTTCTAGGCAAGAGTACTGGAGTGGCTTGCCATTGCCAACAAGGCTAGAGTGATGCAATTCCTCCAGAAAACCTTGAGAAAACTATTTCTTGCATCTCTGTACTTATTTTTGCAACCCTCTGGCTAAAACATATTCTTCCATGATTTGGCTTGGTTGTCTCCTATCCATCCTTTAAGACTCAACCTTTCGGGAGAAGGAACAAGATGGCGGAGGAATAGGACTGCGAGACCACTCTCTCCCCACAAATGCATCAAAAGAACATTTGAATGCGGAGTAAAGTCCACAAAACAACTTCTGAATGCTGGCAGAGGACGTCAGGCACCCAGAAAAGCAGCCCATTGTCTTCGAAAGGAGGTAGGAAAAAACATAAAAGATAAAAAGCGAGACAAAAGAAGTAAGGATGGAGCTCCGTCCTGGGAAGGGAGGCTTTAAAAAGAGAGAATTTTCCAAACACCAGGAAACACTCTCACTGGCGAATCTGTGGGGAGCCTTGGAAGCTCAGAGGGTCACATAACCCTCTTTTTTTTTTTTAAGATTTTTTTAAAACCCACAGATTACCCACAAAACGGTAACTCCCAGCGGAGAAGCAGCGCAGACGCCTGCATATGCCATTAGCAAGCGGGGGCTGGGCAGGGAGGAGCCGGCTGAACTGCTTAGAGAGAGGACTGGGCTTGAATGCCGCGAGAACAATTTGAGAGAACTGGGGAGAGCAAAACAGAATGTGGGATAGCTTCCCCACGAAAAGGCGGAAAGCTCTAACCTAAGACTCGGCCAGCCCCGCTCACAGAATAAAGGACTGAGCAGAGCAAGCCGGCAGCGGTCGGCCCATCCCCCATCCCCCGCCGAGACAGGCAGGGAGCGCAGCCAGAGCCTGAGCAGGCAACCGCGGCCCCAGAAAGGCATCCGATACAAACTGCAGACAGGCTTGTTGCTAATCAAGACTTCTTGGGCTCGGGCCAGTCGATATCCCCCTGAGAAGGTGCGCCGGTTGTACACCCTGAAAACTGAGTGGCAGGGACTGGGGAAGCGATAAATTGCAGAGACCATGCTCGCCAAACACCTGGTCCCCTGAGCTGCTCGTACCAGGGAAGGCACAAAACACAGGCCCAACCAAGTCTGCGCCTTTGTGGAGTACCCGAGAACCTGAACTTGAGCCGCTCAGACCTGGGAAGTGCATACAACCCGGCACTGGCCTCGGACAGTTCCCGGCATAGCAACCTAGAGCCTGTGCAGTGTAGACTGGGACAGCATACGTGCTGTGAGTGGGGGCAAACCCAGTGTGGCCGAGACGCTGCGAGCACTCCCCACAGACGCCAGAGATATTCGTCTGCAGCATTCCTCCCTTCCCAGAACAGGACTGAACAACTGAGGCTTAAAAAGTGTCCACCCACCCCCTAGTATCAGGGCAGAAATTAGACACTGAAGAGACCAGCAAACAGAAGCTAAAACAGAGGGAACCACCTTGGAAATGACAGATAGAGACGTCTAGAGGCTACTCCAAGAATAAGACCAAAAACCAGAGGCAAGAGGCTTAAGCCCGAATCCTGAGAACACCAGAGAACTCCTGACTCCAGGGAACATTAATCGATAGGAGCTCATCAAACGTCTCCATACCTACACTAAAACCAAGCACCACCCAAGGGTCAACAAGTTCCAGAGCAAGACATACCACGTAAATTCTCCAGTAACACAGGAAACTAGCCCTGAGCTTCAATATACAGGCTGCCCAAAGTCACTCCAAACCCACTGACATCTCACAACTCATTACTGGACACTTCATTGCACTCCAGAGAGAACAAATCCAGCTCCACCCACCAGAACACCAACACATGCTTCCATAACCAGGGAACCTTGACAAGTCACCTGTCCAACCCCACACACAGCGAGGAAACTACATAATAAAGAGAACTCCACAAACGGCCAGAAGAGGGAAAGGCCACCCCAAGCAAAGCATTATAGGCAAGATGAAGAGGCAGAGAAATACCCAGCAAGTAAAGGAACAAGAGAAATGCCCACCAACACAAACAAAAGAGGAAGATATAGGGAATCTACCTGATAAAGAATTTCGAATTTTGGTGGTGAAAATGATTCAAAATCTTGAAAGCAAAATGGAGTTACAGATAAATAACCTGGATAAAAGGATTGAGAAGATGGAAGGAAATAAGGACTTAGAGGAAATAAAAAAGAGTCAATATACAATGAATAATGCAATAGATGAGATCAGAAACACTCTGGAGGGAACAAACAGTAGAATAACAGAGGGATAGGATAAGCAAGCTAGAAGATAGAATTGTAGAAATAAATGAAACAGAGAGGAAAAAAGAAAAACAAATTAAAAGAAATGAGAACAATATTAGAGACCTCTGGGACAATGTTAAATGCTCCAACATTCGAATCATAGGAATCCCAGAAGAAGAAGACCAAAAGAAAGACCATGAAAGAATACTTGAGGAGATAATAGTTGAAAACTTCCCTAAAATAGGGAAAGAAATAATCACCCAAGTCCAAGAAACCCAGAGAGTCCCCAACAGGATAAACCCAAGGCGAAATACTCCAAGACACATATTAATCAAATTAACAAAGATCAAACACAAAGAACAAATATTAAAAGCAGCAAGGGAAAAACAGCAAATAACACACAAGGGGATTCCCATAAGGATAACAGCCGATCTTTCAACAGAAACTCTTCAGGCCAGAAGGGAATGGCAAGACATACTTAAAGTGATGAAAGAAAATAACCTACAGCCCAGACTACTGTACCCAGCAAGGATCTCATTCAAATATGAAGGAGAAATCAAAAGCTTTACAGACAAGCAAAAGCTGAGGGAATTCAGCATCACCAAAGCAGCTCTCCAACAAATGCTAAAGGATCTTTTCTAGACAGGAAACACAGAAAGGGTGTATAAACTCGAACCCAAAGCAATAAAGAAAATGGCTACGGGATCGTACTTATCAATAATTACCTTAAACGTAAATGGGTTGAATGCCCCAAACAAAAGACAAAGGCTGGCTGAATGGATACACAAACAGGACCCCCATATATGTTGTCTGCAAGAGACCCACCTCAAAACGAGGGACACATACAGACTGAAAATGAAGGGCTGGAAAAAGATATTCCATGCAAATAGAGACCAAAACAAAGCAGGAGTAGCAATACTCATATCAGATAAAATAGACTTTAAAACAAAGGCTGTGAGAAGAGACAAAGAAGGAAACTACATAATGATCAAAGGATCAATCCAAGATGAAGATATAACAATTATAAATATTTATGCACCCAACATAGGAGCACTGCAATATGTAAGACAATTACTAACAAGTATGAAAGGGGAAATTAAGAATAATGCAATAATAGTGGGAGATTTTTAATACCCCACTTACATCTATGGATAGATCAACTAAACAGAAAATTAACAAGGAAACACAAACTTTAAATGATACAATAGACCAGTTAGACCTAATAGATATCTATAGGACATTTCACCCCAAAACAATGAATTTCACCTTTTTCTCAAGCGCACACGGAACCTTTTCCAGGATAGATCACATCCTGGGCCATAAATCTAGCCTTGGTAAATTCAAAAAAGTTGAAATCATTCCATGCATCTTTTCTGACCACAATGCAGTAAGATTAGATCTCAATTATGGGAGAAAAACCATTAAAAATGCCAACGTATGGAGGCTGAACAACACGCTGCTGAACAACGAACAAATCATAGAAGAAATCAAAAGAGAAATCAAAATATGCATAGAAATGAATGAAAATGAAAACACAACAACCCAAAACCTCTGGGACACTGTAAAAGCAGTGCTAAGGGGGAAGTTCATAGCAATATAGGCACACATCAAGAAACAAGAAAAAAGTCAACTAAATAACCTAACTCTACATCTAAAGCAACTAGAAAAGGAAGAAATGAAGAACCCCAGGGTCAGTAGAAGGAAAGAAATTGTAAAAATTAGGGCAGAGATAAATGCAAAAGAAACGAAAGAGACCATAGCAAAAATCAACAAATCCAAAAGCTGGTTCTTTGAGAAGGTACATAAAATTGACAAACCACTAGCCAGACTTATCAAGAAACAAAGGGAGAAGAACCAAATCAATAAAATTAGAAATGAAAATGGAGAGATCACAACAGACAACACAGAAATACAAAGGATTATTAGAGAATACTATCAGCAATTATATGGCAATAAAATGAATAACCTGGAAGAAATGGACAAATTCCTAGAAAACTACAACTTTCCAAAACTGAACCAGGAAGAAATAGAAAATCTGAACAGACCCATCACAAGCACGGAACTAGAGGCTGTAATCAGGAATCTTCCAGCAAACAAAAGCCCAGGTCCAGACGGCTTCACAGCCGAATTCTACCAAAAATTTAGAGAAGAGCTAACACGTATTCTACTCAAACTCTTCCAGAAAATTGCTGAGGAAGGGAAACTTCCAAACTCATTCTATGAGGCCACCATCACCCTAATCCCAAAACCTGGTAAAGACCCCACAAAAAAAGAAAACTACAGGCCAATATCACTGATGAACATAGATGCAAAAGTCCTTAACAAAATTCTAGCAATCAGAATCCAACAGCATATTAAGAAGATCATACATCATGACCAAGTGGGCTTTATCCCAGGAATGCAAGGATTCTTCAATATCCGCAAATCAGTCAACGTAATACACCACATTAACAAACTGATAAATAAAAATCATATGATTATCTCAATAGATGCAGAGAAAGCTTTCGACAAAATTCAACATCCATTTATGATAAAAACCCTCCAGAAAGTGGGAATAGAAGGGACATACCTCAACATAATAAAAGCTATATATGACAAACCCACAGCAAACATTATCCTCAATGGTGAAAAACTGAAAGCATTTCCCCTAAAGTCAGGAACAAGACAAGGGTGCCCACTCTCACCACTACTATTCAACATAGTTCTGGAAGTTTTGGCTACAGCAATCAGAGCAGAAAAAGACATAAAAGGAATACAAATTGGAAAAGAAGAAGTAAAACTTTCACTGTTCGCTGATGACATGATCCTCTACACAGAAAACCCTAGAGACTCTACCTGAAAACTACTAGAGCTAATCAATGATTACAGTAATGTTGCAGGATATAAAATCAACACACAGAAATCCCTTGCATTCCTATACACTAATAATGAGAAAATAGAGAAATTAAGGAAACTATTCCATTCACTGTTGCAAAGAAAAGAATTAAATACTTAGGAATATATCTACCTAAGGAAACAAAAGACTTGTACATAGAAAACTATAAAACACTACTGAAAGCAATCAAAGAGGACACTAATAGATGGAGAAATATACCATGTTCATGGATTGGAAGAATAAATATTGTAAAAATCAGTATACTACCCAAAGTAATTTATACATTCAATGCAATCCCTATCAAGCTACCAAAGATATTTTTCACAGAACTAGAACAAATAATCTCACAATTTGTATGGAAATACAAAAAACCTCGAATAGCCAAAGCAATCTTGAGGAAGAAAAATGGAACTGGGGGAATTAACCTGCCGGACTTCAGGCTCTACTACAAAGCCACAGTCATCAAGACAGTATGGTACTGGCATAAAGACAGAAATATAGATCAATGGAACAAAATAGAAAGCCCAGAGATAAATCCACACACCTATGGACACCTCATCTTTGACAAAGGAGGCAAGAATATAAAATGGAGAAAAGACAGTATCTTTAACAAGTGGTGCTGGGAAAACTGGTCAGCCACTTGTAAAAGAATGAAACTAGAACACTTCCTAACACCATACACCAAAATAAACTCAAAATGGATTAGAGAGCTAAATGTAAGACCAGACACTATAAAACTCCTAGAGGAGAACGTAGGCAAAACACTCTCTGACATAAATCACAGCAGGATCCTCCATGACCCACCTCCCAGAATACTGGAAATAAAAGCAAAAATAAACAAATGGGACCTAATTAAAATCAAAACCTTCTGCACAGCAAAGGAAACTATAAGTAAGGTGAAAAGACAGCCTTCAGAATGGGAGAAAATAATAGCAAATGAAGCAACTGATAAAGGATTGATCTCCAAAATATACAAGCAGCTCCTGCAGCTCAATTCCAGAAAAATAAATGACCCAATCAAAAAATCGGCCAAAGAACTAAACAGAGATTTCTCCAAAGAAGACATAAAGATGGCTAACAAACACATGAAAAAATGCTCAACATCCCTCATAATCAGAGAGATGCAAATCAAAACCACAATGAGATACCATTTCACACCAGTCAGAATGGCTGCTATCCAAAACTCTACATGCAATAAATGCTGGAGAGGATGTGGAGAGAAAGGAACCCTCTTACACTGTTGGTGGGAATGTAAACTAGTACAGCCACTATGGAGAACAGTGTGGAGATTCCTCAAAAAACTGGAAATAGAACTGCCATATGATCCAGCAATCGCACTCCTGGGCATACACACCGAGGAAACCAGAATTGAAAGAGACACATGTACTCCAATGTTCATTGCAGCACTGTTTACAATAGCCAGGACATGGAAGCAACCTAGATGTCCATCTGCAGACGAATGGATAAGAAAGCTTTGATACATATACACAATGGAGTATTATTCAGCCATTAAAAATAATACATTTGAATCAGTTCTAATGAGGTGGATGAAACTGGAGCCTATTATACAGAGTGAAGTAAGCCAGAAAGAAAAACACCAATACAGTATACTAACGCATATATATGGAATTTAGAAAGATGCAAATGATAACCCAGTATACAAGACAGCAAAAGAGACACAGATGTATAGAACAGTCTTTGGGACTCTGTGGGAGAGGGTGAGGGTGGGATGATTTGGAGAATGGCACTGAAACACGTATGTTGTCATATGTGAAACGAATTACTAGTTCAGGGTCAATGCATGTTATAGGATGCTCGGGGCTGGCATGCGGGGATGACCCAGCGGGAGGATAAAGGGAGGAGGGAGGTGGGAGGGGGGATCAGGAGGGGGAACTTATGTAAACCCGGGGCGAATTCATGTCAATGTATGGCAAAACCAACCAATATAATATTGTAAAATAATTTGCCGCCAATAAAAAATAAATAAATTAAAAAAAAAAAAGACTCAACATTTCCATGAAACTTTCAGCTTCAAGAGCTATTTTCAAATTCTCCTGTCAGTTTTCCATCGCTTTTCCTTGTGCATAAGAAAGTTATTGCACCTGCATTGTATCATAATTTCTATTTATATGTCTGTGCTGCTCAGTGAATGAGGGAGAGAGACACATAAATGAGAAGTCCCCGGGGAGGAGCCAGTGTTTTACTTGTGCTTTAAACCTCAGCCAAACCATGGTACCTTGCACAATGTTTGTTAAATGAAGGAAGGCATCACGAACCATTTGTAGAATCAGCCCAAACTTATGAATGGAAGATCCCAGAAAGTTCACATAGTCAAAAGTGGGAAAATATTACGAGAGTTTGACAAACTCTATATCATTCATAGCAGTCTCCATGTTCAACTCAGTTCAGTCACTCAATCATGTCTGACTCTTGTGACTCCATGAACTGCAGTATGCCAGGCCTCCCTATCCATCACCAACTGCCGGAGTCTACCCAAACCCACGTCCATTGAGTTGGTGATGCCATTCAACCATTTCATCCTCTGTCATCCACGTCTCCTCCTGCCCCAATCTGTCTGTCCCAGCATCAGGGTCTTTTCAAATGAGTCAGTTCTTTGCATCAGGGGGCCAAAGTATTGGAGTTTAAGCTTCAATATCAGTCCTTCCAATGAACACCCATGATTGATCTCATATAGGATGGACTGGTCGGATCTCCTTGCAGTCCAAGCGACTCTCAAGAATCTTTTCCAACACTACAGTTCAAAAGCATCAATTCTTTCAGGCTCAGCTTTCTCTACAATCCAACTCTCACATCCATACATGACTACTGGAAAAACCATAGATTTGACTAGATGGACCTTTGTTGGTAAAGTGATGTCTCTGCTTTTTAATATGCTCTCTAGGTTGGTCATAACTTACCTTCCAAGGAGTAAGAATCTTTTAATTTCATGGCTGCAGTCATGACCTGCGGTGATTTTGGAGCCCAAAAAAATAAAGTCTGACACTGTTTCCCCATCTATTTGCGATGAACTGATGGGACCGGATGCCAAGATCTTAGTTATCCAAATGTTGACATTTAAGCCAACAATTTCACTCTCCTCTTTCACTTTCATCAAGAGTCTTTTTAGTTCTTCTTCACTTTCTGCCATAAGGGTGGTGTCATCTGCATATCTGAAGTTATTGATATTTCTCCCAGCAATCCTGATTCCAGCTTGTGCTTCATCCAACACAGCGTTTCTCGTGATGTACTCTTCATATAAGTTAAATAAGCAGGGTGACACTATACAGCTTTGATGTACTCCTTTTCGTATTTGGAACATGTCCAGTTTCAACTGCTCCTTCCTGACCTGCATACAGGTTTCTCAAGAGGCAGGTCAGGTGGTCTTGTAGTCCCATCTCCTTAAGAATTTTTCCGGTTGTTGTGATCCACACAGTCAAAGGCTTTGGCATAGTCAATAAAGCAAAAATAGGTGTTTTCCTGAAACTCTCTTGCTTTTTCAATGATCCAGCAGATGTTGGCAATTTGATCTCTGGTTCATCTGCCTTTTCTAAAACCAGCTTGATTATCTGGAAGTTCACAGTTCATATAGTGCTGAAGCCTGGCTTGGAGAATTTTGAGCATTACTTTACTAGTGTGTGAGATGAGTGCAAGTGTGCGGTAGTTTGAGCGTTCTTTGGCATTGTCTTTGTTTGGGATTGGAATGAAAACTGACCTTTTCCAGTCCTGTGGCCACTGCTGAGTTTTCCCAATTTGCTGGCATATTGAGTGTAGCCCTTTCACAGCATCATCATTCAGGATTTGAAATAGCTCAACTGGAATTCCATCACCTCCACTAGCTTTGTTCCCAGTGATGCTTCTAAGGTCCACTTGACTTCACATTCCAGGATGTCTGGCTGTAGGTGAGTGTGAGTGATCACACCATAGTGATTATCTGGGTTGTGAAGATCTTTCTTGTACAGTTCTTCTGTGTATTCTTGCCACCTCTTCTTAACATCCTCTGCTTCTGTTAGGTCCATACCATTTCTGTCCTTTATTGAGCTCATCTTTGCATGAAATGTTCCCTTGGTATCTCTAAATTTCTTGAAGAGATCTCAGTCTTTCCTATTCTATTTTTTTCCTCTATTTCTTTGCATTGATCACTGAGGAAGGCTTTCTAATCTCTCCTTGCTACTCTTTGGAACTCTTCATTCAAATGGGCATATCTTTCTTTTTCTCCTTTGCTTTTTACTTCTCTTCGTATTAGGAATGCAATGAACTAAAAGTGTACAATTCTTTTTTTCACCAAATTAGGCCAGAAGAATTTTATCTTCAAATTGATGCCTATTCATTGCCTTAAAATATTTAGTTTTACATGTTATCTTTCGCCCACTAATTTGAAAGTTAGTCAGAACTTAAAAAACTAGTTTGGAAATTCCTATGGTACATTTTTTTAGCCTATGTGATACAGTAATTCAGTTTAACTATATGTGGTAGAAGCAAAATAGAATTTTCACCCAGAGATTTTGTATCACATGGGGTGTAGCCACACAAGAAATGGCTATAGGATAGTATAACAATTATTCCATGTAAATACTAAAGCTGGCTAAAATTAGAAGCAGGAACTACTTGATATTTTATGAAAAGTAATGTACGGATATTCAATAAATCATATCTAATCCCAGCTCAAAAATTTCCTGATATACATATGCTTAATAGAAATGCTTCCAGAAAGTCTCCAAGTTATTCTTTATCTATCTACCAAAAGAGATTCAGAAATCCAGAAAACCTCAAATTTTGACATTAAATGGTTATTTTGGTAGGTTTTATAATTACTCCCCCAAATAGACACAGATAATTAAATTAAATTATATATTTTTCAAATTGTTAAAAAAACAATGATCAGAGGCTGAACTTAAATGACTATAATCATTTCCAAACAAAGTCACTCCCCCACCACTGCCAACACATTTAAAATGAAAGAAGCTGAAAGTGACTTGGAGAGACTGAGTTTGAACTGTATTAAAAATGCAGAAATGGCCTCACGTTCTCAGAGCTCTATGTGTGTTCTGTTTCATTTTGTGATATAAATAATTTTCATGCAGACTGAAAATTTGTTCATCACTTAACAGTGAATGCAGAAGACACATCAAAAAATACTATATATATGTATAGTATTTTATGTACCTTTATAATATATGTATATTACCATTTAAAATACTATATTCTTTCAACACTGCCTTTAAAATATTTTATTTATAAAAAACGTTAATCTATCAGAATCTGGGAATTTGTTCAGTTTTCATTCTTTCCAGTTGCTTGTCCACTATTTTACCACTCCATTTATTCAGCCAGTCAGTTATTAAATACCTACCATAAGTGCTAGACTACCAAGATAAGAAGACATCATCTGCCTTCAGAACACCTCCACTGCAAAGGAAGGAGGGAGACACACAATAAAATAAGGGTTCATGGCACTGTTCATGGCAGAAGTATGGCTCATTCTCACAGAAGGGAGGCGGCACTGGAACCAGGAAGAAAGAGTTTGCTCAACTGCAAGTACAGCAGAATAGGCCTGAGTCAGGGAACCTGTGTGTGTTATGACAAGCATCCATACTGTGCTCTCTAGGTAGCTTTTGTTTGGCTGCTGCTATTTCAGTCCTATGTTAAATACTGCTTTCTACAAAAACTATTATCATCATGATCTCAACAAATGCTATGTCATATAGCACTTCAAAAATTATTGCTGAAATGGCACTGAATTTCTGCCAGGGAGTAGGGTTTCAAAAATAAACTTTAAAAGGAGGTGATGTTTCAGACTGGCCTTAACAGATGAGAAAGTGTCTGCCATGCAGACAAATGAGAAAGGTGATTTCAAGATAGAGGGGCAGAAGAGCAAGTAAGGGAAACACCAGAGGGCAGGACTTTCAGAAAAGCACAGGAGTTGAATGACAAGTTTGAACCATTTGAAACTGCCCCATTTCTTAATAACCCCTCCTTTCCTGTTTCCTTTTAGGTCTTCAATTTTAGCAAAATGTTTACAAGGAAGAGAACAATTTCACATCAAGGGAGGAAAACTAGGGCTGAATTCATTGATGCAGTTGCAATACTGCTTTAAGAATTGAATTGGTCTTTGGAGGTCTTTTATTCTTTTTCTTTTCCTTTACCCCACACAAAAGAAAAGAAATTGGAAGAGTTTCTATAAACAAAAGGCACTCAACATATATTTACTATTCACATACATTTAAAGTTCAACTTTGGAATTAGTTTTTTTTTTTCCTAGCTCCGTGTGAAATGCCTTCCTTAAATTAAAGCTAAACCTTATAAAAGTCAGCTTAAAAAAATGAAAATAAAACTCAGATTTGCTTCTAGAGTCTACCTACCCTACCATTTCTCTTTCATACATGACTCAAATCCAACACATATATTTACTTAAGAAGTGCAAATAATTCTTACTATATATCGTAACAAATTTTACAAATAACCACTCATTTATTTTTCAAGATGAACCTGTAAGGCGGCATTCCCCAGCCTTTTTGGCACTAGGGACCAGTTGCGTGGAAGACAATTTTTCCACAGCCTGGGGGTGAGGGGGGATGGTTTCATGATGATTCAAGGGCATTACATTTATTGTGCACTTTATTTCTATTATTACTACATCAGCTCCATCTCAGATCATCAAGCAATTAGATCCTGGAGGTTGGGTATCCCTGCTATAAGGTAAATACTGCTATTATCACGTTATTGATGAGAAAAGAGAGGCCAAAAGAAGGGACATACTTAACAAAAATCAACGCCTTACTCAGTGGCAGAAGCAGATTTGAACCAGGCATTCAAACTTACAAGTCCATGTTCTTAATCACTTCAGCATGCTGCCTCTCACAATCCTCAGCTCACCCACCATTCTTGTCCCTTATGAAATAATTGAGTTTGAAGAATGAATCTCCAAGATGAATTTCATGGGAAATTATTTATGATTATTGTTTCCTCTAGTCCACCTACATTTTCTAGGGCCCTTCCAGGCATTTCTGTTTGTTACCTACTCCTGGAATGTTGTCCAGTTTCTAGGAAAACTGCCTTTCTCTCATGGAACTCAGTATTATAGTGATAGATTATAATAATAATGTCTGATTCACAATTTCATGTGGTCAAGCTCCAATCACAAAAATTCTTTGTCGATCCCCATTTATGACTATGTTTTTCAACCCAAACAGAGGCCATTCTAGTTTCCAGATCCTGCTTGGGTTCTCCATCATGACCAGAGTGAAACACTAAACATAAATGGATTTCTTAATACTGGATTCACATTCATGATATTAAGAAGCTAAAAATAAAATCTGTGGCTAGCTCTAGTTTTTGCATGTGTGCATATTAATTTAAATTATTCCCCTTTAATTATATTTAACACATATTAGAAATCTGGTAATTATAAAAGACCTCTAATTATCAACATTCATTATTATCACTATTATTAACATATATTAAGCACCCACATTCTCCTAACTGCTATACTCAAGATGAAAGGTATTAACTTCACAATTCCACTGTGAGCATGAGAGAAGACAATCTTCTTTTCCAGACAGAGAACAAAATTATACTTGTCTACCTTGATAGAGAGCCAGGGGATGATTCAGGGATAAAAACTGGTTGTCTTAACCACTAGACAACTGGATAAACAAAGAATGGCTATAAAACTCTGTACTCTGCTTCTAAATCACATCTGAATCTATTCTTCTATAGATGTTCTTTAAACGTTCTTCATGGCTGAGTCAAACTTTTTCTTTTTGCTCTTTTTTTTATGGTAGCACACCTTTCTGCTGCATAGAGATACTTAAATTGTATAAACAGTCAAGTTACTTGAGACGAACTTTACAATATAAATTTTGGCATCAAATAGGATACCATTTATGGGAGAAAAATAATCCATGAGTATAAAATAGTGAAATGATTTTTTTTGTTTTTTTAGGAAGCAGCTCATAGACTGGCTTTAAGGCAGTTTCAAATGAAGATTGCCCTAAGCATTTGAAGAATGATAGATAGCATCAATGGGACAAAGGTATGGACTCTAGGGTGCTACTTCCAAGGCTAACCTTTGGTAGAATGAAAAGAGGTTATACTTTGGACTGAAACATATTTGAAAATCCTAGCCCTGCTATTAATTAGTTATATAATCTGGGGCAAATGAGTTGACTTATTTGAGCCCTAGCTTCATCTATGAAACAGAGTAAATAAAGAGGAACTTGCAGATTTTTATGAGATGAAATACCATATTTAAATATAAATAATGAAGTGTCCACATCTGACATGAACTTGGAACTGAGCAAAGAAAGGCCCTCCTTCCTTGACATCCTGGGTAGTGTTACGTGGCCATCTGTTGGCAGACCTGGCATGCAGATTAATGCTATCAAAACTGCAATTAAAGTGCTTTGTGGTTTAAGTAGGCTACTAGGAAAATGTATTTCATTCCCTTCTTTATATAAACCTTTATAAGTTCCCCCTGTTCTTTAGGAAAGATATTTCATTTTGGGTATGTGAAAGAAAATTTGGTCCACTCACAAGGAGTTCAGTCTTGTAAGGGAGATATAAAATGTGGGAAATTATAACATGGGGTAGAAAGAATTATAATAAAGATATCAGTGCACCATGGGCAGGACACGGTTAATTCTGTACATAACAGAGAGAGGTTGCAGGGAGGGGGGATTACTAAAAGAAAAAGACCACTGTACTGGGTTTTGAAAGAAAACTGCACATTCACTAGAGGGAGTGGGGATGAATGACATTTGTCACTTGCCTGGCAGAGGATACAGCTGGGCAAAACACAGGATCGTTTTGTGCACATGTGAGAAACTTCACGCAGCACACATGGAGTACCTAATGTGCTGTGGCTGGAGATGAAGCTTAACATATAGGCTGAGGTTAGGTTGTAAAAAGTAATGCCGAGAAGGCAAAAATAAACCCTTTCTCATACAGTCAATGATTTTCAACAAGGATGTAGGGATAGAATAGTATTTTCAACAAACAGTTCTGGGAAAACTGGATATTCACCTGCAAAAGAATGAAGTTGGACCTTCGCCCAGTACCATATACAAAATTTAACTCAAAATGGATCATACACCTACACATAAGAACTAAACCTATAAAACTCTTCAAAGAAAACATAGGGCAAAAACTTCACAACCCCAAGGTTGGCAATGCTTTCTTAGATACAGCCACAAGCAAACAGGCAACAACAACAAAGCAGACAAACTGGACTTCACGAAAATGAATAATTCAGAGATATTAAAGGACACTGTCAACAGAGTAAAAAGGCAACCTACAGAATGGAAGAAAACATTTGCAAATCACCTGAATAAGGGATTAATATGCAGATTATATACAGAAATCCCCAAACTCAACAACAGCAGTAAAAACATACAAAAAACGTACAACCCAATTAAAAAATGCACAAAGGATGTGAATGGACATTTCTCCAAGGAAAATATATGAATGACTAACCAGCACATGAAAAGATGCTCAACATCGCTAATCATTAGGGATATGCAAATTAAGACCACAAGATGATACCTCATATCCATCAGGATGGCTATTTTTTAAAAAGCAGAAAATTACAAGTGTTGGCAAGGGTGTACAGTAATTGGAACGTTTATGTTCTATTGGTGAGAATATAAAGTGCTACAACAACTGTGGAAAACATTATGGTGTTTTATATATATATATTATATAATATATAATAATCATGTGATCCAGAATTTCTACTCCTGGGTATATACCCAAAATAATTGAAAATAGGGTCTAAAAACAGTACTTGGACACTCATGTCCACAGCAGCATTATTCACAACAGCTAAAACAGAGGTGACACAAGTGTGTATCAGTGAATGAACAGATAAGCAAAATGTTTCACATACATATTATTCACCCTAAAAAAAGGAAATTCTGCTACAGGGTACATGAATAAACCTTGAGGATATTATGCTAAATTAAATAAGCCAGTCACAAAAACCAAATATTTATGATTTCACTTATATGAGATACCTAGAGTAGTCAAAATCATAGATACATAGAGTATAATGATAATTGCCAAGGACTGGGGAGAAGGGGCAATCGGGATTTATTGTTTAATAAGTATAGAGTTTTAGTTTTGCTGTAACAGATGAAAAGAGCTCTGGAGACTCACGGTGTCCTGGTTGCACAATAATATGAATGGATTTAGTGAAATTTAACCATATATTTTAAAATGACTAAGATGGTAAATACTATATGCTATGTATTTCACTACAACTAAAAAAAAGCCACACCAAGAAATTTAAAAATATATCCTTGGAAGTGATCAGTTGTTTTAGGGAAGGACAGGGACACGATCAAATTTTGTAAATATAGTCAGATATTCATAAGTATATAATAATTTTATTCAGAAAATAGTGAGAAATCATCTCATACCAGTAAAATCTCATCAGACAAATTATACAACCTCTAACTAAACAATGTTTGTATTTAATGAGACTATTCAAATAACATTTTGACAAGATAAATGTATGAACTTTTAATAGATGTTCTAAAACTGTGGTATTACACTGCAGCAATATCAATTGCTTTGGATGCCTATTTATCTTTGGATCTTCATAGAACATAGCTGAGTGTCAAATATATTTTATTTAAAAATTAAGGAAACATGCATGATTGACACAGTGACTGAAATTAAAGGCAGAGAAAAACGAGACAATACAATTTCTTTAAGCAAGTTCATCAATTCTGACTTGTGATACTTAAGAATCTACCTTTTCCTTTCAAAGGGGAATAATCCTCTTTGATTTTTACAACAAATGCCACTTACCCATTCTTTGCTTGAAAGGTGGGGAGTTCTGTAGCGAAAGGGGGCTGGAAAGTCAGTTGGAAAATATCAGGGCTATGTCAGTCAGAAAATTGTCAGCTAGTTGCAGGTTAAAAAAGATTTGCTAAAAGTAGTGGTGTTTTCACTGGTTCAAGCCTGTCAGAAGGCTCTGGATTCTCTAGCGCCTTACACCAGTAACCTCAAAACTAACTCACTCCAGATGTCCCTAAGATCATCTAATCAGACATCAAAAGCTGTATGGTGACAAGCTCACATGCTGCTTATGAGGACACTGTAAGTTTCCACAAGCGTGAAACACACACAGTAACTACTTTTAAAGTGTGATTCATCTAAATCAGAACTCTATTTTAAAGTACAGCGCTATTAGGAAAGGGGCCACCCTTCTGAGAAAGAGAAAACTCTTTTAAATGTCTGTACAGTGTCATTTGACGAATAGATTTTGAAAGAAAAAAAAAATGAAACCTGCTCTTCAGAAGAGTTTAGGTTGTGAGGGGAAAAAAAAAAATCTCCTATCAGAAGAGATTTCTAAGAATTGCACCATGCTCGGGGCGGGGGGTGGGAGGGGGAATCCTTCCTTCCTTTTAATACTGATTGTCTTGTTACTTCTCAAGGTGAACACTCATTAACCCTTTTCCTCCTTGCCATCAATCTTCAGTAAATGTCCAAAACATGGAAGGGACATACAGCAGATTAGAACTTACAAGAGACACAGTCCATACCCTTGAGCTTTCACTTTAAAGTAATATGATCTACTTGTACTTTAGTCTCCAGATTGAAGCAGGATTCTCCCCCAAACAATTTAAATGTGCATATGTAGATGTATGTATGTTTCTATGCTGCTGCCTTTGTGTGTGTACTTAGCTTTAAATATATATATATATTATTACCTTGAGAAATAAAAATAAAGCTTGGTGTTTTACATAGAAATATAGCCTCATTCTATGAGCACTTACAAATATTGAGACATGAAAAGGAAATTTAAAGATGAATTCATACCAATCAAGGTAATAATTTATATCTGGTAATAATTTATATCTGCAGATGCTAGTTTGGGTGTCTGCATCCTTAACAGTAGTTCATATAGGATTTTTATTTATTATTTCCTTTCAATTATACAAAATTTCTGTGGAAGTCATCCATGATTTAAATAATTTTCTCAGGATTAGAGAGTTATTGATGCAGTCGGGACACACAATCTTGACCTTTGGAATAAAGCTACCTTAAACATCGTCTTTACTAAATTTCAAACAACACAGTCAAGCTGTTCACCTGAGATGCTGATGAGATTTTTGTTATGAAACACCTTATAAATGTTCTCATGCTGTTGAACTAATTCATATATCAAGATTGTGGTTTTTATTTTCTTCCAAATCACTTGAAATTAGAACTTCTTGAAGATGCAATATAAGAAAAATTTAGAAGGGGAACTCTTTAAATGTTATGGATGTAATAGCGCTATCTTGTCCAGACATTGCTAGTCTATTCAAGGATTTTGTAAGCTCTTTGAACAATTATTAGAAAATTAAAAGCTATAACTACAGAGATTACTAACTTTCTGATTATAGAACTCATAGTGTTATTGACAAAAAGGTAGAACTCAGATAAGTGACTCCATTGATTGCATACTAAATTATTTGCTTTGTTCACATTTCATAGACACTAACAAAATCAGGCTTTATAAATGTTCACCTCTAGAATTATCAAGGTTTGTTCTTTCCTTTAAATTCTATTCTTTCTCAGAATCAATTTCTCTGATGGAGTCATTGCTAGAATGGTAGGAAGATAAATTGGATCTCACTTGAAATTGCTGACTTCAGCCACCCAACCACATTTTAAATTCCAAGAGGAGAACTTGTGTTTAAACATCTCTCTCCCCTTGACAACACTGAAAAACATAGGTTAATACACTGTCCTAAAGCAGAAAATCCTAACCTAAGCCATTTAGAGAGCAAAACAGTATGCTATATAGGTAATTTCATAATTTTCACATTCTAATTCATTTATACATATGTGTGTGTATATACATACCTATGTATACACATACAAACACACAAATACAAACATCTTTACAAAATAGTTAAAATCTGCTGAATGGAATTCATTTTGCCCTTCTTGGAAGTAAAAGTTTTAATCATCTAAATCATATTAATGTGTCAGGCACTGTGCCTGGGGGCTTTCAGACAAAAATGAATACATCAGCTCATGCCTCTAAGGAGCCTCATCTTGTAACAGACATGTAAACAAGCAGTTATATTTGAGTGACATAAGAGCTAATAGAGATAGTACACATGGTAATTCCCTTAAGAGGCCGAGAAGAGTATAGGCCAAAGGCAAAGGACACTGGTTTTACCGGTTAAAAATATATGACTTAATGATTTGATACTTGCTGGCAGATTGCTAGGGTTAATTGCTTTAGCTCTGGTCTTCATAATGAGGTTGTAAGTTTCCTGAGGACAGGCACCATGCCTTATGCTTTCTGGATGGCACATGGCAGACGTCATGGACATCTAAGGGATTAATCAATTTATGTTGACATAAAAGCAAACCCATTCAATTTTCATTATGTGCAGATCAACTTAAACAGCAAGAGACGGCATGTCATGGTTACCTCTTTAATTTCTGAGAACTCTGAATAGGGACACTTCTTTTAGATTTTCTGGACTAGTTCTAGACTAGACCCAAAAAGAATGATGAGGGAGCACCTCCTAAACAGGGGGCACAACCCCAGGTTCCTTCATTAGTCATGGCATAGACATTAATGCAGTCTAAATCTGTTTCATCTACTCCTGAAAGGTTTGATGAAAAACTCTTTTGCAGAATAAATTGGGCTTCTAGATTTCCCCCACCTGAACTCGAGTCTTACAAACATAACTGTTTCAGAAACTAAGCTGCCTAAACTTGCCAAACTAAGTAAACAATTGGCCCCATGAAATATTGGATGGCAGCTTTATCTCTTAAAAACAAAGCCATATGAAAACCATCGTTGAAATGTGTCTCCAAGCTCTGGTCTTATCAGCACACAGCGTGAACAGCTGGAGTTACAAATACCAGGACTATTATTAAATCACTGTGTCAGGAGAGGAAAAAAAAGGAAAACCCTTTGTAGGCTTCAGTATCTCTAAATAATATGATTATATATTACACGCTATTTCTCCCTCCCTTTCACTCTTCAGTATCCATCTCTCCTCCTTGGAAGACAATGGCTAGAGTTTTCTTTCTAATTTACATCAGTGTCTACAATAATTATTTTGTTCCCTTGTTTCTATGGCTACTTAATTACGTATCTAATGGATAGAAAAATATGATTTGGACATTCAGAATTTTCGTTCTTTCTGTGTTGGGTGTCGACAGTCAGCAACCCACAACCAAAAGTCCTCTGACATGTCAGTGACAATCTGATGATTTTAATCCTAAAAACTAAGCTCTTGAACTTTCTCTGTAATATTTCATTAATTCCTTTCATGGATTTGAAAATGTTTAATCTAAGAGCAACATCGGTTATAACTTCAATGTATGTGACATCCAAGGGAAAATTTTCAGACCTATATATATATTTATAAATATATAAAATATATATATAGGTCTGAAAATTTTATATATTTATAAATATATATTTTATATAATATATATATATATATATATATATGCAAGACACAAAGACAGTGCTTCTACTCACCGGAAAGATTTTCTCTCACTGGAAGCTACCTGTCATTATCTTTGCTGATGAAATATCAAAATCTCCGAAGAACTGATTTTATATTTTCCCTTCTCAATCCTATTGAGAAAGCAGGACCACTGGAAACACTTCTCTTCAGGGTGTCTTCCCATAGGAATTGGCTCCCCTTACCCTCAATCTTACTGTTGCTATGAATTGTGTTGTTACTGACTTAGGAGCTATTTTTGACCTCTCAATGAGGCAATTCAAAAACTCCCATTTATCTGCACATCTTGGATTTATATATTAATATATTATGTGCTCGAGAGGAAAGGTAGTAATATGATGAAATGACCTCAATTATTTAATACACATTTTCAACTCTTTGTGACCCCATGGACTGTAGCCCACTAGGCTCCTCTGTCCATGGGGATTCTCCAGACAAGAATACTGGAGTGGGTTGCCATGCCCACCTCCAGGGATTCTTCCCAACCCAGGGATCAAACCCAGGTCTCCTGCATTGCAGGTGGATTCCTTACCAACTGAGCCATGAGGGAAGTCCAATAATATGATGAAATAACCTTAACTATTTAATACACATTTGGAGGACAGCAGTAATTTCCACTTTACTTCTTTATCTTTCATCATACTCTGAGAATTAGTGGCTTCCCCACATTATTTCATCCTAAACCTCAAAACAAGTGGTTCTTGGTCTTTTGTATTCCTTGTAACATATGATAAGAGTTAAGACAACATATGATAAGCACCTTCAGGACACACTTGCTGCCGCTGCTGCTGCTGCTAAGTCACTTCAGTCGTGTCCAACTCTGTGCGACCCCATAGTGAAGTGAAGTGAAGTGAAGTGAAGTCGCTCAGTCATGTCCGACTCTTTGCGACCCCGAATACTGTAGCCCACCAGGCTCCGCCGTCCCTGGGATTCTCCAGGCAAGAACACTGGAGTGGGTTGCCATTTCCTTCTCCAATGCAGGAAAGTCAAAAGTGAGAGTGAAGTCGCTCAGTTGTGTCCGACTCTTAGCGAACTTATGGACTGCAGCCTACCAGGCTCCTCCGTCCATGGGATCTGCCAGGCAAGAGTACTGGAGTGGGTTGCCACTGCCTTCTCCATAGGACACACATGCACACTCTAAACACACATGCATGCACAGACACACACATACACTATGACATGAGTAAAACTTCGGGGACTGAACAGACCCTCTGTAACCCATCCATGGACTTCCAATTTAACAACTTCAAAGACAACCATGTTATTTTTTGAAATAAAAGGCATATATTTTAGATATAGCCTAAAAAACAGACCAGTATTTTCTTAATTTATTTTGGTAATCAAGACAAGTAATAGTTTTAGAACAAACAAAGAGAACAACCACAGCATTATCTTTTTCAGGAATCACTTTTTAATTTACTTACCCTGCAGGATCATTTTGCCCTAGGGTTAAATGTGAAACCATAAACAGTCATTAAAACACAAAACAACCAGGGTAGTTAACCGGATATTAAGGGGGAAAAAATCACATCTGTTTTAGAGTTCTCTTCCATCCGCGAATTCAGGAACATCAATTTCAAGAACCTGGCTTTATGGCATGCCCTTAAGCCAAGAACACCAGGTTACAATCAAAGCAAGGAAGGTAAAGAGGCCCATAATGACGTTCTTACTACACTATCTTGCCCCCAGGATTCTCTTTCTTTGATTCACAAGCAGTCAGTCAAATTCAATTTTCTATTCCTTGAAAGATAAATAGTCATATAATATTTTCACATTAATAATCATGCTATTCTGATTAACTGGATAGGTATATGAAAAGAGGAAGGAAGGAAACAAATTTATCTGGTGGTACTCTTAGAGACAGATACTGAGGTTTAGTGGCTTTGTAATATTCACAGAATTAGAAATTTGCTGAAGATCTGATTTTTCTACTTTAAACCCTTTTTAAAAACTCCAACTTGTTCGAGGCTGTACATTTTAAATAATCAATCTGTAATAACTTCACCAGCCAGAAAACAAGTGTGACTTTTTCAGCATTTCAAAAAACATATCTCTGGACATCAAAGAAAAATCTCCCTTCTAGAGCAAGTCTAATGAAGTACAACTAAAAATAACAATCATCAACTGTGGTTTTAGAGGCAATATTTCAACATAATCAAATGTGTCAAATATTCATTCTTACAGCTTCTTATGCTGTGGGTTTTAAGTAAGTCTCATTTCTTGGGAATGATTGAATATAACCCACTTGGGGCTCTGCCATCTGTGAATTACTTACATATGAACACTCTGTTTAAGAGTGGGAATTTTGTTGTAGTTGCTTTTCTTCTTGGATATTGACATGAAATGCAATAGAATGGAGCTTTTTAAGCAATTATTTTTCATATCAGTGGCTACATGGGTACATTATCACATGCTCCCCGTTTTCATTATCCCTTATCAAACCACAGAAATCAACTATAGTGCAGCTGAAGTGGTAGAGGAAGCATCGGATAGAATTACAGAGTCTGAGAGATGGTGAATCTGTAGTCTCCAATTCTGTACCACCTGGGCTCAGGTCCGACACATAGAACCCTCTGGGCAGTGTGCTCCCATGTAAGAGTTGCAGTTGTTATGTTCCCATGGTTTCCTTGGAAGGTTGCTCCTTTGGTCACTGAGCAAACACTACAAGTGACTACAGGGCTATGTGTAGGGTGCCACATAATTAATCATCCATACATGGACACCTCTGAGAGTTAGCAGGGACACAATTAATAAATATGCCACATGAACTCAGACTGCCCCAGGCAAACCTAATCATACTGTTACCCCAGAGATGATGTGCAACTCAAAGAACTTTCTCTCAAGGGTCTCAAACCATTTCATTAGTGCTATATCCAATTTTACTTAGGTCTGAGCTGCTCTGTCCAATAGGAATACAATGTGAACCACAGATATAATTTTTAATTTTTCAGTAGCTGCATCTTTTTTTAAAGTACAAAGAAACAGGTGAAAACAATTTAAATATACTTTATTCAACTGAGTTTACCAAACCTAGTAACATTTTGATGTGGAGTCAATAAAAAATTATCAATAAGATTTTTTATATTATTTTTTTCATATTTCAATATCTTTGACATCCAGTGTGTATGTCACACTTGAAATACATTTCTAGTGGTCAATATCCACATGTGGCCAGTGGTCATGATACTGGACAAGCAGGTGTAACTAGCACGTGGGTTAGGATGTACAGAGATAAAGGGAGATAGCTATAATACACGTGTGTGTGCACTTTCACACATACAAATGTATTTTTCCTCTTGGTAAAAATAAACACACCTAAATGTCTTCATTTAGACACCTAGTGACTTTATTTTCTTGGGCTCCAAAATCACTGCAGATGGTAACTACAGCCTTGAAATTAAAAGACACTTGCTCCTTGGAAGAAAAACTATGACAAACCTAGATAGCATACTAAAAACCAGAGACATTACTTTGCCAACAAAGGTCCTTCTAGTCAAAGCTATGGTTTTTCCAGGAGTCATGTATGGATGTGAGAGTTGGACCATAAAGAAAACTGAGCACTGAAGCATTGATACTTTTTGAACTGTGGTGGTGAAGAAGACTCTTGAGAGTCCCTTGGACAGCAAGGAAATCAAACCAGTCAATCGTAAAGGAAGTCAGTCCTGAATAGTCCTCCCCAAATACCCAAGATTGGAACATAGCGGTATCATATTTTGTTAAGGATATAGTATGTAGCAGAAAGATAGTAGCCCTCACTTTGTCTAGGGAAAGCTATATTGTTGTATTTTCAGTTGATCTCAACACAGAGCCTAAGTGATAGAAACATGGACCTAATATTCGTGGGGTTTCTGCATGTAAATCATGGTAACACAGATCACACTTTGGTTTGGGGGTATATTAACATCATAAAAATAAGCAGTAAATTATAGTTTTTCTCTGTTATGTAATTCTTCTCTCATTTTTATGGTTCTTCTTTTCCTCCAATCCAATATATTTAGGCTTAACGTGGGCTCAATCAGTGGGCATTTAAACACACATGCAAATGCCACACCACATACTGGTTCTGTTTATACTCATCATTTGAGCAGAATACATACACCTGATTTTTATTAAAATAATGTTCTACTAAATATGTTTCCTTATAAGGATGGAAAGTGAGAAAATATTACATCTAAAATACTTTCAGGACACTTCCAGGCTTACAAAAAGAAACATGCAAAATATTGCTGTAAGCCTATTTAATTACCCCATGAGTTAGTATGGTGACCCCTACCTTCATACACATTATTGTTGTTTAGTCGCTAAGTCATGTCCGACTCTGCAACCCCATGAACACCAGGCTTCTCTGTCCATGACACTCCCCAGGCAAGAATACTGGAGTGGGTTGCCATTTTCTTCTCCAGGGGATCTTCCCAACCCAGGGATCAAACCCATATCTCCTGCATTGGCAGGTGGATTCTTTCCCATTGAGCCACCAGGGAAGCCATCCTACACATTAACAGCTTCTTACTGAGAATATTTTATTTCACCCTGGGAGAATCCATTTAGTTCATTCAGCATCTCTATATACCAAAAACATTGCCTTTTTAAAAGGTATCATACACAGTGACACTTAAAATGGAGAAGAGATTCACTTTCAGAAAAATTTTAAAATAGGGTGCCATTATTGAAGATCACCTATTGCAATGATACACAGCCATCATCGAAAACCTAACTCTTAGGTTATTTCAGAGGATGAACCACAATTACAACTCTTCAAAGAAGAATGGGATTTAGCAGGAAAATCCCACAGTTTCATATAGAAAGAGGACATAGTCTCTTAGTAAACTATTCTCCACTTCACTTCTCAGTTAGAAGTAAAGCAGTTGTAAGCTTTATTAGGTGTGAGCATTTTGGTATCTAATTTCAATTTGCCTTCATTTGAACGTTGAGATGTAGAAACTCGGTCCTGGTACCATGTCTATGATACCAGTAGTGTGAAACCATTCACCATTACATGACTTCACACGGCACTGCATGAACATACCACAAACAGATAAACTATCTCTTGGAGTATCATGAAGCCAGAGGATGAGGGATCCAACTGTACAGTGCACTAGTTAAGAGCGCAGGTTCTGCAGCCGACCACCTGGGTTAAAGTCTTGACTTGGCCACTTACTAGCTGTGACCTTTGATAAATCATTAGATCTGCTTCTGCTTCAATTACATCATCAGTAAAATGGAGACAAAAGCAAGTTGGTACTTTGAGGTGGAAGTGTAAATGACAATGTAAAGCCCTTTAAACAGTCCTAGGCACACAACTGGTGCTCTGTAAATAATAGCTCTCACTATAACTATATACTAGCAATAGCTCATATTAGTTATTAATCTTATAAGTAATATTACATATCCTATCAAAAGATCTCTAATTATGCACTTACTTAAGACTATAATGTCCCAGTTAGTTTATGTGTAAGGCGCTTTGATCTTTTACTAGAAATGCAAACAACGGGATACCTACTGGAATCACAGGTTTCAGACTCTGACCACCGGGGTGGGAAGTGCTTGACTGGGCATCTGCAGGTGGACTTGGCACTGGGTCACTGCTTCTCCTCACCAGCAGTGGAGTGCCTATAGGACAAAATAAGAGATGAAAGGTCAAGAGGCCCCAGGGGTGGGGGGAGCAGAGAGTATGGTACAATGCAATTTAATTTAAAAGGCTTATAACAGACTTTAATGTAAAAACATTCTATTCTAAGGGTGCCTGTAATTAATCCATTTAATGATCTTTTTGTCATCTATTTCTAGGATGACACATGGAAACAAAATCTTTCAACTCTTAGCTTTCCCCACTCGCATTTCAAAATAAGTCACTGTACTCAACAGAAAACGGTTAGGCAATGCAAAAGTAGATAATGTGCAATTGAAAACTGGTCTAGAAAATATATTTGAGTCTTAAAAAGAATGATTATCCAGCAGACAAGTAAGGAGTTTCACAGAGTCAGTGCAATTTGCTATTCAGGAGAGCTGGAAGTATAGTTATTACTGCCATTTCGTGCTTCCCAACTCTTCTGAATGATGATATATACTGAAATAAATTATTTGCTGGGGTTATAGCATTAATGTCTATTTAAGTTCACAAAGAGATGGGCTTCATTCTCTTTCTTTTCTTCTAAAGTAGATAAAACTGATAAGGAAAATAAGTTAGCTCTTCTAAAAATATATCCTGATTTCTTTTAAATTTAATGAAAGCTTCCACTATTAAATATTTGAGTCAGTTATTAAATTCTGAAAACAAATCATACTATTAGGAAGTTCAAATGAAATTCAGCCTTAACAGAGTGAGTGGCCTAACTACTCTGACTGCAATTAGGCTAAAAATAATTTGTTTCATACACAATTGACCACTATATAGGAAACTCTCCAAAAACCTGTGACTTAAAAATTGCTCTTATAAAAATTAACTTTATATTTGTGTGCCTCTAGGGAAAAAATAGTAGAAATGCAATTCTCTGCTTATCAATATTCTGAAAGTAATTCAAGCTATCACAGTTTAAAATAACATTTTTCATACTTCATTCTATATGGTATAGTTATAAAAAGTCAATCCATTTTGAAGTTATTTACAAATCTGATTTTTCTATGTGCTATAACATCCTTATTCTGTGTACAAAACATAGAATTTCTAACACGTTTCACTCTTATTCAGTTAGAAGTTGCTTTTTAAAAAAAACAACTTATTTTATAATAAGAAATCAATGTGCTACTGAGGATGAAACACTATGCCAAAAGCTATAATAAAGTCCAATTTCATGTTCCATTATTTATTTTTTATTAATAGGTATATGTCACTACATTATTCTCTACCTCCATCTTAAACATGTTTTCAAGTATAGTTGATTTACAACATTGTGTTAGTTTCAGGTGGATAGCAGAGTGATTCAGCATTTTTGCAGATTCTATTCTATTATAGGTTATCATAAGTTAATGGGCATAATTCCCTGTTCTATGCAGTATATCCTTATTGCTTACCTATTTAATATATAGTTCTGTGTAAATTGGTTAATCATGTGCCCCTAACTGGTGGCTCCCCTCTCCCCTTTCCCCTTTGATAACCATAAGTTTGCTTTCTATGTCTGTGAGTCTGTTTCTGTTTTGCATGTACAATCAATTATATAAAACATCTCTTAAGCAGTGACACACTAATAGTTCTATGGTTGGCAATTATTCTCTGAAAGAAACAAACAAAAAAGGAAAACCATAAAAAAAGAAGAAAATAAAAGAGAAACTTCCATAAAATTTAGACAATAGAGTCCCAGTTTCACCAGGATGCTTTTCTCTCTGTCAGTTGATCTGAAAACTAAGCCTCTCAGGTTATGCCCCTGAATTACCATTAACACCAAGTGAACAAGTTAGTCTAAATGTAATATCCTCAGAAGTAACCCATTATCTTTGAAATTAAGAAGAGAATGGGGCTAATTTCGTGAAACTTTGGTTTGTTTCTAAGCATTTAACCCAAACTAGTACATCAATGATCTCAAATTAGAAAACAAACAAACAAAAATAAAAAAACGTGTCAAACTAGTACATGACGGGCTTAACAGGTGGCACTCTTGGTAAAGAACCCACCAACACAGGAGATGTGAGTCTTGGATTCGATCCCTAGATCAGGAAGATCCCCTGGAGGAGGGCATCGCAACCCATTCCAGTATTCTTTCCTGCAGAATCCCATGGACAGAGGAGCCTGGCAGGGCTATAGTCCATGGGTTGCAAAGAGTAGGACACAAGTGAAGCAACTTACCATGCATGCATGCACAGTACATGACACCAAGGTCACAAAATAAGTTGATATAGAGGCACAAAGATGAACATTTCAGTGACTGACAATTTCAGTTACACAGATTTTCAGCTAAGACCCATACCTGTATATAATATATATATACAAAATTATATATAATATATATATTATATTATATTATATATATAAGAATTATTCTGTATATTACATATATATATACAGAATGTGTATTTATGCTGGTGTAAGGAAGAGAGTGGAAAGAAGGGAAAAAGAAAGACATTATTCTTCTTGGGTAATAAATATATTTTCCTTAAGCTACACCATATAGTTTTCCTTCAACTTAAAAAACATGACTGATCCCTTTTGTTGTTGTTGTTTTAGTCTTACTGTCTTAATATCTGCTGTTTTAATAACAAAAATAATAAATTATTTAAAACATATTTTATAATAGCATGTATTTGGATTTCTATGATCAATCAATATGCCATGGTACCGCAGCATGGCTCGCAGAAGATGGCAGTTCAATTTTACACCAGTGGACCAACTATTTGGAAAGTCAACAAACAAACTTTAAAACAACTAGGTCTTTCTTAAATCCACTGTCAACTCTTCAGGAATAAGTTTTGTTCTCCACTTTTCAGTATCCCACAACTAAACGCCTCCTGTTAAGTCACCTAATTTCTCCTTTGCTGTCTCCAATGAATATTTTTAAATAGGAAAGTGACAGAGTTTTAAACAATCTTTCATTTGGCAATTTAAAATTTAATTTTTAAATTCTCAACCCCATTCAAAGGTGACTGTCTGGAAGAGAGAGAGTTATAGTTTAAAAACAAGGGAAGACACACTCCAGGGTATAAGAGTAAGCAAGTAATCAGAAGCGCTGAAGATGATTCGAGCAAATCCTTGGATGCAAATGGAGCTTTGCTGGTGGCTCAGCTGGTAAAGAATCTGCCTGCAATGCAGGAGACCTGGGTTCAATCCCTGGGTTGGGAAAATCCCCTGAAAAAAGGGAATGGCTACCCACTCCAGTATTCTTGCCTTGAGAATTCCATGGATAGAGGAGACTGGCAGGCTACAGTCCATGGGATCGCAAAGAGTCAGACATGACTAAGCAACCAACACAATTTTTGAATGAATTTAATAGGGTAGAAGGCAGACCTCGTAAGCCAAGCTGAAATGAGAGAGTCAACTACATTCAGTTTTATGTAAACTCCTGGGGTTGGGGGGAGAGTTTAAAATATAACATCTGCTTGAAGGAGTTTAGTAAAGATTAGACTCTTAAAAACTATGGTGTGAGGACAATGGAGAGCACCTGGGCTTTGGAATCAAACAGACCGAACCTCACCTCTCCTGGCTCTGTGACACTGGACTGCTCTATGACACAAGTTCATCATTTAACGCCCGGTGATAACATTGCATCACAGAGATGACGGAAAGCTGAAGTAAAATAAGTCATGTATGAGACACACCACTGTCTGACAGATAGTTTCTATAAGGAATCAATCTCCTCCCCACAAATACACACATGAGAAAAAGGAGGGTATAGGGCTTGCTCTTGTGAGCAATGTTACCTTATCTGCTTGAAAAGCTCAACTCCCAGTAGTCAAGTGAATTTTGGAATACTATGTAAACGAAAATAGTAAAACATCAGTTCAGTTCAGTTCAGTTCAGTCACTCAGTCGTGTCCGACTCTTCGCGACCCCATGAATCACAGCACGCCAGGCCTCCCTGTCCATCACCAACTCCCGGAGTTCACTCAAACTCATGTCCATCGAGTCGGTGATGCCATCCAGCCATCTCATTCTCTCTCGTCCCCGTCTCCTCCTGCCCCCAATCCCTCCCAGCATCAGAGTCTTTTCCAGTGAGTCAACTCGTCGCATGAGGTGGCCAAAGTAATCCTGTGCAAAAACAGGTATAGCCTTACGAAAGAAAGTTAAGCTTTTAAGAAAAAAAAAAAAAATGTTGTGGTGGAAAGGAATTTCAAAAGTAGAAAAGAAGTACCACTCATTGGCGATTTTAAACTAATTAAGACTCATTAAATTTTAAATGCAAAAGCCCTCAATTCAGCTCAAGGAACAACATCATGCCTTGATATCACAGTTTAAAATGCACTGTCTGAAGAGCCAAATAAAATAAGAAATACTAAGTACTTTAAAGCATAAAGTGTACATACAGCTGCTTTGTTTCTTTATTCACTTAAATACTGGAGGCCCCACTATGCATCAACCTTTACAAGAGGTGGATAATCATTAAGATGAACAATCATGGTTCTCACTTTAAGAATATCTTTTAAAGATGGGGGTGTGTGGACAAAAGAACACTTCAGTATACAGATAAGCAGGTCTCAGTGAAGTGTTAGGGGTGGTGTGTATGCCTTATTGGAGGACTGATACCAATGAACAGACACAGTGTAGAATGGGTCAAGTACTATGCTAATCGGCCAGATGCACAGAAGCATGCTGCTGCTGCTGCTGCTAAGTCGCTTCAGTCGTGTCCGACTCTATGCGACCCCATAGACAGCAGCCCACCAGGCTCCCCCGTCCCTGGGATCCTCCAGGCAAGAACACTGGAGTGGGTTGCCATTTCCTTCTCTGGAAGCCAAAGAGACAGCCACAGACAAGCAGCATCTCTCAAAAGAGTAGAATTCCTGATCAGGTGTGTAGCTGCTCGTTACGCTGTCCTTACAGGACGGAATATTGCCACATCGGGGAAGCTCAATCCTTTTTGGATAATTGTCCTATATTCAGGGCTTATGTGACATTCAGGAAAAAATTTACACACTCATTCACTGTTCTTCACCTTAAGAAGATGGCTAGATTCATCACGCTTTCCCAGGCTTAGAGTGAACTAGCACTGGAGTCGGTTCCTAGGTGTTTATGAAGAGGGTGCATCTTCCAGTTCTTAAGCAATCACCACTTTGAAGATGATAAATGCAAAATGCAAAGAATCAGAGGTGATTGTCTAATGCCCCTTATAAATACAATAATGCCTTTGAACTGTGGTGCTGGAGAAGACTCTTGAGAGTCCCTTGGACTGCAAGGAGATCAAACCAATTAATCCTAAAGGAAATCAAACCTGAATATTCATTGGAAGGACTGATGCAGAAGGTGAATCTCTAATACTTTGGCCACCTGATGCGAAGAGTCGACTCATTGGAAAAGATCCTGATGCTGAGAAATATTGAAGACAGGAGGAGAAGGGGATGACAGAGGAGGAGAAGGGGATGACAGAGGATGAGAGGACTGGATGGCATCACTGACTCAACGGACAAGAGTTTGAGCAAACTCTGAGAGATGGTAAAGAACAGGGGAACCTGGTGTGCTGCAGACCATGGGAGCCCAAGGAGTCAGATATGACTGAACAACAACTCTTATAAAGGAAGCCAGAGAAGGGTCATCTAATCATGTTTGGGAAACAGAATTTTGAAAGAGGGTAGCAACTAGTTAAAAGGCTCAGCTTGGTACATCAACGGATCATACAAGATACAAAGGCCAGCCCAGACTGAAGGTGTTATATATACAAACACAAGTTGCTGTCTCCTCAGTATAAATGATATGCACACACACCCCTAGGGGGATTTTTTCCCCCTGTTTAGATAGATGATTTGCTTGGAACGAAATCAATTTAAATGCCAAATGATGTGTTATATGTGAAATTGTTTATAGAGTTTTGAAAGATGTCTCAGAAAGACAGGCAGTTAGAGACTGAAACCAAGATCCAGAAGAATCATCCGTATGATGATGTAGTGGGCAGAGAAAAAACAATGTTTTTAAATGTGGTCCCCATGTCAAATATCACAAAGGCACAAGTTCAAAATTGTATGGTAAGTAGGAGCTGGGATTTATTTAAGAATGGTTAATGATTCTCCTGAGCAAAATCAGAAGGACAGCTTGTCATAAATACTGGTGTTACTTTATTCCAGGGCCATTGACACCTGGAAAGCTCTGGGGGTCCCAGTTAAGGTGCCAAGAAGGCTTTCTGTAAGAACTGGGAGGCCCAATCATGGAGAGGCTGGGAGGGTGATGTGAAGAAGGTAAAGAGGGACTCAGTGGCCACAGGCAAAAACAGAGTGAACAACTAGAAGACACAGGAGAACTTAGCAGCGGCTCCACGTACAAAGCAAATGAGAAGGAGTGTCCAAAAGAAACCGAAAACTACGCTTATATTTCTCCCTCGAGGAAGGACAAGCAATAAAGAAGTTTTTGCAATTGCTGTGATTTGTTCCAGAAAAAATCCACCATCAAGAAACTTGACTTCAGCCCATCGAAGGTTTGAATGATCTACTTTTAATTTAAGATGTCTTCACATGCATGGGAAATCAAAGAAGAGATTTTTCAGTTGGGCATTTATAAAGGTGCGTATGAAGTTCATACTAGAAATCGTACTGGCTTCCAGAATGACTGACAGAGACAAACATGAGGCAAAGCGAGGAAAAGAGGAAGATTAGCACACACCAACCAATGGCACTGCAGGCAAACCAGTGAGAAAACCAGGGTTTCATGCTCATAGAATCTTCGGAGTATCTTCAAACTGTGTCTAGAATAACGTGTGGTTAACAAAGCCACAGAGTTGAGCATGGAGGAAAGGTAGGAAGGAGAAAGGAACTGAAATTAACATGATAAACTGGTTCTGTAGAAATAGGGGTAAAGGCTGGTTTTGCATAGGTTCAGTTTCCCTTTGTTCTAAGATATTACATCTGTGCTATTGAATTATCAGGTCACAGAAACACCTCATTTGAAGAAAGAGAACACATTCTCTTTCCAATGCTACTGACATTTAGGATGACAAGATAAATATAAACAGGGAAAATGTTATTCAAATACACCTAAATTGGTGTGTGTATGTTAGTTGCTCAGTCATGTCTGACTCTTTGTGATCCCATGGACTGTAGTCCGCTAGGCTCCTCTGTCCATGGAATTCTCCAGGCAAGAATGCTGGAATGGGTAGCAATTCCCTTCTCTAGGGGATCTTCCTGACAAAGGGATCTAACCCAGGTCTCCTGCATTGCAGGCAGATTGTTTACCATCTGACTACCAGGAAGCCCTAAATTGGTAAATATTAGTATTTCACTTTGATGATGAAAGTGCATTGCAAATGGTTAACCTTTTTAAGGGCTTAAAAAGAGATAAATAGGGAAAAAAAAAAGGCTCTGCCAGGTAAGCAATATTAATAGTATGTTAATATTAACAGGATGCATAAATTGCATCATGGTTGCCTGGATGCTAATTATCTTGTACTATGACACTTGTTGAGTGCATTTGACATTACAGTATAGAAATGTCCTTCAAACATACAGTGACGAGAGAGCAGGTGTGAGGAAATCAGTGCTTCAGGTGCCCCTGGCACTATGAGCCCTCCAGGAGGGTTGCATCTCAGAGTCCAAGGTTTCCTGATTAACTCAGGAGGTATGTTGGATAAGCTATACCCAAGGCCCATTCCAGATCTAAAAAGATAGTTCTGTGATTTATATAGCCAATAAGGAAATTGAAGTCCAGAGAAATTATGTTCCTAAGTCTTTTGGACTTGATTTCTGCTCCAGTTTTATTCACTTGACACTTTTCCATTGTAGGATCATACCTCCACGTGGGTGAGTGCGTGGAAGTAAGAAGAGCGGTGTCTCTTCAGTACAGTAGCAATTCCTTTCATCAAAAAAGGTCAGCAGATAGGAACAAGTGGATAGGAAAATACAGAAAAAAGGAAAGGATGCTGGGAACTGAGTGACTAAAAGGCAAATAGCAATCCATATCACACAGCAAGATGCTGACACCATGAGTCAAGGCCCACTAGTACATGTCACAGAGGGAACGGTCTCTCCAATAAATGGTTTCCTATTAACCACACAAATCCATAAAAGATTAGTGGGAACTCCTTGTTGGTTCAGTGGTTAGGACTTCACGCTTAGATGACAGAGGGCATGGTTCAATCCTTGGTAAGGGAACTAAGAGCCCACAAGCCATTTGGTACAAACAAAAAATAAAATCGATTTAAAAAATAGTGAAAGTGGCACATTATTTGCTTTGGGAGGCAACCTGATTGTGCATGTGTGTTTATGGGCATGAGATAGGGCTTTTCAACGGATGCCTAACAAACTCCCCTGAACCAAAACCTGGAGACCCATTTAAAAATGAAAAATTCATAATGCTATCAAACTGATCACACGGACCACAGCCTTGTCTAACTCAAGGAAATTATGAGCCATGATGTGTTGGGCCACCAAAGATGGACGGGTCATAGTGGACAGCTCTGACAAAGTGTGGTCCACTGGAGAAGGGAATGGCAAATCACTACTTAGGTATTCTTGCCTTGAGAACCTCACAAACAGTATGAAAATGCAAAAAGATAAGACGCTGAAAGATGAACGCCCCAGGCCAGTAAGTGCCCAATATGCTACTGGAGAAGAGCGGACAAATACTCCAGAAAGAAGGAAGAGACAGAATCAAAGAAAAAACAGTGCCCATTTGTTGATGTGATTGATAATGGAAGTAAACTTCGATTCTGAAACAAGCAATATTGCACAGAAACCTGGAATGTTAGGCCCATGCATCAGGGAAATTGGAAGTGGTCAAACAGGAATTGGCCAGAGTGAACATAGACATTTTGGGAATCAGTGAACTAAAATGGACTGGAATGGACAAAGTTAACTCAGATGACCATTATATCTACTACTGTGGGCAAGAATCCATTAGAAGAAACGGAGTGCCATCATGGTCAACAAAAAGAGTCCGAAATGCAGTTCTTGGGTGCAATCTCAAAAACGACAGAATGATCTCTGATTGTTTCCAAGGCAAACCATTCAATATCACAATAATCCAAGTCTATGCCCCGACCAGTAACGCTGAAGAAGATGAAGTTGAATAGTTCTATGAAAACTGACAAGACACACTAGAACTGACACCCAAAAAAGATGTCCGTTTCATTATAGGGGACTGGAATGCAAAGTAGGAAGTCAAGTGATATCTGGGGTAACAGGTAAATTTGGCCTTGCAGTACAAAATGAAGCAGGACAAAGGCTAACAGAGTTTTGACACGAGAGCGCACTGGTCACAGCAAACACCCTCTTCCAACCACACAAGAGAAGACTCTACACGTGGACATCCCCAGGTGGGCAATACAAAAATAAGACTGATTATATTCTTAGCAGCCAAAGAGGGAGAAGCTCTATACAGTCAGCAGAAGCAAGACCACGAGCTGACTGTGGCTCAGATATTGAACACCTTATTGCATAACTCAGACTTAAATTGAAGAAAGTAGTGAAAACCACTAGACCACTCAGGTATGACCTAAATCAAATCTATTACGATTATATAGTGGAAGTGACAAATAGATTCAAGGGGTTAGAATCTGATAAAGTCCCTGAAGAACTATAGAAGGAGGTTTGTGACATTATACAGGAGGCACAGATCAAGACCATCCCGAAGAAAAAGAAATGCAAGAAGGCAAAATGGTTTTCTGAGGAGACCTTAACAAATGGCTGAGAAAAGAAGAGAAGGTAAAGGCAAAGGAGAACAGGAAAGATATACCCATCTGAATGCAGAGTTCCAAAGAATATCAAGAAGAGATAAGAAACCTTTCCTCATGGATCAACGCAAAGAAATAGAGTAAAACAACAGAATGGGAAAGACTAGAGATCTCTTCAAGAAAATTAGAGATACCAAGGGAACATTTCATGCAAAGATGGGCTCAATAAAGAATAGAAATGGTATGGACCTAACAGAAGCAGAAGATATTAAGAAAAGGTGGCAAGAATGTACAGAAAAACTATACAAAAAAGATCTTCATGATCCAGATAACCACGATGGTGATATCACTCACCTAGAGCCAGACATCCTGGAATGCAAAGTCAAGTGAGCCTTAGGAAGCATCATTATGAACAAGGCTAGTAAAGGTGATAGAATTCCAGTTGAGCCATTTCAAATCCTAAAGGATGATGCTGTGAAAGTGCTGCACTCAGTATGCCAGCAAATTTGGAAAACTCAGCAGTGGCCACAGGACTGGAAATGTCAGTTTTCATTCCAACCCCAAAGAAAGGCAATGTCAAAGAATGTTTAAACTACTGCAAATTGAACTCATCTCACATGCTAGCAAAGTTATGCTCAAAATTCTCCAAGCCAGATTTCAACAGTACTTGAACCATGAACTTCCAAATGTTCAAACTGGATTGAGAAAAGGGAGAGGATCCAGAGATCAAATTGCCAACATCTGTTGGATCACAGAAAAAGCATGAAAGTTTCAGAAAAACATCTACTTCTGCTTTATTGACTACGCCAAAGCCTTTGACTATGTGGATCACAACAAACTGTGGAAAATTCTTGAGGAAATGGAAGTACCAGACCCCCTTACCTGCTTCCTGAGAAATCTGTATGCAGGTCAAGAAGAAACAGTTAGAACTGGACATAGAACAACAGACTGGTTCCAAATTGGGAAAGGAGTATGCCAAGACTGTATACTGTCACTTTGCTTATTTAACTTATATGCAGACTATATTATGAGAATTGCTGGTCTGGATGAAGCACAAGCTGGAATCAAGATTGCTGGGAGAAATACCAATAACTTCAGATATGCAGATGACACAAGTCTTATGGGAGAAAACGAAGAAGAACTAAAGAGCCTCTTGATGAACGTGAAAGAGGAGAGTGAAAAAGTTGGCTTAAAACTCAGCATTTAGAAAACTAAGATCACGGCATCTGGACCCATCACTTCATGGCAAATAGATGGGGAAATGGAAATAGTGAGAGACTATTTTGGGAGGCTCCAAAATCACTGCAGATGGTGCCTGCAGCCATGGAATTAGAAGATGCGTGCTCCTTGGAAGAAAAGCTATGAACAACCTAGACGGCACATTAAAAATAGAGACATTACTATGCCATCAAAGGTCCATCTAGTCAAAGCCATGGCTTTTCCAGTAGTCATGTATGGATGTGAGAAAGTGAAAGTGAAGTCACTCAGTCGTGTCCGACCCTTAGCAACCCCATGGACTGCAGCCTACCAGGCTCCTCCATCCATGGGATTTTCTAGGCAAGAGTGCTGGAGTGGCTTGCCATTGCCTTCTCCAGCTATGGTGGTTGGACTATAAAGAAATCTGAGTCCCAAAGAATTGATGCTTTAGAACTGTGGTGTTGGAGAAGACTCTTGAGAGTCCCTTGGACTGCAAGGAGATCCAACCAGTCAACCCTAAAGGAAATCAGTCCTGACTAATGCTGAATCTGAAACTCCAATATTTTAGCTACCTGATGTGAAGAACTGAGTCATTGAAAAAGAACCTGATGCTGGGGAAGATTGAAGGAGGGAGGAGAAGGGAATGACAGGGGATGAGATGGCTGCATGGCATCACAACTGGATGGACATAAATTTGAGGAAGCTCCGGAAGTTGGTGAAGAACAGGGAAGACTTGCATGCCGCAGTCCATGGGGTTGCAGAGTCGGACACAACTGAGCAAATGAATTGAATTGAATGTCTGAATAGCAGTGAAATTTATGGCAAAGCCCCGAAAAGAGATCACTTTCACTATAGCAGTGCCTGAGCAGGTCTTGTGCCCAGCCTGTGATGAATGCAGCAGCTGTGACATGCTTTCAGATATCGTGATGGAAAAACCACATGAGAGAAACCAAGTCACATTTTAGTAGAATTTCAATTTTCCAAATACTTCAGCCTTAAATATCACTCCCTTAACAAAGTGACTCCCAGTACTGCCATAAAAGAAAAAAGAAGTTCAAGTTGATGAACAGCACTATTTTTCTTTCCTTTTGGATTGCAAAACCTAAAGTCTGTTCAACACACAATGCGACAAATGCAAGCAACTCACAGAACTGTCTAGTGACATAATAGTTATGAATGAGCAGACACATGATAAGATATTTTTAGTATTTAGAAAGCTTAAATGGGAGCAACATTGCTATAAAAACAAGTGAAGGTTTTTGTAACTGACTTTTATTGGGAATTATACTTTTCTCTGAGGATGCTTATACCTCTATTTTGAAGTATATCATTGCTGTATTCCTGAGGGTATACGCTTTTTCTCATATTGAAGTTTTCACATTTTATCTACCTGATTTACACAAAACTATAGTTTTTCATATTGTGAACCACATGGCAATATCAATTTTCTCATGTTCTTTAAAGTCAATTAATGCCATGTCTTAGACATGCACAAGGTCTCTCAGTCCATGTATAAAATCGTATGTAATTCACCAATCAGATAATTCCATTTTCACTGATAACCTGACAAATGGGAAGTCCTCTTTTATGGAATATATTTGAAAATGTAGCATAGATTCAAAATTCCTATGCTAGTAAGACACAGATTTGTAGCCATTTTACAGATTACAAAACTATATGTGTGAAGCGTCATGTTTATACATACTAAACATTATTTAGATAAAAACATTTTGATTACCATGCTACGGCAAGGACTGTATTATCTGTTCATTCAATATATAAAAAATAATATCACGTATGAAGAGATTGTCAAAGATTATGCAGTCAAGATTGTAGGAAAAAGTGTAATAATTATTTTAGGCATTGATTAATATGTAGCCAATTAAATACCATTAATAAAATATTTTTCATATTATCTTACATCTTTAGTATATTGGCTTTATTAAGATTGTTGTGATTTTTTCCTTCATTTTAAATAGCAGTCCTTTATATTTTTGTACATAAAATGTATGTTTCTTTTCTTAAATGCAACCTTCCCAAGTTTT
This sequence comes from Moschus berezovskii, assembly GCF_049115385.1. Lineage (NCBI taxonomy): Eukaryota > Metazoa > Chordata > Mammalia > Artiodactyla > Moschidae > Moschus > Moschus berezovskii. The sequence continues at coordinate 43,276,148 of NC_142461.1, forward strand.
ACACATTGAGAGTCCCACAAAATGTGGTTCTACTTCTGTGCCTTTTCAGGGTATGTCACATACTGTTTTGTCTTATGTATAAAGTTGTATTTTATTTCCCATCTCCTCTTAATTTATTCATCTGACATATCTTTACTGAATGCCTAAAATATACTAAGAAGTCTTCTAGGCATTCTGGATACATCAGCACAGAACACACAAAGGTCTTAATCTTGCAGTTCATGTAAATAGTTAGAGGGAGACAGATAATAAACATGTACATATACAAATGTGAGCATTTAAGTTAGGGATAAAGCAAGTTCTTACAGGAAAGTGAGGAGAGAGAAAGTGATGGGGAGGAGAGTAAGGTAGGGTGACATTATACCTTAGACAACCATGTAGCAGGCTGGATACATACCAGACGCCTGCTGAATTGAACCAAACAGAGTGAGAGGAACAAAGATAAACTTCTAACTTCAGAAATCTTTGGGATTCTAAAATGTATCAGACAAGGGGGCTTTTTGGTTCATGAAAGGGGTCTGTGCCCCCACTAGGTAAATAAATTACGATTGTCAGGTATCCTTTCACCTAACATATTTTTTTCCCTTAGCATCAACATTTACTTTAAAACAAACACTATTCACACTAAGGCAGCATGTTATCACCCGTACAATTTAATGATAAATGAGCATAAAAGTGACATCAACATCAATGCTAAATAATTTTTGTAGAGGCTCTGAAATATTAACTACACTCTTGTCAGTTCCTGCAGTTTATAAAGGGATCTATTGCCCGGTCAGTTGATTTTTCAGTTTTCTACAGTTTACAGTCTTACATACTTGATATTTATGAAGTTAAGCTATCTTCATAAGATTTATGCAACCTACAGGAAAAGTAGAAGGAAAAGAGTTGAGTTTACTTGAAAAGGTTCTTTAGGAGAGATGACTTTTAAACAGAATTTTGAAGTGCATAGCATGTATGAATTGATAAACTGGTATAAAATGATGACTCCTATTTATAGTAGGCAGAGGGGCGTATGAATTTAGAGGCTAGAGATGGGCCTCCGTGCATGGATACTAATAAGATTTGCTCAGTCTGAAAACAGGCATGAATCAAACAACTAAGGAAGAAAGCGACTGAGTGATCTGGTTAGAAGATCATTCCTGTAGGAAGGTCTTAAACTTGGATAGTTTTAATTTGATCTAATTTGAAAAAGATTAAGGCTTCCAAAGAGAGCCAATCTATAGCATTTTGTTCAAGTACTGAAGAATTGACTAAAACACATTTTGGAAAGACATTTGTAGCTTATAAATATATTAAATATGTTGACTAAAAAAGTAAGTGAAGTTATACTTTCCCAATGGGTTCTTTAGCAATTTCCTTATAAAAACCATAAAGTGAATTTGGATGAGTGTTCAGTGGAGGGGATTGGGGTTTGGGAGGATTGTTTCCCTCAGCAGGGAGCACATTTGGGATGGTTCATTAGGGCAATAATGATGGTCTGCAGGAAGTGTTCATGGAACCTTTCCTTTGTCCTAGATTTTAGGCCAGGGCTCCCACTGAGTTGAAAACAACCTCTGAAAGACGACTTCACTAGTTCTTTACAAGATGCTGCTGCTGCTGCTAAGTCGCTTCAGTTGTGTCTGACTCTGTGCGACCCCATAAATGGCAGCCAACCAGGCTCCCCCGTCCCTGGGATTCTCCAGGCAAGAACACTGGAGTGCGTTGCCATTTCCTTCTCCAATGCAGGAAAGTGAAAAGTGAAAGTGAAGTCGCTCAGTTGTGTCCAACTCTTCATGACCCCATGGACTGCAGCCCACCAGGCTCCTCCATCCATGGGATTTTCCAGGCAAGAGTACTGTAGTGGAGTGCCATTGCCTTCTCCGCTTCACAAGATGAGAAAGGGAAAAATCAAGCAATGCCTTCAGGCCATTGAGCTGCAGTTGCAAACAATTACTGGCAACATCAAAGTACTAAATTCAAATCTCTAAGTCCTTCATGATAGGTGAGAAACATCCATAAGTCAATTTTAGGCATCCTGGGCACACATCTATATGATTTATCAGCTACATTTGAAACCTTTGGTCATTACATTTTATTGGATCATTCAAAGTTCCCGGAAGGAGTGGAAAAAGTAGGGTGCTATGGAGCCACTGTTATCTCTTAGGAACATTCAAAAGATAGATTTATGCCAATGCCTGTGTGCCCCAAATGCTGTCTGCTGTGTTGGAGCAAAGGGACTTGATGCCTCTCTTACTTCTTCTGATGTGGAAGGCATAGTTTCTACTTATAGCACTTAAAATTCTAAACAAGACTCAACTGAAGCTCAATCCAGAAAACACAGAAACTGGGCTCCCCTGGAAGGGAACATGTCTCATAAAAGTACCAGAGGAAAATCTGACTCTCTTCTGTCCTGTCCTGAATGGAGACATTTCCAACATTTGTGACTGTGGTTTGAGACCTCCCTTGCTGACCCATAGTTACTCCTGGAGCCCAAGGATCAGCAGTGACCTCAGGCACCTTTTACCTTATGTATCCGGTAGCTAGGGGTCATATTCTACTCATCATGTGGAACTGGCCCCAGCTGTCCAAACCTTTGTGACCTCACATTAGATAACTGAAATCTAATCCACTTGAAAGTACCCTGAAGACCACCCAGGTGTTTCATATGGCTTCTGTCTTCCTACTAAATAGGTCCATTACACAAGCTGGAGCACATTTTACCAGCAGACTAATTCACCCAGTGGCATAGCGAGGCAATAATACACGGACCATTGTTGACTTTTCTGTGTAACTCCTGGCATTGTGTAACATGCACCAAAATTCAAAGGCTGCAGGTACAAAGCTAGATTGTGTTTCTATGATTCTTCAAGAGAAGGGGCAAACTACTTTTGCTAATAGTATTAAAGCTCTAACCTCCAAGGAAAAGATATCTGAACATACAGGGCTCGCTAATCCTAAGTATGGGAAATACACTTTGGTTTGAATTTAAAGTATTTTCTACAAATGTATTTTTGAGAGTCACGGGAATGACTGGGTTTCAATCACATAAAAGAACTGGCCAAAGACCGAAAACCTAAGACTACTACACGTGACAGAACAAGTAAGTTTATATCACTATTTTTTTTGCACAAGTCCTAAGAATAAACAATATTATGCCAGACTGTGAAATGTTTATTAACTTGAAGGTGATACCTGTTTTATCTAGCTTATATCACAAGCTCATGATATCGATAAATACTATATTCTATTAGGTTTTTGTTGTTGTTTAGTTAGCAAGTTGTGCCTGACTCTTTTTCGACCCCATGGACTGTAGCCTGCCAGGCTTCTCTGTCCATTGGATTTCCCAGGCAAAAATATGGGAATGGGCTGCCATTTCCTTCTCCAGGGGATCTTTCTGACCCAGGGATTGAACCAGTGTCTCCAGTATTTCTTCAAATAGCAGGTGGATTCTTTGCCACTGAGCCACCTGGGAAGCCCTAGTATTTATTATAACTGAATAGCATGAAATAGAAAATAATGAGAAGTCATGAATAGCAAATTAAAGCATAATCTACCAAGATCAGAGGGAATCTGATAACAAAACTTAACAACATAGACCTCCAACCTATGAAAAGCATTAATTTACAGGTGCTGATAAGAGTCCAGTATCTAAATCAGCCAGTATTTGAACTTGTCAATGGCTACTGAGACAAGCCTTCTTTAATCTGAGATGAAGGATAGTAATCTCAACTTCAGGTCCTCTCAGGGCAAGCAAAGCAATACACGGTGCTGCTTTTCAAAAAAGCTGACATCGAAAACAAGGAGTTGCCCTTATAAGCCATCCATGAAAGATTGGATGCTATCAGAACTGTCTTTGTACTATGCTTATCTAGGTCATCCAAATAGTTTGTTATCTATATAGACTGGAAAAGTGCACACACAGAGGTTCCTTCCACTGAGGTATTTGGGCCTCAAAATGAAACACACTGTTTGGCGATGCTGGTGACATTGCTAAATTGTTTAATGTGTTCCTTCCGTATACACAGGATGTATGATGGATATCTTTTCAATTTGTGACTGTCTTTGGTGTTTGTGTTCTCAAAAACTACCCAACATTTTCACAAAAAGACCGTGATACTCTTTGTCCATTGCCCATGGGCATTTTCAAAAGTAGCTTTCAAATGGTCTTTGAAGAGAAAACCCATCAATTTCAGACTAGACTTACACACCACAAGAAAAAGACTGATTACCCAGAAAATGCTGGATTGTTAGCAAAGCTTATGAGAACATGTTTTAGGAAGGGGTTAGGAAATACCTTCTCCTGAAAGGGAGGAGTAGCAAAGTCACATTACAAAGGGTCTTACGGACTAAGATGCGAGGAATCTGTGATCATGAAGCAATCTACCACAGACCATACACTAATTTCATAAGACTTTATGTTTAGAATACAGATTTCATAAACCCTTATGTTTAGAATAGATTTCGTTTTCTATCTAAAACAAACATATGGTATCAAACAGTCTTCTAACGTTCAGATTTAAATTAGTTTTAAAGAGATAAAAAGACTGAAATAGTTCTGCTATTTGAGCATGCTTCATGATGGCAATATTTATATAAACATATTGGCAGAGGAAATGATAAGTTCCCTACATTTCAGTTGGCCCCTGGTTTCATTTTAGAAGCAACAAATTTACCTAAAACATTCACTATGTTGCGTACAGATATGGTGGACTGAGTCACTAGGAGACCTACTTCTGCTAACTTTTCAGCACTCAACAATTTAATTCTAAATGGCAATGGTATCTCCTACAGTAAACAGCCTAAGTACTTGTCAATGGCAGCATTTTTTCTTTGTTTACCACATGGTCACTGATAGTTTTGTGCAAATATTCAACAAAGAGCCATTAAAGTCTCTGTTGCTTTTTCTGAAATTCACCTCAGGAGAATTTCTTGATTCTTGAAACCAGGATCTTCTAACTCTGTAGGATTCAACTCATTCATGAGCCTTGAAATCAATTTAAGGGGTCATAATCAACATTTTAAACCATGTATAGATAATAGTATAGAAAACACTAGACTATTACACATAGTAAAGCTACACTGTTAGAACTATTAGGCCACATGTGTTTGCTGGGTTGCATTGTAAAATCCATTTCTGTTTTTTCTTTGAGTCATGGTCAAGATTACTTGAAAGGAAAAAACAAAAACCTCTAAATTGGACCGATTGGGAAATCTCTGGGGGATTACAAATTCCTAAAGGAAACACATCTAGCCCAGGAATCAGTCTGATCATCTACTTCTAGACTCCCTCTGTTTTTTGGAGCTTTATAGCCTGTTTAACATTTATATTGTGCAGGCATTTACAGAAACTTGCTAAGTTCTAGGAACTGTGCTAAGTCCTGGGGAAACAAAGATGAGTATGACATAGTCCTTGGCCCTCAAAGGGCTCTGAGGAGACCGATTTATACACAATAACGCATGCGGCAATGCCACTAAAGATATCCAAGCAGCCACTGCAAAGTGCTTCAGGAGCCAAGAAAGAGACCTATATTAATAGAGTTGGAGAGGGCTTCCCAGGAGATGAGACATTTTAGTGGGTAAGGTTTTAGGGGTATTCATCCAGGCATCCATTCATCTATCCATCTGTCTCCCACCATGTTCAAGGTACTAAAGTACAAGCTGAAAAAAGCTTACATGAATAAGATTAGGACACTACATTGGATGAGCTCCCAGCCCACAGGACAGAAGACTCACAGGACCAGGTAAGACGAGCAACAGAAGTGGTGGGGACCAGGCCCAGAGACTCGACAGAGCAAGTGGGGTTACCTCTGCCTGCTGCAGTAACAGACGCTTCCAACGGGAAGGGTCACGAGTGGTGGCAGATGATGGGAGGCAGTGGAGGGATGCTCTGATACCCGAAAAAAGCCAGTCTATATTTCAGATACAGCACAATAATGAGAAGCGAACACACGCACATTTGTGAACATTTTTAAGGCTAAATGTCAAACTGCTTGGCAGAAGCTAGGACGGGGCTAGTATTCTAGCACTGGAAGTGGAGCTTCAATCAAAGAGGCAGAAATAGACAAAACATAAATCAGACTTTGGCACTATCCTGCCTCAGGTTCCCATCTTTCACAGTTTCCATTAGAATAAAATCAACTCTTTCATCTTGTACAACCTACAAGACTCTAGGTGACAAGGCTTTTTCTTTCACCTAACTCCCCTTCCCATTTCTCACTACACTCCAGTCATGTGGTCTTTTTCTCTCTGGATCTTCCCTGATACATCCAAAGTGCCCTAGAACCTTTGAACTATCCCTCTGTTCTGAAGACTCCTCTGCCTTTCCCTCTCCTCTAAAAGCAGTCCTCTCAGAGTTCCTTTAACTTGTTTCATTTTCTTTGCTCCTGTGACACTACCATTTATGTACAAATAATTAGTGACTGAACCAGGATGGAAGCTTCCTGAGAGCAGAGACATGTATAGCTTTTTAACTGCTATAAGCCCAGACTCTAGAACACGGTGCGCACTGCATAGATGTTTGTTCAATGAAATAAATAATCCAGAGAGTTGGGACAGATGTAGCTTGAGAAAACAAGCAGGAATACAGTGAGCAGGAACCAAGATTATTGTTTAGTCTCTTATTTCCCACTCTGTGACTCCCTGGACTACAGCACTCCAGACGTCCATTGTCTTTCATTATCTCCCAGTGTTTGCTCAAACTCATGTCCATTGAATTGGTGATGCCATCAATCCTCTGTTGCCCTCTTCTCCTCCTTCCCTCAATCTTTCTCAGCATCAGGGTTTTTCCAATGAGTTGGCTCTTCCCATCAGGTGGCAAAAGCATTGGAGCTACAGCTTCAGCATCAGACCTTCCAATTAATATTCAGGATTGATTTCCTTAGGATTGACTGGTTTGATCTCCTTGCATTTTAAGGGACTCTCAAGAGTCTTCTCCAGCACCACAGTTCAAAAGCATCGATTCTTCAGAGCTCAGCCTTCTTTACGGTCCAACTTTCACATCCATTCATGACTACTGGAAAAAACACAGCTTTGACTATATGGATCTCTGTCAGCAAAGTGATCTCTCTGCTTTTAAATATGTTGTCTAGGTTTGTCATAGTTTTTCTTCCAAGCAGCAGACATGGCTATAATCAGTCTCTGCAGTGATTTTGGAGCCCAAGAAAATAAAATCTCTCTGTTCAGATTTTTTTCCTCATCTATTTGCCATTAAGTGACATGACCAGATGCCATAACCTTCACTTTCGGAAAGTTGAGTTTTAAGCCAGCTTTTTCATTCTCCTCTTTCACCTTCATCAAGAGAGTCTTTACTTCCTTGTTTTCTTCATTAGAGTGGCATCATCTGCATATCTGAGGTTATTGATATTTCTTCCAGCAATGTTGATTCCAGCTTGGGATTCATCCACCTCGGGATTTTGCATGATGTACTCTGCATATAAGTTAAATAAGCAGGGTGATAATATACAGCCTTGACGTACTCCTTTCCCAATTTTGAACCAGTTCATTGTTCCATGACCGGTTCTAACTGTTGCTTCTTGACCTGTACACAGATTTCTCAGGAGGCAGGTAAGGTGGTCTGGTATTCCCATCTCTTTCAGAATTTTCCACTGCTTGATGTGATTATTTAACTTATATGCAGAATACATCATGAGAAACGCTGGGCTGGATGAAGCACAAGCTGGAATCAAGATTGCCAGGAGGAATATCAATAACCTCAGATATGCAGATAGCACCACCCTTATGGCAGAAAGTGAAGAAGAACTAAAGAACCTCTTGATGAAAGTGAAGGAGGAGAGTGAAAAAGTTGGCTTAAAGCTCAACATTCAGAAAACGAAGATCATGGCATCCAGTCCCATCACTTCATGGCAATTAGGTGGGGAAATAGTAGAAACAGTGGCTGACTTTATCTTTCTGGGCTCCAAAATCACTGTGGATAGTGATTGTAGCCATGAAATTAAAAGACACTTACTCCTTGGAAGGAAAGTTATGACCAACCCAGACAGCATATTAAAAAGCAGAGACATTACTTTGTCAACAAAGGTCCGCCTACTCAAGGCAATGGTTTTTCCAGTGGTCATGTATGATGTGAAAGTTGGATTATAAAGAAAGCTGAGCACCGCATAATTGGTGCTTTTGAACTGTGGTGTTGGAGAAGACTCTTGGGAGTCCCTTGGACTGCAAGGAGATCCAACCAGTCCATCCGAAAGGAAATCAGTCCTGGGTGTTCATTGGTAGGATTCATGTTGAAGCTGAAACTCCAATAGCTTGGCCACCTGATGCGAAGAGCTGACTCATTGGAAAAGACCCTGATGCTGCGAAAGATTGAGGGCAGGAGGAGAAAGGGACAACAGAGGATGAGATGGTTGGATGGCATCACCGACTCAATGGACATGGGTTTTGGTGGACTCCAGGAGTTGGTGATGGACAGGGAGGCCTGGCGTGCTGCGGTTCATGAAGTTGCAAAGAGTTGGACATGACAGCGACTGAACTGAACTGAACTGATGTGATTCACACACTCAAAGGCTTTAGTCTACTCATTGAAGCAGGAGTGTATGCATTTTTTTGAATTCTCATTTTCTATGATCCAGTGGATGTTCACAATTTGCTCTCTTGTTCCTTTGCCTTTTATAAACCCAGTTAGTAATACACCTGGAAGTTCTCGGTTCACATACTGCTGAAGCCCAGCTTGAAGGACTTTGAGCATTACCTTGCTAGCATGTGAAATGAGTGCAGCTGTACAGTAGTTTGAACATTCTTTGGTATTGCCTTTCTTTGGGATTGGAATGGAAACTGACCTTTTCCAGTCCTGTGGCCCCTTTGAGTTTTCCAAATTTACTGACATATTATGTGCAACACTTTAACAGCTTCATAATGTAGGATTATAAATAGCTCTGTTGGAATTCCATCATGTCCACTAGCTTTGTTTATAGTAATGCTCCCTAAAACCCACTTGACCTCACACTCCAGGATGTCTGGCTTTGGATGACTGACCACACCATCATGGCTATCCAGGTCATTAAGAACTTTTCTGTATAGTATCAGCAGCTGATGATTACAATGTCAGATACAAACATACATGTGTTGAGGGATGAGAGAGGAGGGATGGGAGACACCCTTGGATCTCAGAGCCAGGTTGTCATGAAACTCAGAGCCACTCTGAACTTTTTACACGTGTGCTCAACAGTAACCCAGACCATGGATCCAGTTCCATGGAAGCCAAGAAACCAATAACATGACTTCTCCTTGCTGATTCTCAAGTGTGTAGATAGTAAAACCAAGGTAGGGCATCTAGAAACCAGGCTTCCTGAGAGAACATTGTGTCACAAATTCTGTCATTTGTCTCAGAGTATCACTGAAGAAAAAAGAAAACAAAGCATTTATTCCAATTTCTTCTTCAAGGGACTGGTGGGAGACACAACTTTCAAGAGATAAAAGTCACCCACGATGTTAGCAGCAAGCTGTTTAGCCTAACAAAAGGGCACAGTGTGTATGTCAAATGGGCAGGTCTGTAGGAGAAACAATGACATTTTTGGCAATGACAGCAGTCCAAAAGGAAAACACAGCCCCAGTAAGCCCTTCTAACGGTTGCTGTGAATCACTCTGATTATGAGCCCAAGCATGCAATCACTGGCACACAGAAACTCCTGACGAATGGCCATGAGCAGTTTGCCTTTGCTATCTAAGTGTCACAGACTGAACACATTCTTGCCCAACCTAAACTCGGCATTAATACCTGAATCACAGCCTGTGGAAGCTCAATATTCCACTGCTGGGGAGAAGATAAACAGCAACAAGAAACAGATGCAGCCCTTTTTAGTGCTGCTGTCTCAACCAAATGCATTTAATCTTTCTCCTGCATCTGAAAAGTCTGTCATCTTCTGTTGGTGTAATGAATGACATTTATTAAACACTCCTGCAGAAAGCCAGTTTCTTGAAGACTTCTTCACATCCCAAATGGCAAACAGAATAAATAAATAAATAAATCTTGGCTACACTCAATATCACAAGACACAAAGTTTGCTGGAGGGCATGTTGCTGATGGTTCCAGAACCAGAGAGCACTACATGACCATTCGTGATAACACTCACCTAACAGCCTTGAAATAGACAACTAATTTCTGTGGTATGACATATGCAAAATCTGCCCAGGAAACAGATGATTTACTTTATGAACAATCACGGTATGAACATGTGCTCTGTGGCACTTAGTTGCTAAATCGTGTCCCACTCTTTGTGACCCCATGGACTGTAGCCTGCCAGGCTCCTCTGTCCATGCAGATTCTCCAGGCAAGAATAGTGGAGTGGGTTGTCATACCCTCCTCCAGGGGATCTTCCAAACCTAGGGATCAAACCCAGGTCTCCCTCATTGCAGGTGGATTCTTTACCCTCTGAGCCACCAGGGAAGCCCAAGAAGACTGATATGGGTAGCCTATCCCTTCTCCATGGGAACTTTTTGATCCAGAAATCTAACTGGGCTCTCTTATTAAATATCTATAGGGAAATTACCCATATCAAATGGTTTCTTCTCACCTTGGTCTGGCACAAGCAATTAACATGTCTTATCAGAAAGAGTTGATCAGATGTCTATCTCACCATCACTTCCATTACCACAGCTAGCAAGTGCTATCATTTGGCGGGGTTTGGTGGGGGGGTAAGTTAAGTAGATACAAGGAAGAAAGAACCCTTGTAGAAAAATGATGTTGATGCATCCATGATCAAAGCTAAACCTGATCAAGAGCTTACCAAGCATCAGGCACAATTCTAAGTGTTTTGATAGTCTTCACAGCTGTTTAAGTGATTCAAAGTTTCATGATGTCTTTTATTTCATTTCATAGCTAAGGAAGTGCTTCCCAGATGGCTATAGTGGTAAAGAACATTCCTACCAATGTAGGAGACATAAGGGACATGGGTTTGATCCCTGGGTTGGGAATATCCCCTGGAGGAATGCATGGCAACTCACCTCCAGTGTTCTTGCCTGGAGAATCTATGGACAGAGGAGGCTGGTGGGCTACAGACCATAGGCTGGCAAAGAGGCAGACACAACCAAAGGGACTTAGCATGTGCACACGCATACATAGGTAAGGAAACAGGGCAGCTTGTTCCTGGCCACACATCCAGCACATGGTAAGAGAGGATTCAAACCCAAGAAGACTCCTTTGAAAGTCTGCACTCCTATCCCCAACTGTAGTGTGCAACTTTCCAAGGAAACTCCTAGGAACAAATCAAAGCAGATTCTGCCAGACCTAAGTCTGAGAGATGCTAGTGTAAATAAATCCATACTTGCTATCTCAAGGAAGGACAATGCATGCATGCATGCTCAGTCACTTCAGTCGTGTTTGACTCTTTGCAACCCCACGCAGTCTTACTAATCACCTGAATGGCTGAGTCCATTCATGTAAACTTTAAAGGGGGAAAGCCTAAAACTCTCAATTATATTTAATTTGAGTTGCAAAAGAACTATCACTCTATAAAATACCCTTTTGCAAATATTCCTGGCTGCACTACAGCATGAATGTTCTAGTTATATAGCTGGAGAGCCATAATTAGGGTGCCCATGAACTGGGAACAGAGTCAGGCTCATCGTCATCCCAGTCCAAAAAGAAAAAGGTCACTATGCTAAAAATAAATAAATACATGAAAATGAAACTAAGGTAGATGAATTGGGGAAGGTATAGGTACCAAGAGAGATGCAAACTCAGTGACCATGGTTACCAGAGACATCTCTCAGCTTTCTCTTTCTTCTATTTCCTTTGCTGGGAGGCCAAAGGTGGGGACCTGTCTAAGCAGTGTTGCTGCCATGTACAATTATTATTTTAATCGACATTGTGCTGTGTTAATGAGTGCCAACCATGTGCCAGATGGTGTTGAAAACAAAGCCTTTTCTGCAATCCCGCCCAGTGGGATCGCCACCTCTCCTCTCTGTGAAAGCGATCACAAATGTGGTAATGAGCTAACTCCGATGCAACTGAACTTCTAATCCCCTGACACTCTCTGATTGGGCACTGCACCAAGATTTGGCATAGAAAAGGCACCTGGAGTGCTGTCGGATGATCTCTTCAGGGATAATGGACCAGGGAACTGAGCCTGTAATGATTTCATATCAGTTTGTTCAAGTTCAGTTGCTATTAATTGGGTTCAAGTTCAGCTCCAGTTCACACAATCTAAATAAATAGCTGTTGAAACCAGCTTAGTGCCTGGCACAGTATGTATCTTTGTAACTAACAAGATGCAAGCAAAAGAGAAAGATATAGAGGGACATCATACATGGATGTTGTCTGGTGTATACAGTCTGCCTAGTGTACTTGTGAAGTAAGCGGGTAGGCAACAGCAGTGTTCCGGCTTGTTACAATTGTGCATGGCTATATTGCTTAACAAAATGATGATGTTCTGAAGAACTGAAGCTGAAAACCATTTTAAAGGCAGTAAAACTTGCACATAATTCTTGAGAACAACAGGCAAAACACTGGCTCAAAGTCAACGTGGTCTAAAATCTGCTCTTTCTCTGTGCTTTCCATCCACCTTGATAGTTCTGTTAATTCTATTGTAATCTAAGTCTGAAAAAGAAATGTTTTCGAAAATTCATTGTGAAATAGAGAAAAAGAGCAATATTACAGAGGGAAAATATCTATTTAAAAATAGGGCTTTGCATATTTTATGGGAAAAATCAATCCAAAATCTATTTTGTTTCAGCCCATTAAGATTCACTCTTGGTTTCACTAGAATGAAATTTAAAGTACATTTCTAAAGATCATTTGTAGGAAATTTTGAATGGAGGCATTTTCTAATTCAGTGTTGGCTGGCAAATTCTGATTTCTGTTAGAATTCAGGCACAGATATCGTGTCTAAAAGTGAACCAGTTTGAGAAGATTCTGGCATGGTTATTTAATAAAGTAATAGAATTATACATTGAAGACAATATGTTCAAGTAATAAAAAACGGTATATAATACATAACCACTTTTTGTCACACAGTAATATACCACGTAAATTTTAACTAATTTGACTGAATATAATCATTGGACTTATTTTTTATTATCTATTTACATTGTTCAACTAAACAATAAAGTAAGTAGGTAGTTACTAAAGACAAAAACTTATGGAAATAAGGATATAAAAATAAAAGTTTGAGTTTATATGAAAAGGTAACTTCAGAATAATTTGAATTTTCTTTTATGTTTTATTTTCTCAAAGTAAAATCTAAAAGAATTCGATCAAATAAAAGTGTTAGGCATTTTAACAATGTACCTTAAGTAAAATATACAATAAAACAAGTAGTATGCTAAGGAATCCAAAAGACCCTATTCCTATATTTCTATAGTTTACCTCATGTATGGTCAAGTTCTTTAACTTCCTTGGGTCTCAGTTCAGTTCAGTTCAGTCGCTCAGTCGTGTCCAACTCTTTGCGACCCCATGAATCACAGCACGCCAGGCCTCCCTTCCCATCACCAACTCCTGGAGTTCACTCAAACTCATGTCCACAGAGTTGGTGATGCCATCCAGCCATCTCATTCTCTGTCGTCCCCTTCTCCTCCCACCCCCAATTCCTCCCAGCATCAGAGTCTTTTCCAGTGAGTCAACTCCTCGCATGAGGTGGCCAAAGTATTGGAGTTTCAGTTTCAGCATCAGTCCTTCCAATGAACACCCAGAATCAGTTTCCACATATTTAAAGTAAGGATTAAAAGAAAGGCACAAGGTCAATGAAAAGACTGAGCAAGTGAATGCATATTAATATCTAGCACAATGCCTGCAACGTAATAGGTGTTCAGTAAATATTGTCCCCTCCTGCTTGCCACATAGCAACCCTACAGACTCTGGTTCCACTTTGTTATCAGTCCCTCCAAATTTACCACTTCCAGAGGCAGTCTAAGCAGATGCTGAAAAATTAACCCTAAAATGTGAGCCACAGTAATTTATGGCTCTGATACTGGTCCAGAATCAGGAAAATCTATAGTACCTAATTTGCTTACCATTTACAATAAATTTCACTGTGTCATAACAAAGTCTAAATAATTGTTTTAGCCTACACTCTAGTTACTCAGAATCTGCTCCCTCATCCTCAGGGGAGTTTTAAAATTGGGATTCAGCCAGTGTGGATGTATTTTTATTGAACTATTCAAGTAGTCCTTTTCAGAACAGCTTTCCAGTTGCATACCTGTCTGTATAGTTTCATGAAAGCGTTCACATTTGCTTCATTTGCTATACTCTAAATTTGTAGTTTTGAGGCAACCCACAGGTAATTGTGCTTTCTCTGCCCTTCTGTCACCCATCACCTTTCCCTGAACTCTGCTTTCCTTTTATCTGCGGTGCTCTGAAGCAAGGTCGCTTGGGGAGTCTCTTCCTGGTCAAATTTCCAGTTCAAGTCCTCTTGGGTCTCTGAAAGAAGGCTTCGAATGGGACCTCACTTCAGGTTGATGACTCTCATCTGTTTCCTATTAGCCTGCTTGTATTAACCTTTGCCTTGTTTGCTTGACTTTGCCCATCTCTAATTTTGGAACAAGAACTCAAGGACAAAAGTGGAGTACAATGTTCCAAAAGATTCAACAACTCAACAACAGAATCTCTAAACTTAAGTGCCCCACTGCCATGGTGCTAGGGTTTTAACATTTAGTGGGAAAGTCACTTCAGTCCCTATTGCCCACCTGATTCTGACAACATGTAAATAGAAGTTCTAAAAATAATTTTGTATATAGAAAAGTTCCCCAAATATAACAAGCATCGATGACTCTCCACAGATTTTCTATAAATTAGGAATTCCTTAAAGAAATGTTATCACTGTAAGTGTAATCTGACCTGGAAACAAACTTACTGCAAAGAATCAAGCCAGTCAATCCTAAAGGAAATCAACCCTGAATATTCATTGGGAGGACTGAGGCTGAAGTTCTAGTACTTTGGCTATCTGATGTGAAGAGCTGACTCATTGGAAAAGTCTGGTGCTGGGAAGGGTTGAAGGCAAAAGGAGAAGTGGGTGGCAGAGGATGAGATGGTGAGATAGCATCAATGACTCAGGGGAATGAGTCTGAGCAAACTCCAGGAGATAGTGAATGACTGAGGAGCCTGGGGTGCTGCAGTGCATGGGGCTGCAGAGTCAAATAGGACTTGGGGACTGAACAACAACATAAAATGAACTCTTCCTCTTGTGTTGTATGAATAAATTTACAAGATGGGCACTTTTTCCCCAAGGCCAGAGAGAATCTGTCTACATTTATAAAATTCTAAGAAGAGATTACTTGAAAATGGAAGAATAACACTTTGGTCTAATTCAACAAGTGTGAGTTGCACTAAGCACCTATATCATTACTAACCACCCATGTTTCTGGATTGATAGGCAATATTAAGTAGTAAAAATCCATTCTTTCCCTTTAAGAAACACACTGGGACACATGGAACCTTACTTAAAACAATGCACACAGTGCAAGACAATTTGTTCATTAAGTATGAAGCTGAGTGGTGCAAACCTCCTAAGTTTAGAACAAGGACTAAAAAGGATTAGGACAGTGTTGTCCAAAAGGTCAGGGGAGTATGCAAAAAAAGGGATGGGCCAGGTGTTAACCCCAGTGTCAAGAATGGGATTAGAACAGACAGAGAAAACGGGAAGTCATTCTAAAAGAAGGGAAATGCAAAATTGATGACAGAGTGACAGGGATGAGCACTCTGAGTTGGGAAGGTGGTGGGTAGGAAAAGTAAACACATCCACATTGTTTTGATTAAACTGAATAAGCAAATTTCTGCTGGGAATATTGTGTTTGAGAAAGAGCCACACACAAATTCACCCCTAGCTTTCCCTAAAGGGTCATGACTTCACCACCACTGAGGCTTGGGACATGGCCATAATCCAGAAAAACTGTTTTCTATGGAGCATTGCCTATCCGGCCCTATCTCTTGGGCAGTTCTCTAAGCAACTCTGACTCCATGTCTCCATCCCTGAAATTCTTTGTTCTCTCTCTACTTCGTCCCGATTTCTTTTTTACTGCAATACTTGTTGTTTTTTTAAAGAACTATCCAGCCTACCTTGAGGAAAATGCAAATCAAACATTCATGGAAATGCAACTGAAAACCACACCACTTTACATTTACTAGGATAACAATCAGGAGAAGGCAATGGCAAGCCACTCCAGTACTCTTGCCTAGAAAATCCCATGGATGGAGGAGCCTGGTAGGCTGCAGTCCATGGGGTCGCTAAGGGTCGGACACGACTGAGTGACTTCACTTTCACTTTTCACTTTCACACATTGGAGAAGGAAATGGCAACCCACTCCATTGTTCTTGCCTGGAGAATCCCAGGGAAGGGGGAGCCCGGTGGGCTTCCGTCTATGGGGTCACACAGAGTCGGACACGACTAAAGTGACTTAGCAGCAGCAGCAGCAGCAGCAGGATAACAATCATCAAGAAATAAGAAAATAAGTCTTTGTGAGGATGTTGGAAAACCAGATCCCTGATATACTGCTGGTAGGAATGCAAAGTGGTCTGGCATCTATGGGAAGCAGCCTGGCATTACCTTAGATGGCAAAACTGGAGTTATCATAAAACTCAACAGTTCCACTTCTAGGTGTAAATACAAAAGAAATAAAAACATATGTCCACACAAAAGCTTGCATATAAATATTCAAAGTAGTACTATTCATAATAGCCAAAGAATGGAAACAACCCACATGTTCATAAACAGATGAATGGGTAAATAAAATGTGGTATACACAAAAAATGGAATACTATTTGGCAATAAATAAAAATGAAGTACTGATACTTGCTACAATATAGATGAATTTTGAAAACATTATGCTAAGTGAAAGAAGCCAGTCATAAAAAATTACTTATTGTATGATTCAATTTACATGAAATGTCCAGAATAGGCAAATCTACAGACAGAAAGTAGATAAGTAGTTACCTGAGGCTGAAAATGGGCTAGAGAGTCGGCGGGAGGATCAGGAGGCATTATTACGAGGTGCAAGGTTTCCTTGCGGCGTGATGAAAATGTTCTAAAATTGTGATGGTAGTTGCATAATTTTGTGAATACACTAAAAACCACTGAACTCTACATTGTAAATGGATGAATTGTATGTTATGAATTACATCTCAATAAGCTGTTAAATGAAAAAGAACCATCCTTTCTGAAGATTTCAGGTAAAAATCACTTTCATTATACGAGCCATAAAAGTCCCAGCTTCTTAGAATTAAGGTAGGTGTTACAGGTATGAGCTAGTGAAGGAAACTTCCTTAAAAACTGAACTCATTAGACAAGCAAGATACAGTATGAAACAATAAGTAAAACAGAGAAAAGGTAATATTTTATTAACTTGTATATGCATTTTTTAGTTATACAGCTAAGTCAAATTGGTAACATTTAATTTTTAATTATAAGTTTGGGTCAAGAACAAGAAGGTTCTTCCAATTAGGCAAATTCTAGGTATATATTTAATTGTGCATATTATTTTTATTACATCTTTCAGACACATTTAAAGCCAAATGTTTCTGAAATAGTTGCAAAATTGTTTGATTTGAGAAGAGATCAGCTGAATGCACTTAATTTTTTCCAGCAGTCTTAGTTGCAAATGAGAAAACTAGGGCTCAAAATAGGTGCCTTAGTTATCTGGCTAATAAGTTTTAGAATGTTAGTCTACCAACTTTCATCCTTCTTTCCAGAGTTAATGATCACATTTCATATTCTGGGTATTAAAGTGAAATATTATGTTATGGATAAATAAGTAGATCTATGTATCTGTGTACACAGATACATCACACCTGTTTATTACTCCAGAGATTGACTACCTTAAAGAATTCTAAATCACTTTGTGTTTTACTCCCAGTACTTAGCAGGGTGCCTTGCAACAGCCTGTGCTTGCTAAACATTTAAGGACTGAAATTAATACCTGAGGAATGAACTTTATCTTCCAGTATTACCAAAAAACAGATCTCCACACTAGAGTTCTAGTCCCTTATCTCTAACCAGCTGAGTATCACCTCTGTTTAGACTCCTTATGTTGTAAATTAGACTTACCTTTTCCCTCCTGTCAGTTCCCCTATTTCTGTCAATGATACCTTTTTATTTTTTTTTGCTAGTCACCCAGTGACAAGGCCAGGATTTAGACAGTACCTACACAGGACAATTCAGCAGAGTCTAGGATCACTTCATTTAGTCAGCTGAGGTTAAGAAGAAATTAAGAAAACCATTACACCAGACACTGACGAGGGTAATGACTGGGAGGAGGGATTGGGTGAACATGAGATTCCCTTGATGGGACCAGTAAGCAAAGCCAGGCAAAATGGTGAGAGGTCACTGAAGACAGTGATCCAGGCTAAGGCAGATGTTCACAGAAGTGGGAAACACCGAGTCCACACGAGGCAGTGGTAAGATGATGCTGGAATTTAACATTTACTGTTTACAGGTTTTGTGGGCTTTTGTTTTCATTTTTGTATAAACGAACAATTTATAATAAATGAGTTTAGTGATCTGCCAAAATGTCCTGGGCCAAGGATGGGGACAACCAAGATGCATCTTTAGAAGCAAGAGTTGAAAAGAAAGCTTTGGTACATATACACAATGGAGTATTTTTCAGCCATCAAAAAGTGCATTTGAATCAGTTCTAATGAGGTGGATGAAATTGGAGCCTATTATACAGAGTGAAGTAAGACAGAAAGAAAAACATCAATACAGTATACTAACACATATATATGGAATTTAGAAAGATGGTAACAATGACCCTATATGCGAGACTGCAAAAGAGACATAGGTGTATAGAACAGTCTTTGGGACTCTGTGGGAGAGGGTGAAGGTGGGATGATTTGGGAGAATGGCATTGCAGCATGTGTATTATCATATGTGAAATGAATCACCAGTCCAGGTTCGACGCATGATACAGGATGCTTGGGGCTGGTGCACGGGGATGACCTGGAGGGAGGATATGGGGAAGAGGGAGGTGGGTGGGGGGTTCAAGAAGGGGAACACATGTACTCCCGGGGCGGATTCGTGTCAATGTATGGCAAAACCAACCAATTTATTAATGTAAGGTAATTTGCCTCCAATAAAATTTAAAAAAAAAGTGACAAATTAAAAAAAAAACTATTTTAATTCATTCAATAGTTTTATCTTGGCTGGACATGATATTTATCACAACAGTAACTACTAGATTTTCATATGTTAGTGCAGGTGTAATGTTCTGCTTGTGTAATGGAAATGGCCCAGCTCAGGTAAGTATTTGCAACCCTACACTGCATATTGTAAGCCAGGTACTCTACACACTTACATTCCTTTGACAAACTCTGCAAAGGTACATGCGAATATTCTGTTTGACAGAGAAAGAACCCAAAACACAGAGAAGATACATAATCTGGCAAAGATCCCAAATGTACTATGTATGTGGCAGAGCCGGAGTTAGAACCCAGGTTCAACTCCCAAGCCTGAGCTCCTTCCTCTGTGTCACCATGGCTTCAGAACACAACTTCCCCCTAAAAAGGAAAGTGGGGAATTGGGGTAGCAGGGACAGGAGAGGAAGAATTCACAGACTGTCCACACAGCTCTCAGGAGACAGGGTGCTCTGCTTCTAAACATATAATCATGGATATTTAGACAGAAAAATTCTCCAATAGAGAAGGGTAATTCATTATGCTGCCCAAGCTTAATGAAAATATCCCTTATGAATAATCAATTCCCTCTTTTAATTCTTCTGCACCGAGTCACCTGTGCCCTGTGATTTGGTCTCCTGAAGAGACTTCCTTGAGTAGGTTACCAACCCTGTTCCTGAGACAGGTATTTTCCCTACAGGAAAGTGATCAACTGCTGTAAGGTTCACAAATCCATCTCTCATGAGTTTTGACCCTTGGAGCCTGTTCACCTTTGGGGAAATTAAAATTGTATGTGAGAACCCTCAAAGCAGAGGAACTCATTTATAAAGAACTTTACAGTAATCAAAGGGCTTTAATACTGACTCTATGCCACAATGAAGTTAATAGCTCTTGAATATAACCCTCTTCCATTTTCACTAACACCTTTCTAGGTTCAATTATATGTACAGCAGGGAATTCCTTCTTGACTTTGATTATGGAAAAAATGTCCAGTTGGTTTTCCCACTCCAGTTACTTTTAGCATGAAAGTTAAAAGACATGGAATCAAATCCTGTCTGCCACACTTGTGAAGCTTTTCTGGCTTTGAGCAAGTAGCATGACATCTCTGAAACTCAGTTTCTTCATATATAAATGAAATTGAGAAGACATTCACACAAAGTGCTTAAAATAGTGTCTAAACCACTGTGTTCATATAATACATTTAGCCAAATGTTACTAGTCCATCAACTACTGTGCATAATTTTATAGCCCCAATTCATTTACTTCTTTGGATGTGCCTTCACAGTATGACACACAATGCCTTTTACAATGGGATGTCAAATATCTTCAAGTCTATCTCATAATGTGGGCAAGGATGATACAAACTCCCTCTCAATTACTACAATTTTCTCACACCCATTAAACTTTAGCTCAGATTATAATGTACAGGAGACTATCCAGGTCATTTCTTTCTACTTCTTACTATTTTCTGATCCCCATCTTATGTCCCAAAAACTCCATAAATTATTCCTGAACTTCAGTCATCCCCCTTCTTGCTTCTCCAGACTCTGATGATGCTTTGGGGAACTATTTGGAATTTACTCATATAAACGGTTTTTATTTCTTTCATACATCCATCTTATTTTCCTACCTAAAGTGCTTTAACTTTTCAAGAGTAGAGTGTTTGGTCATGTAGGAAGGCAGCCTTAGACGGGAGACAGTCAGAAGTTCACCTAGACAGGAAACACATTCTACACACCCAAAAGGACAGTGGTCCAAGTTAAGGGAATCTGGAGACAGTAAATACAAAAAGCAGACAGGCACCATGGGACAGGATCAATGCCTTGCAGATCATGATTGATGGGACCTTGCATTTCTAGAAGTAGCACTGGCACCCAGCAGTCCCTGCACTTTTTGCTCCCATGGGAATCAGAGGAACAGCACTTTCATTTCCTTGATATATTAGAATTTTGCATAAAATTTCCTTGGAAAGAAATAATCCCATAGGTTAACTAGCAGCTGAAAATCAGTAGACTAAATAACCATGTGCGTCTCCAGTAATTCCTGTGTGCCTGTCTAGGCCAGATCCTCATCCAGGGAATAGGAGTTGGCTATGTGTACAACGCGCATGGAAGCTGCTGTGTGTGTTGCATGAAGATCAGGAAGGTGAATGGCATGAGACAACCAAAGAGGCAGGCGGGGGTCAGATCAGAACAGGAGGTCTGGCAGAGGGCAGGGGGTTGACTTTCATTCCATGTACCAGAAGGTCACTATAGTCTCAGAGCCATGATCTGATATATAGAATGCTTTAAATTCTGCATGTATATTTATAG
Organism: Moschus berezovskii; assembly: GCF_049115385.1. Classification (NCBI taxonomy): domain Eukaryota; kingdom Metazoa; phylum Chordata; class Mammalia; order Artiodactyla; family Moschidae; genus Moschus; species Moschus berezovskii. The sequence continues at coordinate 43,297,493 of NC_142461.1, forward strand.
TTCACATCTTAAAAGATACTTAAAGCTGCTTTATGGAGAATAGATTGCAGAGAGCTAGAAGAGGAGATTATGATAGTTGTGCTAGAGAGAGATGACTGTGGTTTGGCCTAAGCAGAGAGAGACAGTTTTGAGACATAGTCTAAAGGTAAAACCAATTGTTCATTTCCAGACAAATTAGCTTAAATGTAACTACTGGGGGTGAGGGGGATACAGACAGAGTATATAAATGCTTTGGGCAGGCAGACAAGTCTGGGTTTCAGAGGTCAGCAAGAAGGCTTAAGTAAGGCTCACAATCAGGAAAATAAACCCATTCTCTCATTTGTTCACCTCTCACTTTCTGAACGGCTAAGTGACTGTGCTAAGGCACTGTGCTAAATGGACATCCAAAGTCGAACAGAGACAACTTCAGAAATCCCACTTCATAAGAAGGGGTTTCCAACAGTGGGAATAAATGCAGAGGACAAAAACACATTCCAACTTTCTTTATTATATCCTTTTATTTGCTCCATCATTAATTCATACATTTTTGTTATTCACTCATTCACTTCCCTAACAGTGTTCAAGTCAATATTCCATATGATTGAGCTGTGAAACCCAGGACTAAATCATACCAAGATAAATAAGACCTGATCAGTATCTTCCAGGAACTGTTTGCATCCTGCTGACAAGAAAGACGTGTACACATGCCAGTTAATGTGAGGTGCTAAAATAAAAGCCATTTTTTTTCTCCAGGTGATCTTCCCCACCCAGGAATCAAACCCAGGTCTCCTGCATTGTAGGCAGATTCCTTATCGTTTGAGCCACCAGGGAAGCCGAAAAGAAAAGAACGTTCCTGGAACACACAGAATGTGACCTGTGCAGTCTGCAGTGTAGGCCTACATACATAAAGGCCCTAAGATGCCTATTTGCAGGGCAGTCAAAAAGATGGAAATGGCAACCCACTCCGGTGTTCTTGCCTGGAGAATCCCAGGGATGGGGGAGCCTGGTGGGCTGCTGTCTATGGGGTCGCACAGAGTCGGACACAACTGAAGCAACTTAGCAGCAGCAGCAGCAGCATAGAGATGCAGATACAGAGAACAGACTTGTGGACACAGTGTGGGAGGGAGAGGGTAGGAAGGATTGAGAGAGTAGCATGCACATATATTACCATATGTAAAACAGATAGCTCAGATAGCTAGTAGCAATTTGCCCTGTGACACAGGGAGCTCAACTCAGTGCTCTGTGACAACTGAGAGGGGTGGAATGGGGCAGGAGATGCGAGGGAGCTTCAGGAGGGAAGGGACATATGTACACCTGTGACTGATTCATGTTGAGGTATGGCAGAAACCACGATATTGTAGAGCAAATAGCTTGCAATAAAACATTTTAAAAAGTCTCTGAGAGCACTCCATCAGTTTCAAATGTACTCAAATTCTACTTCTGTACAGACGTCTTCTCTGACTCTCTAATTAAATTGGATACTCTGAATACTATGCCCTTTGCAGCACTTCTCAGAGTTTCAAGTTATGTGTTTGTGAACTGCCCGTCTCCTCCACTAGATGACAAGCTGTGTGAGGGCAGGGCTGTGTGTTCCCTGCTCCCTACTGCGTTCTCTACAGCTATCACGGTGTGTGGCACAGAGGAGATGCCCAAGAAATATTTGTTAGGCAAGTCATTTTTCTAAAAACCAAGATAATTCTGGGCACATTTGATTAGAACATGCTAAATATCCTGACAGGAAAACCTGATTGCCGAAGCTTAGCGGGAGATGTTGATGAACAATATTACTCAGGCACTTTCTCCTCTGTCTGCAGAGTGGAGCATCCCAGTGGTAAATTAGATATCACTGCCTTTGTTGCAGCCATCCCTTCGTGCTCTGTACCTGAGAACTACAGATAAGAAGGTAGTTCTACCCTGTGGACTTCAATAACCATACATGTGACAGTCAGATATCAGAATCACAAATGCAGAATGACAGAAATCAACCTGCACCTGCAGAGAGGTTAAAACAGCTGTGGTCGAAGTCCAGCTGTCAGGAAATTTCTGGCTTTCAAAGACTTATTTGAAAAGGACACAAGGAGTCAGATGATATTAGTGGCAGCATGCAAATGAAGCTATTTTTAATTTTATTTAGGGTATGATTCAACTCTTATTTTCATTTAATTTAAAGTAGCAGCATGCCAACATGAATACGGGATGTCTTTCCTAAGAATTCTCCAAGTTCCAGGAGTGAGGCTAGGTAGCAGGACAATTTAGATAGCTGAGTCTGTAGCTGGGCTGTTGACAAGGTGAATTTATAGACACGCAGACAAGAATGGAAAGATAAAATGATAGATGAAATGCCCTCTCTGTCTATGGATTTCACAGTAGGGTGACGCCTTGGGCCCCAAACTGTCTAAATTGCCACACTGCTTCCTTCCATCGGCTGTGGAAGTGTGACTAAGAGAGTACAGGTCACGCTGCCCCTGGTCCCCTGTGGTACCTCAGCAGTTGCTCACTTAAAGTGGTTTTCAACCTCTGATGCCAACCATGGCCCTGTGGATGCCAATTCACAGCACCGTCAATCACTTCTCAAGAAGCAGATGGGAATTTTTTTTCACATTTTGCTCTCTCAGTTCCATTATGTATCTCTAAGTCCTGTAGCAAGATTAGATCTTTGAATCCTCTCCACCTATCCGCTCCGCACCTCTAGTACTGAGCAAGTCATTTCAAGTCTTTTCCTAAGGTAAGTTCCACTCCACCAGGAGGATACCCGCTCCCGACCCCATAGGGGATACCTGACAATGACTGGAGATAATCTCATGGACACCGATGTGGAGGTCGGCATGGGGGTAGCGCTGGTGTGTGGTGGGTACAGACCAAGGATACTGTTCAACAACCTACAGTGCACAATGCACAGAACACACTCTCCTCAACAAACACTCATCCAGTGCAAAATGTCAGTCGTAAGTGCCGAGAATCAGAAATGCTGCACGACAGCACAAGATACACAAAGCGGCGAGAGAAGAGATTCCCGACTCCTGAAAATTAAACAGTCTCACTGGAGATAATGACATTTATACACAATACAGTCCAAGAAAGGAATTTTTGAACATCTAAAAATAACTATTTTGAATAATTAAACTACAGTTATAAATTATGAATACTGGAGGAAGGCAGATGAACAGAAAGACCATAGAAAGTAAGAATTGGCATTTGAAGCACAGATAATACAAACAACCCTGGGATGATGGTTTTGTGTCAGCGTGGGGAGGTCTTGGATAGGAAGCTGTCACTTGACTGAGGGAAAGCACATTTGGTTCTAAACTTGTAGCTGGAATCAAGAAGGGAGAGGCAGGGGCCTCGGCTGCCTAGTAGGGCAGAATATGAACAAGAGTCAGAGTTTCAGAAAATATTACCTAGATTTTAGGTCCATCAGCAAAAACATTATAACCTTAAATACACTGTATTTAAGACGGCCTACAGGCATCTCTGCTTCCTGGATTCACACATCCTGGTAATCCTGTCCCACAGTGTACCAGAATAAGTCTATGTGATCAGTAAAATATGGCAGCAGTATCAGTATGTTATCCAGTAGTCACGGATGGATGTGAAAGTTGAACCATATACAAGACTGAGCATTGAAGAATCGATGCTTTCAAATCATGGTGCTAGAGAAGATTCTTAAAATTCCCTTGGGCAGCAAGGAGATGAAACCAGTCAATCCTAAAGGAAATCAACCCCATTGGAAGGACTGACGTTGAAGCTGCAATCCTTTGGCCATCTGATGCAAAGAGTTGATTCACTGGATAGGACACTCATGTTGGGAAAGACTGAGGGCCAGAGGAGAAGGAGGAGAAAGAGGATAAGATGATTAGATGGCCTCACTGACTCAATAGACATGAGGTTTGAGCAAACTCAGGGATATAGTGAAGGACAGGGAAGCCTGGCATGCTGCAGTTCATGGGGTCGCAGAGAGTCGGACAGGACTGAGCGATGGAACAACACATTGCCGATATTTGGTTATAAAAATGGATTTCTGACTTGCAGGCCTGCACCCATGCTTTCTCTTTTGAATCACTCCTGGGGGAATTCAGCTGCCAAACAGTAAGCAGCCTCATCAACCCACCCAAGTGATGAAGGACGGCCAACAATCATGTAAGTTCAATCATGTAAGTGAATTTGCTGACCTGGTCAAGCCTTGAGTTGACCACTGCTCCAGCTGACAGATTGGCTACAACCTCTTAGAAGACCCTGAAACAGAATCACTCAGCTAAACTGTTCTAGCATTACTGACACTGAGAATCTGTGGGAGATAGCAAATATTGGCATTTTAACATGCTATGTTTGGAGTGATTTATAGATAACTAACACAAGATCTGTTGGGAAAGATATTCCGGAGCTTCACTGAAACAGCAGAATCTCTTGTCCAATCAGCTTAAGGGATCTGCTAGCCTGGGGATGAACTCATCATAATCAGATCCCCCTTAAATATGAATGGATTTCTTTGGCCCACCTCCTAGAGTAATGAAAACAAAAACAAAAATAAATTGGACCAAATACATGTAAAAGCTTTGTATAGCAATAGACACCATAAGCAAGATGAAAAGACAACACTCAAATGGGAGAAAATATTAGCAAAAGAAGCAACTGACACAGAATTTATCTTCAAAATATACAAATAGGTGGAAGACCTAAACAGACATTTCTTCAAAGAAGACATTTAGATGGCCAATAAAAACATGAAAAGATGCCTAATTATTCAGTTCAGTCACTCAGTCGTGTCCGACTCTTCGCAACCCCATGAATCAACAGAACGCCAGGCCTCCCTGTCCATCACCAACTCCTGGAGTTCACTCAGACTCATGTCCATCGAGTCGGTGATGCCATCCAGCCATCTCATTCTCTGTCGTCCCCATCTCTTCCCGCCCCCAATCCCTCCCAGCATCAGAGTCTTTTCCAGTGAGTCAACTCGTCGCATGAGGTGGCCAAAGTATTGGAGTTTCAGTTTTAGCATCAGTCCTTCCAATGAACACCCAGGACTGATCTCATAAAAACATGAAAAGATACCTAATTATTAGAGAAATGCAAATCAAAACTATACAATGAGATATTACTTCACACCAATCAGAATGGTCATCATCAAAAAATACATAAACAATAAAAGCTGGACAGGATATGGAGAAAAGAGAATCATTCTACATTATTCTTGGTGGGCATGTAAATTAGTATAACTACTTTGGAGAACAGCATGGAGATTTGCTAAAATACTAAAAATAGAACTACTGCATGACCCAGCAATCTCACTCCTGGGCATACACATACCTGGAGAAAATAATAATTCAAAAAAGATACATGCACTATTTATAATAGCCAGGGCACAGAAGAAACTAAAATGTCCCTCAACAGAGGAATGAATAAAAAAGATGTGGTATATACATACAATGGAATATTTGTTGTTGTTTAGTTGCTCAGGCATCTCTAACTCTTTGCAACCCCATGACTGCAGCACGCAAGGTTTCCCTGTTCTTCACTATCTCCTGGAGCTTGCCCAAACTGCTGTGCATTGAGTCGGTGATATCATCCAACCATCTCATCCTCTGTCATCCCCTTTTCTCCTCCTGCCTTCAATATTTCCCAGTATCACGGTCTTTTCTAATGCGTCATCTCTTCACATTAGGTGGCTCAAGTATTGGAGCTTCAGCTTCAGTATCAGTCCTTCCAATGAATATTCAGGATTGATTTCCTTTAGGATTGACTGGTTTGATATCCTTGCAGTTCAAGGGACTCTCAAGAGTCTTCTCCAACACCACAGTTCAAAAGCATCAGTTCTTCAGTGCTCAGTCTTCTTTATGGTCCAACTATCACATCCATACATGACTATTGGAAAAACCATAGCTTTGACTATACGGACCTTTGTTGGCAAAGTAATGGCTCCACTTTTTAATATGCTGTCTAGGTTTGTCATTGCTTTTCTTGCAAGGAAAAACATCTTTTAATTTCATGGCTTCATTGATCATCTCAGTGATTTTGGAGCCCCCAAAAATAGTCTGTCACTTTATTTTGTCACCTTCATCAAGAGGTTCTTTATTTGCTCTTTGCTTTCTGCCATAAGGGTGGTGTCATCTGCATACCTGTGATTACTGATGTTTTTCCTGGTAATCTATACAATGGAATATTACTGAACCATAAAAAGAAATGTAATAGTGCCATTTGCAGAGATGTGGAAAGACATAAAGACTCTTATACAGAGTGAAGTAAGTCAGAAAGAGAAAAACAAATAATATCACTTATATGTGTAATCTATAAAAATGGTACAGATAAACTTATTGCAAAGCAAAAATAGAGACACAGCTATAGAGAACAAAATTACGAATATCAACGGGGAAAAGGGCAATGGGATGAACTGGGAGATTGGCACTGACATATATACACTACTATATAAAATGGGTAACTAATGAGAATGTACTGCATTGTACAGGGAACTCTACCCAATGCTCCGTGGTAACCTAAAAGGGAAGGAAATCTAAAAAAGAGGGGCTATATGTCTATCTTTCTGTATGGCAGAAACTAACACAACATTGTAAAATAACTATATTCCAATAAAAATAATAAAAATATGAACAAATGAGAATAATTGATAATTGAGAAAAACAAATGACCAAAACAATCAGACAGAAGAAATTCAGAAGTAATATGATGTGAGGAGAATTGGAGAATTAATATTGGAATTCGAAGGCAAAAGTAAGGCATCATACTCATAACATAAATATAGCATGATATTAAAAAGGAACATTCAGAAAATGGGTAAAAGCTCTCAGAAATTAAGGGTACAGTTGTGGAAATATATATGTATGTATATCTATTTATATAGTATATGTATATATATATACATACATAAATATGTGTATATATATAAAAATACAATGGTAGTAGAAGATAGATTGAGGAAGTAATCCCCAAAGTATTATAGAGACAGACACACATGGAAAATATGAGAGAAAACAGAAAAAGTTAGAGAATTAAACCAGGACTTTTAGTCTCCAACTAATACAGAATTCTAAGGTCTAGTCAAGGCTATAGTTTTTCCCGTGGTCATGTATGGATATGAGAGTTGGACTGTGAAGAAAGCTGATCGCCGAAGAATTGATGCTTTTGAACTGTGGTGTTGGAGAAGACTCTTGAGAGTCCCTTATACTGCAAGGAGATCCAACCAGTCCATTCTAAAGGAGATCAATCCTGGATGTTCATTGGAGGGACTGATGCTGGGGCTGAAACTGCAATACTTTGGCCACCTCATGTGATGAGTTGACTCACTGGAAATGACTCTGACGTTGGGAAAGGTTGGGGGCAGGAGGAGAAGGGGACGACAGAGAATGAGATGGCTGGATGGCATCACTGACTCGATGGACAAGAGTTTGAGTGAACTCCGGGAGTTGGTGATGGACAGGGAGGCCTGGCGTGCTGTGATTCATGGGGTCGCGGAGAGTCAGACATGACTGAGTGACTGAACTGAACTGAATACAGAATTCTAGAAAGACAAATACAGAAGAAAATAGAAAAGGGCATTAGTTACCAAATAAATAATACAAGATAGTCACCAGAATTTAGATATCTGACTTTCTAGATTAAAAAATCCTACTGAGGGCCTAGTTCACTGAAAATGCATAGACTTGATCATGACTATCACTAAATTTTCAGAACACTGGAGATAAAGAGAACCCTAAAATTTTCCAAATAGAACACCCCATGCACAAAATCCAGAATAGGAACAACATCATACTTCTCTACAGCAACACTGAGGACTGGAAGATAAAAAAGCAATAACTTCAAAATTCAGAAGCAGAAAGATTTCCAGCCTACAGTTATAAATGCAGCTAAACTACAAATCAAGGGTGATGGTAGTATGAAAGCGTTTCTCAAAAATATGTGGTCTCACAAAGTTTGCTCTCAGGTAATCTTTCTCAGAAATCTACTGAAAGGTGTACATTATGAAAATGAGGAAATAAGCTCCAAATGGAAAATTGTGAAACCCCAATAAAGGGGGAATTCAAACTAGGAGATAGGTAAAGGGAATTCTCAGTATTACAGTTGCAAATAGGTCTTTGGGCTTTGCAGGTGGCTCGGTGGTAAAGAATCTGCCTGCTGATGCAGGAGATGATGGTTTGATCCTCAAGTCAGGACAATCCCCTGGAGAAGGAAGTGACAATCCACTCCAATATAGCTTTCCTGGAAAATTCCATCGACAGAGGAACATGGAGGGCTACAGTCCATGGGATCTCAAAGAGTCCAATCCGACTGAATACATACAGGTCTTTAGAGAAACTAGTATTGACACCATAGAAGGAAGAGGATTCAGACAGGATGACAGAAGGAATAACTTCAAGGAAAAGATAAAGCTAGACTGACATACACGCTTGATTATTCTGTGGGTGTTTTACATTTCTGCTGGAAGTTTTTACAGAAATTTTTGATTGAGAGGTACTAACTGAGCTTCCCAGAATATGAGTTAGATCCCTGTGTTGGGAAGAGTCTCTGGAGGAGGAAATGGCAACCCACTCAGTATTCATGCCTGGAGATTTCCACGCATAGAAGGAGCCTGGCAGGCTATAGTCCATGGGGTCGCAGAAGAGTTGGACACAACTCAGTGACTAAACAACCACAAATGTGTTAATCACTTAACTTTAGAAAACTGGGGTAATAAAGTTACAATGCACCATACTGTCGGTAGTATATGTACACACAGACACACACTATTATACATATACACATATATATTTATACATATATGTTATATATATTTGTGTACATGCACATATATTTTATACATTTATGTTAAATATATATACACAGATACACACACACAGTAAATAACAATATAAGAACAAAGCACAGATTGAACTAAAATTTTATTATAAGTATTTTGGAAAAATGAGAAAAAGAAAGTTAAGGATGGTTAGTTTAAGAGAGCAAATCATCATTTTCCATAAATAAGGATGAAAAGCTAATGTCCTAAATTAAAAAATTAGTATCAAAAAGAGTACACAGTTTCTAGTTAGAAATAGATCAGCACTAGACAAAAACAAGCAAAGCAATTGTGAATGGTTGTCTAGAGAGTAGGAATTAGGGCCAGGATTACACTTTTTCATTAACAAAATACTTCGATACAATACTGGATTTTTAACTTTTGTACATTATTATTCATAAAGTTTCAAGAACAAAGATAACAAGCAGTGGGTTAAGAGATATAAATCAAACAAACTGAAAGCAGAAATGATAATATTCAAATAAATAAAGGTGAATATAAGGTTAGAAGTACTAAAAACAATGAAGTAGGTTGTTAGATGATAATAAAAGTTCTACTTCCCTCTCTTTCCCCCTCCCCATTAACCCACTAAAAGAACAGACATGTTGATCTTAAACTTATATGTACCAAAACATATCACTTTTTAAGCACATGAGAGTTCTATTTATTAATTTTTTAAATAAATTAAAAGGAAAGTAGAAGATGCTGTACTGCATTCTCATACATTTTTTTAAAAGAAAGAGATGTGGCTTCAAACTTGGTGGTATATTACAATGTTAAGTAACATATTTCCTTTTCAACCTGTTGCATGTTTGTCTGATAAATTGAGCATTGAATAATCTTAGTAAAGGAATGCCATAACTCTATACAGGCATAGTCTTTCTGTTTCACTGAAGGAAAAAGACCATTCACATGAAAACCAGCTCTTCCAATGAGAATATTTCTAAACTTTCTTTAATATTAGTCTTTGATGAAAGTGGTGAATTCCCCCTCCCTACCTTCAAAATAAACTTGCCCTTTTTCTTTAAACTAAAGAAATGTGCCTCTCTTTGTCATCCCTCTACTGACGTTCAATGTTACTATTAATATTTTTAGAAATGTATTTTTGAGGAACCCATTTCCTCCCCTTTGCCTTCCACTTGGTTGCTCTACTATTGTATTTTCCAGTGCTGAACAATAAATGGAAATCAGCTTTATTCATCCTTAGACTAAATAAACAGAGATAAAAGAGAAATACAAAAGCTAACAATCCTTCAAGTATAAAACAGGGCAAAAGTTATTTCTCAAGCAAATCAATTTCAGACAGGTAGAAATGAAAATCAGCAATTAGAATTTCTTGTTGTAATAATACACAACGTACATTATTTCTGTGATGTATCTAAACATTAGTCCCTATTTTAGAGCTGACAATTCCTTGTATCAGTAAGGTTAAGTGATTTTTCCAAGATGAAACAGCTTTTAAGTAGGTCACAGAGCTATTGTTACAGTAAAGAAGTACATAAAAGAAGTCTCAGAAATAAATATTACTATCCAAGCTATATTATGACTCATTGGGATAAAACAAACAAACAAACAGGAAAAAAGAGAAGTAAAAGACAGTTCTTGACATACAGCAAGAGTACATACATTTATTGAGTGAATTTATTTATACAAAACAGATTAAATAGATTTATATGACATTGTGTTTTTATATTGTAGGATTAGTTCTAAATACTTTGATGTAACTTTTAAAATGAAGTAGATGCATTTGGGGTATTCATCCTAATTAAAATGACATAAAATTGGTACTGTCTAAATATTTAACACTGTGTTATGACTATTGAATGGAATGTTCTATGATAGCTAGTCCGAAAAGTTTTGCAGAAAAATAAACTGATATTGGAAAAGTCTTAATATACTTACTGGAGATGAGAGAGCGTATAAAGTACAGGCATTATGATCCCATTTCTATTGAAAAGTAGAGTTTAGAAGTATATACATCAAAATAAGAAAATGGTGTGTGCATGCTTAGTGGTGGGATCAGGGTAACTTCTACTTTATTCCTTTTGATTACCATTATCTTAAAATTCTCTTACAATGAACATTTATTACCTCTTATGACCAATTAATTTTTAAACAAGTGATTTAAAGGTATAGAATTTGAATCCAAATCCTTAAGTCCAAGTTAAATACTATTGTTTACCACTGACTCCAGGCACTGTGATAAGCTCTTCACATGCAGGACCACACTTGCCCTTCAGAATGACTGATAAGGTAGATATCATCTGTTCCCATTTCACAGGGACATGGAGACAACAGAAGTACACTATCTCACCTTGGAAAACTTAATTTTAGTGAGTGACTACAGTAACCTTGGGGCTTCCCTGGTGACTAAAGAATCTGCCTGCAATGCAGGAGAATCTGCAGTGCTAAAGAATCTGCCTGCAATGCAGGAGACATGGGTTCGATCCCTGGGTTGGGAAGATCCCCTAGAGAAGAAAATGGCAACACTCCAGCATTTCTAACTGGGAAATCCCATGGACAGAGGAGTCTAGCGGGCTACAGTCCATGGGGCCACAAAACAGTCGGATATGACTTAGTGACTAACAACAGTAACCTTGCCCTAAGCAGGCAAATTTAAGCAGTAATGCCATTAACAATCTGAAGTCACTTCAGTCGTGTCCAACTCTGTGTGACCCCATAGACGGCAGCCCACCAGGCTCCCCCGTCTCTGGGATTCTCCAGGCAAGAACACTGGAGTGGGTTGCCATTTCCTTCTCCAATCTGTGAAAGTGAAAAGTGAAAGTGAAGTCGCTCAGTCATGTCTGACTCATAGCGACCCCATGGACTCCACCCTAACAGGCTCCTCCGTCCATGGGATATTCTAGGCAAGAGTACTGGAGTGGCTTGCCATTGCCTTCTCCGTGAAAATAAATACTTCCCTGTAAAAGAAAGGAAGGAAGGGAAGAAAGTAAAACCAGCTTGATTGTTAAAAGGAATAGAAGAACTTAAACCAGAGGGTTGCTTCTGCAGTGTGGAAGTGAGGCTTAATAGAATTACTCTGACTCTCACTAATTCTCAACAGCAATTCTGCTTCAGGAAGCACGGGAGCACAGCAGAGAGGCTGCTGGAGAACATGGAGAGGGAGAGGCTGCAAGCCTGAAGTAAACGTGACAGGAATCTTGAGAGCATATCAGGTTGAACTGATGAATAGCACAACTCTCATTTTGGCTGAGATGCTTTATGTCTAATTTCTGGTTTTCATCCTAATAGTTATCCTCATGTATTTGAAGTGATAGTAAAGAGAAATGCAATATTTAGTTGCCATATGTATCTTAATTTAATTTATGAAAATATTATCGATATGACATTGCCTTGGCAACTTAACATTTTTCACAATGGACATGCATTACCATCATTTCATTTCATTTCCTTCTGCCTTCATAATATTACCTGAGCATTGTCAGAAAGTTCTCAGGACAGCGATGCAAATCAAAGCTTCATTACAAAGCCCAGTGAAACAGCATTATTGCAAGAACATTTCATGAAAGGTAACTACCGTGCATGCTTAGGGCCTGAATTGAAATGATAAAATATAGATTGCATTTATTTTTATAACAAAACCTTGTTTATAAAAAAAAAACACCTGGCTTCCCAAATCCTCAAGCCTCAATTCATTCACTCAGAGGGAGAGGAACTTCTTTCAGAAGCAGGAGCACAGGCTGGAATACACAGAATATTTCTCATCATCCAGACTGACAATGCATTGAGTGATTAAATATTCTCTTCCATAGCTCCCTCCATGAGACAAGAACAAAAGAGCCCTCAGGGCTGAAGACCTAGAGGGGGTAATTTTAAGAAGCAATATAGTGATACCCAAAGTTTTAATAAGAATTCAGCCACTCTTCCACTACCTCGCTAACCTAGCCCATTTCCTCAATTACACTGACTATGAAATTGCCTGAAACTCTCCTTAACTCCATTTCTGAAATCCAGTCTAGATTCATAAAATGAAATGGGTTTCATACCTCCCCCTCTAGGACTGTTTTGATAATTCACTTTGGCATATACCAAGTGTCTGCAACAAGCCAGTTCCCAAGCTAGACACCATGGAAGACCCCAAAGCAAGCCCTATCATGGCCCCTTCATGGAGGCTATGGGGAAGTGCTAAAGTGGGCAAATAATTATATTTATTAAACAAAACATTAAAGTAGCTAAAGTAGTTGCCAGGGGATGGGGAGGGGAAATGGGGACTTGTTCTAGAATCGGATATAAAGTTAGAGTTACAAAGATGAATAAATTCTACAGAAGTGCTTTACAACATAGTGTCTACAATTAACAATACTGTATTGTGCATTTAAAAATATAAGAGGGTAGATCCCATGTTAAGTGTCTTACCATAAAAAATAAATAAGTAAATGAACATGAACCAGGGGACACCGTAAATCTTGGAGGTTATGAATGTATTTGTTCCCTTGATGGTGGTATTAGCATCATCAGTTCAGTTCATCATGGATATATACATATGTCCAAATTCATCAATATAAAGATATTAAATATGTATATTTTATATATTAAGTTATGCCTCAATAAAAATGAAAAAAACAACAAAAAAGTGATTTCATCCATGCCACAAATATCTACTGCTTTTCAACTATGCGTGAGTCTTCAATCACTCAGTCATATCTGACTCTTTGCAACCCCATGGACTATAGTCTGCCAGGGATCCCCTGTCCATAGGATTCTCCAGGCAAGAACACTGGAGTGGGTTGCCATTTCCTTCTCCAATGTGTGAAAGTGAAAAGTGAAAGTGAAGTCGCTCAGTTATGTCTGACCCTCAGCAACCCCACGGACTGCAGCCTACCAGGCTCCTCCATCCATGGGATTTTCTAGGCAATAGTACTGGAGTGGCTTGCCATTGCCTTCTCCATGTTTTAAGCTACCATATGGTAGTTCTTTTCATCATCAATAGAAAAACACTCCATCCACGTTAAGGAATTTGATCTTTACTCTGAATGAAATGGGGAACCACAGGATGATTTGAGCAGAAGAAAGACTTGATCTGATTTATGTTTTAAGATATAAATTTAAATCAGATCAAGTCTTTCCTCTGCTCCAAATCATCCGGCAACTGAAGGCACACACATGTATTTTAAAAATCTGCTCTTGTTGCAACAATAGCCCTTGGAATGACAAGGATGGAGTCCAGAGAGCAGTAGAAGGGTTTCAGATGGAGAGAGGATGGAGGTTCAGATCTTCCATGAGGAAGAGGTGGCTGAAGGTAACAACGGGTTTGCCTGATTAGAATGCAGGAAAGATGTTGCTCTCATATCACAGAGAAGACTCAAAAGACCATTCCCTGAAAAAGGGAGTATTTGATTTGGACTTGGAAAGAAAGACCAAACACTTTCCTCTGGGGAAAAATGTCGGTGGGGGAGTAAGCTCTACAGCGGTGAGTATAGGAAATCTTTCATTTTGAAGGAAGAATATTAAGGGCACACAGCTGGAAAGTTCAGTATGGGGACCATTCAATGATGTGGTCTGTCTAAAATGTCACAACCAGACTATGATTTGTTAAGGGTTTGGATTTCATTCATTAAAGCAGTTTACAGTCTGTAAGAGGGTAGGAACAGAACTGCTTTGAGAGATGGTCAGGACTTATTTATGGTGTGTTTGGCTGGGATTCCCTGGTGGCTCAGATGGTAAAGAGTCTGCCTGCAATGCAGAAGACCTGAGTTCAATCCCTGAGTCAGGAAGATCCCCTGGAGAAGGAAATGGCAACCCACTCCTGTATTCTTGCCTGGAAAATCCCATGGACAGAGGAACTCTGTGGGCTACAATCCATAGGGTCACAAAGAGTCAGACATGACTGAGTGACTTCACCTTTCTTTGGCTGGTAGTCTAGGAATACACACCTTCACCTTATAAACACTGTCTACCTCATATGACTATTGACCTCATATGACTATTGACAAGCTTTAAGGGAATTGATGGGTGGTTGAATTTTTAAACTATTCTTGTGAGTAATATGAATGCTACTAGTAGCTACTTATCCTAGGGAACATGGTAAATATATTTTTGTTTAGGAAGACTGTCTTCACATTTCTTGTGAAATTTAATCCATAAAAGAGCACAAATAAATTTTAATATACTTCTGCTTCTCCTTTTCTTCCTTCATTAAAGTATATGTGATATATTAGGTGAAGCATCTCTCCCAGTTTAGTCCTCAAGACTAAAAAGCTTCTCACCTCCTGGGGCCACTCTCATTTACTTTCACAAAGCTCCACTTTGGCCTAAAGCAAACTTCAGGCATTGCTATTCTTGAGTTTTAGCCTTGTAGTGCTTGCCCCTAACTTAATTCTCACTTTCCTAGCACATTGGGGTAGGGGGACCCATTATGATACCCCACTGATATTTCATTGATGAATTCTGTTAGGTAGGAAGTTAGGCATGAGCAACGAGAGGTGACCTAGCTGAAAAACACTGATCTCTAAACCCCATCCCAGACATGCTCAGAGGAGCTCACAGATATGCTACAGAATAATCACAGAGAATTTTCCAAAACCTGCACGCGCACCCTAGGCACACAGTGGATATGCAGAGGTTTCCTCAAGTAACCTTAGGCAGCTAGGAGCCCATTATGGGTTCATCAATATTCTACACATACATACATCTGATTATAACAGACTGAATTATGGGAACGGCATGTGCAACAGAACCTGTCGTTACATATCTTGCAATCCTCAATAGGCCCTGAAGCCGTGAGCGTATGGCTATTTGCATTCCTTTTCATGGACTGGTGGTGGGTACAAGCTCTATTCTGTACAGGGCATAACCAAAAGAAGGAGATGGGAAGTATACAAAGGAGGAAGCCAAGAGGGATCCTTATGAGAACTCCTTTGGGGTCAGTCTGCTCCCACGTATTGGGGAGTGTCTGTTTAATAAAAGATCTATCTGCTTGAGTTGTTACTGAGCTGTTACTTGTCAGTCACCAAGATATGGGGGTGGAATGGGTCGGCTTATTCAGACTCAAATAACCATTAATTAGTAACAAAAGAAATTTAAAACAGAATCATTATTCCTGGCGGTGCATTTCAAAGCTATAAGTACTGGATATTCTTGTAAACTGGCATTTAAATATCATTAGAAAAATCAATAAAGTGAATAGCACACATTTATACCTATAGGGGCTTCCCTGCCAGCTCAGATGGTAAAGAACCTGTCTGCAATGCAGGAGACCTGGGTTCGACCCCTGAGTTGGGCAGATCCCTTGGAGAAGGGCATGGCAACCCACTCCAGTATACTTGCCTGGAGAATTCCATGGACAGAGGAACCTGGTGGGCTACAGTCCATGGGGTCATAAAGAGTCGTACACTACTGAGTAACTTTCACTTCTCTTCATACCTATAAGGCCAAAAAACAAAGCAAAGCAAAACAAAAACCCCTAATAGCCTTAATGTTGTGCAAAGGATACTTCAGGATAAAATTTCTAGTGACAATATCATGCACAAATTCAAGAAGTTTGGAATCTCAAACAAGAATGTAAGGCTGCAAGGCTTCCCAGAGTCCCCAGCTGAAGACTAAAGTCCAGTTGCACACAGTGGTAACCTGCTGTTCCCACTCTCCTTTTCTCAGCTCTCTCTCCTTTCCTTTTTAATTTCCCTATCCCCCAACCAAATTACAATTCGTGGGGCCACTTCCTAAATAAACTACGTGAATTAAAAAAAAAAAGAAAGAAAACAGTAAGAGAGTAAAGATGCTGTGTTCAGGAAACTAGTGTAAAGACAAAATTAATAAATAAATAAAAGCTCCTGTGATAGCAAGGTGTTAGTATCACTAATAAATTTTATATATGTGATTATAAAAATGCATGTTGGAGTTAGTAAATTAAACTTATGTGGACTGGCTATTCTGCTTATTTCCTTAAATGCTTTCATATCCTCATTTAAGTTTGACTGTGCTATATATTCAGGTATATATGGTAGCTAATATAACAAGCATGGAATTTTTAGGGAAACGTAATGAAAACCAGAACAAAGAAGGAAAAGTTACTTGTCTGACATGAGGTACCAGCAGAAACCTTATCTAGTCCCCCAACCACTACAGGCACTCAATAAATATCAGGAACTGATTTTTAAATGTGACACCTGAGCAGGCTCACTCAGTATAAAACACAAGGCCATGGCTACACAGGAAGCATAATTTAACAAGCCTAACATAGCAAATCGGAGAAGGCAATGGCAAGCCACTCCAGTACTGTTGCCTAGAAATCCTATGGATGGAGGAGCCTGGTAGGCTGCAGTCCGTGGGGTCGCTAAGGGTCGGACACGACTGAGCGACTTCACTTTCACTTTTCACTTTCCACTTTCACACATTGGAGAAGGAAATGGCAACCCACTCCAGTGTTCTTGCCTGGAGAATCCCAGGGACGGGGGAGCCTGGTGGGCTTCCGTCTATGGGGTCACACAGAGTCGGACACGACTGAAGTGACTTAGCAGCAGCAGCAGCAGCAACATAGCAAATGAAGCTGTGCACCTCTGGCCCCATTAGGTTAGGAAAGGCCTTGTGGTTAATGCTGTACTGTCCAGAAATTCAGCTTGTGGCATCTGCTCTGGCCAGTCTATGATTTATACGATCTTGTTTCGGTAACAGAACTGAGCTGCCATTCCAATTTACCCCCATTGATGCACAGTTTTTCTACAAAGGCAAAATGAGCATGGAAAAGTGTATTTTGACTTACTTATATTTCTCACTGGTGACAATTCTGTAAACTCCCAGGCTGAAAGAACTTGAAATGTATACTGCCCTTGTATCCTGGAAGTATACAGACTATTTTTCTGAACACTATTCCATTGAGATAAACCTTAAAAGTTTCAGTGGTCCTGAAAGCACGTCAAACATTTTCCTTATCACTCTGAAAGCTCAGGTAAATGTATCACGTACTGCTTGCCTCCTAAGAAAGGCTGAAATCACTGAAGTAAATTGGGCAGTTCTCAATACCACTCTATCCTTATCACCTGCAGTACTATTCTTCAACTGAGAGCACTCCAGCTCCAATGGTCTCCTTGTGAATATAATTAAGGAGACCACTTTAATGTATAGTGGAAAGGAGGATGATTATCCATGGGATTGAAACTTTGGAATTAAGTTTAAACTTCACAAGGGAAATGTTCTCATCTCTAGTGGAGAGAAGAGATTTGGTGCACTTGGCATTATTATCAGGTGAGATTGAAAAAGAACATGCTCAAAGTTCAAAACTCAAGTTTAAATAGTTTCTATGCACACTCTACAGCAAATTTATGATACTGGTATAGAATGTTTCATATATTAATTTCAGAAAATATGGAATCACTGAAATTCTAAGAAATTATTTTTAAAAATTATTATGAGTGTCATATTTTGAAATCTATTTCTATTTAACAGGGCAATATCAGGTTTTCCTTCCATTTGCTATCTTTTCCAGTATTTCTCAACAAGCAAAGAAAATGATAATGGCAAAGATAATGAGCTACAGAACCATCACATTTTAGAGTTGGGAAGAATTTTGTAGACCATCTGATAACCAAGAATTATCTTTACCACATCCAATCTATGAATAATACTTAAGGATGAAAGATAACTATACTTTCACAGTTCCAACTGAACTCCATATTAGAGTGAAATCTTAAACCAAGAACATCTCCGTGGTGTGCCGTGCTTAGTCTATCAGTCATGTCTGACTCTTTGCGACCCCATGGACTGCCAGGCTCCTTTGTCCATGGGGATTCTCCAGGCAAGAATACTGGAGTGGGTGACCATGCCCTCCTCCAAGGGATCTTCCCAACCAAGGGATCAAACCCAGGTTTCCCACATTGCAGCCAGATTCTTTACCATCTGAGCCACCAGGGAAGCCCAAGAATACTGGAGTGGGTAGCCTATTCCTTCTCCAGGGGATCTTCCCGACTCAGGAATTAAACCATCAAACTGGGGTCTCTTGCATTGCAGGTGGATTCTTTGCCAGCTGAGCTACCAGGGAAGCCATCTACCCCTGATCAAAAGCTTCAAACCAGACTAGTGTCAGGGCAAGAATGGAAATTACAGGACAATCTGAATCAAGAACACAGATATAAAAGCCCTAAAAGAAAAAAAAAATAGAAAACTAAATCAAGCAATGTATAAAAAAAGTAACATTTTATTCTCACTTTAGAATTACTGCAGGAATGCAAGTTTGATTTAAATTTGTAAAATCAATTTATACAGTTCACTGCATTAATAAAGTACAAAATATTTATTTACCTCAGTGGATAGAGAACAAACATGTTTAATAAAATTTAACGTTCATTCACATCAAAAACTTTTAGTGAACTAGGAGTCCAAGGAAACTTCTTGAACCTGAAATTGTTTTTTCATTTATTCTCTAATCCTTACATTTGTTTTTCTTATATTACTAAGACCTCTAGTATAGTGTTGAACAGAAGTGGCAAGAGTGGGTTTCTTATTCCTAATCTTAATAAGAAAATAAGAACTCACATAACTACTTTTGACTCATGATTACATGTGTGCGCATGTATATAAACACACATGTATGTATATATATAACTATATGTGTATATATGAACTTGAAAGGAAGAAATCATACAGTCATTACTCATATGTGTATCAGTGTGAAACCCCTAAAAGAAAATGTGGTTAAATTATAAGAGTTCTCAAAATTCCTTAGAAAATTTTCTGGGTTAAGAAAATATCCAACTGAATTCTATATTCCAGCAACAAACAAAACATTTTAATAATATTCTTTGTAATCAGTATGTAGAAATAAATCCAAAGAGTTACAAGAATTTTATGAAAAGACCAAACTTTATTGAAGGGAAATAAAGAAGATATAAATAAATGGAGATATAGCAAAATCACTGATTTGAAAACTATATTCTTAGGATGTTATATCCCCCAAAACTGATCTATGGATTCAATTAAATCTCAAACAAACCGCAATAGGTTTTTGTTCTCGAAAATCAGCAGGTCAATCTTAAAATTTAATTGGAAGAACTATGAACCAAAAACAGTCCAGCCATTCCTGAAGATCATGAACAACTTGGGAGACCTGTCTTGACAGAGATCTTGGAATATAATAAAGGTATAATAATTTAAAATGAATAGTATTAGGACAGGAATAGAATGACAAATGAAATAGCTTAGGACATCCAGAGGAGATAACAGAAAGACAAAGAATTTTGACAGAGTTAGCTGTGAGGACCACTGGCAAAAAGACAGAATTTATAATAAATAGTTTGACAACTGGGGGCTTCCCTGGTAGTTCTGATGGTAATGAATCCAAATACAATGCAAGAGACCGGGGTTTGATTCCTGGGTCAGGAAGATTCCCTTGGAGAAGAGCATCACAACCCACTCCAGTATTCTTGCCTGGAGAATCCCATGGATGGAGCAGCCTAGGAGGCTACAGTCCATGGGGTCACAAAGAGTTGGACCCAACTGGGCAAGTAACCACACTGACAATTGAGAGTATGAAGGAAAACTGCATCCCTAACTTACACCATTTGTAAAACGTACTTATACCAAGTAAATTAAAACTTTATACAAAGTTATAAGCCTTTTATATAACTAAGTAGACGAATCTCCATGACCTTGCAAGTAGGGGTCAATTTCTTAAATGAAATACAAATTATCCAAACATAAAATAAAAGGCTGATATATTCTATTAAAATCAAGAATACCTGTTCATCAAAAGACATACAGGAATAAAAAGACAAGTCACCAAGTGGGAGAAGATATTCGTACAACACGAATGATTAGTATTCTGAATATGTAAAGGAATTCCCACAAATCAATAAGTAAAAACCTAGTAGAAAACTGGGCAAAATGTTTGAACTGAAAACATCAGCAAAGAGTAAATCTGAATGGTAAAACAATTATACTAAAATATGCTTAAGCTCAAACACGATGAAATATTTCATAAAATTGGCACAATTTTAAAATTTGGCAATACTAAATTTTACAGAAGTGAGGAATAATATCATTTTGTTTATACTTAGTAGTCAAGAAAACGTGGAAAAGTGATATGTGAAATAATCTGGTACAAAGTAATATACTTGAAAAGGGCATATCTATAAACCAACAATTTTATCCCAAGGTATACTTCTTAGATGAAACTCTTACACATGTTCATCTTATACATGGAGAAGAAGGTTTATAGTCATGTTATTAAGGCAGAGGAACCAGAGATCAAATTACCAACATCCTTTGGATCACAGACAAAGCAAGAGAATTCCAGAAAAAACATCTACTTCTGCATCATTGACTACGCTAAGGCCTTTGACTGTGTGGATCACAACAAACTGGAAAATTCTTAAAGAGATTGTAATAACAGGCCACCTTACCTGCCTCCTGAGAAAACTGTATGCTGGTCAAGAAGCAACAGTCAGAACTGGACATGGAACAATGGTCTGGTTCCAAATTGAGAAAGAAGCATGTCAAGGGTGTATATTGTCACCCTGCTTATTTAATTTATATCATGTGAAATGCCAGGCTGGATGAATCATAAACTGGAATCAAGACTGCTGGGAGAAATATCAATAATCTCAGATACGCAGATGACACCACCCTTATGGCAGAAAGTGAAAAGGAACTAAAGAGCCTCTTGATGAAGGTGAAAGAGGAGAGTGAAAAGCTGGCTTAAAACTCAATATTCACAAAATTAAGATCATGGCATCCAGTTCCATCCCTTCATGGCAAATAGATGGGGAAACAATGACAGACTTTATTTTCTAAGGCTCCAAAATCACTGCAGGTGGTGACTACAGCCATGATATTAAAAGATGAGTGCTCCTTGGAAGAAAAGCTGTGACCAACCTAGACAGCATATTAAAAAGCAGAGACATTACTTTGCTGACAAAGATCCATATAGTCAAAGCTATGGTTTTTCTAGTAGTCATGAATAGATGTGAGAGTTGAACCATAAAGAAGGCTGAGCATTCAAGAATTGATGCGTTTGAACTGTGTTGTTGGAGAAGACTCTTGAGAGTCCCTTGGACTGCAAGGAGTTCAACCAGCCAATCCTAAAGGAAATCAATCCTGAATATTCAATGGAAGGACTGATACTGAAGCTGAAGCTCCAGTACTTTGGCCACCTGATGCGAAGAGCTGACTCACTGGAAAAGACCCTGACGTGTGGAAAGATTGAAGGTAGGAGGAGAAGAGGATGACAGAGGATGAGCTGGTTGGATGGCATCACTGACTCAACAGACATGAGTTGGAGCAAGCTCCGGAAGATGGTGAAGAACAGGGAAGCCTGGCATGCTGCAGTCCATGGGGTCGCAAAGAGTTTGATATGACTGAGTGGCTGAACAACAATGTCAAAACCTGGACATCATATAAATGTCCATTAAAATAAAAATGGAAAATTATACAATTTTGAAAATGAAGATGTTATAGGTACCTTTAACAAAATGGATGATTTTCAGGAAAGAAATGCTATAAAAAAGCAAAGTGTGTATAAATTTTTACAGCATAATTCCATCCATTAGTTAAAAATCTTATGAAACTAAATAATACCATTCTTAGAGATATAAAAATATGTAGTCAAATTATACAAAAAATTAAAGGAATGGTTACTTGAGATAAAAGTGAAATAGATGGGATTGGCAAGGAAACTTTAAAGATAAGGGGTAATGTCCATCTTTTCAAATCAGGTGTTAGGTCAATGTGGTGCTCACTGCATTTTTACACTTCATACCTAACACACAATTTTTAAAAAAGTTATTATACTGTTAAATCTTCTCAAGACTTGACAAGTGAAGTAATTTTCAGTGGCTTCTAAGAAATTGTCTTGGCTCCTTACTTAGCTTTCATGGCCCTTACAGACCTGGTCTCTTAGTTTCCAGCCATCTCTCTCCATACTTCTGTCCCATTTTACATTCCTATGGCAGTCCTACTTGGTACTTTTCATTTCCTTGAATATACAATACTACTCATTTAGTCTAGAATATTATTTACAATTTCACTAGGCTAGTCAATGCCTTAAGTCCTCTGAGAAACCTTCCCAGAATCACCATTCCCCAGCTCGTAAGAGAACCTTTGCTGAGTTCCCAAAGCAGGCTATATTTACCTTCTCATTACACTTAATCTTTTATTGCTACCATTGTCTGGTTTTCCCATAATAGGCTATATGTGTGGTGACAGCAAAAATCATTGCTAATTTGCCCATTGTTAAGTTTACCAGATAACACACTGCCTGGAATATAGGTAGCATATGATAAATATTCCTTGGTGAATAAATGAACAAACAGATAAATTCGTTTTTGTAGCAGCCCATTCCTTCCATTTATGCAGGAGACATATGAGATGTGGGTTCGGTCTTCTGGTGGGGAAGATCCTCTGGAAGAGGAAATGGCAAGCCACTCCAGTATTCTTGCCTGGATAATCCCATGGACAGAAGAGCTTGGTGAGCTATAGTCCATCAGGTTGCAAAGAGCGGACACGACTGAAGTGACCTAGCACACATGCACGCATTCCTTTCACTAGTGAAAGTGTTAGTTGCTCAGTCATGTCCAAGTCTTTGTGACCCCAACAACTATAGCCCATCAGGCTCCTCTGTCCATGGGATTCTCCAGGCAAGAGTGGGTAGCCATTCCCTTCTCCACTGGATCTTCCTGACCCAGGGACTGAACCTGGGTCTTCTGCATTACAGGCAGATTCTTTATAGTGTGAGCCACCAAGGAAGTACTAACTGTTAGGTCTATTCCACTACTGGATAGACCTAATAGTTAAGGAAATTATTTCTTATACAGAATCTGCCCCTATCTCTCTGCAACTTCACTCAGATCACACTAGGCTAGAACTGCCATCACAGATCAAGGTACATAATTGATGATTATGAAATGGCCTCAGATGAAGAGTCAAGAGATCTATCTTCGAGTACAGAAAGAAAAGTCATCCATCGACAATGAATGTATAATTTCCTTGTGCTATACAGTAGTACCTTGTTGTTCATCTATTTTATATATGGTAGTTTCAATCTGCTAATCTCAAACTCCTAATTTATCCTTACTCCTGCTTTTTTCACTTTTGGTAACCATAAGTTGGTTTTCTATGTCAGTGAGTTTCTATTGTATAAACAAGATAATTTGCAG
Source organism: Moschus berezovskii (assembly GCF_049115385.1). Lineage (NCBI taxonomy): Eukaryota > Metazoa > Chordata > Mammalia > Artiodactyla > Moschidae > Moschus > Moschus berezovskii. Next base: position 43,321,361 of record NC_142461.1, read on the forward strand.
CATATTTTAGATTCCACATATAATTTATGTTGTATGGTATTTGTCTTTCAATGTCTGACTCAATAAAATTATCTCTAAGTCCATCCATATTGCTGCAAATGACATTATTTCATTCTTTCTTTATGGCTGAGTAGTATTCCATTGTGTCTCAGGTGATTTGGGGTCTCAGATTCAAGATTAAAATACAAGACAATGTATAATCAATTCTGTAGAAATAAACAGAGGTAACTGCTACTTTCAGCTGTTCAGTCATTAAATTGTGTCCAGCTCTTCTCGACTCCATGGACTGCAGGACACCACTGTCATTCGCTATCTCCTGGAGTTTGTTCAAACTCTTATCCATCGATTTAGTGATGCCATTCAACAATCTCATCTTCTGTCACCCCTTCTCCTGCTGCCCTCAATATTCCTCAGCATCTCACGTCTTCCTAATGAGTCTGCTCTGCACATCAGGTGGCCAAAATATTGCAGCTTCAGCTTCACTATCAGTACTTCCAATGAATATTCAGAGTTGATTTCCTTTAGGATTGACTGCTTTGACCTCCTTGCTTTCCAAGACCACAATTCAAAAGCAACAATTCTTTGGCACTCAGCCCAACTCTCACATCTGTAATGACTACTGGAAAAAAAACACAGCTTTGACTATATGGACCTTTGTCAGCAAAGTGATGTTTTTGCTTTTTAATATGCTGTCTAAATTTGTCATAACTTTTCTTCCAAGGGAGCAAGGTGAATTTTACTAAAACTTTAAAAAAGAATTAATGCCAATCTTTCTCAAACTCTTCCCAAGAAAATCAAAGTGAACAGAACATTCCTAAACTAATTTTACAAGGTCAGTATTATCCTGATACCAAAACCAGAAAAGGACACTACTTGAAAGAAAACTATAGGCCAATATTCCTAATGAATGTAGGTGCAAAAATTCTCAATAAAAGAAAAAGCAAACTGAATTCAGCAGCTCATTAAAAGAATCATTGACCATGATGAAATGGGATTTATCCCTGGGATGCAAGGATGGTTAAACATACACAAATGTGATATAACATTAATAGAATGAAAGAATCATATGATCATCTCGAAAGACACAGAAAAAGCATTTGACAAAATTCAACAACCATTCATCATAAAAACCTTTAAATTAGGCAAAGAAGGAATAGATAATAATAAAGGCTCTATATGAGACATCTATAGCCAACACCATGCTCAATGTTAACTATAATTTTTTACTGGACATTAGGTGTTCTCTCTTTCTCTCTCTCCCACAGCGCCAGAATTTCTGCTAATCACTTCTTTACCTGAACTCTTCTTCCTTTCCATTTCAACAATCTCTCTTCTTTCTTTCTAGTCTTTTAAAAACCAGTTTTTGAATTAACAAAGAGACAAATCTATGAAGTCCCCAGAAATAGGCTAATGGAATGAAACCATTTCCCTCTATGGGGATCATAGATAATGTTTCCAGCTTTTCCTGACATGTGCTTAACATTTTTGTTGAATGAAAAGCATTGAAATACGATTAAGATTCCAACTTGAAAAGACTGAATGAAAAGGCCTCAGTCTTGGGACACTGAAAAAAAAAAAAAAACCAAAAGAAAACAAGAGAGAGATGAAAATATATTGATAGGCTCTTTATTTAATTTGTCCATGCATTCATACAGTGAAGACTGACTGACTTACTGTTATAGGCATTGTTTCACAGGTTAAAGATACAGCAGTGATCAAAACACACAACATCCCAGAATTCAAGCAATATACCTTCTGGAAAGAGGTGAAAACAAATACATGAATGAGTATGTGTCACCTTTATAATCTGTGTTCTAAAACTGCAGACAAGTCTTTTCTTTGACAATGATAATACTGTGGATGAAATATTCTTGATAAAATACATATTTTATCCATCAATGAACATTCCTTTGTGGGGATACTCTCAGAATTCAAGGGAAAATATCTTTCAATGATTTTATTCCCAGAGAAAATATTAGTCTTTGAATTTACATGTCACTCTGGGGCAACATTTTAAAAACAAACTTACCTGAAAATTAATTGCCTTCATTTTACTAGTAAGTGCTTTTATTTTATTTTTTCTTTTTGGATATTTCAAAAGGGTACTTTCATAGTCTATATTTCTTCAAAGTCAATGCTATTCTCTTGTTGCAAGGAAAAGCACCTTTGGTAGTTGTATTAAGTTTTACAATAGGACACAAGAGTGCCATTTAATACACCGAGCCAGTACTATTTAGCAACCTTACAACTGAGTCCCTAACACACCTGGGAAATTTGATTCAGCACCCGCACTATTGTTTTAGAATTTCTTCCCAAAGGACACATTTTCTGCAGGTAATGAGAAAAATACCTTGAAGAGAGAGAGAGCTTTCAAATTTTGAGGAACTGCACTTAGGGAGATACACAACAAATGACTGTTGAGAATCTTATCTCTTGTGTTAAAATTTTGCTCCTGCATTTTATGGCAGGAACTAAAATGTTGGCAGAGAGATGGGAGAAGGCTGTCCATCAAGTTGTCTGTCAAATCACCCAAGAAAAGGTCATTCCAATGACAATTATTCTTCACCTGCTATTATATTAAGAATTTTTACCAGAAAGGTTTTTTAAACTTCACAGAATACCTAAGAAACTGAACAATCTTATCTATGAAGTTAAAAAAAATCACTTTAGAAGGTTAATAAGAATATACATAATATTAATTGCACACTTTAGAAACAGAAACATGCTAAAGATAGTAATTAATCGCTGGATGATCTCCTTTTACTCAGAAATAGTTATCTGAGACCCACAAGAAAGGAAAGTCACCATTCAATGGGTTGTCATACTAGTCTTTACATGTAGTTTGATGTATTACAAAACTAGATTTAGGAGCTCAAAGACAGGTTAATATGATTTATAATAGAGAAAGTGATGATTATTACAAATTAATAATTGCCAATGCTTAAATAAATCACAATTTAGGGCTGACTTAGGCTATCCATACACTTCAAAGTTCCATAGACACGTTTTAAAGAACAATGATTCAGAAGTTTATCTTGAGGCCATTATTCCCTGTGTACTTTGCTGACATATATCTGAAGCCTCTGAGGCCGTTTAAGCCAGCAATGGCACCTGCCAGCGCTTAGTGAAATAAAGGAATCCAGGAACACCTGATTTGCCAACAGAATTCCCTGTCAAAGTTAGCAAAAGACACGTTATACCTGGTATGTCCACGAAGGTCTCCAGCCTATGGCCCCAGTTATGCCCTTTTCAATACAATCCAGTTACTTCTCCACTCCATGCACCCTCTGTCTATCACAGGTACACCTCCCAAACTCTTCTCAGATATTCCCTTGAAATGAAGTCAGTTTGGCACATGGGGATGCATCACTTGCTTCTACTTCCTTCAAGTGACTTGTTTATATATATATTATGCATGAGAAAGGTCTTCTGTTACTGAACTAAGACAGGGGAGTAGACAGTTCAGTTACATCAAGACTTTCTTCCCCCATTTAGTCAATCCAACCATGTTCATATTGATGGTGCATGACATGAATGCAACCATTGTGAAATTTCTTCCTCTTTTCTCACCAGTTCTTGGTGTATTGTGCATACTCCCTTGTGCTCAATGATTTCACATATTCACAATCAACTGTGAAACCTGTCTTTCCAATACAATATACCAATAGTGTCTACTCAACCACTTAGGCTTTAGGTTTGGTGTCCAAGTTCATTGAGATTATCATTCCTCAGAAAGATGGGCATTAGGAACTGTCTAATTTTGCTATATGGGCTTTGATGTATGATGTCAAAGAAAGTTGAGAGAGATGACAAGAGGGAAGAAAGAAAGGAGGGGGACAGAAAGAGGATGGAAGGGAAGGAGAGAGAAAAAAATAGGAAAAGAAGGCTTGAAAGGAAAAAAAAAAAAAGAAGAAAGGGAAATTAGAGAAGGAGGGAGATTTAGGCAGAGAGTTCTTAATCTGGTAGCCTACAGTATCATCCCTGGTTCTGGGGACAATGCCTAAAACTGCTACTAGATGTTCCAAATACTGTAGAGAAGCTTTTCTTGGTGTTGGAGCTGTGGAGAATTGTTTGTTTGAACACTTGGTAAAATAAGACACTACAAAAGTCCCGTGGGGTAAGGATGGAGCAAAAGTAGGAAGATTCTTTTCCTCATTGGTTAGTCCAAGCTTCCAGACATCACTTCTACTAGCTTGTATAGGGCTCTCAGTTTATGGATCCACACCACTAAACCCGCCGTCTAAATGTATAACTGGATGAAAGGGAGACATTCTCACACTTGTAATGCAGAAATGGTCCTTTTCTTTCTAATCACATCAGAGTCCTCAATAGTAAGCCCATCCTCCAAGTTCCAGGCCCACTCCATTTCCTGCTACTCAATTAAACATGTCCCAGAAAAACTGAAAACTCACATATCCACTAGCATCACTTTTTGGCTTACCTGTTACACATATTTATCTTTAATATTAATGTTATTCATACTAAATATAGAAAGAGAACTTCCACCACTCCCAGGGCCCTGGCTACAACTGATATAAATTTGAAGCACCATGAAATCATTTTTCTACATCTTCCCTTGAGTCTTATCCAATTTTAATTCCATTCCATCCTCGATGTGAAACTCCAACAATTTCAGTGATAAAGTAGTAGCATTTATACATCAAAAATATGTGAAAACTATTTTAATTATTCTCAACTGACAAATGAGAAGATTGAAAAATCTTGACTGATATTAATACATTTAACAAAGATCTATTAATACTTGTCCAATTATGTGAGTTAAGATCTATGAAAAGGAAACGTATCTTTTATTAACTCTTTTGTCAGTTTGGCCATTACACTGTAAATACAATGAAAATTTTCTCAGATCCAGAAAAAAGTTAAGTAATTATGATTGAGATGCTTAATGGGTAGTAAAACACCTGAATATTTTCTCCACACAGGCTGAATTTTCTCCTCCAAATTATCAACTATATCCTTTGGTTGAATTGAATAATATTAGACTTTGACTTTACTATATTTTTACTTTCCTTAAAAACAACTAACTTCCTCCCTTGCCATCTTACTTTTCCCCTCCATCCATACAACACACACACACACGCATTTTTGGATGTATTCTTTTACCAAAACCTCAATCTGAAACTTCATGAATTTTAGCCCACAATACACACTCAATTGATTGGATCATGGTACAGAAATAGCAAATATATTTGCTTAAGATTCAATAACATCAATATTGTTTCAGAATGAAACTAACAAAGAAGGAAATTCCTATGTAATGCCTAACAGTCATTAGACCCAACAACCAGATGGACAGTCAAAAATGCATTGCTCTGTCTGAATTCCTCAGTATCAACCCCTCCAGTTTCAAGTCAGTGCTCAACCTGAAGTAATAACCTTATGGAAAATACTCAAGCTGTGTCTACTTACACTAAGTCAGGTGGAAAATGGAGGCAATTATCCAGATAATTCAAGCAAAACAGACAAAAAGTATCCCCATTGTTTTATACATCAGGTGAAATATTTTTAGTTGTTCTAGATTTAGATAATTGCAACCAGAATCATTATAGACACACACAATTTGAAAATCTTCCCTTAAGTAGAATCAAACACACAAACAAATAAAAATACAAGCCCTATGGAGTATATTACAATTCATAAAACAGATTAATGTTCATTGCATACAGTGACTAATTTCTTTCCAGGTCTCCAGTGATTTAAGCCCTGAGTACACATACAGAGTCTATTTGCTACTTAATTGTTATTCACCAGCTACTACTAATGCGAAGTCACTTCAGTCGTGTCCGACTCTGTGTGACCCCATAGACAGAAGCCCACCAGGCTCCCCCGTCCCTGGGATTCTCCAGGCAAGAACACCGGAGTGGGTTGCCATTTCCTTCTCCAGTGTGTGAAAGTGAAAAGTGAAAGTGAAGTCGCTCAGTCGTGTCCAACCCATAGCGACCCCATGGACTGAAGCCTACCAGGCTCCTCCATCCATGGGATTTTCTAGGCAAGAGTACTGGAGTGGCTTGCCATTGCCTTCTCCAATTCATCATCTACAGGCAATGTTAAAGTTCTTCCCCCAATTCAACAGGTTTAATTAGAAAACCTTTTCTTCTCTCTTCCAAACACCTAATTGAAATCCTCAAGCTTGGTTTTCAATACTGTGAGTAGTGAGATGAATTGGCATTGGTGTGGATTATGAACCAGCACTCATGATTCATGAAAGCTGTCATGGTGAAAGCTGAGACATGTCACCAAGACCCTGCCCTGGTGTGCCTAACTTGGTGGATCTGGGGGGACTGTGCAATTGTTCTCAGAGCTGACCTTGGTCAGTCATTCCTGAGCCTCCCACCTATGTCTGTGAATTGGAGAAAAGAGAGTGAGCAACCCCTCCAAGTAGCTGACCGGTATGTTTCAAAGCAATTCCTTACCACTAATAAGTAATTTTGCAAATGATTTATCTTTAAAATATAGAGTGGTTTCAAGTTTCTCTAATAATGGTCCTCATACTTCTTGCCTACTGTTCTTTCAGTTGTCAAGCCATGTCGAACTCTTCATGACCCCATGGACTGCCTCACACCAGGCCTCCCTATCCCTCACCATCTCCCAGAGTTTGCCCAAGTTCATGTAGATTTCATTGGTGATGCCATCCAATCATTTCATCCTCTGTTGCCCTCTTGTCCTTATGCCTTCAGTCTTTCCCAGCATCAGGGTCTTTTCTAATGAGTCAGCTGTTCGCAAAAGGTGGCCAAAGTATTGAAGCTTTATCCTCAACATCAGTAGTTCCAATGAGCATTCAGGGTTGATTCCCTTTAAAGAGCGACTGCTTTGATCTCTGCTGTCCAAGGAGATCTTCTTGCTTACTGCTGCTGCTAAGTCACTTCAGTCATGTCCGACTCTGTGCGACCCCACAGATGGCAGCCCACCAGGCTCCTCCATCACTGGGATTCTCCAGGCAAGAATACTGGAGTAGGTTGTCATGTCCTTCTCCATCTTGCTTACTATTTGTATCCTAATGCCCACCCCTCCATTTAAAATGTTTTATAATATACGTATGCATGTGTGTGTTTATAAGTTTCAGGTGTACAACTTAGTTCAACATCTGTATACACTAAAAAGTGATCAGCCTGGGATTTGCTAAGTGTTCAATAAATATTTGTTAAATGAATGAATTTTCAATAGCCATTCTTATTTTCAATATCTATACCCGCCTGCCCCATCAACTTTAGCTAGGATCTCTCACCACCCCACCAGTGGAAGATAAGGAGATCAACAAGCCTACACATTCTATTTTGTGTGTTTCTTCTATGATGTTTTGTCATTTTTGTTGTTGCAACAGTTACATCAACCTCATTGCTGTAACGCACTCCATTGTATGAATACACCAGGATTTATTTACCATTTTATCATGTGAGTGGTTTTCACTTGGTGACTATCAGGTTAGGAATGCTGTGATGTCTTTTGCTGAATAAATGTGCTCTTTTCTGCTGAGAATTACCTAGTTTACAATTAGAATCACACTTGATCTTAGCCAAAAGGCCGAGAAGCGATACAATTAGAATCACAGAGTCTAGGTGCAACTTTAGCGGATACTACTAAACAGTTTTCCAAAATGTTGAACCAATTTAACTTCAAGTTAGTAGTGTCTGAAAGTTTTAGTTACTCTACAGCCTCACTAACATTTGATATCGTCTTTCTCATTTTAGTACTTTCTGGTAGATTTAAACGGTGTTCTTCCATTAAAGATATTTATCAAAACCACGCTTTTATTTTGGATTTTAAACTTATAAAAAGCTGTAAAGACTGTAGAGAGAATATCCAGTTTCTATGTTAACGTTTTTTGTAACTATGATACCTATGTCAAAACTAGTAAGTTATCATTGGTGTGTGACTATTAACTAAGTTAGGACTTCATTTCGATTTCACCAGTTTTCCAACTATTTTTGGTGTTGTTGTTTCAGGGTCAATTCAGGATACCACATTTTTGTTCGAGTCAAGTTTCCTCTGATCTGGCAAAGTTTTTCAGTTTTCCTTTGTTGTTCATAACTTTGGCAGTTGTGAAAAGAACTGCTCAGACATTTTGTAGAAAGCCCCCAATTTAGGTTTGTCTAACGTGTTTCTCAAGGTTAGGCTGGAGTTACAGATTTGGGGGAAGAGCAGCAAGACAGTGAAATGCTTTCATCATATCATATCAGGAAAAACGAACTCAGTTGATTTCTCCCTGGTGATGGTAATCTTGATCAGTTGGTTCAGGTAGTATTGGCCAGGTTTCACTGTACACATTAATTTTCTTTTTCCATATCCAATCCTGGAAGTGAGTCACCAAGCCCAGCCCATGTACAAAGCGCAGTTATCTACATATATTACTTACAGAACTCTTCTGTAAAAAAGATTTGTAACTTCCCACCTCTACCACCTTTAGTTATTCAATTATCTATTTCTACCACAATAGACTTATGTAAAATTATTTTATGTTTTGGATTATAAGCCAATACTATACAATTTATTTTGATGTCAAATTTGCAATGTAGTCTTAATGTGCTTTTCTATGAAGATTAATGAAGTTGAACATCCTTTTTTGTATATTCACTGGTTATTCATTTTATGAAGTGCCTATTAGAGTTCTTTTCCATTTTTCTATTGAGTTGTCTGTTCTATCATTTTGGTGAGTTCTTCATATACTCTGGGCATGGCTCTTTGTTAGATATTACATATTACAAATGTCTTCTCAGAGTCTACGGTTTTTCTTTTTCACTCTTATAATGGTATCTTTTCACTAATAGAAGTTCTTTTAGTCAGTCAGTTCAGTCGCTCAGTCATGTCCGACTCTTTGTGACCCCATGAACTGCAGCACGCCAGGCCTCCCTGTCCATCATCAACTCCCAGAGTTTACCCAAACTCATATCCATTGAGTCGGTGATGCGATCCAACTGTCTCATCCTCTGTCGTCCCCTTCTCCTCCTGCCTTCAATGTTTCCCAACATCAGGGTCTTTTCAAATGAGTCAGCTCTTCGCATCAGGTGGCCAAAATATTTGAGTTTCAGGTTCAGGATCAATCCTTCCAATGAACACCCGGGACTGATTTCCTTTAGGATGGACTGGTTGGATCCAGGGGACTCTCAAGAGTCTTCTCCAATACCACAGTTCAAAAGCATCAATTCTTCTGCATTCAGCTTTCTTTATAGTCCAACTCTCACATCCATACATGACTACTGGAAAACCATAGCCTTGACTAGATGGACCTTGGTTGGCAAAGTAATGTCTCTGCTTTTTAATATGCTGTCTAGGTTGGTCATAACTTTCCTTCCAAGGAGTAAGCGTCTTTTAATTTCATGGCTGCAGTCACCATCTGCAGTGATTTTGGAGCCAAAAAAATAAAGTCAGCCACTATTTCCACATCTAATTGCCATGAAGTGATGGGACCGGATGCCATGATCTTAGTTTTCTGAATGTTGAGCTTTAAGCCAACTTTTTCACTGTCCTCTTTCACTTTCATCAAGAAGTTCTTTAACAAAATCCAACTCAACAAAATTATTCTTATGGCTAGCATTTATGTCCTATTTCACAAATAAGCCTAATTCCAAAGCTATGCATAGTTCCATTTCCCCTATGCTGTCTTCCATAGTTCGTGTTTTTTTTTCTCCTGTTCCTTAATATTTAAGTCTACAACCTGTCTAGCATTGAACTTTTATAAACTGTGAGGTTGGGATTAATGTTTTCTATACAGCTGATGATCCCTTCCCCACTGCAGAACAGTGTCAAATCAGATATAAAGCAAATGGCTGTATCTGTGAGGGTCTGTTGCTGGAAATTTTATTCTATGCCATTCATCTGTCTTTGTGCCAAACCACACTGACTCAATTACTATAACTTTATAAATCTTGATATCTGGTAATCTTGATATCCTCTCATTTATTATTCTTCTCCAAGGATGTCTTGTTAATTCTATCCAAGTGTCATCTTTTCAGTTGTTGTCCCTTAAATATCTGGTCACTGCTGGTTGTCCACTCATATTTCTCAATACAACTGGTTAAGAACAAGCAGCTTCACTTTTTCTTAAAAATACGTGGGCCTTTCCTGAACAAAGGTCTCTTCTGAATTAGGCAAGTGACATGATAAAGGATGTTTACTGACAGGTATTTAACAAACCCGCATAAGAAGCAGGCAGGCAGGTTGTCTACCTCTACCCCAGGTATTTTCTCAAAGCCAAAAGAAGGAAGGCTTTCCTCTAGGGTAGCCTGAAGTGCAAGTCATCTGTTCATCTGATTCTTTTCATTTTCCTTTTCCCCCTTTCCATTTCTAGTGTTTTTATTAAGCTCTGCTCCCCACCTTTATTTTTACCTCTACTGTCATTTGTATGAAAGTTCGGAAAGAGACATGAAAAAACTGTTAATATATTCAATCCACTTCTTTTGTAAACTGAAAGCTGATGTGCATTACTAATTGTGTTCCAAAGGTAGTAGAATTATAGTCAGCACAACAGAAATCTTACATAGAGGGAGACACTGCATTTCAGGGTGTTGTAGACAGAAATATCACCATGCTATGTCTCAGTTCAAAAGAAAATGATGAGAATTATGGCACTGAATTGTGAACACCTTGATGAAAAACAGTAGATTTGAATGATTTCTATATTCCAGTAGCTAAGTTCCGTGCCAAATATATAATCAACTTTTCCTTAATTTTCTAGCATTATTCATGCACCCCAGCATCTTACAAAAAATTAGCTCAGTTCAGTTCAGGTGCTAAGTCATGTCTGACTCTTTGAGACACCATGGACTGCAGCACGCCAGGCTTTCCTCTCCATCACCAACTCCCTGGAGCTTGCTGAAACTCATGTCCATTGAGTCAGTGATGCCATCCAACCATCTCATCCTTTGTCTTCTCCTCTTTTGTTCTTCTTCAGCAAAAAGTCAGCTCAGATGTACACAGATTAAGTATTTGTGTTGGGTGATAATCATGATGATGTCTGGAGCCACTTCTTGGTCTCCTTAGCCCTGTTCTGGCCCCAGAAGGTTGACTTCTACTCAGCAACTCAGTGAATCACACAGACCAGTTGCCCTTTGGCTACCTGTAGGGTTTGGCCATGAGGAAGGACCAGCAGAAAAGGACCAGTAGGAAGAGGGGGATCTGAGGATGTTTATTCCCCTCTCTGTCAGCTCCACCCTTGAAAGTTGTGACTGGACAAGCTTAGGGAATAGGTACTGATCCTGTAAAACCTCTATCGCACATCAGGGGTTCTTACCAAATTGGTAAATTGTCTCTTTTTTCAGGCCTGGGATGATAAGAATGCTCAGTTTTTTTCAGAATTTGAGTGCCTCCCTTTCATAAATAATCCAATTATTAAATTCTCTCAATTATACCTTTGAGCATTTAATCTGTTTCCTGCTGGCACCCCAACACATATAGTACTCTAGGTCAGTTGGATGAGGGTAACAGCATCAAAAATGTATTCTTATTCCCTTGTGTAAAAGTACTGTCAAACATGAAGAGCATGCAATTCTAAAAGAAAATCCTTATGAACAATATGCTGCATCAGGGTGAGAATATGAAAGTAAGTTCTCGAGTTCAGTAAGGATAAAAAAGAATCAAAGCAGTTACCCTGCTACAAATCTCTAAAAATAAGCCAAAGGTATTATTTGAAAACTTTGAAGCAATTATATTACTCTGATTAACATCCGTGGGTATTGTTTTCACTGCAACAGACCATTTTACCATTTATCTTGTAAGCCTGAAGAGAGGAAAATCTCATTTAATTTTGTGGCTCAGAGAAAGGCATAAGATGACCAGAATCTATGTTTATAAAAAAAAAAAAAGACAGAATATAGAGTTATGGGTTGAAAGTGAAAAATGAGAAAAAAGAAGAACAAAGGGCCAGATCAAAATATCAGTTACATAAGGACAAGGAGATTTTGTTCCAAATGATCAATAATAAATATAATGATAAAAACATTAATAATGACTAGTATTTACCACTTACATGACAGGCACTATTCTAAGTGTTTTATTTTTACATACATATGAGTGCTTTTGATGCTCCCAACAACTCCATTAGGCACTGCTAATATTATCCATTTTACAGATGAGAAGACTGAAGCATGGTGATGTTAAATACTTGCCTATGATCACCCAGCTTGCAAGGGCAGAAGTATATCTGACTTATGTAGTCTTGCTCCATGACTTCTACTCTTAATTTCCACACTATATGTTATAAAATGATTCCCCAGTGGCTCGGCAGTAAAGAATCTGCCTGCAATGCAGAAGCCACAGGATATGCAGGTTCAATCCCTGTGCTGGCTGGGATGATCCCCTGGAGGAGGGCATGGCAACCCACTCCATTTTGGAGAAGGAAATGGTAACCTACTCCAGTATTCTTGCCTGGGAAATCTCCTGGACAGAGGAGCCTGGCAGACTACAGTCCACGGGATCACAAAAGACTGAGTGACTAAACAACAACATATAGTCTATATCCTTTTCCATTCCTTGTGTTTTCTGTTTTGGTCTTTTTTTTCTGGAAATAATGCACTGCCTACTTGCTTACTTAAGATATTCAATCAAATTTATTAGGTTACATTTTTAATACTGAGAAAACAATTATTTTTCAGAAGATATGAATTATAGACAAGAATTTTGCTTAACCTCACATAACTTTTCACATTATAAAGACAGATTATTACACACAACTTATGACAGCTACCAAACAAATGCTAAAATACTATTTTTTAAAACAGACCACTAAGAAAGCAGTCAAGGAAGGTCTTTTAAAGAAAATTTTTTAGTCAGTTTTAAAAGAGGTCTGAAAAGGAAAACAAACAAACAACCAACAACACAAAACTCATTCTATAAACTTCTTTAATGAAATCTTACAACATGGTCAAATTGTTTCTTCTCAATACAATCCACAATGTAGAAAGATTCATGGATAGGACAATTGTGTTTAGACAATTTGAACACTCACCTGGAGAATGGCATTCTGAGTCATAAAATAAACAGACTGAAAACAGAACTTCCTTAAACTTTCTGCATCATGTACATAAATTAGGCTGAGGAATAGCCTATAGATTGGGAGAAGAAAAGATTACTGTGGGGGCCTAATCAGTAATTTATGTGGTCATCAGTGAAAAAGAAAGAGTGGATCTATGAACTCTACTTTCTGGCTCCAGCATATCTAATTCTTCTGACTGTGAATTAGCTCAACTCGCCAGGGAAGAAGTTTGGTCTCCAACATCGCTATCTAGAATTAAATTAGTACATTTGACTAGAGTGTCTTTGACGAGAAGGATAGATGAATGGGTAGATAAATAAATATTTATCCATTGACCCATTAATGAGACCTCCGAGACCTCACTTGAGCAGCTCAGGACATGTTTGGTGGTAGTGGAAAGACCGGGAGCCAAAATATTTCTGGTCATCTAATAGAAGATAAAGCTAGCACTGCCCAAAATATAGAGTCAATAAAAAGGGTCACAACATAGACTACAAACCTGAAGTCATATTATCTCCATGAAACTATCAACCAAAGACTCAAACAAAAGACAATTAACCAAGCTATAAGGAGATATCCCACATGACTAATGGCACACACAGAAGCTTTTGTGCACATCTAAATTGACTTATACCATATGTATTTTCTCAACTGTATGGTTTTATAACTGCATGTCCTGTGTTACTATAACTGTTGCAAATTATAAAAATGGAAACCTAACCAAGCTGGAATCAAGACTGCTGGGAGAAATATCAATAACCTCAGATATGCAGATGACACCACCCTTATGGCGGAAAGAGAAGAACTAAAGAGCCTCTTGATGAAAGTGAAAGAGGAGAGTGAAAAAGTTGGCTTAAAACTCAACATTCAGAAAACTAAGATCGTGGCATCTGGTCCCATCACTTCATGGCAAATAGATGGGGAAACAATGGAAACAGTGACAGACTTTATTTTCTTGAGCTCCAAAATCACTGCAGATGGTGACTGCAGCCATGAAATTAAAAGATGCTTGCTTCTTGGAAGAAAAGCTATGACCAACCTAGATAGCATATTAAAAATCAGAGACATTACTTTGCCAGCAAGGGTCTGTCTAGTCAAAGCTATGGTTTTTCCAGTAGTCATGTATGGATGTGACAGTTGAGTGCTGAAGAAATGATGCTTTTGAACTGTGGTGTTGGATAAGACTCTTGAGAGTCCCTTGGACAGCAAGGAGATCCAACCAGTCCATCCTAAAGGAGATCAGTCCTGAATATTCATCAGGACTGATTCTGAAGCTGAAACTCCAATACTTTGGCCACCTGATGTGAAGAACTGACTCACTGGAAAAGACCCTGATGTTGGGAAAGGTTGAAGGCAGGAGGACAAGTGGATGACAGAGGATGAGATGGTTGGATGGCATCAGCGACTTAATGGACATGAGAGTGAACAGGCTCCAGGGAGTTAGTGATCTACAGTGAAGCCTGGCGTGCTGCAGTCTATGGGGTCGCAAACAGTTAGACACGACTGAGCTACTGAACTGAACTGAACCAAGTAAAGAGACTCACTTAGTAAAATATCTTAAGTCAACTTAAGTCAGTCTCTCTTAAGTCAAGATTGTAAGCTACTTGAGAGTGAGTTTATGACTTGTTCTATTTTATATTATTCTGGTAGCCTAGTCTAATAATACGTTTCATCTTTTAGGCCAGGAATAAATAACTCTTGATTAACTGAAGTCAGTGACAGGCACACCACCATCTCCTGGAGCACTGGCATCAGACAGACTGATTTCCACTGCTATCCTCTTAAGTACGGTCATCTAAAAAGAGCAGATGTCGGTTGTGCAAATGCTGAACTCTCTGCCATAAGGGCAGTTAACTGTAATACCAAACTAAAGTCACAAGGTCAAAGGACATTATTCCTGAACTGTGACTAAAATAAGAACTTTGCCTCATGCTTTCAGATCTCTGGGGCAGAAAGTCTATTTGTTTTAAAAACATAAGGAGAGTTTAATTGATCATCACAATTATGCAGAACCAGATGACACAAAGCCATTCAACTTGCTGTTATCCACGCCATTTTTCAGAACAAATAGCGCAAAGAATATGGAAACACCATTTTTATCAACAGGATCAAGAAATATGACATTGAAGTAATGGCTTCTTTAATCAATATTATCTTAAAACATCAAATACAAGTGTTATGGTTTTAAATAGGTTGTGGTAAGGCAAAAACCTACTCTCACTTATTTTCCCTAATCATGGCATATTCTGTACACATGCATTAAGTAATCATAGTCAAGTCTTCCATATAAACAAAAAGAAAATAAGCAAGATGTACCACATAATTTCCTGTACTTTAATTTTGCACACAGGAAAAAAAAAAATACAAAGCCCCAAATTTCTTCCATCTGTTTGAGGAATTTAATGAAGAGTCTTATATTTCTACAGAAAAGCAATCAGAACTTTTCTGATATTTTATAAAGGTCACCTGCATTTTCTGATAGCTATCAAGATTTTCTCATTAAGCTTATGAACAAACAAAATGAGTACCATTTTGTATGTACCATATGATGGATGCATAATTTCAATGATAAATTGACAGGGTGTGGTGGTGATATCTGGGAGGTTGTCTTATTTTGTCTAGTAAACATTAAAAAAAGGGTAAACACAAGAGAGTTAGCTTTTCTTAAGGCAACTGCTAAGCAAAGGCTGTCACCTTTCCTTATCACCTTGGAAGTGAGAATGAACAGATCAAGCTGTTTCAGTATTTCCTACTTTCATCGGGCCAAATCAAGATCTTAGTAAAATTTCAGAACGGGTATAGGGCAAGGAAACAAACAAATGTGTGTATATTGGGTTGTAATTCATCATATGGCTTTATCAGATAAAGCAAATGAGAAAATCCTGAGCCAGTCATGAAACCGTGTCCAACTCTGAGTGACTTGTCCTTAAGATGGATCTTCTGTAAATAATTAAATTAGTGGGTTCCCCCCCCTACCCCGTCCATCTGGGCGGAAAGAGGGGAAAAAAAAGTGCATGTGAGCGCGTGGGCACACACACATACCCACACACAGAGAAAAAGTCCCAAAGTCTAAACCATATATTAAAATTGTTGGTGCAAAAAAAAACTTCACCATGTTTTAAATGGTTAGCAAGATTCTTGAATTTCTAATTGCAAAAGAAAATCAGCAGGGTTATTATAAATGATTTGCTTAAGTGTGATTAGAAATGTATGAGAAATGTAATCTATTTTATGGCCACAAAGATTTCTATTTATAAAAATCTGTGTCACATTGTTCAGAAATTTTTAATACAGATGAATAATTAGAAAGCATTCTGTGACAGACATGTGAAACCCAACTAGGCTCTAAAATGCAGCAGTTATATTGAGAGAATGAGGGTCATTCTTCTCGGCCCTGTGGACTGTCCCCGAGCACCTGAATAGCAGAGAGTTGAGAAGTGGTTATGAGCAAGGTAGAGTTGTAGCAAGGGTTGGGGAAGGGAGAAAAAGAAAAAGACTATGGATTTGTGTGTTGGGAAGCAGGAGGAGGAGGACTTTTTTATTATTATTATAAGGCCAAATCAAATATTACTTTATCAGTGGTCCATGGAACTACAAGGTGAGTATGACAGCATGGCTGAAAATGTTTTCACTAGTCAGGGACTAGGCCTCTGTAAACATAGTTTCACTGGGCTTACTATTAAAAGCAATCTGCAAAACAGGCTTGAAAACCCAGGGGTCTAATATCAAGCGAGCAGTAGGAAGGTGACCTTTCATTCCGTTTGTTTACGAGAGGATCTGCAGACTGTCTCAGTGTGGGCCCAGCATCAGCAAGAGGCCAAAGGGGAGATGGTGAACTCAATGGGGTTTTTTTGTTTGTTTGTTTTTTGAGGTCATATAATCAACTTAGAAAATACAGTCAGAAAAGAACAAGAAGGAAAGCTTGGTTTTTATGTACTCTCTTACATTTTGGGGATAAATGGCTAAATGCAAATTCCCTTTAACTTTTTTTTATTAGAGTACAGCCAACTTACTGCCAATTTAGGTACTGAATTTTGCCATTAGACATAGCACACAAAATTAAAGAAAAGAGACAGAAGGAGAACTGAGCAGCTGAAAAAAGGAAGACTAAAATTAAAAGATGAATTGGATAGAAAATAGAGAAAAATAAAAGTAGTTCTATTAGAATAATGATTTTTAAAAATATTCCTTGCTTAACATTTAATAATTCAATAAATAATGACTCACTTAAAACTTTCATAAGAATATAGAATAACTTTAAGCAAAACTCATATGCTATTTTTGCAAAATGCTATGAACTGATTGCTCATCTATGAAGTATGTTCCCATAGACCATTCATCTGTTGTTACTCAGAATGCAACGCCAGGCATATTGAAAACTTCATATTTCAACTATCACTCACATTTGTACTTCACTAACATAACAGAAATTATTCCTGTGTAGTAATTACCTTTTA
Source organism: Moschus berezovskii (assembly GCF_049115385.1). Lineage (NCBI taxonomy): Eukaryota > Metazoa > Chordata > Mammalia > Artiodactyla > Moschidae > Moschus > Moschus berezovskii. Next base: position 43,338,806 of record NC_142461.1, read on the forward strand.
ATATTTGATAGCAGCTGCTTGTCTTTAGATACTGATTTAATTCTTTCATTTAACCAAATACCTCAGGCCCTTTCCAGAGTATTAAAATTAAAAAACAAAAAACTCAGTGTTTAATCCGACTTTCCCAGTACCACCTCCTTCTCCAGCAACTTTTCACCTACTCTTAAAACAAACTATAGTAAAACCCAAAACAACAGCAAAAGAATAATGGTGCCAGAAATGATTAGAACACTGTGACCTCCTTAGTTCTGATTTAGTTACCGTAATAGCAGAAAAGCATGCACACGCTTTCTAGACTACATGGCTATGACTGATTGATGATAGCCTGGCAAGGTTACCATAGCTAATTACAACATCATTCATCTAAGCCTACATGAGAAAAAATACCCAGCTCCCAGGGAAGACAAAAGAAGAGAAAAGAAAGCTATTCTATAGCTGTTAACTTTTGAATAATCAGCCCCAACAGGAAACAAATAGGATGAAACTCAGTGGCCAAATGATGACTTATGGATTCATCCAAGCAAATAACCTCAGTTCCCTGGTCATTTCAACTTGGGGTTTCATCACCCACAGCAGAGAGCTTCCAGTAACAAGGAACCCTCACAGACTTGGGTGCTTTGTAGTCAGAATTCAAAGGCTCCGGCAGAAGCACGGCCCAGCCCTGAGTTTTCATTCTGTGTGTGTGGTGTGACTGTGTTTGTCTAGGATCAGATGCCAATACTTAAACTCACATTATGGACACAGCAGCTACTTACACACTGCAGTCTAATTAAAGGAATAAACTTCCTCCTTCTTTATTTTCTTCCTGAAGCTCAGTGCCATAAAAGGATTTGGTTTCTTTAAAAAATCATACAAACGATCCCATATGTTTCCCTTATGCAGTAAATTAGCCAAAATCGGATAGAAAATGGCCACAATCTCCAACCTAATCTATGGCTATACCATATTATCTGGGAGCTACTGAAAGCAAAGAGAGGAGAACTCAATGTTTTGAAAATAATTGTATCATAACAAACATACAATCATAATTTTCATTTCGGTTTTGAAGCACAAACACACATGGAAACAATAAAGCATCTGAGGCACCTTTCGCTTTCAAGTCTGAAAGCAAGAATCACTTTCAAATAGCAAGTATCTCATCTTCAAAGTTTAACGTACAAGAGGAGAATAATGCTAATACTCGTTGCAACTCCAAATTTTAATCAGGTTGCTTTATATCTGGGTAATGTAGATCACAAGAGTGACAATAACAAAGTTTAAAGTACTTTTTATCCCGATACACTGTTTAATTGCATTACTAAAATAATTACAACTACAGAGAGATTTTCCCATGGAAGCTTAGTGCAAATTTCAGTCAAGAATACTGAGAAATGTTACCAAAAGTTCCAAAATAAAACTAGTAATTAACTGAGGCCATAGGGTAGAAATTGACAGGGGCATGGAGTCAGATTCAAATTCAGCTTGGAAATAATGAAACTCTTTTGGGATGGTCATAGCTCATTAGAGAAAGAAAGGTATATTTTATAGATGAGAAAACTATGGCCCAGGGAGCTCCAGTAGTGACACATAAAGAAGTAACACGTGTGTTCTTAGCTCAGAATATTCATGTCTATAGAATATCAAATGTGCCCTGGTTTATTCTTGGTTTGGAAAAATGCGATAAATGACTTGTCTGGACACAAAGATCAAGTACTGTAGTCTGGGACTGACTCCCTAACATTGGTTTTCAAGGGACAAAAATTGGGTCAACCTTAGACTACGGCCTCATGAGGTCTTTTGGTGAACAGCAGAAGGTCAGTTACCACTGATCATAAAGTCAGTATAAGGATTAGTAGATGAAAGGCTAAAACTCTTACTCTTCCAAACATCAAGTTAAGTGTCCTCAATAATTTGTCTTATTTGCAGATGGTTCTACATGAAAATACATGAAATGTCAAAAAGTAAAAAAGTATCCACAATATGGGGAACTACTCCCTAGGTGTCCCAAATATTAGCATATTTGTTTTAGTACAATTTCATCCCCTCAAATATACACACACACACACGCAAGCACATGTGTGAAAACACACACAGAGTGAAGGAACAGGAGAAAATTCATTTCTGACACAGAAGGTTTTACAAGTAATTTCCTTCCTCTTAATTTTCTAGTCTTTATTTCCTTATTAGTCTTTTTATTTACAGCTATTCACAGTATCTATTAATTAATTTATTGTTATTATTTTATTCTGTCCCTCCGTCCGTCCGTCCCGTCGCTCAGTCGTGTCCGACTCTTTGCGACCCCGTGGACTGTAGCCTACCAGGCTTCTCCGTCCATGGGATTCTCCAGGCAAGAATACTGGAGTGGGTTACCGTTTCCTTCTCCAGGGATCTTCCCGACCCAGGGATCGAACCCTGGTCTCCCGCATTGGAGGCAGACGCTTTTAACCTCTGAGCCACCAGGGTTATTACTCTATTTCAATTCGAAAATGACATAAGGTGTTACTGTATTTCATTTAGTATGAAAATAATCAGGTAATTGAAAGCTACAAAATTAATCTAAAAAAATGTCATGGAGCTGAAAGCCAAGAAACGTGTTATGGGTTCCAATTCTACTCTTTTAACCGACTAGTTATTTGACATCAGAGCACACACCAATCTCTCTAAGCTTTCAAATGGTCATTTGTAAAATAATACTAATTGTATAGGAAAGTGCTATTATGAAATTCTATAGAACTGTCTATTAGAAGACCAGCTTTTCACAAAAGTCTCTTTAAAAGGTGCTAACAATTCTTTTGAGTGAAGGTACGTTTCTTTGCTGTAAGACTTCTAAATGGTATTAGAATTCTCTATTGCCTACTCAACAGCCCTCTGCATCCCTTTCTGCCCTGTTAGCATAACCAATCATATGTGTTCAGAGAGTGAATGTGAATAAATTAGAATAGCATCCAGAACTTAAGTGCCCAATAAATATTACTAACTAGAATCAAATGTCTGCTGAAATTCTAAAATGTGTTAAGTACCATAGGGTTCTGCATATAAGACCTGGAAAATTCCTAAACTAGATGAAGTCTAAAGGACCCTATGGATATGATTCTTTGCTATTCTATCTGGTGTTTGTTTGACATTCCCTTTTATTAAATAGACTCTCAGGTTAGCAACCTGTAGTCTACACAGTAAAATGCACTGGTCAACTTCAGAAACATTAAAATTTTGAGGTGCTAGAAAGATTTTCTAGGTAGGGCTGAGTCAGAACTTAGTCATTTAGAATTACATTAGAAAATCCATTAGAAAATAAATGGTAGGAAATAATTTAGATGAATGAAGTTGGAATTATGTGGTTGCCCACTTGATTTAACATTTGTCTTACAAACTAAAAATTTTAATATATACCCCATTAGCTTACATAGGGTGCAAGACTATGAATTCCTTTCGGTCAGTAGAAAGTTTATTCATCTTTGTATCCCTTGTTGAAGAATTAAGAAATAGATTTATGGCACACTTACCATATCGTCTTAAAGATTTGGATGAGGTTTCACAAACAAAGTCATATTCATACCATTTCACCAAGTTGAAAAGATGCAAAAGGCTGAGAGCCAGGGAAGGAAATTCTAACTACAAAACAGAAGTTTGAAAGAAAGTAGCAAACAGTGAATGGCAAGCCGTTTGTGGGGTTTCCCAAGTGACTCAATGGTAAAGAATCCACCTGCCAATGTAGGAAACACAGGGGACACAGATTTGATCCCTGGGTTGGGAAGAACCCTGGAGGAGGAAATGGCACCCCACTCCAGTATTCTTGCCTAGAGAATCCCATGGACAGAGGAGCCTGGTGGTTTCCAGTCCACAGGGTTGCAAAAGAGTCAGACATGACAGTGACTAAAAACAACAACAAGTGGCTTCTGGTAGCTGTAGGTCAAAGTGACTGTGGAAGAGTGGCCAGTAATAAAAGTAGGGCAGAAAATGAGCGGCTGGATCTGTACGAGTCCCTGAAAACGAACTTTCTGCATGTTCTGTGTATAAGTTATTTCATCTTGGGAGATAAAGAAAAAAAGGTAGGGCCAACCACTGTCTGTATGTTTGTGAGGAAAGTTGTAAATCTTTCGTAGGATACTGTTGATGATGAACTTGTATTGGAAAAAGAGATATAAAAATTATACCGAATGTTGAGTACATTTTTATTTCAATATCAGTAAAACCTACGCTACTGGTGATTAACAATCACCAATAAAGAGAAGAATGTATCGATTCCCAATATCTGTTAAACTGTGTTTCTTTAAGTAAGAATAAGCACGTGAACCAATCATGGTTAAATTCCCCATTGTCAAGAATGGATCTCAAGAGTGAGAAAATGAGGGAGAATCAGCCCCACGTCTGTTGTACCAGCCTGGGCCAAGAAGTCCCATGAGAAGCAGAACCAGTTCCAGTAGCCTCTGAGAGGTGAGTAGGGAACAGTGAGGATGGGCTGGGGTTTGGCATTTTATTTGCCTTCTGTGATGATGAATACTTAGAACACACTTGCTACTCCTCCTCTGACTACAGCCCTCCCCCACTGCCCATTTCATCTTCTAAACAAGGTCTCAGGGTGGGCCTGGCAGTACAACCAGGCCACCTCTCAGAAGAGCTACTCATGGACCCTGCATCTGCTCCCAAGTAGAGCCCCCATTCCTCTGTGCCCAAGCCATAACCACACCCTGCCCTGAGGACAATGGCAACCCACTCCAGTACTCTTGCCTGGAAAATCCCATGGGTGGAGGAGCCTGGTAGGCTGTAGTCCATGGGGTCGCGAAGAGTCGGATACGACTGAGCGACTTCATTTTCACTTTTCACTTTCATGCATTGGAGAGGGAAATGGCAGCCCACTCCAGTGTTCTTGCCTGGAGAATCCCAGAGACGGCGGAGCCTGTGGGCTACCATCTATGGGGTCGCACAGAGTTGGACACAACTGAAGTGACTTAGCAGCAGCCCTGAGGACAGTGAAGGGAAAACAGAATGGACAGATACCAAAGCTGGTGGCTTTGCTTCTGTCTTTTATTTCTCTGAGAAACACAATGATCTTTTTTCTTTGTTGTCAAAATTCTAGAAATGTAAAGTGCAGAGTCTGAGAGAACCGTGAGAGTAGACAAGGGATGATTTCTTCATCATTCATCCCTGCCCAGATTTCACCATCTAATTCCAACGGACCATCTGCATCAGCTCGCTAACGAGTTTGGACACGGTCCTCCTCACAGTGGGAAGCTGCTGGAAGTTGTTTAAGCAGAGGAGTTATCTAATCAGTTTTTTGACTTAGGAAGGCCACTCTGGAGAGGCAGGAATTGAGGAAAGCAGGTGTGGTACAGAAAGAGGTCAGTTTGAGGCCTCTGAAGTATCATGAGCCTACTGCAGATCAGTGTGAAAGCTCTGGCCTGCTTCAATGCTCCTAGACATGAAGGCTGAAGAAAGTGTGGATGACAAGAAGAAAAAGGAGAAACAGAAGCAATCTCCACCATTTCAGACTGAATGGCTGGAAGGCAACACTGACCACCCAATAGTGAAGGCTGGCCAATTTCACCATTTCATTTATGACACTAAGTGAAATGGGATTTGACGCCAAGGGGTTAAGCATTCTCAGGATTTGGCCTATATTCACAAAATGACTCTAAGGAAGATTATATCAATATATTATTTTACAAATAGCATATGAAAGACAGCACAGCACAATTATTCCTGTCCTGGAACCAGCAAGGGTTCAAATGCTAAGTTTGCCACCTAACAACTATGAGACTTGGAGGAGTTATGTAACTGCTCAATGCCTGCTTCCTCATCTCTTAAATAAGGGAGATAATAGAATCCAACTTAGTATCGTGAGGCTCAAATAAGTTGTCAGGAGTACAGGGTTTAGAATACTTGGTGCACTGCCTTGAGGTCTGTGCCTAGAATATAATTACCACTGAATATATATTATTCTCTGTGTCTGATTCAAAATGAGTATTGAAGAAGCAGAAAGTCCACTTTCAAAGATATGGAATTTCAACTTGCTTTTCCTTCTACATTGAACATTGTATCGCTCAGATGGTTCAATAAAAGAAGTTGAAAAAACTAAAGAAAAATAACGTTTTTTTTTTTTTTTAACCTGAGAAAGCTCATAAGAGAAAGGTGAAAAAACAAACTCTCAGGCACAGGCAGTACTCTGAGGTTGAGACTTTTGAAGACCACAGAGCTTGCTTATAAATAGAATATTAAAACAAGCAACAGCAATTTTCTCCTTTCGTCTTCCCTTATTGCCTAATTTTCCTCCCATACTATTTGCATAATGGATAAAAAGGCATCCATTATGCAAATGAACGATAGGGCTGTGAGGTTGCTGAAGCCACAAACCTTGCTCCAGATGAAAAGAAGCTGCCACTAAGCCCTTCAATGTCTGCAGTCCAGCAGAAACTGCTCTGCTAGCTTGATTTCCAAAAGGTAGAGGGAAATTATGAAGATGACAGGCCATTCGTTTCTACTTGGTTTATTTAAAAAGGGGTACTATAGATGCTTTCCAGAAAATCAGTACAAAATACATAGATACTCCTTATCCTGGCATGTAAAATAAACTTTACAATATATTTTGTTTCAAATGACAAAAATTATACTATGCACAGTCTTTACAATTTTAAGCATATGTTTTGCATAAAAACAACCTCTGTTCCAGCTTGAGAATTAACCTATAACCGGTGCTTAGAGTGTTCTCAAAATGTATGCATACATTCAATATGAATAAAAAGTGGTTTTAAGTAACGTAATATTAGTGGATTTTCAAAACTTTATGCTTTAAACTGACCTAAAATTACCTTTAAGAGATATTACCAAAATTGACATTATTTATCTTGGAGTCAGAAATTCACTAAAATTTTAGAAGAATGTTTATTTTCTCTTTCTACCAACACCTTCAAAACAAATGTAACAAATGAGCATTCTGAACAGAATCACTTGCCTGGAATAAATCAGTAGGACAGAAATAAAAAACTAACTTCAAAATGTTTCTCCCCAGATCTTGAGATACACAGTTGGTGGAGAAGAAAGTGGCTAAAACAGAAAGTGATCTTTTATAACACTTAATTTTTTTCCAAGTGACTTTTTTTCAGGGACTTTTAAGTGGTCCTCACATGCTGTGGGCTTCCCTGTTGTCTCAGACAGTAAAGAATCTTCCTGAAATACAGGAGACCTCGGTTTGATCCCTGGGTTGGGAAGATCCCCTGGAGGAGGGCATGGCAACCCACTCCAATATTCATGCCTAGAGAATCCCATGGACAGAGGAGCCTGGGGGCTATACTCCATAGGGACACAAAGAGTTGGATGTGACTGAGCACACATAGCACCCATATGCTGGAGATGAAGCCCCTCATTCACAGTCTAACTCCTCCCCTGTCAGTTCAAGGATATGCGATTCAGATTCACCTGCAATTCAAGAAGAAACTGCATCCATTGCTTGAGCATCAGCAGCTGCAAAGAATAATTTAGAGAAAGACATTCCAGGTTTAAAGGCAAACATTAACAGGGTCAGTCATAAAGTGGAAGCAACTCATAGACAGCAAGGTGATGTACTTCAACCAGATGAAAAGCAGATGACTTAAAAAATACACCTACCTAATTTCAGAGCAGAAGGGGTTACTTCAATTTCACCACCGACCGGTTTAAATGCAGCCAGTTGGGCAGCCACTTCCGTCTCAAAAGCATCTGGGCTCTGCCGGCCTGCGGGGTTTCCACTGGGGCTCTCAATCTTGTGGAGTGGTTCTTGTTCGTCAAACACAGCAATCAACTACAAACAAATCCAGTAACACTAATTACTTTGTAGGACACACATATCACATGGACACTATCTAGCTGGTTGTGATCTTTATTTGCTTTTCTTTTTTTAAAAAGACCTCTTAAAACTGAAAACTTTAATGTTACTGTATCACAACTGTTAATTCAATATCATGTCTGAAGGGGTCATGGTCAGGAAATAATTAACAGTTTTTATATTCCTGGAATAGAGATCCAGCTTTGGCTAACCTTCTGGAAGGAATGAAATGGCCCATTCCTCCCCTCACTTTCTTTTCTAATGTGCCCATCCTTTCTTTTAAGAGTATTGTCAAACATGAAAGCTGAATATGCAGAATGTGAACAACAGACTTCCATGGTAGAAGAGAACATTCCAGTGTCAAAGAGCTAAAGACATGATAAAACTGCTGTCCTTTTAGACACAATCATAATAAGCATACTCATACATACACGTGTATATTTATACACAATCTGTGCTTATCTTGTACACGTAGTTTTCCCATATGTATTCATGCCTGTAATTTTGGTCTTTTCCTTCATGACTAACTCTGTGTTGACTGGCTTAAATCCGATGAAACTAAACGTCAGGACTTTATTTATTCCAATCTTCATCTCAAATTTATTTCATATAAGAACTAGGTATCTCATCATTACTATAAAGACATTCAATTGTCAGTCTCCAAGTAATTTGTTTTAAAATATGGGCAACATTAAATAATCAAGTAATTGTGCAAACATTGCTGTAAAAACGGCAAAGACAGCCCAGAATAAATCTACGTTTTTGGCCAGCAAATAGCATCATGATAGAAACTTCCAATGTCTCTCATTGGAAAAGTGGAAAAGTCCAAAGCTGATACGGAAAAGTCCAAATGCGAGTGCAGTAGGTGGCTCAGGGAAGTTACTGTCAATCCAATAAAATGCAGTCCACAAAATGCAAATCTAGAAAACTGCTAGTAAATCTTTAGATATTTTCATTCATTAAATAAAACAAACCTACTTATCATTCAAACATTTTTCAGGTAAGGCATTCAAAGCCCCATTCATAAGGGAACCTTGTTGGCAATAGTATTAATAACACCAGTGCAGGGTTAACCAATCAAAACATCATAAATTCAAGTTCAGTCTTTCAAAAGAAATGAATACAATTAGGGATATGCAAATTGGCTATTCAAAAATAATTTTCATAATTGACTACTCATTTCCAGTATGGAGACTTCTTTAATTGGAAAACCCAACAATCCTCTCACCACAGGAAAAAAATGCTACTCTGAAGGCATTATTTTTAATTCTTGAAATTGAGCACATACATTTTCTATTTTTAATTGGTAGCACTGATGAACCGATTTGAGATAAGACTTAAATGGATTAATAATGAAAGATTATTCTAGTATAAAAATAAGCAGGAGAACTATATCTTTCTAATCATCTGGCCAAAATGAAGAGTTTAACACTTTAAATCCTGAAAAGAAAAATAAAACCAACTTTTAAACTGTGATAGAAGTGCTATTTTCATCACTATTTTGGTGACATGATTTCAGTTTTTGCATGTTGGTGAATTCTATCACATACTTGTAATATTCATTTTAATATATTAATCAACAAGGCAAAGAGGCTTATTTCACTGGTACTACAAACAGTTTTGTGTACGTTTTTCTTGCTACATCCTTAAGTCTTAGTGTATCCTATGCACCTGAAATGATGGGGAAAAGAGACACAGAATACCAATCAGTAGTATAATCCAAAAGCTTAAAACTGATAACTCATAAATAAATCATTATCTACGTCTCTCACATAACCATCTCTCCTTAAGCTTCTTCACTGTTTTCCATATTACTATTATATCTGCATTAGGTCACAGCATACATAGTAACAATTCTATACCTGTTTGCCTAGTGGGGCCACAGGGTAGATAAGAGATTTTGTTTCCCAAAGTGACAAACAGTAATTTGTACTAGGGGCCATTCCACCAATTCAGACCACACTGTAAGCATTTTCTGAAACGAAAGCTGTAAAAAGAAAGGCTGAATTATGAAATATTTGCAGTTTGTCCAGGAGGATGCTATGCCCTGAAGAATATGTATTCTACTCTTTAGAGGTACAGGCAATAACATGGTTTTCTCAAAGATGATGAGAGTGAGACCTGGAGGCTCCCCAACTCTCATCAACTCTCTGATTAATTAATTGCTTAGTCTGTCTCCCAGTCCCATGATTGACAGGAATTATCTCTGCAGAACCTCCTCTGGATGTCTGTATGAATGGATGAAATAAAGTCTCTCCTCCTGGAAAGAAGAGAATCAGTTCCTGAATCCGTGGCATCCAGGCAAAGCCACTGGCACCACAGGTGCTGGCTGATAAGAGACCCTCCATCCAGTCTTCATCTCAACAGCTACAATATACCCAGCCTTAGACTTGCTTCCACATTGATAATCAATTTAAACTCTATGTTGTAAGTCTTTGTTAGCTGGATTGCTTGATTCATCAGAACACCTACATTACTGGTGACAGTGTTACAGAGATATGTTAATTAACATAAACCACTGTTCTAGTCCCTCAACAGAAGGCAGACTGACCTTCAAATTGTCCAGTTAATGAAAAAGGCCTTCCTCCACCACTGAACCCATTCAACAGAGATGACTTGAACATTAAAAGGTGATTTATATTTTTATTAAAAACAATTCTGTAAAGATTCCAATTATACTAAATTTCTGTGGCATGTGGGAGATTTTTTTCACCAAAACTATAGAGACTGCAGTAATCTAAACTTAATGCAAAATGCAAATAGGCAATATTTAATTTGGAGGCCTTCCTCTTCTGCTGCTCTATCCATCTTCTGGTGTCCCGTCTGCTCTCCTTCTGTGCTGCCAGTATTCTCATGTCATCCAGTACAGCACTGACATTTCCCTAAGACCCCATGGTCCAGAATGATATGTTCAAACAGACTTGACTTCCAATCAAAACTCCCATCCCTGCAGATCTCTCTCAGCATTTAGGTACCTAATCCCCAGATACACACGAGAAGGTCAGTCTACAAATATGCTATAAACTTTCCCATCAAAAAAACAAAACAGCCTTTTCAGGACTCACCCCTACAGATACCACACTAATTTTCACTTTCCAACTAAAGCAAAATTTGAAAGTTGTCCACACAGCAGTCTCCAATCTCCACCCTCCCATTCTTTTCCTGAGGCTACTCCAGCCAAGCTCTCACCCCTCTCTTCCACTGAAACCACTCTTATCAAGATCAAAAACAATCTCGACAGTACTAAATTCAAAGTTATGTCCCTGGTTTGATTTTAGGACACAGTCGATCATTGCTTCCTTTTTAAATGACTTTCTTCACTTGCCTTCCAGGACACCACTTCTCAGGTTTATCCTCAATACCCCGGCCCTTCCATTCAGTTTCCTTTTCCTCATCTTGAAAAATGTTAAAAAGGCTACCCCTAAATTTGCGTGGTGATTACATGTGTCTCATGGCAAAGATACAAGAGCATGCTGGTAAATCTCACACTTAAATCTCCAACCCAGAGTTTCTTCCTGAACTCCAGCCTCATGTGATCAGTTGCCTAACCTAACATGAAGACTGAGTAATCCTTAATCCCTCTTCCCTTCCCTTTATCATTATCTCTCATACACCTCCAATTTGTCAATAAATGTTAAAATATACCCAGAGCTTGACCACTTCTCACCACCTTCACTGTCACCTCTTTGGACCCAGATATCACAGCCTCTCTTATGGTTACTGCAAGGGTTTCCTGACCTGGCTCCTTGTTTGCAGACATGCTCCCCTTCCATACACTTTCAACATGGCAGCCAGCACGACCATGCTCAAACATAAGGTGGATTGCATCTCTCCTCTGATCAGAACCTTTCCACCTCACTTAGAATGAAGCCCAAGTCCTCCCAATGCCCTTTATGGTAACGGGCTCCCAGTGAAGGTTCTGACCTCTTATCTCTCACTTGTTCTCAGGATTCTATCCTGCTCTGCCCTCTTCTTTATCCCTCTCTGTCTTTATGTTTGCTCTTCTCTCTCCCTGATACAGTCTTCCACCAGACACCTCGATCCTTCACATCTTTATTGAAATGTCAGGCTTTCACCGGCCACACTAAATTGAAATCCACTCCCACACCTCACATACTCCATTTTTCTTCATAGCATTTGTCACCCCTCAATGCTATGTCTTTTCGTATTTGTCTTATTTATTGCCCAGCTCACTGTCAAACTCCCTAGGAAAACTTTACTAGATTGTAAGCTCAAAGAAGACAATGATTTTTGTCAGTTTTGCTGTTTGCTGTACTCCATTGCCTAGAAAAGTAAGTTAAACATAATAGGCACCCAACATATATTTGTTAAACTGAGTGAAATAAAGCAAAAAGAAAAAGAAAAATGATACCTAATATAGCAATGAAAAGTAGCTAGATTTTTCATGTGTCTTAGAACACTAAAATTACTTATTAATGAATGAGTATAAATGACCAATATAAACCCATATGACGCTCAATGCATTCTCACCATTATTATTGTTGTCTCTGTTTTGTTATTATGGGGTAGACATTCCTTATTTTCTAGTCAACATCAGGGGAAACTGCTTATGTTTTAGAAATGGAGATTATGTGTCTTCTCTTTCCTTTTCATGCTCATTTTTGAAAGGGAAAATCTGCTGATTTGGTTTCTGAAGGAGTGGAAGTTTGAACTAAGGTGGATGTGGATGGAGAGACGGACAGGGTTAGCAGTGTGGCCCCAGACATGACCTTGTCTGATTTTTTCTAATAGGCAACTTTGATTTGTCTGATGTGAAGCTTCTCAATGTGTCCCAAGAAATAGCTTAAAAACAAATGTGAATAAATCTCCAGAGGAGTGGAAGAACAGCCTGAACTGCCATTAAGCTCAAAACTGAAGTACTCAGCTTTTATTTTACAAATTCATGTAAATATTTACCAGTTTTCCATGTTTGGCTTAACAGGAAAATATTTTCTCTTTAATTGCCAGTAATACTAGGGCAAGGACTTCCCCTTAAGGTTCTGCAGTAAAGAATCCGCCTGCAATGAAGGAGCCACAGGTTCGACTCCTGTGTTGAGAAGATCTGCAGGAGGAGGGCATGGCAACCCACTCCATTATTCTTGCCTGGGGGATCACATGGACAGTAAAGACTGGTGGGCTACAGTCCATGGGGTCCTAAAGAGCTGGACACAACTGAAGCAAATTCAAGAACTCCTTATTGCCAAATACAGACTTAAATTGAAGAAAGTAGGGAAAGCCATTAGACCATTCAGATATGACCTAAATCAAATCCCTTACGATTAAACAGTGGAAGTGAAAATAGATTTAAGGGAATAGATCTGATAGATAGAGAGCCTGATGAACTATGGATGAAGGATCATGACATTGTACAGGAGACAGGGATCAAGACCATTCCCATGGAAAAGAAATGTAAAAAACCAAAATGGCTGTCTGGGGAGGCCTTACAAATAGCTGTGAAAAGAAAAGAAGTGAAAAGCAAAGGAGAAAAGGAAAGATGTAAGCATCTGAATGCAGAGTTCCAAAGAATAGCAAGGAGAGATAAGAAAGCCTTCCTCAGCGATCAATGCAAAGAAATAGAGGAAAAAGAACAGAATAGGAAAGACTAGAGATCTCTTCAAGAAAATCAGAGATACCAAGGGACCATTTCATGGACAGATGGGCTCGATAAAGGACAGAAATGGTATGGACCTAACAAGAGCAGAAGATATTAAGATGAGGTGGCAAGAATACACAGAAGAACTGTACAAAAAAGATCTTCATGACCAAGATATTCACGATGGTGTGATCACTGACCTAGAGCCAGACATCTTGGAATGTGAAGTCAAGTCGGCCTTAGAGAGCATAACTACGAACAAAGCTAGTGGAGGTGATGGAATTCCAGTTGAGCTATTTCAAATCCTGAAAGATGATGCTGTGAAAGTGCTGCACTCAATATGTCAGCAAATTTGGAAAACTCAGCAGTGGCCACAAGACTGGAAAAGGTCAGTCTTCATTCCAATCCTAAAGAAAGGCAATGCCAAAGAATGCTCAAACTACTGCACAATTGCACTCATCTCACACGCTAGTAAAGTAATGCTCAAAATTCTCCAAGCCAGGCTTCAGCAATACGTGAACCGTGAACTTCCAGATTCTCAAGCAGGTTTTAGAAAAGGTAGAGGAACCAGAGATCAAATTGTCAACATCCGCTGGATCATGGAAAAAGCGAGAGAGTTCCAGAAAAACATCTATTTCTGCTTTATTGACTAAGTCAAAACCTTTGACAGTGTGGATCACAATAAACTGTGGAAAATTCTGAAAGAGATGGGAATACCAGACCACCCGACCTGCTTCTTGAGAAATCTATATGCAGGTCAGGAAGCAACAGGTAGAACCAGACATGGAACAACAGACTGGTTCCAAATAGGAAAAGGAGTACGTCAAGGCTGTATATTGTCACCCTGCTTATTTAACTTATATGCAGAGTACCTCATGAGGAATGCTGGGCTGGAAGAAGCACAAGCTGGAATCAAGATTGCTGGGAGAAATATCAATAACCTCAGATATGCAGATGACACCACCCTTATGGCGGAAAGTGAAGAGGAACTAAAAAGCCTCTTGATGAAAGTAAAAGAGGAGAGTGAAAAAGTTGGCTTATAGCTCAACATTCAAAACCAAGATCATGGCATCTGGTCCTATCATTTCATGGCAAATGATGGATAAACAGTGGAAACAGTGTCAGACTTTATTTTTTTGGGCTCCAAAATCATTGTGGATGCTGATTGCAGCCATGAAATTAAAAGACGCTTACTCCTTGGAAGGAAAGTTATGACCAACCTAGATAGCATATTAAAAAGCAGAGACATTACTTTGTCAACAAAGGTCCATCTAGTCAAGGCTATGGTTTTTCCAGTGGTCATGTATGGATGTGAGAGTTGGACTGTGAAGAAAGCCGATCGCCGAAGAATTGATGCTTTTGAACTGTGGTGTTGGAGAAGACTCTTGAGAGTCCCTTGGACTGCAAGGAGATCCAACCATTCCATCCTAAAGGAGACCAGTCCTGGGTGTTCATCAGAAGGACTGATGCTAAAGCTGAAACTCCAATACTTTGGCCACTTCATGCGAAGATTTGACTCACTGGACAAGACTCTGATGCTGGGAGGGATTGGGGGCGGGAGGAGAAGGGGACGACAGAGAATGAGATGGCTGGATGGCATCACCGACTTGATGGACATGAGTTTGAGTGAACTCCGGGAGTTGGTGATGGACAGGGAGGCCTGGCGTGCTGTGATTCATGGGGTCGTGAAGAGTCGGACACAACTGAGCAACTGAACTGAACTAAAGCAAATTAGCACACATGTACACAATAAGGCAATGATCGTATGTGTTTTGCACCTGCTTTGAGAGGTCAAACTGGAGTGTATTTCTCAGGCAAATACTTACTTCTAAAATGAACTGAGGAAAACACATGAAAATAGATCCATTAATGTGGTATGCACATATTTTTTTTTAAATAACTACATCTCAACTGCTAATGATGATATGTTCCTAATTCAAAGAGTAGGCTTAGTTGGTAACCACAAGTATCCCCTGACTACTCCTTCTGCAGTGGGTATCAGGAAGGAACATCTGAAACTAGAATTTGCCTAGAAAATATATCATGTATAGGCTTTATTTTAAAAACACAGTTCAATCTTTTTTCATATTTATCTTGTAAAGGTCACAGTAATATAAAAATCAACAACAACACTTACCTCAAAGATCAAAAGTAAATAAAAGAGTTTTGGGTAATTTACAGTATCCATGACCTGGAATAACAGAAATGATCAAAGGAGCCACGTGCTCGTCACAATCTTACATCATCGATATCTCTTCAAGGACTCCGACCTATTTTTATACTCAAACAAGGTAGAGCTGTGTGTGTGAGTGCATAGGTGTGTTTTGGGAGTGAGTGGGGTGGTGGGTGGAGGTAGAATATTAATGCCCTTGATGACATCCCTAACATGCCTAAACACTTAGCACAGAGCCTGGTACACAATGGAAGGTTAAACGTTGATTCCTTTTCCTCTCATAGCGAGCATTCCCTGACTCCCAGACTGAGTCCCACTTGACTTGTTTATTCCTATTCTGCTTTTACTTTGTTGCTTCTCTTTAATCTCTTCATCACAGGATTGACAGAGGAACAGAGAAAGTATCAAGATCAAACACATCAAATAGGTAATTTTTGTTTTTCTTTTTTCTCTGCTCTTCATCACATAAGAACACACAATCTTTAGACACGCAGTGCAATTCCTCCACCTAGCAGTACATGGTTTGTGCTGTCTGTTCTATTTTTTACCATAACTCGAAGCAATATACCAATGCCTTTAGTTTCTACTCTGACAAGTAAATATTTTAATAATAAATGTCACCAAGTGCGTTTATAACAGAGTCCCTCAATATTCATGATGTGGTTTGCTCTGTCATCAGCCTATAGCATTCTGTCACTTTTATAGCCTAAGTTTTTATAATCTGATGATATTATAGTCTACATAGAGAATACAAAAGTGATCTAAATTCTCACAGAACATTATAAACTATATTTACAAAAGTAGTTTTTGGATTAGTAATTACATTTAGAAATAATGTGACTATTTTATAACATGTCAAATGAACTAAAATACTACTAAGAAAGGCTTATTCGCCATGTTGAGTTCTTTGGGTTCAACTGTTGAATTTAATAACATACTATTTTTTTTTTAACTGTTTCATACATATTCCATGTTACCAACAACTGTCAAGTGGAATTAAAAGACAAAGAACAAAGGCATCCTACAAAATAAAATTGGAATCATTTGTCTCAAACCTTAATAAACACAATTAAATCTAAGTAAGACTGTGAAATTACAACAATTTCACAAGTAGAGGAAAACACATTATCACCTTTGGGAAGAGAGTGAAACTGCAGAATTCATTTAAATGTATGCATCTGCTTGTAACTAAATAACAACTGGCTATTGAGCTAATTTTATGCCACTTAAAACAAAAGTTTCAAAATGGATCTTTTTCCTTCATAGGATTTTCGACAGTCAGGTGAATGCATTTAATCTGGATTTTAAAAATTAACAGGCTCACATTAGCATCTTCATCAGATGCTACTATGAGGTCTAGCAACCTCAGAGGAAGTATGCAACAGCTCTGATTCTGAGAAACTTCAATCGACATTCAGTAAATGAGATAAAACCAATTTTCATTTCCTCTCCAAACTGAAAATCAATAATAGAGAACTTTATAAACTTTACAGCTTTACGTTTCATTCTAAAGAAAATAACAAAAATGTGTCTATATAAAGTCACCCATGTATCAGCCAAAAGTACATTTGCTTACTCTAATTATGTAGTAAGTTACTAAAAAGTCAGGTATACATTAAACACGTTTTATACTGAAGCATATTTTTCTTCTAACTACCTTGAATCAAAATTTCCAAGATGATGTTTCTACTGACAAGTTTAAGAGAATCTTGCATTCGTTTTGCAGCATTCTTTACTTTCCTTAGTGATAACAGCTCACCGTTCATGAAACACCATTCAGTACTCACACCTAATACACACAAGGGAAGCCTGTGAAGCTCGTTCCTCTGAGCCCTTCACCCTCCATAGCAGTGGTCAGGCAAAGGGTCTCAGCGGAGGTCAGCTGGCAGTCACCACACCCTAACCATGGACAACCTGGAAGCAGCTCTAGAAAAAGCCAACAGCCACAAAAACCAGGAGAAAGTCTCCATCACCATCAGGATGCCAGATGTGTCAGAAACATAAAAAGATTCAACATACCTGTCTTGTCAGCAATATTTCCACTGCCTCTGAATTATACAGATTAAAAATAACAGACAAAGGAAGTGGAAAATACTTGGGTCAAATTTGTTGGGTGATGCCAATCCACTGGATGGCTTTGCTTGCCATTTACCCAGCCGATCACTAGATGGTTCACTAATGTTATCCAACCCCAAGGACTCTGACAGTCTTGGGAGAGTGCACATTATTAGAAATGAAGATACAACCTGGGTTGTTTTAAAACGTGCACACATAAACACATAAATGACTTTCTCTTCAAGCTATTTTCATCTAAATCACACACATTTAATTTGCATTTTTGAAAGATTATTCTATCTGAAACGAGTTACCTCTGGCACCAGAAAAAATAAAATAATAGCATATGCAAAATATTTTGTCATTTACAAAGCATATACATATTTACAATGTTGTAACATTGACACTATTATTTAGTTTCTGTAGCCAAACCAAAGCTGTAACTATCTCAGAAATATAGTTTGGCAATCTCTTACTCAAGATCCAGTGCTACCACGGCCATCAGAGATACGTATGTCAACAGATTCCTGGAGGCAGCCACTTGCTGAAATGTAAGGGTGCTATCCCTCTGCAGGGCTTATCCCATTACAACAAAATGCCATGCTGCCTCTGGCCAGGTACTCGCATATCCATTGCCAGGGCCCCAATCCGCTTCTGAGTTCCAGTCCAGTCCCCTGACATTTACCCACAACACTTCTGCCAGAGAAGTCTTCTATCACACAGATCTGGAATGGTCTACTTCAGCTTTTTTTTTTTCATTATACATTCTCATGGCTTTCAAAATGAATTTCAAGTCTCCCATATAAGACCTTCCACAAGGTCCTGTGATGTTTCTATAATATTGTGTCCGTGTCTCGTCACCACCAGTCACAAGATACAAAGATCCTTGACTTACCTGCCTCTATCTAAAAGTAAACTGCAAGCTACTTGAAACTATGGGTTACATCATTTAAAATATATTTAACAAATACTTTATAGCCCTCACTATGCAGGTGGGCTTCCTTGATGGCTCAGCAGGCAATGAATCCGCTTGCACTACAGGAGACAAAGGAGACGCTCGTTCAATCCCTAGGTCAGGAAGATTCCCTGGAGAAGGGAGATGGCAGCTCACTCCAGTATTCTTGACTGGTTTCCCCGCTGGCTCAGATGGTAAAGAATCTGCCTGCACCTGGATTCAATCCCTGGGTTGCATAAATCCTTGGAGAAGGGAATGGCTACCTACTCCAATATTCAAGTCTGAAGCATTCCATGGACGGAGGAACCTGGCAAGCCACAGTCCATGGGGTCACAAGGAGTCTGACATGACTAAATGACTAACAGGTCACCATGCACTAGGCACTGTTCGAAGAGCTTACATATATGGTTTAAGAGTCATAAGAAATCCTATGAGAAAAGCACCATTTTTCCCATTCCACAGATCAGAGAATGAAAGTACAATTGACTTGATATGCCATGCTCCTACTATGGGACATGGCAGAGAGAAGGAGGTCAAGTAAATGAGTGATTTGAATTCCTTGCTATATTTGAGAGAGGAAAAACAAAACTTCTCTTATATGGATGTCAACACTTTCATGTGGGTACCACCTCCCTGTGTCCTAATTTTCCATCCACGTGGAAATAAAGGTAACCTCCATTAACATGCATGCTTGTATACACAGGGTAAAACAGTTTCTGCTCATCCTTGAGGTTCAAACACTTGATCTTACAATTTATCCATCTAAAATCCACTTAGTTCATTATAATCCCAATCCTCTTTCCTCGTGGACTATATTTATCTATTTGATATTCCTTCAGAGAAACTGTAAAACAGATTTGCACATTAACAAACCTAGTTTTGAAACAAACATAACTGTACTGTGTTCTCCATTACATTCAACTGTTACAAGAACCCTGCTTATCTGTGCTAATGACTGCCATCCAGGGTGTATTGCTTAATTTTGTGGATTAATGAGTAAGCAATCAAACGTGATTTTAAGTCATGAATATAACAAACATACTATTCATTTATTTTGACAAGAATTTTAATTTATGTGACTTGGCTACAAATAGGCAGTTTATTTCATTAAAAAAATTAAAGAAAAGAAACCTTTGTGCTCTTAGATAATAAACCTTGGTGGAGAATAATGGCAAAGCCATCACCTTCTGAAGACAGATAAAGAATTGATAGGTTGATAGAAAAAAACAATGAGACCTAAAATTTTCAAACAGAGAATGTCTTTTGCGTGCTTTTGAGTTATACGCAATATGTTTAGGGGTTGCAAACCACACAGAATATTCTATATAAGCTAGGTCAGAGCTGGCCTGAGGCAGGTACCCCCTACCCTGTCACCTTGGTAGCCTCAAACACAAGTTTCAGCAGCTTCATGTGCCCCTGAAGTGACCTCATAGTCCTGCTCTTAGAACCCCAAAGCCAGGCAAAGTGGTGAGTGGACTACAAATATGAGCAAGGTCACGACTCCCTGAAAATTAGCTGGTGATTAATTGGTGCTTCATTTCACCAGGCTGGGAGGGAACAGACTCTTTAGCATGGATACATTTAGCAAATTGGCCTGAGCCCCAGCTGACTGACCTCATGACAGGTCCGATGATGTTCTACCTTCTCTGGGATTTCAAGACAGGTAAGCAACTGGTGGAGACAACAGAAAGGTCAGCGTGAATCTGATTGAGGGACGAGAAAACACTCCCCTTCAACATTCCACTCAGACTCAGATCCTCCTTGTCACGGGTGACAAGGCTTCAAAGCCGATATTTAAAAAAAATTAACACTGCAGTTGCAGGTGGGTTTAACTCCTGCACGCCTTCTGTCTGAGTGGTAGAGCTAACCTTTTCCTTTAGCTTCTAATTGCCCTACATCTCCTTAACTCGTGATAATGTGGCCAACCCTGCTGGGATGGGTGTTGACTTTGGGAGCCTCTAAATGTCAAGATTTGTAATTATGATTGTGGGTGTATTAAAATCACAAAGAATGATGCCTCGCTAATTGGGGCCTGAAGACAGGAAGCCTGGGGTCCTTGTTCCTTGCTTACAGTCACAGGAGGTGTGTTACCTCCTCCTGGAGCAGTTTCATCCTAGGTCTTATCTTTAATTGTGGAAAGATGGTCTTTGTCAGTCAGTTGTAAAATTTTGACGTTAGTGCAAAAGGCCTTCCTAAAATATCTAAAACATATTCTGTAGGCATAAAAACTACTATTGCTAGCTCAAAAATTAATACGGACCAAGCCTACTTATTGGCAAAAATGGAATATAAGTTTTGAAATGAGGACTGGCCCCCAAAATCCAGGTTGCTATGACCACCCACAATAACTTCATTTCAAAAGTCAGTCTTCATGCCAATACTTCCTAAACCGACTGTCTCTTGTTTACACCTTGCCACTTCCAGGGATAAAGAAAAGTATGGGGCAAGAAGGCACGGGGGGTCACAGTCTCCACCAGTGCCCTCCAGCCAGCTGTGTATGTGCTATGTATTTCTTGGGGATTGTTGTGGGGAAGGGACAGAGGGAAAATAAACAAAACTTCAAAGGATGTGGCTCCAAGACTTCTGCAAACACACAGTAGAAAAGACACACAGGATCAGCTCAAATCCCAGAAAACTACTGCTACAATGTTTCTTTTCTGCTTTTCCTCTGGTCTTCTTTTTGAAGTATTTATATATATATATACACACACACACATAGATAGATAGATACACCTTAACATTACATAATCCATACTATATAGCACACAGTTCCATTTTCTGATATTTTTACTTAGCATTTTCTTGTAGGCAATCTTCTCTAATTTTAGTTTGCAAATAAATAAATAAATAAATAAAATGAAGAAAATTCATGACCAGAAGTTCATAACATAATTAATCATATTATAATTTAGCTTATTCTGCCATTCTGGATGCATTGAAAGTAGAGGTTATTTTTGCACAGTACTATCATTTTCTCAGTCATTGAAAATTTTGCAGACAAAAATCATATCCTCTTGTTTAAGGTCAATTTTTTGATTATTAGTCATATTGAAAATATTGTTATAAGCTATTTTTGTTTCTTCAGTGGATTCTCTCTTCATACCTTTTACTTTTCATTTTCCTATTATTGTTTCTTATCAAAATATCTGAGCTATTTAAATATATTTTGTCTTTTTTAACTTTTCCAATTTTCTTTTTGGCAATTTATTTAGTTTTTTTTTTTTTTTCCTTCATTGTATGGTATTCCATTCACTTAAAACCTTCCTTTAAATCTTCAAAGGTCCCTTGTAAATAGGTACTCACCTGGAACCAGTAATACTTTATGATGGGCAAATAGTAAAACAATGTTGGTTTCATTTAATTTACTACTTTGATAGTCCCTTAAGAGAGAGCAGGTGGGAAATGTTTTGATTGATGGGCCTTTGGTTTTTAAATCATCATTCATATTCTAAACAAATACAGATGGACAGAAGCTATTACAATGAAGAAATCACAAAAAAATTTTGATATTTCAATGATTTTATAATCCAAATGTCTGTCATTATTTTTGTAAAATCCTTATGTTTAAATTCCACATATTTAATTTGTTATTAAAATGTAAAAATATATTGTAATAAAAGTTGTTCAAAAATTTTTATGTTATTGAAGCCTCTAAAATTCTCTTATTTTTTATCCCCTGACAATAGAAATTTTTAGCTTTAATATCCTTTCACATGTCTTCTATATCACCTACTATCAAGTTATCAATTATTTTATTGCTTTCCTGTAAACTGTCTCCCTGTCCCTAATTTTGCCAAGGATTGAAAACTCTAGAAAATAATTATTTACAGTAATAATATGTAAAAAATAAAGTATGCATGTCTTTAACTCTCACCCAAGTCTCCTTTTCATTGTTTATTTAGAAGCTTAATTGTCATAGGTAAGCTGACATTGCCCTAATGACTACTGGCTAGGTAGCTCCATTTCTCTATCTTACCAACATACTCTGTTATATTCTGTTATCCAATCTGTTCTGTCAGTTAATACCACCTTAAAATAAATTTAAAACTTAATGACATTCATTTCATCTACAACATGGAAGCTGCATGGCACGTCTTAATGAGTCAGGACACAAAAATTCTCAGAGAGTTAATTTGTTAAATAAATATGAAAAAGTCTGTTTATAAATACACACAATTAACTTAAAGATATAAATGTGGGACAAATTTAATCCCCCATATAGATAAGATAAATAAGTGGTATGTCAATAAGATAGCAATAGAAGTCAGGAAAATGATGTCAGAGGTGAATAAACTAACAGGGCCATTTTAAGTCAAATCTAGTTGAAGGGATCTACTGGAATAAGGAACAAATCTGCAGTGCCATTATGAGGATATTCTTATTGTGAAATAGGTGAGCCCTGGGGATTACAATGTGGGATCATTAAACTCATGAATCTAGGACCAAGTACATAACTTCTGGGGCCAAGTGCAGAATGAAAGTATGGGGCCCTTGTTCAAAACATTGAAAGAATTCCAAGATGGCAATAGCATGGGGCCCTGAGCAACTGCACCAGTCAGGTACCCAAAAAGTTGGCCCTGCTGGAATCATGGACCTTTCTAAACTTATTCTGGTTTCATTTTTCCCACATAATCTGATTGCAATTTGATATCCCACATTATTCTCTCAACAGAGAGAAAATCTGCTGGCTAGTGGATATGCAATGTCTAGTTCCCTTGGCAGGAATTATACGTTTGTTTATAGTCCTGAGTTTGTTTATAGTCTAGTTGAAGTCAGAATCCTTGAATCAAATCAGTTTAGAGCAGTGAGAAAGCATAGTTTATGAAACTACAGTGCCTGGGCCCTGTGTTGTGGTGGGTGGGACTGGGAGTGAAGGGACACTCAAGTATATGGTTTCTGGTGAAAACTCTTCTGTAAACTCCCTCTTCTTCAAACAGTCTTCCATTTGAAAGTCTGCTGCTGCTGCTGCTGTTCATATTTATTCACTTAAACGCAATACTGACTTGGAAGATAGCTTAAATTAAAGGGAAATGCTGGAATGATTTTTCTTTTTCTTCATTTAAATGAGAGCACTATAACTATGTAATGTGAGAAATGTCATTACAAAGGCAATCATATTACAATGAATAAATGTACCAAAGTAACACTGTATACATTCCTTTCTTAGAATCCACAGCACTTGGGAATCTAGACTCTGGAGCCAGACTGAAGTGAAGTCGCTCAGTTGTGTCCGACACTTGGCAACCCCATGGACTGTAGCCCACAAGGCTCCTCGGTCCATGGGATTTTCCAGGTATGAATACTGGAGTGGGTTGCCATTTCCTTCTCCAGGGGATCTTCCCAACCAAGGGTTCGAACCCAGGTCTCCCTCATTGTAGGCAGACGCGTTACTGTCTGAGCTGCCAGGGAGCCAGACTACGTGAGTTCAAATCCTGATTCAAACCACTTTCTAAAAGTAGGGAAGTTATGTAGTTTCTCTGAGCCTCAACCATTTATCTATCTTGTATAATAAGGAGGCTAGTAGTGGACATTTATTGAGCACTTATTATTTTTAAACATATAATAGCAAACTGTATTATCTCAGGTATTTTTCATATCCCCCTAGAGGCTGCTGCTGTTTTCTGTTGGTTAGTCTCTAAGTTACATTATTATTATTTTTTTCCATAACTGGGGAAACTGAAAGGTTAGATGGCTTACCTGCCCAGTATGTAACAAAGCCAAAATCAGAAGTCCATCAAACTTCAGCATCCCCTCATTATTCTGAGCCTATCTTTTGAGTTGTTGCATTATTGATAAATGAGACACAACTTTGCAGAGTACCTTGCCACAAAAAAAAAAGTCCAGTCCCTAGCTATTATTATAATTATCATTGTTGTCATTATTTTTATTATTGATCAAAATCCCTATTCATACTTTAACACCCAATTCAATTTGTATCCTGAATAATATCTGGTATCTAAAGATTAAATTTGTGCCTAATATAAGAATATAACTTAACATTGTCTCAATAGAAATACACAAAGTCAACATAAAGAAACCAAATAATTCCCACCCAGAGCAATGTTGGACTGAATATTTGACTAATAATATAGACATGATTTATAATACTTTCAGATATGAAATTAAAAGATACTTGCTCCTGGGAAAGAAAGCTACAACAAACCTAAACAACATATTAAAAAGCAGCAATATCACTATGCTGACAAAGTCCTGTATCGTCAAAGCTATGGTTTCTCCAGTAGTCATGTATGTGGATGAATCATACTGATGTGAGAGTTGGACCATCAAAAAAGCTGAGCACCGAAGAATTGATGCTTTCGAATTGTTGTGCTGGAAAAGACTCTTGAGAGTCCCTTGGACTGCAAGGAGATCCAACCAGTCCATTCTAAAGGAGATCAATCCTGGGTGTCCATTGGAAGGACTGATGCTAAAGCTGAAACTCCAATACTTTGGCCACCTCATGCGACGAGTTGACTCACTGGAAAAGACTCTGATGCTGGGAAGGATTTAAGGCAGGAGGAGAAGGGTGGGGGCAGAGGATGAGATGGTTGGATAGTATCACTGACTCAATGGACTTGAATTGGAGCAAATTCTGTGAAATAGTGGAGGACAAAGGAGCCTGGCATGCCGTAACTCACAGTGTCACAGAGTTGGACACGACTTAGCAACAATAACAATAGACCAATATCTTAAAAAGGTGACTTTTCTTCAACATTATATATGTATATTTATTAAATAAAAGATATAATGTTATTAGTAGGTGTATCACCATGACAAGTGATAAGCATCAAATGAAAAATTGAAAGAAAAACTAAGATGTTAATGAGGATTTCAGTTCAGTTCAGTCGCTCAGTCATGTCTGACTCTTTGCGACCCCGTGAATCACAGCACGCCAGGCCTCTCTGTCCATCACCAACTCCCGGAGTTCACTCAAACTCATGTCCATCGAGTCAATGATGCCATCCAGCCATCTCATTCTCTGTCGTCCCTTTCTCCTCCCACCCCCAATCCCTCCCAGCATCAGAGTCTTGTCCAGTGAGTCAACTCGTCGCATGAGGTGGCCAAAGTATTGGAGTTTCAGCTTTAGCATCAGTCCTTCCAATGAACACCCAGGATTGATCTCCTTTAGAATGGACTGGTTGGATCTCCATGCAGTCCAAGGGACTCTCAAGAGTCTTCTCCAGCACCACAGTTCAAAAGCATCAATTCTTCGGCGATCAGCTTTCTTCACAGTCCAACTCTCACATCCATACATGACCACGGGAAAAACCATAGCCTTAACTAGATGGACCTTTGTTGGCAAAGTAAATTCTCTGCTTTTTAATATACTATCTAGGTTGGTCATAACTTTCCTTCCAAGGAGTAAGCGTCTTTTAATTTCCTGGCTGCAGTCAGCATCTGCAGTGATTTTGGAGCCGAAAAAATAAAGTCTGACACTGTTTCCACTGTTTTCCCATCTATTTCCCATGAAGTGATGGGGCCAGATGCCATGATCTTTGTTTTCTGAATGTTGAGCTTCAAGCCAACCTTTTCACTCTCCTCTTTCACTTTCATCAAGAGGCTTTTGAGTTCCTCTTCACTTTCTGCCATAAGGGTGGTGTCATCTGCATATCTGAGGTTATTGATATTTCTCCCAGCAATCTTGATTCCAGCTTGTGCATCCGTCCTCCAGCCCAGCATTCCTCATGATGTACTCTGCATATAAGTTAAATAAACAGGGTGACAATATACAACCTTGACGCACTCCTTTTCCTATTTGGAACCAGTCTGTTGTTCCATGTCCAGTTCTGACTGTTGCTTCCTGACCTGCATACAGGTTTCTCAAGAGGCGGGTCAGGTGGTCTGGGATTCCCATCTCTTTCAGAATGTTCCACAGTTTATTGTGATCCACACAGTCAAAGGCTTTGGCATAGTCAATAAAGCAGAAATAGATGCTCTTCTGGAACTCTCTTGCCTTCTCCATGATCCAGCGGATGTTGGCAATTTGATCTCTGGTTCCTCTGCCTTTTCTAAAACCTGCTTGA
Source organism: Moschus berezovskii (assembly GCF_049115385.1). Classification (NCBI taxonomy): domain Eukaryota; kingdom Metazoa; phylum Chordata; class Mammalia; order Artiodactyla; family Moschidae; genus Moschus; species Moschus berezovskii. The sequence continues at coordinate 43,365,383 of NC_142461.1, forward strand.
ACATCTGGGAGTTCACGGTTCACATATTGCTGAAGCCTAGCTTGGAGAATTTTGAGCATGACTTTACTAGCGTGTGAGATGAGTGCAATTGTGCGGTAGTTTGAGCATTCTTTGGCATTGCCTTTCTTTGGGACTGGAATGAAGACTGACCTTTTCCATTCCTGTGGCCACTGCTGAGTTTTTCAAATGAGGATTTAGAAGTTACTAATTATAGCATAACATCCAGCTTACGATTATTATCTAGTTTCTGCTCCCAGAGTTTTGACATTAGGACTAGGAAAAATAATTCTCATCCACAGAAATATTAATATAAGCTTTGTTGTTGTTGTTCAGTCTCTAAGTCGTGTCTGACTCTTTGCAACCCTATGGACTGCAGCATGCCAGGCATCCCTGTCCTTTACTGTGTCCAGAAGAGTTTGCTAAAATTCATGTCCATTGAGTCCTTGATGCAATCTAACCATCTCATCCTCTGGGGCCCCGTAAAACATAATTCAAATAGAAACTGCTTGCAAAAGCTGTATTTCATAACAGCATGTTTGGATGAAATGCAATGGAGAGGCTGTCTTCTGTTAGTATCCTTCCACACAGGTTTCATGACTGGAAATGCTGTGCAGCTTCTCAGAAAGTACCCTAGAAAGTCTGTACAGTTAATCAACTTTAGAAAGACTCCACTCTGATAATTTATTTTGTTTTTATAGAAAAAAAGACTTGGAAATGTTCCTGTGAGACATGGAAAAGTACCAAGATCTGTCAAGGATAAACATGTTTTCTTCCCTGAAGCCCTTAGAGTCAGTGAAAATGGTTTCCAATAATGAATCACCAAATGAAAAAGCCCTATTTTTATTGGACTAAAAATCATAACTTCTATGAAACAAGAGGATAAATGGAATGTGGAGGCAAGCAACTAGTAGAATGCCTGATACTGCACTTAGGAAACCCCATGGCATAAATACTGGAGTACTGGGAAGAGTCTGGGGAGACGATGGCATCCTTTTTTTTTTCTTTAATATTCACATTCAGTCTCTGTGTACTACGGAAAAATTGTTTTAAATGTGTCCATAACTAAGAGCTTTTTGGCAAAGGTGAACCATTTATCTAGTCAAAACCAAACAGAAGTCAAAAGTAAGTACATGATATAATATGCAAATTATTTTCAACTAATGTAGCTAAATTTGACAAATGTGAATCACATCTCACACATCTCTAAAAGTCTTGCTTCTAACTTGAGGGAAATATCATTTATACATAGCTGCCAAATACTATGTCCTCACTAATTTAATAAGCATGCACCATTTTCCCTACCTTCGAAAATTTATGTTGGTCTTTGGATGGGTTCGGCTGCCTTTTTAAATCTAGTGGTCTGTGACCATGGAGAGCTTTAGCCAAAGGGAAAATGACTCCATAAATCCACAGAGGCTGTCCTGATTTAAATTATAGTTTGAAGGCTTCAGGACTATATGAAAAGGCTTTGAACAAGAAAAATTAACACACACTAACACATAGGTACTGAAAGTCATTCTATTTTACAACAGAAAGCATTCCTCAAGCTTTAGACAATATGGACTTGGTAATAGCTATATACACTTGCTACTTAATTATCAAGAAATTTGTTCAAAATATGGCATTATGAAGTACATGAGTGTATATAATAGGTTTTGATACAAAATATGATTAGGATATTTCTCCTCTTGATATTTCACAAACTAATAAACCTATTCATTACAGTGTCACTGGGAAGTAGATTATGTTGCTTTAGAAGATGGCATGATTCTTTTCTTTAGAATTTGTTAGAACTCTTGAAATCAACAAAGGAGGTGTCACTTCCTAACCTCACAAACTTAACTGGCTGGTAAAACACAGGAAAAAAAATCTTGGGATAGTAGATTAGCCATCTATTCTAATAAAATAACTTAGTGCTGGAGAAACTGAATAAATATCCAAAGTCTTACAGCTAGTTAATAGCTAAACAAGGGTTTATACTCAAAGGCTCATCTGAGGTTACAGCTTTAAAAAGACTTGCATATTATTAAACTAGGTATTGAGTTTTCCTATGCACCACAGTTTCCACCATTCTGGCTTGGTGTATAGTTAACATACGAAACTTATTATCAGTTTGCCTAGCTCCTAAAATCATTGAATTTGAGACTCCTTGTCCTATGTCTGACTAGAATACATGTGTTTGTTTTTTCCACTCTATACTTCTCCCATGATTAAGATGCAATTATCAAATGAGAATATAAACTTCTTGTAAAGACTATAAATTCATTATCACTGACAAAATACATGATGCTTTTTATAGATAGAATTCCTTCCTTAAGTCAACTGCTTGGCAACACTGGCAAAATACACATGCAGAGCAATGCCCTGTGATGGCTGATTTTATGTAATACCTTGATTGGGCCATGGGGTGCCCAAATATTTTGTTAAACATTACTTCTAGGTGTGTCTGTGAAAGTGTTTCTGGATGAGATTAACACCGGAATCAGTAGACTGAGTAAAGCAGATTGCTCTCTCTAATGTGTGTGGGCCTCAGCTAATCTGTTGAAATCTTGAATAGAATTAAAAAGACTGAGTTGAAAGAATCCCTCTCTCTTGCCTGTTTGAGCTGGGGCATTAGTCTTTCCTGCCCTTCATACTTGGAATGAAACATCTGCTTTCTTTGGGGCTTGAGCCTGCCAGCTTTCAGGCAGGGATTTATATCATTTTCTCCCCTGATTCTTAGGCCTTGAAACTTGGGCTGGAACTACATATTGGCTTTTGTAGGTCTACAGCCTACTAACTAAATAAAGGCTTGGGGACTTTGCAGTCTCCATTATCATGTGAACCAACTTATAATAAATTTCACATATATATGTGTGTTTACACATATCCACACCCTATTGGTTCTGTTCCTCTGGAGAACCCTGACTTTAACACAGCCTCCTCACCCAGAGATCAAGCGAAATCAATTTGAGGACAAAGTTTAAGACCTAGAAGCAAAACAGCCATCTCAGTTCTTTACAATGATGCACACCTTTTAAAATGATCAATTATGGAATCTCCAAGCTAGAGTTAATAGGAATAAAAAACAAACAAACAAGAAATAGAAAACCTCCTAGATTCAAAATACGGAAAGCTGAAGTAAAAGGAAACAGAGCCACACTCAAAAGGAGATGTATAAGTGGCATGTTCCTAGCCATAACTCTGCCACAGTGAGTAGGGAAAGATTCCATTCAGTAGAGCAGAATAAAAACCTATGTAAAAAAAAAAAAACACCCATGTAGCATGTGTCCGTTCCAACCTTCAAGCAACATTTTTTGAGCACCTGTAACACACCAAGCACTGCATTAAAAATGGAGGACAGAGCCCCCATTTTCAAGAACCTATCAATTTAGTAGTAAGAAGGGCAGATGGACATGAAAGTCAATATAAACACTGACATGTGACGAAATAGCTGAATGAGCAAAATGCCATGACAGGAAGAGAGGGGGAAGAGTCTGTGTGCGTTTGCTGGGAAGCTGTTAAAGAAGGTAGAGAGGGCAGATGACATTTAAGCTGAGCCTTAATTAGCATGATTTCATAGAATGGCAGGATCAGGAAGCCCTTCAAGGCAGAGGGAACAACACAAACAAAGCCTGGATGGAGGAAATTGCAAATTCACCATTTGTGAAATGCCAACCAACTAGTGTGATGTGTTTAGAGTGCAGGTCCCTGGAGGTTGAGAGGAAAAGAAATAGAAGAACAAAGGCTGGACTGAAAGGTTAGAGACAGGAAATGAAGGACCTTCAGTGTCTTGCCCATGGATACGTTTCCCACAGTGTGTACTAGGTTTTATGACTTTATAATATTTGCCAATGCTTGTTAGATCTTCAGTCCTAGCAATGATCCTATGAAGAATTTCACCTTAAATCTTCTGGGCAATAAGATAACACATAAACAGATAACACTCTGCACAAGTGGCATCCTGCATGCATATCTCCTTCATATATAGTTTGGATTCTTGTAAATACACAGCCTGGGTACTTGAATTTTGAGTAACCTGACATATGCAACTGAAGAGTTACTCCCTATGGACTGCCTCTGTGAGTTATAGGGTGTGTGCAAGAGAAAGAAAGAGATGGTGGGGGAAGAAGGAGAAAGACAGGCAGGTAGGCCTAATTAGGTGAAAATCATTCTATCAGAAACTGAAAAAGCTTTTCAAAATACAGCTATTCTACGTTTAGAAAGCTATTATTTCAATTGAAATATAACTAAGTATGTATTATCAACATTAAACATTTGGATTGTAAAAAGATACAATTATCATTATGATGGGGAGGTCAGCCAGGCACCTTGCCTTGACTGCCTGCTAGGGAGAACACTGGGCTAAATGTGAGTCCTTCTCTCAAAGAGTAAGTTTCACAAAGCGATGGAGGTGACCAGACAGCTTTCCCGCCAGTGCGAAGCCAGTGGCGGGGAAGCTGGCGGCTGGCAGCTTGATGGATGGCTGCTTACTGAAGGGCACACCTCCCTGCCCTCTCAGGTATCCTACGGGTATCTGGGGGAGCCAGTGACAGGGAGACCCCCCAAGAGTCCTTTCTTCCCCTGCACAGTGCAACTCTCTCTCATCCTCAGAGGTCACCACAGGGCACCCAGTCACTGGAGCTACCTTATTTCATAGGACCATTTTAAAAACGGCACCCTGCTTTCTCTTTTACTATTGACATTTCCTAACAAGGCTATAACTTTTAAAAAACTCAGCCAGCTTCACTCTTGTTGGTTGTTTGAGTGACTTCATTTTCAATTTGTGTCAACTGTTTTATGCTTTCTGTTGTGTTTACTTTCTATTGTCTTTTTTTTTTTTTTCCTGTTGTCTGTCTTTCTTTTTAATCCTGGTTTACAAAGTATTTTCCGGCCTCCCCAGTGACTCAGATGGTAAAGAATCCTCCTACAATGCAGGAGACTCCGGTTAGATCCCTGGGTCAGGAAGATCCCCTGGAGAAGGGCATGACACCCCATTCCAGTATTCTTGCCTGGAAAATTCCATGGACAGGGGAGCCTGGTGGGCTACAGTCTATGGGGTCACAAAGAACCAGACACAACTTAGTGACTGAACAACAGCAACATAAAGTATTTGCATTACTCTTAGCTAAGTTTCCTTTCAGTTCAGTTCAGTTGCTCAGTCATGTCTGACTCTTTGTGACTCCATGAATCACAGCACGCCAGGCCTCCCTGTCCATCACCAACTCCCGGAGTTCACTCAAACTCATGTCCATCGAGTCGGTGATGCCATCCAGCCATCTCATTCTCTGTCGTCCCCTTCTCCTCCTGCCACCAATCCCTCCCATCATCAGAGTCTTTTCCAGTGAGGCAACTCGTCGCATGAGGTGGCCAAAGTATTGCAGCTTCAGCTTTAGCATCAGTCCTTCCAATGAACACCCAGGATTGATCTCCTTTAGAATGGACTGATTGGATCTCCTTGCAGTCCAAGGGACTCTCAAGAGTCTTCTCCAGCACCACAGTTTTAGGTGACGTAATGTTAAATGTGTAACCTCCTTTTCTACTTTCACTAGCTTATTGCTAGCATTCTTTTTAAAGGCCTTTTCCTATTTTACTTTCCAACCTCAATTTTGTAATATTTTCCTGTGAAATCTTAACCTCTCATGTTGTATTTTACTTTGTCACTTCTGTACTTCTGGTTTACCAGTTGCAGATACGAAGGACAGTATAGGGATAGCAACAACGAGAACATTCTCTCCAAGATGGATTTTCTCCCCACTTGCCCAAAGCAGTCTCTTTACCTCCCTTATTGGATCCTTCAAACACTTCTATTAATATGGAGTCCAAGTAAATACAATATATTCCAAATTAGGGAACTTAAGAAAACTTACTGCTTGTTTTCTCATAGGACAGATCATTTACCTCCGTTATGAGCTGTGCCACAGGCTCAGTCACTTCAGTCATGTCCGACTCTGTGTGAATCTATGGACTCACAGCCTGACAGGCTCCTCTGTCCATGGAGTTCTGTCCAAGAGTACTGGAGTGGGTTGTCGTGTCCTCCTCCAGTGGATCTTCCCAACCCAAGGATCGAACTCATGTCTCTTAAGTCTCCTGCATTGGCAAGCTGGTTCTTTACAACTAGTGCCACCTGGGAAGCCCATTATGAGCAGCAGTAGGATCTAAAAAGCTAGCACATATCACTCCTGGGAAAGGGGCAATATTAAACCAGAGCATCCCCCTGGGGAAAGAATACTAAATCAACTCCCTTAGGGTGGCTGCAGTGCCACTGGCAGTTCCAAGGGAGAAGGCTCACTCCAGAGCTCATGGTAGGTAGCATCGTGAATTCTCTTGTGTAGCCACCCAACCACCTGTAACCTGTAATTTTCTTCTCACTGGTCACAGGAAGATCTACTCAGCATATGGGGTATCTTAAGCCACTTTCCTTTTGGAAGAGAAGCCATTTGGGTTTGAGAACAGCGGAAAGAAACTGGATCTGTGATCATCTCCAAACAAATGCATTTATTTACCAAAAAAAAAAAAGTCAAAGAAAATGTTTAAATTAAAAAGAGGTACATTTATACAAAATGTAAATTTTCTTAATCTGTTGTTGCACAAAAATATAATAAAATTACATTGCAAATAAGTCAAATATTGTGTAAAAAGAAGTTTGGGGACTTTTTACGTATTTTTCTATATATATTTTCCAAAAATTTGTGCCAGTCTTAAATCTCATTACCATGGATCACAGGAAATGGGACACAGAAGACTGTTTCTTTCTGCGTCTCTGGTGACCAGCGCAATGTTTGCATTACCACTTGTCCGAGGTGTGCTGTGTTTGTAATACTGACCTTTAAAAAAGAAAATTAAAGCTTTGTTAAGATGTCCGAGTAGGTGGAAAGAGAAGAGGGCTTTCCTTCCACTCTGCTCCTCTCCTGAGAACAACTTCAATAAAACGCAGAATTCAGAAATGTTTCACATGTTCTCAAAAAGGCTGTGATCCTTCAGAGTCCTATCAATAAATCAGCTCACAGATTCTGGTAGGGTTTATTTATCTGACTGGACCTAAGGAATTTGTACTAAATCACTACATTTTCTGAAATATTGGTTCTCAAATGAAATATCAAAACAGAATGAGAAAGACAAAAATATTCTGACCTGACATCTTAATGCAGCGTTACTATAAAAACAGAGAAAGCAGAAGCTGCCTTTCCAGAGACGGCTAATTTTAACAGCAACTGACAACAAAAAAACCCTTTCATTTTAGTAATTGGTTTGTAACACATACCCTGCTTTGCTTATTACACCCTACAGAAGACTGACTGACATATGGAAGAATCCAACTTAGTCCAGCTGTACAAAATGCTAAGTACTAAATAATCACAACTCAGATTTTTTTCACGTATTTGAATGTTACCTGAAATGAATGTCCAAAAAATCTAAACACTGGGACGTTCCCTGAATCAAAATTATATAAAACGAATGTAGATAAACATTTAGGAATGGCTGTGTTCAAGTTCTGTATTGTATCCCACTTTAGATCAAATATTCCAGTAGTTCCCTTTGCCATTTAACAGATACACAGGATATGGATACATATATATATACACACACATATACATATATTAAATATACTCAGAGGTGATAATAACGAGAGCTCTAAAAAATCAAGTGAAATTTAGTTTTTGAAAAACTCAAATTATTTCTTCACCACTCTGCACTCTCTACTCATCATGTACAGCATTTAAAAATGCCATCAAAAGGAAAATAAATCTTTCAGGAAAATTTCCTTTAAATGGAACCAAAGGTTAAAAGACCCACAATGGAAACCCTGAAGCACAGATGATGCTAATATTACCTTAAGCAATTTAAAATGAGCTTTAATTTACCCATTTAGAAAACCTGATTTCCATAGGAAAGGTGCAGAAGTCATAAATCTTGTCCTGCTAGGAAGTCTAAGAGGGGAAAACAAAACAAAATTTCAACAGCTTTTGTTCATTAACTCTTTCATGTTACTGATAGCTATGTTGTTAGACAATGTTTTGAGAGCATTAATTAACATCCTAATAGATTGTAGCTTTAGAACTTCCAAGACAGAGATTTAATCAATTTAGCTATGTAACAAAACTTGAAAAATATTTTGTTCTCTTTGAAGTGTATGACATTAAAGTCTTTTTTCATGTACACAACCAGATTAATTTAAAATTAACTCCTATAAAACAGAACACTGTATATAGCTCTCAGTTCAGTTCAGTCACTCAGACATGTCTGACTCTTCACGATCCCATAGACTGCAGCACACCAGGCTTCTCTGTCCATCACCAACTCCTGGAACTTGCTCAAACTCATGTCCACTGAGTCAGTGGTGCCATCCAACCATCTCATTCTCTGTCATCCCCTTCTCCTCCCACCTTCAATCTTTCCCAGCTTCAGGGTCTTTTCCAATGAGTCAGTTCTTCGTATCAGGTAGCCAAAGTATTGCAGCTTCAGCATCAGCTCTTTCAATGAATATTCAGGACTGATTTCCTTTAGGACTGACTGGTTGGATCTTGCATTCCAAGGGACTCTCAAGAGTCTTCTCCAACACCACAGTTCAAAAGCATCAATTCTATGGCACTTAGCTTTCTTTTCGGTTCAACTCTCACTTCCATACATGACTCCTAGAAAAGCCATAGCTTTAACTAGATGGACCTTTGTCAGTAAAGTAATGTCTTTGCTTTTTAATATCCTGTCTATTGCTCATAGCTTTTTTTCCAAGGAGCAAGCGTCTTTTAATTTCATGACTGCAGTCAACATCTGCAGTGATTTTGGAGCCCAGAAAAATAAACTCTGTCACTGTTTTCATTGTTTCCCCATCTACTTGCCATGAAGTAATGGGACTGGATGCCATGATCTTCGTTCTTTGAATGTTGAGTTTTAAGCCAGATTTTGCACTCTCTTCTTCACTTTGATCAAAAGGTTTTTTAGTTCCTTTTCACTTCCTGCCATAAGGATAGTGTCATCTGCATATCTGAGGTTATTGATATTTCTCCCAGCAATCTTGATTCCAGCTTGTGCTTCTTCCAGCCCAGCGTTTCTCATGATGTTATATGTTTCTGAATATAAGTTAAATAAGCAGGGTGACAATATACAGCCTTGAAGTACTGCTTTCCCAATCTGTAACCAGTCTGTTGTTCCATGTCTGGTTCTAACTGTTGCTTCTTGACCTACATACAGATTTCTCAGAAGGCAGGTTAGGTGGTCTTGGATTCCCATCTCTTTAAGAATTTTCCACAGTTTGTTGTGATCCACACAGTCAAAGACTTTGGCATAGTTAAACCACTTCAGTATTCTTGCCTTGAGAACCCCATGAACAGTATGAAAAGGCTAAAAGATATAGCTCTTGAGGTTATGATATAAAACAAAAATGTCATGGCTAAAGCTGACCATATGGAAATAAATACTGAACAAATCCCAAGATTCATCAGTGACAAAGACGTTAGTTTTGAACTCTCCCATGTTAATTGAATAGAACATGACACTGAATATCTCCTACTCAACTAACTTTGAGAAGATTATTGTTTGCAACACATTAGTCATAGCTCTTCCACTTTTCCTTGCAGTATAGTTGTTTTTTTTCTTCATTCCTATAAGCAACTTGAGGCCAGGGTCACTCTCTTCTTAATACTGCTGCTGCTGCTAAGTCACTTCAGTCGTGTCCGACTCTGTGTGACCCCATAGACGGAAGCCCACCAGGCTCCCCCTTCCCTGGGATTCTCCAGGCAAGAACACTGGAGTGGGTTGTCATTTCCTTCTCCAATGTGTTAAAGTGAAAAGTGAAAGTGAAGTCGCTCAGTCGTGTCTGACCTTTAGCGACCCCACGGACTGCAGCCTACCAGGCTTCTCCATCCATGGGATTTTCTAGGCAAGAGTACTGGAGTGGCTTGCCATTGCCTTCAGTAGTCCTGAAAAATTGAGACCCACACTTTGAATGCAGCAGGTACTCCTAGGGTATGTATTTTTGTTACTGGAATAGCAAATGCTCAGTTGTGTCCAACAATTTCCAACCCCATGGACTATAGCCCACCAGGCTCCTCTGTCCTTGGAATTTTCCAGGCAACAATACTGGAGTGGGTAGCCAATGCCTTTTCCAGGGTGCTCAAAACCACAATGTCAACAGACGCACCTACAGAAATGTCCCACCCATTTATGTCTATAGCCATGGAATTTCACAAGCTCCTAAGTGGCAATTTCTATTAAGTATACTAGTTACTTTCCCTACGTATCACAGAATTGCCCCAACATAATTTTATTGGTGTGATTTCATGTATATAAATAATGGAACCAATTCTAGACACAAAACTTGTAGATAAAACAAATAACTAGGGGAAAAAACCTCAAGTCATATAACTAAAAAGAAAAAACTAAACCAACTATACATCTGTAGTCATTTAACTATGACTCTACAAGCTGGAGATGACAGTACATCTCAGAAAACTATCACTATTTATTTCTCTTTTTTTAAAAGAGAATAGTTGATTAACAATGTTGTATTAGTTTCAGGTGTACAGCAAAGTGACTCTGTTATATGAATATAAGCATCTATTCTTTTTCAAATTCTTTTCCCATTTAGGTCATTGCAGAATATTGCAATGTGCTATACAGCAGGTCCTTGTTGGTTATCTGTTTTACATAGAGCAGTGTGTACATACATCACTACTTTTTGATTTGACCTCTTAATTTCTGTGGCTCAACTGGTAAAGAATCTGCCTGCAATGCGGGAGACCAGGACGGGTTGGGAAGATACCCTGGAGAAGGGAAAGACTACCCACTTCAGTATTCTGGCCTGGAGAATTCCATGGACTGTACAGTCTATGGGATTGCAAAGAGTCAGACATGACTGAGTGACTTTCACTTTCACTTAATTCCTGGATCATAGCCGTGCCACCAGGATAGTATCGCACTTGAGGAAATGGGGGGCTGTATTTTAGATGAAGATGAAATTTTTTTGAGAGTAGAACTTGGAGTTCTTTGTCCTACAACTGGCCTGATGATTAAGCTGCACAAATCACTGAACACTTCTGAACTCTTCTCTGAAAGCATAAATCTCCCTACATTACCTTCTGAGGATATTATGATGCTGCTGCTGCTGCTAAGTCACTTCAGTCATGTCCGACTCTGTGTGACCCCACAGATGGAAGCCCACCAGGCTCCCCCATCCCTGGGATTCTCCAGGCAAGAACACTGGAGTGGGTGGATATTATGATACAAATGAACAATACCCAAAGTGCCTGGTAAGCTCCCCACAGAGGCTTGTATGCTCTCTTATAAATACTTTTCTAAAAGGATCAATGTAAAAGCAATACTAGTCTTTCCTATTTCAGGAGAAAAGAGTTATAATACTTCAACTTACAGATTTATTTCTAAGGTAAAATAGCAGGTATGCTATTGTCAAGAAATAATACCAGAAAACCACAGGGATAATGATAAATTTATGTATATTTGGGGACAGTCAATGGCCAGAGAAAAACATGCTGAGTGAGGAAGAACAGCATGAAAATAAATAGGAAACAACTTTTATTATAAATTTCTGGTAAATGTTGGAGTTTCCCTGAAGAAATACTTTATCAGTGATTTACAATAAACTATATCCTGTTTGTAAAACTCACTTAAATTGTAGATACAGAGAATACTGGCATTACAATACCTCTTTTCATTTCCTAAGCATAATGTAAGTACTTCATTACATAGTGTATTTATATGTATATAAGGGTCTTTAAGTGATACAATATTGGGAAAGGAGTACACACTACTGGAATGCTACATTCTTTGCCTCAGATTTCAGTGGCTTTTTGAATGACAAAAATAATGATGCTGCTGCTGCTAAGTCGCTTCAGTGTGTCCAACACTGCGACCCCACAGAAGGCAGCCCACCAAGCATCCCCGTCACTGGAGTGGGTTGCCATTTCCTTCTCTAATGCATGAAAGTAAAAAGTGAAAGTGAAGTTGCTCAGTCTTTTCCGACTCTTCGCGACCCCATGGACTGTAGCCCATCAAGCTCCTCTGTCCATGGGATTTTCCAGACTAGAGTACAGAAGTGGGTTGCCATTTCCTTTTCCAAAATAATGATGAGATCTTGTTAAAATAAATTATTTTAATTTCTGAAATGATATACATATCACAAAGGTTAATTTTTAAATATAAAAACAGAACATGATATTTGTTTTTACAGCATAATCTCCTGATTACTCTGTTACTTTGTTGGTTTATTTAAGCATAGACATACTGAATAAAAGACTTCTGCAACATATTGTCTTAAATTTCACCACTTGCCTTCTAGGGATCTATTCCACAGTTCAACAATTCTTCTGAAGTACAATGCCACCCCCATTTAGAAACAATATATCATTCATTCTTTCATTTTATTTAGGTTAATGGAGAAAGACTCTGGCATTACTCTTACATGAGATATTTTTTAAAAGACAACTTTCTAACATTTTTGGTTTAGAGGACAGTGGTAGTTATATGTGGGTTTCCTTGGTGGCTCGAATGGTAAAGAATCCACTTGCAATTCAGGAGACTTGAGTTTGAACCCTGGGTCGAGAAGATTCCCTGGAAAGGGAATAGCTACTCACTCCAGTATTCTTGCCTTGAGAATTCCATCCACAGAGGGGCCTGGTTACATACTTGACAGTGGCAGTTAAAACTAATTTGGCTGGGCCTTATTCACACCTTGGAAGGAAAGTTATGACCAACCTTGATAGTATATTAAAAAGCAGAGACATTACTTTGCCAACCAAGGTCCGTCTAGTCAAGGCAATGGTTTTTCCCGTGGTCATGTATGGATGTGAGAGTTGGACTGTGAAGAAAGCTGATCGCCAAAGAATTGATGCTTTTGAACTGTGGTGTTGGAGAAGACTCTTGAGAGTCCCTTATACTGCAAGGAGATCCAACCAGTCCATTCTAAAGGAGATCAATCCTGGGTGTTCATTGGAAGGACTGATGCTAAAGCTGAAACTGCAATACTTTGGCCACCTCATGCGGCGAGTTGACTCACTGGAAAAGACTCTGATGCTGGGAAAGGTTGGGGGCGGGAGGAGAAGGGGACGACAGAGAATGAGATGGCTGGATGGCATCACCGACTCTGTGGACATGAGTTTGAGTGTACTCCGGGAGTTGGTGAGGGACAGGGAGGCCTGGCGTGCTGTGATTCATGGGGTCGCGGAGAGTCGGACACGACTGAGCGACTGAACTGAACTGAACTGAACTATTCACACCTTATGCACCATGTATGAGCTCTCCATATGCAAGGCACTGTGCTATGCAGTGGGTATACCACTGGTCAGTATATATCATCTTCGCCTTTCTGTTACTTCTCATCAGGCCCAGTGGTTCTCAACCCTGGTTGCACATCAGAATCACACGAATGATGTTTGAAAAATACTGATGATCAAGCTCCAGCCTCTGCTTCAATGTGACTAGGATGCCAGGTCACTTCACTGCACAGTCAAGGTTGAGAAGCACTGATCTACTGAACAAGAGAGGCATTAGATAAAAACAAAATCATAAAATTTTATAAGTGCTACAAAGGAAATGTCTAAGGAGATATGAGATTGATTAACAAGACCGAGGAGTTGGGGGAATTAGTCAAAAAAGGCCTCTCTGAGGCAAGGGTGTTCAAACTGAGAGCTAAAAGATGATGGAGGGCTTGGAAAAGCAAGAGTGTACTGGAGGAGAATTCCAGGCAGAGGAAATAGCATGTGCAATAGTCCTTAGGACAACGAGGCCTTGGTTTGCAGGAAAAGCACTGACAAAGACAGTGCAGCTGGAATGCAGTGAGCAAGAGAAAAGTGATGCAGAAAGTGGCTGGAGAGGCCTGGCCTTCCTGGCCCAGGGAAGATTGCGTGAAAGACTGTGGATTTCACTCTAAGTGCAGGGTAAGCTATTTGATGTGTTATTATTTCGTCAAAAAGTGACATTCAGATCATAGGAGGGTACAATGATTTATTTAATATTTCTAACTTAACAGTTTATTAAAAAAAAAAATCTAGATCTAGACAGAAAATGGACAAGACTCTAAAAGCTATCAGATATCATTTTCATCTTCTCCTGGCACATAGCAATGATAAGAACATGTAAAATCTGAGGGCAGGCCTGGGACTCACACAGTGAGTTTCTCTCATGTATCTCTATTACAAGAATTTTTCCACTCTTTCTAATTTTGACTATGACATTGACTTTTTTAACCATGATATCTTTGCAAAAGGGTAGATTCCCCAAAGAGAAACTTCTTAAAATTGAAATTGCTCTACTTTGTAATTACAAAGGAGAACTAGAATTTTTATATTTGGGCACCCAGGATTTTAAATTTACAAAATTACCTATATAGTCTCAATATCATGAAAATAAATAAAAAGAAGATAAAATAAGGAAAAAGAATAAATCAAGCCAAGGAGACTGTCACAGCTGGTAACAGCCACAGAGGAGGTACATGTACTTCTGGCTAAGGAAGAATCTGCTGGTCCCACAACAGCTCTGCAGCCAGACTGACACACACTCATCAGAAAGGCATATTCAGGAAGCGGTAATGGCATATTTCAAGAATCAGGGCCCCACTTAACTTTTTGGTAGTAATGTCTTGGGTGATGGCACCTAAAAGCTTACACAGTCTTTTATGAAGCTGGTTAATCTTGGGTACCCCAGCAAATGGCAGAATGTCACACACCAGCAACCACTACCATTAAGTTGACATAGAAAACAATCATTAAGTAAAAAAAAGAAGAACATGCAAATACACACTGGCAATCTCTCTAGAAAAGAGACACAAGAAACTAGGGTGTCAAGTACCAAAGATCCTAAGGCTTGCTGAATGGATGGGGAGGGCAACGATGATACAAATATATCTATTTATTAACAACAACAACAAAAATGGTGGGAAAGAGTCAGCATATGGAAGCAATCAAAGGAGGAAAAACAGCAAATTATTTAAAAAATACATTCAGTGAAGAGTAACATGAGCAAGTTCCAGTCTCTCTTTACCCTGATTTTGGCATCTGCTATGGCAGTGGCTCCCTTTAAAAACCAGAAAGCTATCAGGGGTCCCAGAAAGCTTTAGTTTATATCACTTTGCACAAATTAGTCAAGCAGTGAGTATATTCACTTCTTGTCTTGAGGATATTACCTAAACCCTTTGACTAGTCATGATTGAATATAATATTATTACAATACCTATCATCTTGTAAGAGCATAATACATATTAACTACTAGTTTTACTTATAAGTGTTTACCTTTGGTGATGGACAGGGAAGCCCGGAGTGCTAAACTCCATGGGGTTGCAAAGAGTCAGCCACAACTGAGCGAATGAACTGAACTGAACTGAAATTTCTCAGATACTACACTCCCGCATTCTTTTGTTTTTCATCAGGTCCTGTGCTTTTTATTGTTTCTATGATCTATCAAACTATATATATACCCAATATGAGAGTTTTAAAAACCATCACTGTAGCTTATTTACCTCTCTGATAACGTCTCATGTAGCTACTCAAATGACATTTAAAACATAATAAATGTATTTTGAAAACTCACACTAAAGCAAACAGTAAGCAGTTTATGTCAGTTTTTAGGGGTTTGGGATGTGAAGTCAGAAAATCCTCAGTTCAAATCCTTATTTGATATCACATTCAGTTGAGTTCAGTCGCTCAGTTGTGTCTGACTCTTTGCAACCCCATGGACTGCAGCACGCCAGGCTTCCCTGTCCATCACCAACTCCCAGAGCTTGCTCAAGCTCATGTCCATCGAGTCGGTGATGACATCCAACCATCTTATCCTCTGTCATCCACTTCTCCTCCTGCCTTCAATCTTTCCCAGCATGAGGATCTTTTCAAAGGAGTCAGTTCTTCACATCAGGTAGCCAAAGGATTGGAGCTTCAGGAAGGTTGCCATTACCACTACCATAGATTGGCCTCAGGCCAAACAACAAGGAGGGAACACAGCCCTGCCCATCAGCAGAAAATTGGATTAAAGATTTGCTGTGCATGGTCCTGCCCATCAGAATAAGACCCAGATTCTCCCACAGCCAGTCCCTTCCATCAGAGAGCTTTCACAAGCCTCTAATCCATCAGAGGGCAGACACAATGAAAACCACAATCACAGAAAACTAACCAAACTGATCACATGGATGTCAGTTCAGTTTAGTTCAGTTCAGTCGTTCAGTTCATGTCCGACTCTTTGCAACCCCATGAATCACAGCACGCCAGGCCTCCCTGTCCATCACCAACTCCCGGAGTTCACTCAAACTCATGTCCATAGAGTCAGTGATGCCATCCAACCATCTCATTCTCTGTCATCCCCTTCTCCTCCTGCCCCCAATCCCTCCCAGCATCAGAGTCTTTTCCAATGAGTCAACTCTTCATATGAGGTAGCCAAAGTACTGGAATTTCAGCTTTAGCATCAGTCCTTCCAATAAATACCCAGGACTGATCTCCTTTAGAATGGACTGGTTGGATCTCCTTGCAGTACAAGGGACTCTCAAGAGTCTTCTCCAGCACCACAGTTCAAAAGCATCAATTCTTTGGCGATCAGCTTTCTTCACAGTCCAACTCTCACATCCATACATGACCACTGGAAAAACCATAGCCTTGACTAGACGGACCTTTGTTGGCAAAGTAGTGTCTCTGCTTTTTAATATGCTATCTAGGTTGAGCCTTGTCTAACTCAATGAAACTATGAGCCATACTGTGTAGGGCCACCCAGGACAGACAGGTCATGGTGGAGAGTTCTGACAAAACGTGGTCTGACAAAACTGGAGAATGGAATGGTAAACCACTTCAGTAGTCTTGCCTCGAGAACGCCATGAACAGTATGAAAAGGCAAAGATATAACACTGAAAGATGAACTCCCAGGTCAGTAGGTTCCCAATATGCTACTGGAGAAAAGTGGAGGAATAGCTCCAGAAAGAATGAAGAGATGGAGCCAAAGCAAAAACAACGCCCAGTTGCGGATATGACTGGTGATTGAAGTAAAGTCTGATGTTGTAAAGAACAGTATTGCATATGAACCTGGAATGTTAGGTCCATGAATCAAGATAAATTGGAAGTAGCCAAACAGAAGATGTCAAGAGTGAACATCTACATTTTAGGGATCAGTGAACTATAAATGGACTGAAATGGGCGAATTTATTTAAGATGACCATTACATCTACTACTGTGGGCAAGAAGAAGAAACGGAGTAGCCTTTGTAGTCAACAAGAGAGTCCAAAATGCAGTATTTGGGTGCAATCTTGAAAACGACAGAATGATATCACATTAGCTTTCACAATTTGGTATATAAACCTTTGCTTCTTCATCAGTAAAATTAGAACAATAAAATAAATTTTTAGAAAAATTATTAGAATTAAATAAGACAGGCAAGTATTTGTAATCTTGTGAATTCTAAGTAGTGTAATATTTTAAAAAGCAAGAGGAAAAAAGAAAAATGCCAGAGTAGACAGTCCAAGGCACATGAGAAGGAAGAATGATGGTAATATTTTAATAGGTAATCTAAAAAACTTTACCTTCATCAGTTTATGTATAAGCAATGCGTTTTTTTGAAATCATGGATGAAGACAAAACTGAAGAATCTACCTCACTCAGACACAACTGCTACTAATAAACAGGGAAGTCACCAGCTGTTTCTACTATGACTCCCAGACCATGTGGCACGTGGCCCAGGAAGAGTATTAGCTGAGTAAGCTCAGAGCATGAAGCAGGGCATGCACGGCTCTCATGGGCTGTGGAGTAGATCTCTGTCCTGGGACTTGAGGCTGAATGGTCACAAAGCATGCAGTCCCTTACTCCTGGAGCACTCTGGAAACAGACCAGTGAGACAGAATATCTATTAATACAATAATCCCCAAAGAATATTCTGAGCAAAATCCTACTTTCTGCTACATTTATGGCCTTCCCGGAAATTAGTACACAGTTTATACTCAATATTAAATACTTCAAAATTTGTTTTTAATTGGGTCTTTCTCTGAATTTTGTAAGCCTTGTAACATCCTATAATCAGCTATTACTTTATAACCAGTAATCACAGAATTATGAAAACTATACCAGTGCTGTTATTTTAAACCAGAGAAACTAGAATCTTCCTTCAAGGTATTACACTCAAGGTAATACACTCAAGGTATTACAGACATTATAGTTTAAATGATAAAGGCCCGGGTCTGGAGAAGTAGCTTATTTCTAAAGAATATACACCAGTTACACATGATAACATGCAACATGGTAACATGATAACACATGATAATATCTGTGGCACAGAGGAGCCTGATGGGCTACAGACCATGGGGTCACAGAGTCGGACGAGATAGAAACTAAACAATACGTGACATCCTCTACCAAAAAAAAAAAAGCCTACTTCCTAAAATAAGAGAAAGATACAATTGAGTCTGTATTTTTAGAATGCATTTTAACAATTTTCAGAAGGCTAACACCAGAGATATGGTGACCTTGTGAGCGGAACAAAGAACATTAAAAATACATGTATATGAGAAAATATGAATAATAGTGAATGAAGGAAAGAAGTGAAAATGTGGAATAAAAGTGATTAATAGAAATCTGATTACTGGGTTATAATCAAGCATAGCATAATAAATGAGGCTTTCTAAACAAGGGCAAGAGGGTAAAAATAATAAGATCTACTGGTCACCAAATTATACTTCATTGTCAATAAATCTATGGTCAGAACAATTAAATCAGTTCTTTTTACTATTTAGTCAATGACTCAAATATATTAGACCCAAACATCATGGGAAAACTTTGATGGATATAGCCTTCAAGTTTTTTGGCCTGCCACTAAAGACCTCTGAAGAAAACAAACTAATAAATATCCACCCCAAGTCCCATTTTACTTTCAAACTGTATCCTTCATTCAGAGGATACACACACACACACACACACACACATTTAAAAAGGCAAGGCTAATGGGTTGCAATTTCATCTACATTTTAATAAAATAAGTTTTCAATATACATTTCCCAAGCTTCAAAACACTGACTATACACGTGGATAATTGAGCATAAAAAGACATATCTGCTAATTCAGCGGGCACTTCACTGAATAAATAGTATAATCCAGTAATCAACTAATTAGTCATGTGTTGCTTCAACTGATGCACATAGGAAAACTAAACCAATAACTTCTAGGCATTTGCATCACTCGGAAAGCACCATTTAGGTAAACCTGTACCTCCAGGATCCCCAAAACTAGTGATACTCATCCAACAACCAAAATCCCATAAAAATCATTCTCCCCACCACGAAGTGTCACTCTTTCTGTCATGCTGCATTAAACATATTTTTAAACACTCAGAGCCGTATCTGTTCCCTTTAGCTAATCTTGCAGTAAAATGATATTAAGTAATTAACAGCATGACAATGTTGGAAACAGATGTCATGAGTAAAAAACTTGGAGGCAAAGTGATTCAGAAGACAGAAAACTGGTCGAGAATTGGGAGACCTGGATTCCTTCCCATCAATGTCACTGATTATGGCTTTACCCTAGGCAAGTCATTTAACCTTGTTACACTTCGGCCTCCCTTTCTGCAACCATCTGCTTTGCTCATAGGAATATCACGACAATTAACAAGCGTGCCTATAATAGTGCTTGGAGCTCACAAGAGAAAAGATTGCATAAATACAAGGTATTATTACTCTGATTACAAGGAAGTATCAAGCAGGTTTTTGTGTAAGCTGTAATTATAAGGGAGAGTAATCTGCAACAGTAAAGGTAATACTGCAAATTACAATCCATGTCTTTTTTCAGACACTTATCATTCTAGGCAATGACATTAGAGACATAATAAAACAGAGATGAAACTTAGTGAGATGCTGAGCAGATGCAAGAGATCTGACAAGCTACAATGGAAATTTTACAATGCAGAGCCATTTATTAAATGTAGGTTTGGACCAAAAGTCACTAAAAGATGAACTCTGATAGCTTATAATAAAGCATGGGGGGTTTAGTAGTCCACGCACAACATTAAAAGCAATTTGGAGATTCACAGCCATAACCATTATTTCTAACACAGCACATATTTTCAAATAAATAATCTAAATCCTCCAAATATCAGTGTTTCTTTTAAGTGAAAGATAACTGTTAATCAGTTCTACGTAATGTTTTCTATAAAATGAACAAAACATTTAATAAAGCTACACTTCATTAGTTACACCTCCTCTAGTTCCAATTACCAACATTCCAATCTGCCTACGTTTTTATTTCTTAATTAAAGAACCTCTGATATATCAGGGTGTCATCAATTAAAATCAACTGTAAATTAATTATGGCTTTAGATCCCTAAACCCACACAATTTTCATCAGCCAATATTCTACTCTTTCTTAAGAGTTTCTGAGTAAGTTTCATTTATCTATAGCTTAGAAAGTAATTTTACTTCAGGCAGATATACATGACATAACAGAATCCTATAAATGCTATTAATTTTAATGATGAAAACAGCTATTCATTTAAACTACTTCAAGTACTGTCCCCTACAGACACCTTACAGCAGTCCATTCTTAACCTAAAATCATGCTAAGAGGCTTGAGATGAATCACACAGAGGATCTCATGGCTTGAGAGCCTTGAACTTCACCATACAGGATTTACAAGTTTGACTAATTTAATCATGCATAACAAGTACAATTATTCTTCACAAGGCAAACAAACTAGGAACAAAAATAGCTGCATCACCTTGAAGGTGCCACCACCAGTAACAATAGCCTGACAAACAGGAAGTGTAAGCCCCTTAATAAAATATCATGGACTAAATGTAAACATCAAGAGCACAGATTTAACCACAGATCTTTTAGGACAAGACCAGATAGGTTTTATTTATGTGTTTATTTCATCTACCTTCCCTTTGATAAACACGCTTTTTTTTTTTTTTTTAATGACTTTTTTTTTTAGAGAAGTTTAAGGTTCACAGCAAAACTTACGGGAAGATACAAAAATGTTCCCTATACCTTCTAATCCCACAAATGCACAGCTTCTCTCCTTAGCAACCAACCTCAGCCCCACGCTGGTACATTTGTTACCACTGATAAACTGACATGATGCACCATAATTACCAAAAGTCCACAGTTTACATTCTGGTTTACTCAGTATTCTCCATCCTATTTGGAAAGATGTGCATTTATCCATTGTTAGAATATCTTACAGAGTATTTTCACTGCCTTCAAAATCCTTTGTGTTCTGCCTTTTTATGCATCCATGCCCTCTCCAATTCCTGATCTTTCTACTGTCTCCATAGTTTGGCCTTTTTCAGAATGTCATCCAGTTGGAATCATACAATCCACAGTAAAAGAGCCTTTTCAGATTGGTTTCTTTCTCTCAGTAATACGCATTTGAAGTTCTTCCATGTTTTTGCATGGCTTGATAGCTCTTTTTAGTGTCAAATAATTTTTAACTGTCTAGCTGTACCAGTTTACTACTAACCCATTCACCTGAATTCAAGACATCTTGGTAGTTTCCTAGTTTGGGTAGTTATGAGCAGTTATAAACATCTGTGTGCAGGCTTTTGTGTGGACATAAGTTTTCAGTTTCTTTGGATAAATACTAAGGAGTAAAATTGCTGGATTTTTGGTAGAAGGTATGTTTAGTTTTGGAAGAAACATTGTCTTCCAGAGTGGCTATACTATTTTGCATTTCCACCAGCAGATACTGAGAGCTCTTACCTCTCCACATTCCTCTCTGCATTTGGGGTTCTCAGTGTTTCAGAGTTTGGCCCTTCTAATAGGTGTGCAGTGGTAGCTCAGTGTCATTTTAATCTGCCTTTCTCTCATGATACAGGAGGTGGAGCATCTTCTCATAGGCTTATTTGCTATTTCTGTATCTTCTTTGCTGATGTGTTAAGGTCTTTGGCCCACTTTTTAATTAGGTTGTTTTCTTCTTGTAGATTTTCAAGAGTTCTTTATATATTTTGGTCAAAAGTTCTTTTTCAGATGTGTCTTTTGCAAACATTTTCTCTCAGTCCGTGGCTTGTTTTCTCGTTCTCTTGATCTTTTGTTGTTGTTGTTGTCAATCACAAAATATATAACACTAAACTGGTATAAACCATGCAACTTTCAGTTAAAGAATATTAACTTAGTTAAAAATGTATTCTTTCATGACAAAATTAAGATTTCTATTCTCCATTTGTCCCTTAAATTTCATATTTTGTACAATCAGCAAATACACTTCAGTGAGTATCTATCGTACACAGAAAGAATAAAATATTTTCAAGTAAGAAATTACGTCCTCCCACTTTATAGAAAAGTGGCACTTGCTCATAAGCAAAATAAAATTTTAGAATGAAAACTGAACAGAGGGAGACATTAAAGACAGATGGTAATTTTTTTTTTTTTCTGGAGAACTTAAGAAAATCCATTTATTTTTTGGTTTAAAGGAAAAAAGAATCAGACATTAGGATCATGAAAGAGATGAAACAAAGTACTGTGAATGATACTTTCCAAAACTGAAATTTAGATGATGGCAAGAATGTCTTTGAGCTATGATTTTTAAAGGGGTATAAAAACTGCTTTAAAATTTTCTATATCATCCTCCCTACTGAAATATTATATCATACTACGTTGTGATCTATTAAATACACAAATATTAAAAGGTTAAGATAATACTTAGATCAACAGCTTACCTCTTGACCTACAAGGATACAAGGCTAGATTTAGCAAATCCAGATAAAGGGGTAAAATATTTATTTATCAGGATGTCTCCCTCCAACATCAAATGTCATAAGATTTTTGTAGCTCTAGAATTAAATACTGTTTTCATAATCAAACATTAAAAGATAATGCTGATTCTGGGTATCTGCAACAGATTCATATGTTCTAAGGGGACAGGCAAAGTGACATAAAATTGACTCTTTTAGAAAATTTAGCAACCTGATTGAAATTCCTTTTTCTCTTCTTAGTGTTTATTTATCAAAATTTGTATAGCTCAAAAGGGATTTAAATTAATCAACCAAAGTCATTGGTCCAGTAACAGGTTTGGTAGCTAGACCGGGTCTGTAGTATCTAAATGGTCTTGGAAAGGTAACAAAAGCTGGAAAACTTGCCAGTAAGAAAAAAAAAATGTTCCCAAGTCTTTATGTCATAATATGATTCAAAGTAAATTATATCCTCTATTATAAGAAAAATAATGACCACTTCATATTGGAAAGTTTTTAAACCCAATCTATAGAAAAATCTCAAGGTGATATATAATTTTAAAATAAACTACAATTAAATGGGCTTTCCCCAAATCCCCAAGTGAATACTTCTAAATTGATCAGAAAACTGACCTGATGAACAGCATTTATTGACTATCCTCTATATGCCAGGCACTGTGCAAAGAGCTTTTCAAGGATAATCTCGTTACCACCAATAGTATATGCCACAATTATCTCTATTTTACGTAAAAGAAACAGAACCTTAAAATAGTGAAGAAATTTGACATTTCAAGAGTTAATATATTGGAAGTGGGATTTGAAGTAAGGCTGTTTGACTCCAGAATACTCTACGAAATTCATTTTTTCAAATTATTTTTAATTGGAGGATAACTGCTTTACAATGTCATGTTGGTTTCTGGTGTACAACAACATGAGTCAGCCATAACTATATATGTGTGTGTATATATAGACACATACGTGTGTATATATATATATATATATATATATATTCCTCCCTCGTAAGCCTTGCTTCCCTCTTCCTTCCACCTTTCTAGGTCATCACAGAGCTCCAGGCTGAGCTCCCTGTGTTATATAGCAGTTTCTTACAAGCCATCCATTTTATACGATAGTATATATATGTTAATACTACTTTTTCAATTCATCTTATACTCTCCTTCCTGCTCTTAATTTGAAAACATAAATGGAGTTGAAGATCTACCATTTCTGCTTTGGTTCTATGTTAAAACTAAGCCATTCCTTTCATTAGCATCCAATCAAAAAATACAAATACTCCTAATCAAAGACCATGTCATCAACCTAGAGAACTTTGCTTATTTTGTCAGAACAAGAAAACAAAAATATATGAGTTATCCTCTCTGTTGTTAAAGGCCTTCACAATTTATTTGAGGTGATAAGATAGATATGCAAGGATTAAACTTAATTTTCAGAAAAGTTTATAGTAATATGAAAAGCAGAGGAATTACAATAGGCTATTGAGAAATCTATATGCAGGTCAGGAAACAACAGTTAGAACTGGACAAGGAACAACAGACTGCTTCCAAATAAGAAAAGGAGTACATCAAGGCTGTGTATTGTCACCCTGCTTATTTAACTTTATGCAGAGTACATCATGAGAAATGCTGGGCTGGATGAAGCACAAGCTGGAATCAAGATTGCTGGGAGAAATATCAATAACCTCAGATATGCACACGATACCACCCTTATGTCAGAAAGTGAAGAAGAACTAAAGAGCCTCTTGATGGAAGTGAAAGAGAAGAGTGAAAAAGTTGGCTTGAAGCTCAGTATTCAGAAAACTAAATTCATGGCATCTGGTCCTATCACTTCATGGCAAATAGATGGGGAAACAGTGGAAACAGTGGCTGACTTTGTTTTTTGGGGGCTCCAAAATCACTACAGATGGTGACTGCAGCCATGACATTAAAAGACACTTGCTCCTTGGAAGGAAAGTTTTATGACCAACCTAGACAGCATATTAAAAAGAAGAGACATTACTTTGCCAACAAAGGTCTGTCTAGTCAAAGTTATGGTTTTTCCAGTAGTCATATATGGATGTGAGAGTTGAACTATAAAGAAAGCTGAGCGCCAAAGAATTGATGCTTTTGAACTGTGGTGTTGGAGAAGACTCTTGAGAGTCCCTTGGACTGTAGGGAGATCCAACCAGTCCATCCTAAAGGAGACCAGTCCCAGGGGTTCATTGGAAGGGCTGATGTTGAAGCTGAAATTCCAATACTTTGGTCACCTGATGTAAAGGAGTAATTCATTGGAAAAGACCCTGATGCTGGGAAAAATTGAAGGTGGGAAGAGAAGGGGATGACAAAGGATGAGATGGTTGGATGGCATCATTGACTCAATGGACATGAGTTTGAGTAAACTCCAGGAGTTGGTGATGGACAGGAAGGCCTGCTGTGCTGCAGTACATGGGGTCGCAAAGAGTCAGACACTACTGAGCAACTGAACTGAACTGATTGACCAAGGAGATGAAAACAAGGGAGCTAGAGCCAGCCAACAAAGAGAACAATTTGAAGAAGCAGTTGGGAGCACTGGATAGTTGTTGAGCTCAGAAGCAATTGGAGACTAGAGCTCCAGAAAGAGAACATGGTAAACAAGGACGTTAGAAGAGCCTAAAGATAAGTCACAGGATTCAACCACTTTATGTTGACTGAGTATTTTAAAGAGGTAGTTTTCCTAAAGGGTTGAGGGAGCAACCATGGAAACTGAAGGTTGATTATTGGATTAAGGAGAGAAAGGGAGATAAGGAAAAGTTGAGCTGGTGAGCACAAAATACTCCAGAACTTCATAAGGGAAGTGAAAAGGATCAAAACAACATGGAAGTTAAAAGACTGCACAGGTTTCCTTTTTAAACTATAAAGAAAAACTGAGCATGTTTGTAAGTAACAGGAAGAACAAACCGCATACAAAGAAGAATTAGAAATAAAAGAGTTTTCAAACTCTTTTTAGGAAAATATCATTTATATTTCTATAGTAAACTCTAAGAAAAATATAATTATTTGAACAAAAGTACCAGAGACTCAAGAAGATGGGGGATTGTGATTAAAACCAGAAATTAAAGAGTTAGTTTTGGCAAAAAGGAAGACTATTTCTTAGTTAGACACAGTAAATAGAAGCACACAAAAACAAACCGAGATCTTCATGTCCAGGGATGGGGGAATTAAGAAAGCTAAACATGGGTAGCCTCAATATTCTCAGCAAATTAAAAGTTAATGTCATTCTGCTAACCATAATAGGAGTAGGGTTAGAGTTGGATTTGGGAAGAATTAAATTGTTTGGGGTAGTCAAAATAGAGAATAAGAAAAATAATTATGTTTTATGAGTTGAGATGCAACATTTGTTTTCATTTTCTCTTTTGCCAGCATTCTAGGGATAGGAACTTTCTTCCAAATGCCCATGGCCTGGTGAAGAACCATATTTAAGTTTCTCATTTAGCTGATCTTCTGATAATCTATAAAATCAAAGGGAAATAATTTTTATTCAGTTCAAGTTATTTTAATCTCCAAAGATTGCTGCATAGTCTCACCCTTGCTGGAAAATACAATTCAGTATAAAAATTTAACCCTGAAAGAGTATTTGTTTCATTTTAATACTTAAAAATAGTTCTTCAGTCATTTCTAACTTATTTTTATCAATTCATAAAATTTAGTTAGTATAAAATAATAAGCTATTTTAATATAAAGGAACAAATGAGCTATTTTGATCCACTCTCCAAGTTGTTAATATTGGCAAGTTTGAAGCTCATATTACCAGAAATCTTTAGCATTCAATGTCAATTAAATGTTATTGTATTCATTAGCAAGTTATTTGATCCAATAAGAAGATCCTGATGCTTTTATTCAAACAACAGTATAGATTGCTCCCAAAACAAACCATCCACCTATGATACCCATGGATGTGTGCCAGGTCGCTTCAGTTGTATCTTACTCTTTGTGATGGGATGGACTGTAGCCCACCAGGCTTCTCTGTCCTTGGGATTCTCCAGGCAAAAAAACTACAGGGGATTACCCATTTCCTCCTCCAGAAGATCTTCCTGATCTAGGGACTGAACCTGCGTCTTTTATGTCTCCTGTATTGGCAGGTGCGTTCTTTACCGCTAGCATCACCTAGGAAGCCCATGGTACTCAGTCATATTTTATTATAATCAAATTCTTCTCAGAAGTATACTGAAAAGAAGTCCATGTAATCTTCTGGAAAATATTTTTGGTTGAGTGCAGGATCACAAAAAAGTTAAGTATTCTGATCAAGCTAACCAGTTGTGTGAGGCAGCCATTGACCAGGAGGATGGGGGATTTAGTGAGCTGGGATCAATCAGTTGCAGATATTAGAACAAAAAGCAAATGTCTCCATCATAAAAAGGCAGCCAGGACAGAGACCATGTAGGTCAATTCCCAGTTTCAAAGCTGAATATTTTCATCTAAGAAACACTACATGGGTGGAAGACTACACCATGCTTAGGGGCTCCAGGTGGTCACTTGACCAGTTACAATCTCAGGCATTCCTCTCTAATCACTGTTATTGTTGAAGGAGGAGAGAATTAAAATGCTAAAGACAGGTTCCCAAAAGAGATAGAGAAGAAACAGAAGAAAAGAGTAAGTTGATCTGCCCACAGTTCACTGACCTCAAAGTAAGGCAAAGTTCTTTTCTCCCTCTTTGGGTTGAATCCTCACTCAACCATGGCACTTAGATGATGAAGTTGACCTTTCATGAACCTCCTGTCCAAAAGTGATATTTTATTTTGTGTTGTTCAGTCGTTCAATCATGTACAACTCTCTGTGACCCCATGGACTGCAGCATGTCTCTGTCCTTCACTATTTCCCAGAACTTGCTCAATTTCACGTCCATTGAGTAGGTGATGTCATCCAACCATCTCATTCTCTGTTGTCCCCCTCTCCTACAGCCTTCAATCTTTCCCAGCATCAGGGTCTTTTCCAATACGTTGGCTCTCCACATCAGGTGGCCAAAGTATTAGAGTTTCAGATTCAGCATCAGTCTTTCCAATGAATATTCAGGGTTGATTTCCTTTAGGATTGACTGGTTTGAATTCCTTGCAGTCCAAGGGACTCACAAGAGTCTTCTTCAGCACCACAGTTTGAAGGCATCAATTCTCTGAGGCTCAGCCTTTTTTATTGTTCAGCTTTCACACCCATACAAGGAAAAACCATAGCTTTGACTATATGGGCCTTTCTCTGCAAAGTAATGTCTCTGCATTTTAATCAACTGTCTAGGTTTGTCACCGCTTTTCATCCAAGGAGCAAGCGTCTTTGAATTTCATGGCGGCAGTCACCGTCCACAGTGATTTTGGAGCCCAAGAAAATAAAGTCTGTCACTGTTTCCATTATATCTCCATCTATTTGCCATGAAGTGATGTGAACAGATGACATGATCTTCATTTTTTGAATGTTGAGTTTTAAGCCAGCTTTTTCACTCTTCTCTTTCACCTTCGTCAAGAGGCTCTTTAATTCCTCTTCACTTTCCACCATTAGGGTGGTGTCAGCTGCATATCTCTGTACTCAGCATATAAGTTAAATGTATGTACTCTTAATAAGTTAAATGTATGCATATCTCTGTACTCTGCATGGAAGTTAAATAAGCAGGGTGACAATATATAGCCTTGATGTGTACTCCTTTCCCAATTTGGAACCAGTCCCTTGTTCCATTTCTGGTTCTAACTGTTGCTTCTTGACCTGTGTACATGTTTCACAGGAAGCAGGTAAGATGGTCTGGTATTCCCAACTCTTAAAGAATTTTCCACAGTTTGTTGTGATCCACACTGTCAAAGGCTTTGGTATAGTCAATGAAGCTGAAGTAGATGTTTTTCTGGAATTCTCTTGCTTTTTCTATGATCCAATGGATGTTGTTAATTGTCTCTGGTTCCTCTGCCTTTACTAAATCCAGCTTGTACATCTGGAAGTTCTCAGTTCACATACTGTTGAAGCTTAGCTTGAAGGATTTTGAGTATCACCTTGCTTAGCACATGAAATGAGTCTTCTGCAAATGCCTTAGGGCCCCACTTTTTTAAAACACCAGATATTATAAAACTCAGAGTTTTAGTTTTATGGTATGTGTGTGTGTGTGTATACATAGACTTTGTGGTAAATTGATTTTTTAAAAAAATAGCCCCAGTGACTCCTCTCCTTGGATCATTTCAATTTGCAATGTGACTTTGAAGCTCCTTCATCAAAGTCAATGCCCCTACTCCCTGACTCCAAGCTGGCCTTGTGACCTATTTTATTCAGTAGAATTTGACAGAATGAAGTGCTGTTCTAAGTCTAGGCTGTGAGAAGCATGCACGTTTCTTCTTGTTCCTTTGAACTTTGCACTACTAAGAAAACAAAGACTAATCTTCTGGGGGGTAAAAGATCCCATGAAGAAGAGCCCAGTTGCCCTAGTCAGGGGCATCTTAGATCATGCAATAGACTGTTATAATTACCAAACATGTGAACGAACACAGCCAATATCAGCAGATCTGCCTATTTGACCCACAACTACCTAAACACAACTGACTAAACCCAGACAGAACCCAAACTTCTCAGCCAACTTGTGGACTTGTTGGCAATGAAAAACTGCTTTTTTTAGATCACTGATTTTGACGGTAATGCATTACACAGTATTATTGTAGCAAGAGATAATGGATACATGATTTTAACCGTAAACTATGTTTTAAAACATATATATAAACATTTCTGTTGTCCAGTCACCAAGTCATGTCTGACTCTTCGCGACCCCATGGGCTGTAGCACAGCAGGCTTCCCTGTCCCTCATCATCTCCTGGATTTTTGCCCAAGTTCATGTCCAATATATAAACATACACATGTATAAGTGTAAATACAATATATACACACATATGTATCTATATCTATCTATATGTTTCTATTCATGCTTTAGCAACATAACTTCCAAAGGTTTATTAGGTGTTACTAAGGAGAAGACTCTTGAGGGTCCCTTATACTGCAAGGAGATCCAACCAGTCCATTCTAAGGGAGATCAATCCTTGATGTTCATTGGAGGGACTGATGCTAAAGCTGAAACTGCAATACTTTGGCCACCTCATGCGACGACTTGACTCACTGGAAAAGACTCTGATGCTGGGAAAGGTTGGGGGCGGGAGGAGAAGGGGACAACGGAGAATGAGATGGCTGGATGGCATCACCGACTCTGTGGGCATGAGTTTGAGTGTACTCCGGGAGTTGGTGATGGACAGGGAGGCCTGGCGTGCTGTGATTCATGGGGTCGCGGAGAGTCGGACACGACTGAGCGACTGAACTGAACTGAACTGAAGGCTTCCCTGGTGACTCAGAGGTTAAAGCGTCTGCCTCCAATGCAGGAGACCCAGGTTCGATCCCTGGGTCGGGAAGATCCCCTGGAGAAGGAAATGGTAACCCACTCCAGTATTCTTGCCTGGAGAATCCCATGGACGGAGAATCCTGGTAGGCTACAGTCCACGGGGTTGCAAAGAGTCAGACACGACTGAGCGACTGAACGGAACGGAACGGAAGGACCAAAAGTAATGAGCTAAAGAAAAATCCTGTGACCAAGCTTCTGACTTAGAATATCTTGCTGTGCTTATAACTCCTAATAGAATGGATTCATATAACAAGTCAAACCAATAATATATGGTTCTTAAAGTTATAATTATAATTGAAAGTACTAGAGTAGTAATTCTCCAAATATACATACAATTATATTAACATATAATTATATTATTAGTCAGTGCATATTCTGTAGTTATTCATTTATCAGTATTTCCAAAAACATGCTATTCTTCTTCTAAAGAGAGCTATGCATTCACTGATAAAACACTGGTGAAAACTCAGCCTCTGTTTAATCTAATTTTTTTACTTTCTTTGGATCATTAGTAACTATTCTGACTACATTATAATACTACTGTTTTTCAAAGAAAGAATCCCAAACATACTGCTGCTGCTGCTGTCGTGTCAGACTCTGTGTGACCCCATAGACAGCATCCAACCAGGCTCCCCCATCCCTGGGATTCTCCAGCCAGGAACACTGGAGTGGGTTGCCATTTCCTTCTCCAATGTGTGAAAGTGAAAAGTGAAAGTGAAGTCGTTCAGTCATGTCTGACTCGTAGCGACCCCATGGACTACAGCCTACCAGGCTCCTCCGTCCATGGGATTTTCTAGGCAAGAGTACTAGAGTGGCTTGCCATTGCCTTCTCCGCCCAAACATACTAGTGAAATTAATTATCTCCCTTCTAGTGACAGAAAACATTTCAATGTTAGCTTGGCTTTCAGAAAACAGATACAAAACTTTTGTCACTTATATTTAGATGATACAGTTTAGTAACTTTAATGTATATAACAGTAATATTTAACATAGAAAAAATGGCATATGTAGTGATTCATGGGGTTACAAAGAGTCGGACACGACTGAGCGACTGAACTGAACTGACCCATATTTATCACTCATGGAATGGGAAAACTACCTAAAAATTATGCTATACAATTGACTATTCAGAAATTGTTAAGATCTATCCTTGGGTTCTGGAATGTGTTGGAAGCAAGGGGTTCAGTGGTCAAAACAGACAGATTATTAACTGAAGAAACTTAAAAACTGCTATGGAGACCTGGTTTGTTTCAGAGAGAAATAACAAAATGCCTTCAGAGATAGCACTCATATGCTAAGAAATTCTATAGAAGCATGGCATGGCATGACACCGTATTGGGACTTCTAGCTATTTGGTCCCTTGGCCATTTCACTAACATAATTGGAATTGGGACTTAATTAGTAATACCCATATTCTATTCTTAGTGATGAAGGGTGTGCTATTTTCCTTGGAGGACTATTTAACCTAGGAACTTCTTTAGAGAAAAAGAAATCATTTGATAAATATAAAAATAGTTTGAATAAACCGATAAATGGCTACTTTTAATGCCAAAGAGTCTAGGATAGTTAGTAAGTTAGTTCAGTCACTCAGTCGTGTCCGACTCTCTGCGACCCCATGAACCGCAGCATGCCAGGCCTCCCTGTCCATCACCAACTCCCGGAGTCCATCCAAACCCATGTCCATTGAGTCAGTGATGCCATCCAACCATCTCATCCTCTGTCGTCCCCTTCTCCTCCTACCCTCAATCTTTCCCAGCATCGGTCTTTTCAAATAAGTCAGCTCTTCACATCAGGTGGCCAAAGTATTGGAGTTTCAGCTTCAAAATCAGTCCTACCAATGAACACCCAGGACTGATCTCCTTTAGGATGGACTGGTTTAATAACCTTGCTGTCCAAGGGACTCTCAAGAGTCTTCTCCAACAACACAGTTCAAAAGCATCAATCCTTCAGTGCTCAGCTTTCTTTATAGTCCAACTCTCACATCCATACATGACCACTGGAAAAACCATAGCCTTGACTAGATGGCCCTTTGTTGGCAAAGTAATGTCTCTGCTTTTTAATATGCTGTCTAGGTTGGTCATAACTTTCCTTCTAAGGAGTAAGCGTCTTTTAATTTCATGGCTGCAATCACCATCTGCAGTGATTTTGGAGCCCAGAAAAATCAGCCACTGTTTCCACTGTTTCCCCATCTATTTGCCATGAAGCGATAGGAGTCTAGGATAAACTGCCCCTATTTCATCACTCGAGTTCCAAAGACTTGAGTGAAATTTCTCAGTATTTGGCCAACCAATATCCATTCCTCATACCTAAAAGGCCCCTGATTTTCTCTACAAGATTTGCCCTGTGTGTTGTCTTGTTTGAATGGCACATCCAGGTGCCAGGAGCTCATTACCTAAGACAAACGTTCTAGATATCACCGCTCTCTCTGACCTGGTCAGCATGTGTGTGTGCATAGTTGCTCAGTCGTGTCTGACCCTTTCGACACCATGGACTGTAGCCCACCAGGCTCCTTTGTCCATGGGGAATCTCCAGGCAAGAATACTGCAGTGGGTTGCCATGCCCTCCTTCAGGGGCTCTTTCCAACCCAGGTATAGAACCCAGCTATCCGGCACCGCAAATGGATTCTTTACTATCTGAGCCACCAGGGAAGCCCATACAGCAAAGGGATGGTAATAAGACCAAAGCTCAAGTAACAATAATGTTCTCCTGGAACTTCAATCTCACGAAGTGATACAAGATGAGAAAGTTCCATGTTTGCTTATTGCAGATTTGCATTCTGACTAGATCATTTTCTTTTTTTTTTCTTTTTTTTTTTTGGCTGCACCGTGTAGCATGTGTAACCTTAGTCCTTGACCAGGGATCTAACCTGTGCTCCTTGCATGGGAAGTGCTGGGTCTTACCCACTTGGACCACCAGGGAAGTCCCAGACCATTCCTTCTCAAAAGCAGTTTTAACTGCTGCTTCCTCACTTTGCCTTGACTTCCTGCTCATTTATAAATTCTCAGTTCTTAGACTCCCTTTGATTTTAGGAACACTGATGGTTTTCAAATATATTTCCTGCTGTTTGAGGCAGCCAGGGTTGGCCTATGTTCCCTGGAATCAAGGAATTCTGTTACAGTAATTACATAAAAATAAATGAATATTACATATCAAAGTGGAGTGAGGTATTTGGGAGTGGGGATTTGTTTCAATCCCAACTACAAAGTTAAGCAGTTTACTCAATAAAATAATCAAAATCAATTATTTCCTTTTTCATACTTACCATAAAAAAGGAAATTCAATTTTATCACTACTTCTAACTGCCAGGGTGTAGATGCAGTGAATAATTATGCTGCCATTCTTATTTCAAGGTTTTCTACCTGTCTACTACTCAGGGAAGATATTATTATTCCTATATCTGCATCAGTTGGTGGCTTTCTTATACCTTTGCCTGTAATATTTTTTTATACATGACAGAATTTCTTCCTTCTTCTATTCTAATTTATACTCTCTTCATTGAAAACCCCATTCAGATTCAGTTTCTGGGAAGCTGTCTTTTATTAACCTCAT
Source organism: Moschus berezovskii (assembly GCF_049115385.1). Taxonomy (NCBI): domain Eukaryota; kingdom Metazoa; phylum Chordata; class Mammalia; order Artiodactyla; family Moschidae; genus Moschus; species Moschus berezovskii. Next base: position 43,398,920 of record NC_142461.1, read on the forward strand.
TGACTGATCATTCCATTACTGTAAATCTAATTCAACACTTACATATATCATTTGCACTGCATTTTCACCTACTTCAGTTTGTGAACAGTTTTAGGAATGTGTATGTTTTAGCTTTTCCATTAAATTTCAAGCTCCTTAAATGCCGGGATGTGTGTTTAATCCTCAATGTTTTTGTTACAGAGTTCTATATACAGTGAGGATTGCTACTGTTGAATAACTGTTTTCACAGAGATTTTAAAAAGATATTTAAGAGGGAGTTGAATCTTGGAAAAGACTCACAGATGACTTTAATAACTTTAATAGTACCTAACTGATATCTTGATAGATTTTTAATACATGAAATTACTGTGAATGTATATGCTTTTAACTTATCCCTCTGAATGCTCAAACAAAACAAACAAAAAAAGAATACATGAAAATAAAGCCCACTTATTTGAGAATGTCAGTTTAAAATTATACAATGACTGAGACCAAAGCAGGCTACAAGCAGCAACCAGCATTGTGAATCAATGATCCATTATTAATTGCATGGGAATATTTCACTCTCTTAACACTTTTATCAGCTTGAAAATGGAAGCATCTTCCCCCAAGGAAAGCTGAGATGATTTTGTTTCAGGTTGTCTCTGAGTAGTCTTTCTACCCTTTGAGAATTCCCTACAGACTAATATCCAAAAGGACTGCTGTTTTGGTTGTACAGTCAATCCACACATTTTCTACCTTTTAAGTGTTTCAAGACAGGACTCATGGAATATGGTTGCTCAAGATTCTCCTTCACTAACAATGGCTGTAGTCCATTGTGTTATGGCTTTCAGAGTCTCTCTGAGTTTAGTAAGTTTTTTCCTGCCATATCACATATCAAGTCCTTTATCACCAAGGCAAGCAATACAATGATAACACATCCTTAGTGCCATAGAAAGTCTGTCTGGCTTATGCTGAAATTCAATTCAGATCCTTAAAATCTGACTTAACAATTTTAGACATTTCAACCTCTGAACTTGCGCTCACCATTTTCTATGAATCAAAATTACCTGTATGTATAAAGTTTATCATTAAGTGCATTTCCTCTATAAACACTGTGCCTCAGAAAGATTAGGTGTTTTCCTGTAAAGTTAGTTATCAGTGACCTCACACGTTGAGCAAATCTCACACAAGTCTTGTTCAATTGAAAGAGAAAAAAAAAACTGAGAAAATATTAAGAATCCTCTATTCCAGTATTTCTCAACCTTTTATTCACAATTGTCTCCCTAAGGAGACATTTAAGACATTATAAACTTCCATCCAAGAAGAAATTTTAATATACTGTGTATCTGTTTATATACTGTATGTATATCTACATTCTATACATAAAAAGTAAACAGCTTAAAATTTTTATTCATGCAGTTATGAATGACTAAATTTTTAAAGTTATAAGCCTAATTATAAACTAGAAAGTTTATAACATTTAGCTTAGCTTTGTAACTGTACTTGTTGAACAATTTTTAATAAAACAAACATATAAATTGTGATTAAATTTATGAAACTAATTTATATAAATGCAGAAATTAACCAAATTTCTAAATATCATCCAAAATTATTATATTTCCAACAAAAGTAAAATGATTAAATTTTTAATTGGTTCTTAAAATATATCTTTAGTGAACTGAACTTTTAAAGTTTCCTTCAGAAAATAATTTTTAACTGGTAGCAAGATATTCATTCTGATACTGTCATCCTTTTTAACATTTGATGCAATTAATGGTGGGTTGAATAATTTTTATAAAATTTAATAATATATAGCTTATGTATATAGTTTAATAGTTATCTTATATCTATAAATTGCCTTAATTTTCAAAGTTCGAGTCACATACAAAAACACTGAGGAACAAAATATACACTATCCACAAGTCAGCCGATAGCCACTAACAAGCAGACACAGGTGACCTCTCAAGTTACAACCTTGAGATCTAACAATGGATCAAAAGTCCTCCAACTGCAGCTGCATATCTGCCCTAATTTTATAGCCCTGATCTTGTACACAATGTATAGATTCCACAAACTCAGATCATGTTGCTCTTATGATGCCCAAGAAAATCCAACAAGAGAAATGAAACACTGAGGAATAGGACTTTGTCAGATAGGTTAACTTTCCTGGGCTATAAGGCTTTGTAAAATTTAAGATATTTTTTGCTCTACAAGAACCAATATTTACTCACTTGAGGGCAATATCACCCTCACTGAGAATGTTTGCCTTAGTTAAGAATCATTTTATGTAATTATGTGGTCTCGATGCTATAAACCGATGCTCTTCCCTTTTTTCTTCATCACCAATTTCTTCTGTCGACATAAACTGTATGCAGTCCCACACCATTCATTCACCCCTCAACCAAATACAATGTGCTTTCTAGTTCTACCGCTCCACTGATTCTGCCTTGGCTTTTGCTAAACACTTAGTATATATTCTCTAAATGGAAAAAGACCTTCTATATTTATTCACTCAACAATATCTCCTTGGTATTCTGGCTTAAGCATTCTAGTAAATTTGATAGTATTCACCGTCCCCTACACCATACCAGCTACAACAATACTTCTGTTTTCTGGATAATTGGTTAGTTCAGTCTTTTCTCAGTTCACCGTGGTAGAACTTTTTTTTCCCTTAAATATAGTCTGAACTTCAAGATTTCATCATTTAGTTGCTTCTTTTTGCTTATATGCTCTCCTTCTAAAGCAACTGCAACTCTTTCTATGATTTCAATAATTTATTGAATGAAAATAACTACCAAATATCTCTCTCCTGGTCACTGCTATTTGTCCCACATGAACCTCAAATTTCACCTAATCCAAACTAATTTCATTATCACACCCTACCTATACTTATGATCTTTTCATATAAAAGGCATAACACAGAAAGACTCCATTTCATCTAGAAACTAGGAAGTATATTTTTGTTCCTTCTTCTCTCCTTTCCCATAGCATCCCCCATCCACCATATCCAACCCAAGTGTGTAACTACAAATTTTAGTTAGTAATGCCTCTTACGTGTGTCATGTCTTTTCTAATCCCACTGAAAATTGTCCTTGGTTTGGGCCCTTATCTCTTATCTGTCCTAGTTCAAGAATTTCCTATTTGATATACCTTTGGTTTCTTCTCTAATCCTCCTTTATCACTATTAAGCTTTTTAATTCAAATTTCAACATGACAGAATTGCTTTTAAAAACAGTTTATCCTTTCTTTTCTACAAAATCATGACCATTCCATTTGCTCCTGAATTACTTTTCTAGTCTTATTTACCACAATAAATATCAGCTACCTCACTGAACAATGCTCCCTCCCCCCACACCATGTCTCTGATTTTCATGCTGTTTCTTCTCTCTTGAGTGCTTCCTCTCTCCCTTTCTGAGTGACAAAACATCCTCACATAAACAATCCCCTCTTCCCAAATTTGCCAAAATCCTCCCATCATACTCTGTGATTCTCTAAAATAATCTAAGAAAGATCTATTGTTTGGGATCTCCTCTAGGCTAGAAACTAGCACATTATTCTGTAAATAGGTTTTTCTAAATTGTTAGCTACGTTCATATATTTGATAAAGTACATGATCTGAGAAAGGAATATTCTTCAACATTAAAAATAACTACCTATAACTTGCTTTTTAATAGGAATAATAATCCTCATTCTTTCATACATGGACAATGAATGAATTCTATTAAAAATGCTGAAGGTCTAATGAACCAGCACTGATTACATAGTCTCAGGTTTGTAAAGAGATATTCATAGATGAAATAAAATTCATCAAACCTTAGGAAAGATCACCAGTTTAGCCTCAGTTATCTATCGCACATCTGCCTGACCACATTATCTTAGTGCTTAAGCATCATTTTTGCATTTCAATGTGGCATTCTATCAGATTAATGCCCAAGATATTCCAGCAGGGCTGCAAGCGGGCGAGTGGACATATAGGAATATTATGCATGGTTTGTATCATTGACATTGAGCAAAGGAAATGTGATTAGCACCAAATTGCATCTGACAGGGGAATCAGAAACCTGTCAAACACGATGACATGGATCCAATGTTTAGAAGGCAAAAGGGGGAAGAAAGGAGCAGGGCAGTCTGGCATGGAGACAGCAATAAAACACAACAGCGATGATAAATTAATTCATTTACTTATGAAAAATTAGAGGCTTCCACACACAGCTCTCATTTATAATCTTGTCAATCTGGCTGAGTAAATAAAAGGCTCTACAATATTAGTTGAAAACAAAAGCAAGAGAAAAAATGCAAAAATTGGATTCTTGGCCTCACTTTTAATCAAGTACAATAATTCTCTGGTATGAACCACAAGGGTCTTTGAAAGGAATTTTTCATCGGAGAATATATTCTATCACCTTCTATATAGGTCCTTTTTCCCAGGCTCATATTTAGAATACCAGGGCATAAGACCATCAAGTTGCACTGAGCTTTCCGTTAGTCAGAAAAGGTATGTGGACAAAAGGACATACCAAAATGGTTTGCTTTTGATGACTCTAAGAAGATGAAGTGCAGAAATCAAAGTAGAGTCTTGTGATGCTTTGTTAAGTGGTTACAGTCATTATATAGTCTTATAGTGCTACAGCCTGACTCCAGGAAAATTGATTGCCAGAGGCAATATCAAGGTAACATTCGAAATTCCTTTTTGTCAACTTAATAAAATGGTTCCCAATCTCAAAATGAAGACTTGGATGAACCATATATATATATAAATATACATATATATATATATATATATATATATTTGTCTTTTTGTGCTCTAAACTGAACAGGGTATACCAAGGACCCTTTAATTGTTCTTAAAACATACATCCAAAAATTGCATTCTTGCTATTATATATGAAAAGAGGAAATGCTCTTCTATTGCCCCCAAATTAATTAAACTGAGAACAAATAAAAGCCAAGGAACAGAATCTGAAGGAGAAATTCAATGTGCTTGTCTAAATGGAAGAAAATAAGTGACTGTCTGGAAGATGAAGCTAAGGAAAAAAGATTTCAGGCCACAAAAACATCACTTAAACCTCTCAAGTCTCAAGAAAAAAAAACCCTCTCCTCATATACAAGGTATATTGTTTAGATTACATTAAATAAGACTCAAAGGGGATTATTTATTAGATTAAAAGATTAATTGTATTTAAAAGAGAGGAGGGTCATATTGATTTCATTAATAATAACTTAAAAATGGAAATATCTCAGATGCCCATTAACAGGAAATCAGGCAAGTAATTTGTAGAATATTCATTCAGTGGAATATTAGTCAACATTAAAAAGAAGTTAAGCGCTATATATCCATCAAGAAGTAAATTTCAAAAGCTATGGTGAGTAAAAAAAAAAGGCTTATACAAAAGAATACATACTGTATAATCTGGATTTACATGGTGTCCTAAACCTGGCAAAACTAATCTCTGGTAGAAAACTAGCAAGTGGCTGCTATAGGGGGGTTTGTTAGAGACTGGGAAAAGGTGACTTTCAAGGATAATAATAATGCTTTTTATCTCCATAGGAGTTTACATCACACAGGTGTATATATTTGCCAAAACCCATCAAATGATGCACTTAGGGTTTGAGCACTGCATTGTATGTAAATTTTACCTTGAAAAGATCCATACACAATAATGAACTCCAGTTAATGATATGAATGTTAAAATTTTAGGGGTAACATGCATGCATATCTGTAATTACTGAGAAATGCATCAAAAGTAAGATGGACGGAAGAACGGAGAGGAACAAAATGATGCACGTGTTCAGAAATAACAGGCAAAGCAAACGGGGTAGAATGTTAACTGTGAACCCTAACTGTTGTATCCATGGGTTGTCACTGTAAAATTTTTTTCAAATTTTCTTTATATTTGAAATTTTTCAAAATAAAGTGTAGGGAAAAATGGTGCGTGAAGGATTGGGGAAGTAATGAGCACTAGTTTTACTAGTATGGTACAAACATGGGGGTATGGTGCAAAGACGGGGGAAGTCTCAAGGATTATAGAGCAAGAAAAAGTCAGAAGCATGGAGCTAGTACTGTGAAGTCTTTGGCTTTAGGTGGATCTAGCAATGGCTGGACATGCTTCACAGTGGAACAAAGGCCGAAACCAGGAAAAACAGAAAAACTACACAATCCTTCAGAAAGAACAAACAACATGTCAGATCTTTAAAAACTGTAGTATTTTCCTGTAGCTTCTGCAAGTTTTACATCTCAGCAAAAAAGCAACAGAGAGTAATTTCTACATGAAGTTTCAAAGCAGGTCTAGCAAAGAAATTTCTCCCTTAGGAGAGGACAGTATGAAGCATTATGATGTTTAAAAAATGAATTATCTGTTTGTAGTGTTTAAATTCCAACAGCTTTCATCTTACATTAAGAATGTTCTCAAAGGAGAAATTTGAAGGTACATATATTACATTTTCTTATATCCATTTAAGTAACAATTTATCTCCTTGATTTAACTTGGTTCCACAAAACCTTTTGAAGTCAAAGTGAAAGTCACTCAGTTGTGCCTGACTCTGCAACCGCATAGACAATACAGTCCATGGAATTCTCTAGGACAGAATACTGAAGTAGATAGCCTTTCTCTTCTCCAGGGGATCTTCCCAACCCAGTGATCAAACCCAGTTGGGTTTGATCCCACATTGCAGGTGGATTCTTTACCAGATAAGCCACTAGGGAAGCCCAAGAATACTGGAGTGGATAGCCTATCCCTTCTCCAGTGGATCTTCCTGACTCAAAACTGAACTGGAATCTCCTGCATTGCAGGCAGATTCTTTACCAACTGAGCTATCAGGGGAGCCCCTCGAAGTCAAAATGTCCATCAAATCTTAATAAAATGGATCAGGCTATTCATGTGATTCTATACACTCTTCTTAACTTTGTAATCTTTATTTTAACTCTTTTAACCAATAATGCAAGCTCTTGTAAACGAATTTGAGACAAGCTTTCACTATTCCAAACTGTATATTCTAATATTTAATAGGACTAAAATCATGAAAATACAATCATTTTTAGTACTACTATTGCCAAGGTTCACTGTTAAACACAAAAATAATATCTTACACTAGTGAGTATCCATGAATCATAATAATCATCCACGATAGCCTTTCAGAACCTAAAACAATTAACTTCTATTTGAACAACAAATGAAATGCCTTGAGTAAAAGGAAAATATATTTAATTGTCTACATTATACCATTTTGATCTAAATGAGAAACAAAATTATAAAATGTTTGTATTCTATCCCTAGACTATAAAAAAATAGAACTCTCAAAACTACATCACAGCATTCACTTCTACTCTAAATTTCACACTTCTGACAGTTTTCAACAAATCCATAATTCACAGACAGACGTGCCCAGTAAATCAACTCATTTTTCCAAATGCCCTGCCCTTAGCTTTTATTTCTCTCAATCTCCAAACAATAAGTCTATCAATACTGACCTACCAGAATAAAAGCCACCGTTCTACCTTCCCTGAATTACAGGCTCACTGACTGCTCCTTCCTCCTACAATGTCCAGCCTCTACTCCCCAACACAGAGTCATACCATGTCCTTCTTCAGCTCAAAAGATTTTGCTGGCTTCTCCAACTGCCAAGAACAAAAACCAAGTTCTTAGAGCAACTTACAAGGCCATATTGAGTCCACCCACCCATCAAGCACAGACTACCTTCCAGGCTTCAAACACCACCCTGTTAAGAGAATTCCCCTGATGACCCTATGTTAAGGTGCTCTTCTCTGGCTTTCCCTACATTCTCTCCCAACTCTATTTCTCCAAAACACTTAGCAACGTATGACATGCTATGCATTTACTTACTTATTTTAGTGAGATCTCTCCTCACTAAAACTAGAGAACAGGGAGTTTTATCTAATTTATTCAATGCACTGTGTATCCTCTACCCAGAAAAATACTTGAAACCTTGTTGGCACTCAGTAAGTATTTGCCAGAAAAAGAATGGACTGAAATTGAAATGGTATGGACCTAACAGAAGCAGAATATATTAAGAGGTGGCAAGAATACACAGAAGAACTGTAAAAAAAGATCTTCACGACCAAGATAATCATGAAGCTGTGATCACACACACTCACCTAGAGCCAGACATCCTGGAATGTGAAGTCAAGTGGGCCTTAGGAAGCATCACTACAAACAAAGCTAGTGGAGGTGATGGAATTCCAGTTGAGCTATTACAAATCCTGAAAGATGATGCTGTGAAAGTGCTGCACTCAATATGTAAGCAAATTTGGAAACCTCAGAGGTGGCCTCAGGACTGGAAAAGGTCAGTTTTCATTCCAATCCCAAAGAAAGGCAATGTTAAAGAATGCTCAGGCTACCGTACAATTGCACTCATCTCACATGCTAGTAAAGTCATGCTCAAAATTCTCCAAGCCAGGCTTCAGCAATATGTGATCCGTGAACTTCCAGATGTTTAAGCAGGTTTTAGAAAAGGCAGAGGAACCAGAGATCAAATTGCCAACATCCGCTGGATCATGGAAAAAGCAAGAGAGTTCCAGAAAAACATCTATTTCTGCTTTATTGACTATGTCAAAACCTTTGACAGTGTGGATCACAATAAACTGTGGAAAATTCTTCAAGAGATGGGACTACCAGACCAGCTGACCTGCCTTTTGAGAAACTTGTGTACAGGTCAGAAAGCAACAGTTAGAAATGGACATGGAACAACAGACTGGTTCCAAATAGGAAAAGGAGTAAGTCAAGGCTGTATATTGTCACACTGCTTATTTAATGTATATGCAGAGTATATCATGAGAAATGCTGGGCTGGAGGAAGCATAAGCTGGAATCAAGATTGCCAGGAGAAATATCAATAACCTCAGATATGCAGATGACACCACCCTTATGGCAGAATGTGAAGAAGAATTAAAGAGGCTCTTGATGAAAGTGAAAGAGGAGAGTGAAAAAGTTGGCTTAAAGCTCAACATTGAGAAAACTAAGATCGTGGCATCTGGTCCCATCACTTCAAGGCAAATAGATGGGGAAAGAGTGAAAACAGTGTCAGACTTTATCTTTCTGAGCTCCAAAATCACTGAAGATGGTGACAGCAGCCATGAAATTAAAAGATGCTTACTCCTTGGAAGGAAAGTTATGACCAAGCCAGACAGCATATTAAAAATCAGAGAAATTCCTTTGCCAACAAAGGTCCGTCTAGTCAAGGCTATGGTTTTTCCAGTGGTCATATATGGATGTGAGAGATGTACTATAAAGAAAGCTGAGCACCGAAGAACTGATGTTTTTGAACTGTGGTGCTGGAGAAGAGTCTTGAGAGTCCCTTGGACTGCAAGGAGATCCAACCAGTCCATCCTAAAGGAGAGCAGTCCTCGGTGTTCACTGGAGGGACTGATGCTGAAGCTGAAACTTCAATATTTAAGCCACCTGATGCGGAGAGATGACTCATTGGAAAAGACCCTGATGCTGGGAAAGATTGAGGGCAGGAGGAGAAGGGGACGACAGAGAATGAGATGGCTGGATGGCATCACCGACTCGATGGACATGAGTTTGAGTGAACTCCAGGAGTTGGTGATGGACAGTGAGGCCTGGCGTGCTGTGGTTCATGGGGTCGCAAAGAGTTGGACACGACTGAGTGACTGAACTGAACTGAAATTTATTTCACATGCTAACAGTTCAGAAGAGTATCATGATTCCTGCCCACGTTTGAAAAGGACTGTTTATGTAAATGATCAAAAATTACCATTAGTTAAGAATATGTGATATACCTGCTCATTAAGAGAACTCTATGAACACGTGGAGAGATAAATCAGTTCTAATCAGTTGCCTCACATGGAATATTCATTACCAAAAATATCTACATTGTTAGATACAAAATGTTTTCTAATTTAGCTTTTCTTACAAATCAACAATTATAGATGAGTTATGACTTAAAATGCAATTGCACTGATGGAAAAGTGTGAATTTTAATAAATCCTCAAAGCACTTTAAATCCAATATGCTGTGCAATATAAACTGAACCACTGTTACATTACTTTAACAAAGCTTTGGGTTAATCAAGGAAATTTTAAAATATTACGTGTCTTCAGAGAATATCTTTAATAATTCTGTGAATGCAACATAAAAAATGCCACAAATTTTAATCTAAAATGACCTATAAAGTTCAAAATAACCATATGTATATTTTTAATAAAGTGACATAGTAAGTGAAATAATATTTTATTTCACAAGTTTATAAAACAGTCTTATATCTGAAAGAAAGCATTTTGCATGAATAATGAAAAGTGAGTAGTTTATACCAGCTGACCCTAATTTTTTTATCCTGCAAAATAAAATAACTGTTAAAGGGTTTTACAGTCATTTTCAACAGTGATTTGTGCCAATATGCACAGTGATCACAGAGTACTTTAAAGCACCCTACTCTCCCTTCACTGAAGCCAACTATAAATTATGACCAGGGCAGTTACAGAACTTGGAATCAACCATGCAAACCTATCAAGAACCTATTATAAGTCCACTACTCAACCTTCCAGTGGTAAATTCACAGCCACAAACCACAAATGAATTTTTAATTATTCCATATTTGATTTTTACAATGCTTTGGGACAAGCAATTATGAAAGGCACTTTATTTGTCTGATGTCATTAATATGCATCAGTGACAATGAAGCCACAGAAAAACTGAGTGAACAGGGTATCTTGAGTATTAATTAATTATGACTTGCCAATCTTGGAAGATGAAGTTTTATGAAAGTCCCCAAATACTGTTATCAACATTTGAACATTAAGCTAGGTTGGTCATAGCTTTTCTTCCAAGGAGCAAGCATCTTTTAATTTCATGACTGCAGTCACCACCTGCAGTGATTTTGGAGCCCCCCAAAAACAGTCTCTCACTGTTTTCATTGTTTCCCCATTTACTTGCCATGAAGTGATGGGACCAGATGCCATGATCTTAGTTTTTTGAATGTTGAGTTTTAAGCCAACTTTTTCACTCACTCTCCTCTTTCACTTTCGTTAAGAGGCTCTTTGGTTCTTCTTCGCTCTCTGTCATAGGCTGCTGTCATCTGCGTTCCTGAGGTTTACTTGAAGGTTTTTTCAGACTCAAAGTTTAGTTTTAGTTTATTTAACTGAACTTCAGTGGCATTTTTCTACATGTAACCCTGAAAATGTTACATAAATATTACTATATATTTTACATAATTATAACTAAAATTCTATGGCAAAATGACTATTAAAATATCCTAAATTCAAAATTTTATTTAAATGATGCATAACAACTTCCAGCATTATAATTATTAACAAAGGAACAATAGAAATTTCTCAAAAACTTAGAATGAAATACAGCTTCATTTTGGGGGAAGACTTCTCCAGAGAGAGGACTTTTCTAAAATTAAATTTTATTAATTAGATGGCTTATTAAGTGTAGAATGGGCCCTTAGATGAAATGAAAAGAAAATAACATAATTTAACTTGGAGAAAAAAGTGGCTGAGAGAAAGGAACTAAAAATATATATGCTCATATAGGTATATTTAAAAGGAATTATCTAACAATATTCACTATTTTCATTAAAGAAATGTTTTCCAGATGTGACAAGTGTTTCCCCAGGCCATCCACTGATAGGTATAGTAAGGGTACAGATTAATAGCTAGACAATTTTCTCAGTACCTCAGCCTTCCAATCCATCCAGGAGCCCTAAACAGGTGAGAGAAGTGTGGAGGGGATATTTCAGTGCTGCCTCTCTATGATTTGTTTTCATGGGTTTGGTATCTCTCCCTGGCTGACTGCCTGGTACGACTTCTGAGACTTCCAACCCAGACCAATGACTCCCCCTCAAAGGCCTCCTAGGCTGTGGGTGAGAGCCCAGAGCTAGCCTGAAGCCGTGGGTCAGGAGTGCAGGAGCCTCTCCCTGGGAACACACATGCTCTCTCTGCCCCTGGGTACCACACACCATTGCTGGAGGTTCTTTCCCGCCCAACTGTCTGCTCTCAAACTTCCCTCAGTTTGTCCCTTTCTCTCTGCACCACTGCTCCTAACCTTGGCACCACCATGTCATGCTTCCTGCTTTTTAGGCTGATTGGAGGGTTCCGTTGGTGGTTCCTTTCTGACTCTAGAGCAATTCCTACATGATAAACCACTCCCTCTTTTGCAGGAAGCAGCTCACATCTACTACTTGGCCTTGGTGGTAACTTTCATTTCCAAACTCTCCAATTTTCATCAGCAGGTTAACTTATTTCATTTCCTTCCCTCCTTCTGTTCTCTTTTTTTCTTCTTCTCCTTCCTGCTCTAGCTGTCATTACACAAGAAGAAAGGCATTGAACTAATTACTGGAGGAACTTCAGGTACATTTAAGCATATGACTTCTGACTTTTTAATTCTCACCACCAAACCCTTAATGAGGGCTTGCTGCATGCACAAGATAATGTTAAGCCAAAGGTTTTTGAACTTTCCTGGTTCATGGAGCCTTTGCTGCTGCTGCTAAGTCACTTCAGTCATGTCCGACTCTGTGCGACCCCATAGATGGCAGCCCACGAGGCTCCACCATCCCTGGGATTCTCCAGGCAAGAACACTGGAGTGGGTTGCCGTTTGCTTCTCCAATGCGTGAAAGTGAAGTCGCTCAGTCGTGTCCCACTAGTAGCGACCCCATGGACTGCAATGGAGCCTTTAGTGTCTCACTAATTTTTTTCATGGTGACTTCAGGCTAAGTGAAAAGTCTGACAATTCAATTCACTAAGTAGTAAAGTACAAAGAATTTAATTATCCATATCCTAAAAACAAAACCCAGTAGCCATTTGAGAAAATGTATATAAAATGAAGAAAATATTTAATTCTTAAACACAATTACTAACATGGGGTGCATACGTCTACTGCACACTTCACAGCTTAAATTCTTAAATCAGACACAAACTCTCTCAATTTCCTATTCCACAATGATAGTCACATGGTACTTCTGAATCAGAGAAACTGCATTGGATTAGTAGTTCATGTGGTACTTCACAGACATTTAAAATATGCAGGGCCTCTGTGAGTTTTCTATAGCACCCTCCAGATACTCATGGTTTGAGTACTAGGAGAACTGTGTCTAAGCACTTTTGCATTATCTCATAATCTTCTCTTGGTCATATAAAGTCAGCACTATCATCAGAAGAAGAAATTAAAGCAATGTTACAGAGCTCATAAATGGTGTGGCTAGATTCAGTTCCAGAGAGTTTGATTCTGGAGCCCAGGAGTGTCACAGATCTAGGCAGAGAACAGACTCAACTGAGGACTACAATAGAGTATTTCCATAAAAGGTTAGGAAATATTGCCCACTGAATATTTTTAGGAATCAATTTCTCAACTGCTGTATTTCTATGATGGGTAAGCATAGAACTGGGGGATTTATGAAATAAAGTATCTCTTGTGAACACAGTATTAAATGCAATAATACTGAGAAACACCCTGAGAACACACTTGTGAAAAAAGTTAAATATTTGGAAACTTTCTTTTATAAACATATGATGCTCATTTTATCTGTCGGCTAAATTACCATCAGTGGGCTGAATTCATTTCCATGATAAATGATAATAGCCTCTTTGAAAGTCATCATTCTGATGCTTCCAAACATCTATTTGTCATGGTTAGTATTCAGATTAGCTGGGTGAACATAGGAAAATTCTGATAGATGTGAGGAGAAGGGAACAACAAGAGCTCAAGTGAAACAGGACCTGTAACAGCGCTGGGGACAAACAAAGAACAATCATTCCTTACTCACCCGTTTAGTTTTTCATAGTTTCATATAGCAACACAGAGATTAAACTTTCAATATTTTTCCCCCTTGCTGCTTAATAAATTTGACAGACTTTCCTGTATATCAAGAATCTTCCTGTTGGCTTAGCAGCAAAGAATCCACCTGCAATGTAGGAGACACATGTAGATGCAGGTTCGATCCCTTAATTAGGAAGGTGCCCCAGAAGAGGAAATGGCATGTGAGAGTTAGAGCATAAAAAAGACTGAGTACCAAAGAATTCATGATTTTGAACTGTGACACTGGAAAAGATTCTTAAGAATCCCTTGGACAGCAAGGAGATCAAACCAGTCAGTCCTAAAAGAAATCAACCCTGAATATTCATTGTAAGGAAAGATGCTGAAGCTCCAATATTTTGGCCACTAGAGGTGAAGAGCCAACTCATTGGAAAAGACCCTGATGCTGGGAAAGATTGAGATCAGGAGGAGAAGACGGTGACAGAGTATGAGATGATTGGAACACATAACCAACTCAATAGACAAGAGTTTAAGTAAACTCTGTTGCTGCTGTTAAGTCGCTTCAGTCGTGTCCGACTCTGTGCGACCCCATAAACGGTAGCCCACCAGGCTCTGCCGTCCCTGGGATTCTCCAGGCAAGAACACTGGAGTGGGTTGCCATTTCTGGGAGATGGTAAAAGACCGGGAAGTCTGGCATGCTGTAGTCTATGCGGTCGAAAGAGTAAGACAGGATTTAGCAACTGAAAGTGAAAGTGTTAGTCAATCAGTCCTGTCCCCATGGACTGTAGCCTGCCAGGGTTCTCTGTCCATGGAATTCTCCAAGCAAGAATACTGGAGTGTGTAACAATTCCCTTCTCCAGGGGATCTTCCTAATCCAGGGATCAAAGAACAACAACCTATATATAAAGAGACAAACACACTTTGAACACACCACAAGATCAATTCTTGACTGCTCCTAATGATTCAGTTCAGTTCAGTTGCTCAGTCATGTCCGACTTTTTGTGACACCGTGAACCACAGCACATGAGACCTCCCTGTCCATAAAGGAAGATAATGGAAGTTTCTTTTTTACATTTTTTAATAAGTATAGTTGATGCACATTATCACCTAAGTTACAGATGTACATGTTGATTTACAATTTTTAACGGATATATTCCATTTAGAGTTACTACAAAGTACTGACTATATTCCCTGTGTTGCACAGTATACCCTTGTAGCTTAGTTATTTTATACATAATAGTTTGTATTTTTAATCCCCTACTCCCGTCTTGCCTGTCTCCCCTTCACTCTACTCTTTGAGCCGCTAGAGAAGCCCCAAAGTATTCCATTCAGTTCAGTTCAGTCGCTTAGTCGTGCCCAACTCTTGGAAACGCCACGAACCACAGCACGCCAGGTTTCCCTGTCCATCACCAACTCCCGGAGTCCACCCAAACCCATGTCCATTGAGTCGGTAATGCCATCCAACCATCTCATCCTCTGTCATCCCCGTCTCCTCCTGCCCTCAATCTTTCCCAGCATCAGGGTCTTTTCCAATGAGCTCTTCGCATCAGGGGGCAAAGTATTGGAGTTTCAGCTTCAACATCAGTCCTTCCAATGAACACCCAGGACTGATTTCCTTTAGGATGGACTGGTTGAATCTCCCTGCAGTCCAAGGGACTCTCAACAGTCTTCTCCAGCACCACAGTTTAAAAGCATTAATTCTTCGGCACTCAACTTTCTTTATAGTCCAACTCTCACATCCATACATGACTACTGGAAAAAACCATAGCCTTGGCTAGATGAACCTTTGTTGGCAAAGGAATTTCTCTGTTTTTTAATATGCTGTCTAGGTTGGTCAGAACTTTCCTTCCAAGGAGTAAGCGTCTTTTAATTTCATGGCTGCAGTCACCATCTGCAGTGATTTTGGAGCCCAGAAAGATAAAGTCTGACACTGTTTCCACTCCTTCCCCATCTATTTCCCATGAAGTGATGGAACCAGATGCCATGATCTTAGTTTTCTGAATGTTGAGCTTTAAGCCAACATTTTCACTCTCCTCTTTCACTTTCATCAAGAGACTCTTTAGTTCTTCTTCACTTTCTGCCATAAGGGTGGTGTCATCTGCATATCTGAGGTTATTGATATTTCTCCCAGCAATCTTGATTCCAGTCTGTGCTTCATCCATCCCAACGTTTCTCATGATGTACTCTGCAATAAGCTAGATAAGCAGGGTGACAATATATAGCCTTGATGTACTCCTTTTCCTATTTGGAACCAGTCTGTTGTTCCATGTCCAGTTCTAACTGTTGCTTCCTGACCTGCATTCAGATTTCTCAAGAGGCAAGTCAGGTGGTCTGGTATTCCCGTCTCTTGAAGAATTTTCCACAGTTTATTGTGATCCACACAGTCAAAGGCTTTGGCATAGTCAATAAAGCAGAAATGGATGCTTTTCTAGAACTCTCTTGCTTCTTCGATGACCCAGCGGATGTTGGCAATTTGATCTCTGGTTCCTCTGCCTTTTCTAAAACCAGCTTGAACATCTGGAAGTTCACGGTTCACGTGTTGCTGAAGCCTGGCTTGGAGAATTTTGAGCATTACTTTACTATACTAGAGTGTGAGATGAGTGCAATTGTGCAGTAGTCTGAGCATTCTTAGGCACTGCCTTTCTTTGGGATTGGAATGAAAACTGATCTTTTCCAGTCCTGTGGCCACTGCTGAGTTTTCCAAATTTGCTGACATATTGAGTGCAGCATGTTCAGAGCATCATCTTTTAGGATTTGAAATAGTTCAACTGGAATTCCATCCTCCACTAGCTTTGTTTTTAGTGATGCTTCCTAAGGCCCACCTAACTTCACATTTCAGGATGTCTGGTTATCTCTTTTTAAAACAAACCTACTGCTTGAAATGCATTTAAAATGTGTATATTTTTAAAATTTGATAAATTGTTATTGATGTATATATTTCCACTAAAAACAATACCTTCTTTAAACACATAAAATCACTGTGAAAAGACAAGCACAAATCAGAAGACAAGCACAAATGATTCATAAAATACTTAATAGGATATAACAGATGCAAGTTTCAGGTAAACAGTATTCTTGACCAAAGTTACTCCTTTAAAGCAATGTAAAAATGATCTAAAGGTAAAAACTATGTGATTAATAAAAAGCTAGAATTATTTTACACTGAAGTGTAAAGCCAAGAATTAGCATCACTTCCAAATTCTTATGCATTTCTTATGTTCCATGTTAGTTTATTGAATTTGTTTTGATATGATCATATAATGTTTCTAAAATATTTAAACCAGAATACTTTATGTGTCTCTTCCAGAGAGAAAGCCAAATGAACAACCCAAATAAATCTAGTCTACAAAACTGGAAACATTTCTAAAATTGCCTTTTATGATCCCAAGCTATCTGTAAACTTAAATATTTTAACCAACAAATTCAAGCCAAGTTTTCATTGCTTCCAATAACATATTAATTTGTTTAAATATATGTATTGTTTCCCTAAGCCTTCAAATAAATTGCTGTTATTGGCAGAGATCCTTGCTTAACTATCTTTCTGTTGATGTTTTCAAACAGCTACATATACCCTAAGGTAGACATATCAGAGGTAGAAAACTGCATTACTGCATCACAGAAAAGCAATGTTGCAGACTGACATGAAAGTTTCTGAACCCAGGACTAAAGTCCTGATAACAATCTGCCTTTATGAAATGAAATCTTTGAACATTTAAAAAAGAAAATTTTCTGAAGTACTGAAGATGTATTGACGTGTTCTTGACTCACAAAACATCATAGAAATTAAAAAATACAACACAATCAAGACTTCTGGCCACTGGTGTTCTCTAGACTTCCTGAGAATCAGGTGCACACCTCTGATAACGGGGAGGCCAAGGCTGTTGCTGATGGTAATAGCAGCTCCCACACAGCATGTCACTGGCATCAGTGTGGGGACCTCACATACAGGAGCACATTTAGGCTTCCTTCCTAACCTGGAATCACCTGAGCACCCACTCCATCATCATGCTCCAGCACAACTAGAAATGATTACCTATCACACACGGTCTTATCAGTCTGTGCACTCATCCGTTTGCTCATTTTCTCAAGCACTGTTGAGCATGTCCATGTCCTTGGGTTTCCCTGGTTGCTCAGCTGGGAATCCACCTCCAATGCAGGAGACCTGGATTTGATCCCTGGGCTGGGAAGATCCCCTGGAGAAGGGAACAGCTACCCACTCTAGTATTCTGGTCTGGAGAATTCCATGGATGGTATAGTCCATGGGGTCCCAAACAGCTGGACATGGGTGAGCTACTTTCACTTTCACACTCCATGTCCTTGGTGCTTGAAATGCTCACAGACACATTGAGGAAACAAGCATGTTAACACAATGCCATAAAATGAAATAATTTATGAGTTATGCAATATTATTATTAAAACCAGCACCTTTGCTTAATCTCAAATGATTAGTTTTGTACCTGTTTATGGACCACTAGGCCCAGCTGAATAAAGATCCTATTGTTACACTGATCTTACTCACAAATGTAGGTGAGACATTAATTTCTCCCTCAAAAGCCACACATCTTAGAGTTGTTGGACTCAAAGAGTTTTGTTATCTTTTTCAAATTTTTGTTCAATCTTGGTAATATTTTACTGCTTGCTAATCATCCAGACCTCCACTTCTCTTAGCTAGGATGTACAGAATCAATATTATTTTACCATGGCTACTCCAAAGTTATTCGCTCTCAATTTTCTGCCTCCCCAGTTTCTCTTCCTTAGATCATTTTCTTCTTTTGCAAAAAATTTCTCTTCTTTAAAAAAAAAAAAAAAAGAGTTCACCCAGGTCCAGCTTTTTTTGTTTGTTTTGTCTGTTTATTATTTTTTAAGGTATTAGCCCAGATACGGAGAAGGCAACGGCAACCCACTCTAGTACTCTTGCCTGGAAACTCCCATGGACGGAGGAGCCTGGTGGGCTGCAGTCCATGGGGTTGCTAAGGGTCGGACATGACTGAGTGATTTCACTTTCACTTTTCACTTTCATGCATTGGAGAAGGAAATGGCAACCCACTCCAGTATTCTTGCTTGGAGAATCCCAGGGACGGCGGAGCCTGGTGGGCTGCCGTCTATGGGGTCGCACAGAGTCGGACACGACTGAAGCGACTTACCAGCAGCAGCAGCAGCCCAGAAAACCATTACACTAAGGAACATGATCAAATTTCTCAATCTATTTTATAAAACCTTCAGACTCTAGGAAACCTTGCCTCTCTCTATAATCTCTTACCTAGGCTCTAGCTGTCTTCTCATTTCAGGTCAGTTACACTGTTTCTTCATTTGATCATATCTTTCAATTCTCCCTGTTTTCATCCCAAGAACATTTCCCATGAAAGGTCTTCTTGACACAGGGTTACCTATCTATAGTCCTCCCCATTAACCATCTAATCCGTTCATAACACTCCATCCCCTTATTTCCGACATAAGCTAGATCATGATCATTCCCACCTACACACTTCTGTTTACACTGTTCCTTTTATTTGGAATGCCTTCCTATCTGTTGTATGAGAAAAATAATTTAAAAATTTTAAATGTCTAGCAACAACAACAACAAAAAATCCGTTAATTATGACAGTTCCACACATAGGAATATTGTGCAAGAAATTAAATTTTTGATTCCAAAAGTAAAATCACCCAAGTTTCTGCCATTTTCTAAAATTATATAAAATACATGAAAGTCTCTTTGAAAATGCTGAACTTCATTCACCAACAAGAACATGCCAAACTTCAAGGCAGCCGCTATCAATTATGTCAATTATCATGCTGGCACTCTCACCATCTTCACTTTAGGGATTATGTTTAAGTGTCACCTTTGAAGATGACACTTATGACAAATATGTGACACAGGATGATCACATATTTGGTTGAATATTATTCTGAGCGTTTCTGTAATAGTAATTTTGAATGAGATTAACATTAATATCAATAGATTTCAGGAAGATCCCCTGGAGAAGGAAACGGTAACCCACTCCAGTATTCTTGCCTGGAGAATCCCATGGATGGAGAAGCCTGGTAGGCTACAGTCCACCGGGTCACACAGAGTCGGACACGACTGAGCGACGGAACGGAATGGAACGGAAAGCAGAATCAGAGTCTACTTAATATAGTTGCGTCTCACCCAATCAATTGAAGACCTGAATAGCAACAGAAAGATTGACATTCTCCTGAGTATGAGGACTCTTCTGCCTGACTGCCTTGGAACTGGGATATCAGCTTTTTTCCTGCTTTCTGATTCAAACGGAAACACTGGCTCCTCCTGGATCTCATGCATTTGGATTGAAATTGGAAGTAAACCATCAGTTCCTCCTGGGTTTCCAGCTTACCCATTCACCCTGCAAATCTTGGGATTTGCCCAACTTCATAGCTGCATAAGGGCTTCCCAGGTGGTGCAAGTGGTAAAAAACCTGCCTGCCAATGCAGGACAGATGGGGGTTCAATCCCTGGGTCAGGAAGATCCCCTGGAGGAGGGCATGGCAACCCACTCCAGTATTCTTGCCTGGAGAATCCCTGGTGGGCTACAGTTCAAAGTGTCACAAAGAGTCAGACATGACTGAAGTGACTTAAGCATGAATGCACATAGCTGCATAAGCTAATTCTTTATAATAAATCTATTTATACACACACACACACCCCTCCTGTGGGTTCTGTCCTTGGAAATCTTGACTAACAGAACAGGTGAAGACACTAAGGCACATACAAGTTCAGCAACCTATCCTTAGCTTCACAGAGCTAAGAAGCAGAAAACTCATCCAATCCAAGAAATCTGGCTCCACAATCTGTGCCTGTCAGCATTTCACTCTAAATTTATGATAGACACGTTCCACGAGTAGTGCTCATAGATTTGTCTTGTTTTGAGAGAGAATGAATAGCAGGTATAGGGCATATATTTCCAAGCATTCTAACATGAGTGACGTGAATGGGTATTTATGTTGTTTTTAAAGCATTACTAACAATGCTATAATAAACATCCTTATATGCCGATCTTTTTAATTTTTTTCTTTTATTTATGTAGCACAAATTCCTAGCCATGTAATTTCTATGTGAAAGAACATATGCATTTTCATTTTAACAGATGTAGAGAAATTACTTTCCTAAATAACGGTACCAATTTACATCCTTGACAAAAGTATATGCAGTGCCCTTTCTTGTGTTAAGGTGTGATTATGTATATGGCTAACTATATAACCTTTTTTTTAACTTATTTTTTTTTAATTGAAGGATAACTACTTTACAGAATTTTGTGGTTTTCTGTCATAAATCAACAAGAATCAGCCATAGGTACACCCATGTCTCCTCCCTCCCAAACCTCCCACCCGTATCTCTCCCCATCCCACAATCTGAACATGCCAGCAGACTACTGAACTGTGGAAATACCTGATAATAAATTCCCTTTTGGCTTAAATTAGTTACAAACATCACAAACCAGTTCTGAAGAACAAAACTGATAATGTGTACCCAAAAACTCAATTATTTTGTCACCCACATTCATGCCCTCAATCTTATCTAAGCCATAGGTCTTGTGAGGTTTTTTGGTGGTTGCCATCTTTCAGTACTTTATACCTAAATCAAACATACTATCTATATGGAAACTTGTTGGTCCGATCATCTTACAGATCTACAGAAAAAGAAAAGAACTATTTTAGCTAGACAAACTTTTTGAATCTTTTGTAGTTGCACAAGCATCCTTTTAGGAGCTGCTAATTCATCTGGATCATGAATTAGAAAAGGACAACATCAGGTCCAATAGAATCTACACTCTATTACATTTTTCTGTCTTGATTCATTGGTACTTAGGCCAGTCTCTTGGATTCTTTTGTATCTCTTAGATTTTAATATTCTGTAGAATATTACGCAAATGCTAAAGTAACTTATTTTTCTATGAAAAAAGAATAATAGCAATTTCCCTCAACGTGCAACTCTGAATACTGTGTCTTTAAAAAAAGATTTCCCCACTTGATAGGCTAGTTTAATGATACTGCTAACATTTTACTATCCTCGAGGTATGATTCACAAGAACAATGGTCAAGAAAGAGATCTGGTATTTGAGTTCAATTTCTTCCCCTTGCTTTTTGTATGAACTTGGGCAACTCATTTACATAGGACTCAATTTCATTTTCAATAATGTGATAATTATATTTAAGTATATTTAAATTTCCTTTTAGCTCAAAATTTTTATGATGCATTAAGTCTTAACACGTGTTCGTATTTCTGAATGTCCTTACTATTTCCTTTGCTATCATTATTCTGTTGTATTGAAAGCTCAAAGGAGGAAGAAATTGTATCTGTTTAACTCATTTGGTATAGGATAGCACCAAGGGGCTTAGAAAATGCTTTAAATTATTATGACAGGCTAGTAACAATATAATTTGTAGTGAATCCAATGTGTGTCAGAAACAGAAAGAAGAGAACTTTTAAAGATTTTATAGAAACAAGTCTGAGAAATCATGTAAATCAAAACAGTCTTTCAATATCAATAAAAAGACACAGTTTTATGACAAGGCACTAATTGACCTCTGAATCCCATGAAAATAAAACTTTGGCTGAGTCCAAAATATCCTTTGCATTACTATCAAGACCTACAGAGGAAAACTGTCTGCAAAGAATGAATTCCACTGTATTATCAGCAGTATGCTCTAGGGAAATTAGCTGCATTGGGAATTTTCCTACAGAGGGATTTTATTACATAGAATAATTTACCTTCAAGTGAAAAAGTAGAAGATGTACTAAAACTTAAGCTTTTAAAAGACAAAGACCATAAAGACAGCCCTATGGATTCAGATCATCTATCACAAATGTAACCAAAGTCTTCCATAGACATTTTCTCAGTGGCTAAAAAAGTTTAAATGCCTTTCACTTTTCAAAACAAAATATCATCATTGCTTAAATTTGTCCCAATATACCTAGTTCTCTAAAGAAAAGCTAAAATTTTCAAAGAATTTTCATTATCTGTAAATATTATACATTTTCCTAGATATCACCCTAAGCACCCCAATTCAAATGATTTAGGAATCCATGTAGATTAAATGCGTGCATGCTAAGTCACTCCAGTCGTGTGTGACTCCGTGCAATCTTTGAACTGCAGTGCCCCCTGCCCCAGGCTCCTCTGTCCTTGAGGATACTAGGCAAGAATACTGGAGTGGGTTGCCATGCTCTCCTTCAGGGGACCTTCCTGACCCAGGAATCAAACCCATGTCTCTTATGTCTCCTGCACTGGCAGGTGGGTTCTTTACCACTAAAGATTAAATAATCCCATGTAAAATGTCTAATATAAATGCAATATAAAAGCAAGCCTGGGAAAAATACAACTTTGTGACCACATTACAGAGAAAGTCTCCTCCTGCGTAGCTGAAAGTCATGTTGAATAGGACAACAAATTTTGAACTCACTATTAGCTAGGCAGCTAATACATCTTTCAAGCTATGGTTGTTAGGTATAACAATAGTTGCTAAATTACCAACATAAAGGAAGGCACTGAAATTACAGCCTGGATGCCACAATGAGCAAAAGAAATAATTATCAATAACAGTCCAAACACCATGTGTTCTCTCGTTAATAATAATGTCTTCTTGCCATGCACACAACTGGCATGGGAGAATTCTCTCTCCATGACATTCATTCATTCACACACACACACCTGCATGCTCACCAAAAAGAGGAGAAAACAGAGGATGAAAATGGGTTTTGGCATTCTAGCGGTAAGTTTCACTTTTCTGTGAGATGACAGTTGTTGTGGGCATCAAAGCGTGAAACGTCTGAGCCTAAATAAGCTGCTTTCTCACAGGGATACCTATTCTAGAACCCTTTACAGAGAAGAGAGGAATGGCCCTTTTCACCTCATTGGCTAAACAGTTACAGTCAAAATAATGCATTGCACCCTCTAAGTTTAGCCACAGAAAAAGTATTTAATCAATTACCAAGGAAGTATTTAATCAATTATTCAGGCAAGGAATAAAAGGTGCTGCTACGTGACTTACAAACTGCAATCAGAAATTTTTTAAACCAAAATCATAGTGATGACCACAACTGTTCCTATAGACTAGTCCCCTTTGCTGCCATCCGACTTGGAAAGGTACCTGAATTTTCACTTTCTTACATTAACCCTTAAAATGTCTTAGTCTTTCATCTGTTGTCCTTGGTCCTCTCTGTTCCCATTGACTTAGTAAGGTTTTCATTTCCAGGAATGTTTTTAGGTACTAAATACTGTGGAAGGTAGCCACTGGTCCTCAATTTTTTTTTTTACTTATTAACCTATTTACTCAATTTTTTTTTTTTTTTTTTTTTACTTATTAACCTATTTACAATGTGCTGAGCTCATTCATCTTGAACCCTTTAAGTGGGTGACAGCTGCCCAATGGAATCTAATTTTAACATTCCCACTCCACTGCTGGTCACTATGCCTACTGTCTCTTCTCACTATGCACAGCACAAGCTCAGCCCTTTACCTGCATCACAGATCTGAGACCCATGCCTCATCGAGGCTGAGGGTGCATGCTTCTGAAAGTTATTCCAGAAGGGAAAAAAGTAAATCCTACCTTTTTTTTCTTTAAAGTATTAATTCATTCTGAAAAACTGTTTGAAAACAGTTATGTTTACTGATTCTGAATGCAATACTTATTTTGGCCACTCAATTTATCTTACTTATAAATGATGAAGCCATTTTTTTCATTCAATAGATGTCTTTGAATCACAATTTATTAAGCAGATTTCAAGAAAAATGAGAGACAGTTATAATAGTGGAGACTACACAGAAGGGTTAGAAAGCTTCTCCCCATCTTCCCTCTTCTCTTTCTCCCCCAGGCCAGGCCCCAAATGCCACCAAACATCCTCCTCCGACCCAGTTTGATAACTACTGCTGAGAACATCACTACTCCTCCAGTTGCTTCCTTTTAATATTTACCTTCCCTCTCCTTAGTTAAACTCAAGGGCAGAAGGAGGAACAGTTCAGTATTGCTGTGAACTGGGGACTTCTTTATGCTATCTCTGTTAATTCTCATAACAACCTAGCAATTTAGTGTTTAAGTGATTTTGTTTTCCCTAGGAATATAGAAAAGTCAGGATTAAATCTCAACTTATATCTTACTCCAAAGCCTCTGCCTTTTCATTTCACTACACTGCCTCTATAATTCTTTAATTTTAATAAAAATCATACCACTTAGCTCCCGTGCAACAGTGATTCAGTAACACAGGCAAACTCTACATATAAACATCTAAATCTTAAAAGAAAATTATTAACACTAACAAATGTGTAGCACTAACATTCATCCTGAGTAAGATGAAGTTGAAGAACAAAAATGTAGTGAAACACAAAAGGTCATCAAATGGATTGATATACTTTTAAAAAGTGAAATAGACTAAAAAAAAAAAAAAAAACTAGATAATAAAAGATACAAAAGATAATACCCCAATACATTCTGATTTTAATTTTTTAAGAAAATATTTTAGGGATCTAGTAGAAATTCTAAAAATAAGTAGAAATCAAAGAAATTGCTATAAATAATCTATATATAAGTGAATGATAGAAAATTTGCCTCTCAACTAAGGTGACTAAAATTAAGGTAAATAAAATAGAAATAAAGATCACCCATGGGATGTGAATTTTGCAAAATATTCAAAGGTACTTAGTTAAGATCCTTGGAAGCAACTATAAATAGAAATAAGCTCTAGATTAGTAATGGATACCTGATGTGCATCATTAACAGGTTAATTTTTTTTTTTTTTAAAAAGCAAAATCAAGGTACGTTTCTAGGCTTCCATCATGATAGTAGTTAATGATGATAAGGGTCAATATTTGAATTAACATGCTTAATATGATTATAAGGAATTTTAATCACAATTGGTTCAGTAGTGGATTAGTAAAACCATCCTAGACTATGAAGAATACAGAAACAGTTTCTTTTTTAAAAAGATAGAAAAAGAATTTCTTTTTAAGTTTAAAAAAGGGTAGTACTGAACTGAACTTAAAGAACTATAAAGCAGTTGTTTGCAAAAAAAAAAAAAAAAGGAAAAAAAAATCAGAACCTCTTTTATTTGTAAGGGTGTAATATCCCCTGATGAGGAGACTTTAAAACTCTTAACATGTGGCGCAGATCAATGATGTTCTTTCAAGCAGTATTCAATAGCAAATAGGATACATTGGCCCAGAGAAATCACAAATAGTAGAGTGATAATTATACACTGACAACATAATGAACAATCTCAGCACTGAGTAGAGCTGGCCACCTAATTTCAAAGTTTCTACAGAGACTGAAAATATAGCTCTGTATTTGCCTCTATCTGACTCGGGTTTTTAAATTTTTAGCTTCTATAAAGCTTTACAATGGTTAGAGGCAAAATAAGATTTACATATAAAAGGACCCTGCCATGATTGCCTGTCCTTTAATAAAAAGGTAGAGAGAGAGATGAAGATTGTCAGAATTACACTTATTCATTTTATTCCAGATCAATAACAAGAGAATGAGGAACTTTTTCAGGAAATTAAAGAGCCAAAAATTTGTGAAGCAATTAGGAAAGCTTCTGTGAAAGTTACAGTATCCATGGTTTGTGGGATTCACAGCATCAAGAAGTTATAGATATAAACATTGTTAGGTTTCAAAGAGATGGATACGTTTAGCACAGTGTAATGGTTTTATCCAATTTGTGGTTATGTAAGACAAGAGAGAAGTACCCACAAGGGTGTAAAAATTCATATACATAACACAATGTATCTAGAAGCTTGTTCAAATACCAAATGTTGGTCATTAATCTTATTATAAACAGCAAAGTAATATTTATACCTATATCACTTGGGTAATAAGAATGGCATATTTTATTCAAGTTGTTGCTAATTGGTTTCAAACTCAAATTTCTCTTTCATTTCTTATTACCCAAATGCCTTTATAGTTCTATAAAATAAGTTTAAAAAACCACAACTTTTCTTATTTTTAAATCTAAATACTCACAACCGTCTACAGAAAATGACTTTTCTTGTTTGCATGATTGCCATGAGTTGAGTTCAGTCACTCAGTCATGTCTGACTCTTTGCGATTCCATGGACTGAAGCACATCAGGCCTTCCTGTCCATCACCAACTCCCAGAGTTTATTCACACTCATGTTCATTGAGTTGGTGATGCCATTCAACCATCTCATCCTCTGTTGTCCCCTTCTCCTCCTGCCTTCAATCTTGCCCAGCATTAGGGTATTTTCCAAGCATCAGGGTCAGTTTCTTCCATCAGGTGGCCAAAGTATTGGAGTTTCAGCTTCAGCATCAGTCCTTACAATGATGCCTCCAAGACGATTTCCTTTAGAATGGACTGGTTGGATCTCTGTGCAGTCCAAGGGACTCTCAAGAGTCTTCTCCAACACCACAGTTCAAAAGCATCAATTCTTCAGCACTCAGCTTTCTTTATAGTTCAGCTCTCATCCGTACACAACTACTGGAAAAATCATAGCCTTGACTAAACGTAACTTTGTTGGCAAAGTAATGTCTCTGCTTTTTAATATGATGTCTAGGTTGGTCATAACTTCTCTTCCAAGGAGCAAGTGTCTTTTAACTTCATGACTGCAGTCACCATCTGCAGTGATTTTGGAGACCCCCCAAATAAAGTTTTTCACTGTTTCCACTCTTTCCCCATCTATTTGTCATGAAGTGATGGGACAAGATGCCATAATCTTAGTTTTCTGAATGCTGACTTTTAAGCCAACTTTTTTACTCTCCTCCTTCACTTTCATCAAGAGGCTCTTTAGTCATGATTTCCATAGACTGAATGTTTGTGCCCAAAGTTCATGGTAAACATAATGGCCCAATATGATGGTATTTAAAAGTGTGCTTATATCATGAGGGTAGAGCCTTGGTAAATAGGACTAGCACCCTTATTAAAAGAGGCCCAGAGAGTTTCCTTACTTCTTTCACCTGAAGTTACAAAGAGAAGACTGGTATCTATGTACCAGGAAGTAAGCCCTCACCACACATCAAACCTGTCAGCACAATAATGTTAGATTCATCAACCTCCAGAATAGTGACAAATCAAATTCCTTTGTTTATAAACCACCAGTCTACAGTGTTTTCATTAGAGCCATCCAACCAGACTAAGACAATGATAGATGTGTGCATATTGGCCTCTCATTCAACAACTTTAACTAGCTCTATCCCCCATGAGTTCTCTGCCTCAAACCCTCATTCCAGCTAGAGGATATCTCTCACTGTTCTTCGTGTCACCACCAATGACCATTTCCAGGAGTTATACACAGTGACCATCATTCCAGTGACCAGTGGCCCACCGTGGAACTTGAGTACTAGGAAAGTGAACACTAAATTCAGGAGCTGCTGTGAGGAAGATAACTTCATTTCGTCCAAACACAGTAGAAGGAGACGAATTAAACTCATTTAAGTTCTGAAAAAAGCAAGGCATTTCAGCTAAAGAAATACTCAGGAGATAATGGTACGAACAAATAGCAAACGATGATTTATAAAGCTTAAAAAAATCTAACTCCTCAAACGTACCTCTGAATCCTTAAATTAAATCCTCAGCCTAGAATTTAAATGAGTGAAGAATAGTGATCAATTAATTTATATAAATACTTGAATCATGCCTTCAATTTTCAATAGTTCTTTAAAGAAAATTACCTTTTCTACCTTAAAAATAAGCTGATGTTTTTATTTTTTTCAATTTATTTATTTTAATTGGAGGCTAATTACATTATTGTATTGGTTTTGCCATACATTGACATGAATCTGCCCCAGGTGTACATGTGTTCCCCATCTTAAACTCCCCTCCCACCTCCCTCCCCATCCCATCTCTCTGGTTCATCCCAGTACACCAGCCCCGAGCACCCTGTATCATGCATAGAACCTGGACTGGCAATTCGTTTCACATATGATAATATACATGTTTCAATGCCATTCTCCCAAATCATCCCACCCCTCGCCCTCTCCCACAGAGTCCAAAAGACTATTCTATACATCTGTGACTCTTTTGCTGTCTCATATACAGGGTTATCGTTATCATCTTTCTAAATTCCATATATATGTGTTAGTATACTGTATTGGTGTTTTTCTTTCTGGCTTACTTCACTCTGTATAATAGGCTCCAGTTTCATCCACCTCATTAGAACTGGTTCAAATGTATTCTTTTTAATTGCTGATTAATACTCCATTGTGTAAATGTACCATAGCTTTCTTATCCATTCGTCTGCAGATGGACATCTAGGTTGCTTCTATGTCCTGGCTATTATAAACAGTGCTGCAATGAACACTGGAGTGCATGTGTAAGCTGATGTTTTTAAAAATAACATTATTATATAAAACAAAGCTCCTGAATTGTAGTTGAAAGACAAGACGTAGCCAATGTTTTTGCTGCTGTTGTTTCCCTGCTTAGTGGTTTTTATCTGACGAGGGAGAGAACCCATGCCCTCTGCACTGGGAGCACAAAGTCTTAAACACTGGACTGCCAGAGAAGTCCCAAGACCTTTTATAAGTGCAAACTTCTGTGGTATTAAGTACATTCACAATGTACAACGATCACTGTTGTGCAACCATCACTACCTATTTCCAGAACCCTTCATCATTTCATACGGGTCAATGGAATTTAGTTTAAGTTTTTCATTTAGTCCATTTATTATCTATAAAAACCCTTTAATCATTCACTCAACCGAGGTCTATCAGATATATTAGGGGTTTTTTTTTTCCTCTTACTACTTTAAAGGGATATTGGAAATGTCTTTTGTTCTCTACTGGTGGTTGCTGCTTGACTGACAACCAAAACATTCCAATTAAGAGGCAGGAACAAATGATCAATGTTCTCTTGATGAATTTCTGGCTTGCTTCTTTGAACTTCATTCAGTGTTAAGCTGATTCCTTTGAGGTGCCATGAAATTAAAAGACGCTTACTCCTTGGAAGGAAGGTTTTGACCAACCTAGACAGCATATTAAAAAGCAGAGACATTACTTTGTCAACAAACGTCCATCTAGTCAAGGCTATGGTTTTTCCAGTAGTCATGTATGGATGTGAGAGCTGGACTATAAAGAAAGCTGAGCGCCAAAGAATTGATGCTTTTGAACTGTGGTGTTGAAGAAGGCTCTTGGGAGTCCCTTGGACTGCAAGGAGATCCAACCAGTCTATCCTAAAGGAGATCAGTCCTGATGTTGAAGCTGAAACTCCAATATTTTGGCCACCTGATGCAAAGAGCTGACTCATTTGAAAAGAACCTGATGTTGGGAAAGATTGAAGGTAGAAGGAGAAGGGGAAGACAGAGGATGAGATGGTTGGATGGCATCACTGACGCAATGGACATGAGTTTGAGTAAACTCCGGGAGTTGGTGATGGACAGGGAGGCCTGGCATGCTGCAGTTCATGGGGTCGCAAAGAGTCGGACACGACTGAGTGACTGAACTGAACTTGAGGTGACTTTCCCATCAAAAATTAGAGTTTTAAAAATGAATCTTGGTGGTGATGAAACTGTTTTATATCTTGAGTGTATCAATGTCAACATCTTGGTTGTATGTCACTATAGTTTTTGGAGGAAACTGAGTAAAGGGTACAGAGTCTCTGTATTATTTCTTACAACTATATGTGAATCTGTTATTTGCTCAGAAAAATGTGTAATTAAAAAAATAAATCAGGATTTGAGGATACAGACTATTAACCCTTTCTCTTGACTTTCACTTTTCTGTCCATTTCTCCAATAGGATCTAAATTTCTCTGATTATCATAGCCTACAGACTGAAATGTACGAAGGTATTAATATTTATATAATGATTTAATTCTGTTCTCCAAAGCTGATTGAAGGCAATTTTACTGAAATCTAAACAAGAAATGTTTTTTAATAAAGACACATGTACAACTGTCCTTAAATCTACAAATTCTTGTAAGTCTAAGCCTTTATATATATTAAAAAAAAAAAGAAAAAAAAACAAGCCTTGGAGGACTGAAGTACTAAGAATCTTGTAAAAAACCTCATAAATTTACTTGTTAAAATATATTTATGAAAATAATAAAGAAAAACACTAAAAAAAGGATTATCTTTGACACTGAAACACTGAACATGTTAATACTGAGTAATGTATATTAATTTCCTTTTCTCATTCTTCACTTGTTAAAATCTTTTCAACTTTGTCCTTCTCTGCAGAGGCAATTAACTACTAATACCCTTATTTTGATGTGTTGAAGATCATACGCATACCAGACAGCAATTTCAGAGAAATTTCAAAGCCTTTCTAATTTTATCACCTTCAAACAATTAGTCTCAGCCTTGGTCTCAGACTCAGAATAACAAGGATGTTGACAATGGTTAAAGCTTTAGATAACCTTTATTTAATGTACTAGATACAGCTAAATAGATATTTCTCAACTCCCTTCCTAATTAATAGGAATTTTATTCATGCCTGAATAACTCCCTCTCAAGTTGCATTGTCATTAGTCTCTCTTGCAAACAATATAGGTAATAATAAAATCATCATTAATATTGTTTTTGCTAATTGCTAACATTTATTAAGCTCTTACATTCTGCCAAACACTATATTAAGTGATTTATATACATGATTTCAATTAGTCCTTTCAAATCTCTATGGCTTGGTAAGTTTTAAAGTTCATTATTACCTCCATTTCATATACATGATTAACTAAAATAAGATGAACTAGATGAGTGTACAAGTTGCCACCACTGAAAGAGATGCTATTTTAGCTCAAGGAGCTTAACTCCAGAGTCCCTGAGCTGAACCTCATCAATACAAAGCATATCCATCACCCTTTGTTAATAGTCAGGGACAAAGATGGGCACAAAGTGGAGGCGAAGGGCAACTCAGGCTTACTTTTACTTACCTTTACTACTGCATTAACGCAAAAATCCCAAATTTAGCTGACATCCAATTCACCCTCATTTTCAAAACCTAAACTCTGGTATACTCATTCAGTAATTACTCCAAAGTAGAGACAAATAATAGCCAGTGGCTTTCCTCTGCAGAATCCCATTTCACAAAATAAACAAGCACAGTGTCAAAGGTCACACAGTAGAAAAGTCTGGTTTAAGCGCAGTCTCATTAGAAAGCCTATATATTCCAAAACCAAAATGCTAGCTGAAAATTCCTAAGGAAATAAATTACTTATGTTCAGATTATATTTGAGGGCTATTTACTAGATAGCTATAAACTGACAGTACTGTTTTTTGTTTGTGTCCTATCTAACTTCTCAGATACTGTTTACAAAACAAGGAAAGATGGTACTCCTTTTAGGGGTATCCCTATAGAGCTTAAGAAGAATCATTCTCTTAAAGTGTTTCTAACTGTTTGCTCTCATGTATATATTCTTTCAGTTCTTACAGTTAAAGTGCTTTCAGAAGAAGTGAGTTTAAACAGATAAAAGATCGTATCTATGTAGAACCTGACTAAGGAGAATAAAATATCCTGGAGATAAAGCACAATGAAGCAAAGCCAATATTAGTTCTTTTCTTTTGGAATTCATTAAGTCTGAATACATTTACTTGAGTAAAACAGTAAATTTTTAGTAAAGAATTTAATGCAAGAATAATAGAGCTTCTTAGCTCTTACTGCAAAACTACCACACTATAGTTTGAATGTTTATAGAATAAACAAATGTAAATTCAAATAATCATATTCATGTATAATATTTAAATGCATGATAAAGTGAAAAAGATGGACTATCTTTGGCTGGACTATAACATTTTTGTGAATTATCTAAATTATATTCTGAGTTTCAAAGTGCTACATAAAGCAAAGTAATGAAGATATATATGGCTATAAAAATATGATAAACATTACCTTTTGAAATTTCCAGAAAAGGCTTTCAATTTAAAATTGCAAAAGACATTCCAAACTAGCCTCCTATAACTGATTCTAAAAACATACATGTTTAGGGAAGGAAAATAAACTACTTTCATAACACATCGTAGCACCTCCTAATCTTCTAGATTTTTATTACCATAAGTTAATTCGGTTTCTAAAGGCACTTCTTGATTTTCCCCCAAAGAAATGCACACTTTACATCTTTCCCATCATACTGCCCTTTGTACATGTGAATTACACATTTAAAAATATTTCTCATTAATCCTCTATTTTTCAAAAGAATATTTAGCCTAAACATTTTAATGTCAGTCTCTACCTTAAGTAGATGGAATCTATGTTTCTTTTTAGAATAAATTTTATTTCTCCTAATAAAGTTTATTCCTTTTGATAATCTCTCCTTTTATGAACCAAAAGCATTCTTTTATTGTTGTTTGAAAACCACAATGATCAACATCTTATCTATGTAGTCTATAAATATGTTTAATAGTGAAAAATCTGAAAAAATAAATTGAGGAATTTACTTTCATGAAGTTCACTTTAAATGTCCATTTCTGAAACACCAATAACTCAGTCCAGGAGTGGCCTCCAAGTGATATTTTACATTTTATCAATTTTATGCTTTCATTACTGGATGCAAACCATTTGAAAAATTGTATAATTTGTGTAAGTTATAATTTACTGTAGACTTGCGATTTACTGAAAAACATTTCAGAGATGTATAGAGTTGTATTGTGAGAAGCATTTAGTCTATTTCCTCTGTTTAACGAGAAACGGAGGCAGGTAAGTTTGACTTATCTAGTGGACCTAACGTGAAAAAATAAAAATGTCTATAATGTAACATGGCTCTAGCTGTATTTTTCTAGGATTTCAAAAACTTGAGTTTGAACTTATTCCAACCTTGGTTTGTACTCTTTTCTGTTTTTCCTCACCTCAAACTACTTGTTTAAAGAAAATGTCTATATAACATACAACCTTGCAAAAATGCAATTCCATTACTATAATTTCAACAAATTCAAGTAGAATATACACATCCTTTGCAAAGGACACCATTAATCTCTGAGCACAAACATGTATAATTCATTAAAAAGAAAAAAAACTTAATGCCCTTTAAATCACCCAAAACTTTATAAATGTTATAAATATTGTTAAACCCATTTCAAATTTTACTGTAACCACATGGCTGAAACAGCAATTAACTTTTTAAAGTTTAATAGGAAATCTTATTGTCTTTGAAAGGAACATAGTCATATTTCCTATTGAAAAAAGAAACACGTAATACAAATACAAGACACCAATTAATGTATGAATTTATTTTGTACTCATTTTCCATCAGTTGGTACAAATTATATATTTTGGAAAATATGATTTAATAAAAGTATTTTGCTTACTTATAACAATAACTTTCTTATTTGTGAGGAGGTCTTGAGAACTATGTATCCAATATGGTAGCCACTAGCCACATGTGGTTACTGAGCACTTGTAATATGCTCACCTTAAATTGAGAAGTGCTATGTATATATATATAAAACACACATGGATTTTGAACACTTAATATCAAAACACAGAACAAAAATGATCCCAATATATTTTTACATTGGTTATATCTTGAAATGATAATAGTTTTATAAACTGACTTAAAGATTATTATTAAAATTAACTTGGTTGGTGTCTCTTTCCATTTCAGTGTGGCTGCTAGAAAACTTAAAATTCTATACACAGCTCACATGCTGTTATCTGGACAGCACAGCTTTAGAATCTTTAAGCATCTTCACTTGATCATGTATTGATCCACGATACAAACACCATTTGTTGAGTTACTTAATTCCATCCTACATGAATCTCTTCTTGGACCCTAAACTCTCCTCCCAGTACATTCCCATTCCTCTGCTTAACTTCAGAGCGTGACCTCTTAAAATAAAAAAAAAGAGAAAGAAAACAGGCTCTCCTATCTGCCTCCACTTTTGTCCTCACCATTTCACTAAAACAGCTCTCCTAGAGAGGACTTATTGCCATTTCCAGCTGCCACTTCTCAGACCTCCTCTTATTTATCTCACACCGTTGATCATCCCCTTCTTCCTGAAACGCGTTCTTCTCTTGGCTGACAGGATACCATGCTATCCTCCAATTTTCCTTCTGTGCCAACCCCTCCATTTTTCCAATCTCACTCTGATTATTTAGATACTGGAATGTTCCTGGGCTAAGTCACAGACCTACACTCAACTTCCCAAGTTGATTCATCCAGTCTCATGATTTAAAAACCATTTCTGTGCTGAAACATCCAAATGTATTTTTCTATATAGACTTTTTCTATCAAGTCTAGATATTCGTATCTATCCAATGATCTTTTTGTCTGGTAATTATCTCAAACTAAACTCATAACAAGAATGTGAGGGGTTTCCTCGAGACTCAGTGGCAAAAATCTGCCTGCCAATGCAAGAGACACGGGTTTGATCCCTGATCTGAAGGACCCCACATGCTTCAGGGCAACTAAGCCCTGGTGCCACAACTACTGAGTCTGTGCTCTAGAGTCTGGGAGCCATAACTACTGAGCACATGTGCACCAACTGCGGAAGCCCAAGTGCCCTAGAACGCATGCCCCACAATAAGAGACGCTACTGCAGTGAGAAGCTTGTGCACCACAACTACAGAGTAGCCCCCACTCGACTCAACGAGAGAAAATCCCAAGCATCAGTGAAGACCCAGTGCAACCAACATTTAATTAAAACAAACATTAAAAGGAAAACTTTGATTTTCCCTGCCCCGAATCCAGAGCCCCTCAACCGCGCTTCCTCATCTCCATAAATGGAGACTCTCTCTCTTAGAATTGCAGACAAACTCTTCAAATTGCTTTTGTTTCTTCTCTTTCTCATTTCCCCACATCTAATCCATCAGTAAATCCTACTGAGGCTGTCTTCAAACAATACCCCAAAACTGCCCACATCTCTTTGCTTCCACTCATATCATACTGGCCCAAGCCACTGACATCACCTCGATTCCTGGCTCATTACTATTCTTCCTCCATCATTAGCTCTTAGTGCGACAGCCAGAAAAATACTACATCTGCTGTAATATATCAGATGATTTCACATCCCTGCTCAAAATCTTCTCATCTAATGAGTCCCGATTTACTCCAAGTAAAAGTCATAGCCCTGACTGTGACCCACAATGCTCTGAAGGATCCTCCCCCACCCACTGCACTCAGATGACAGCTACTACCACCCTCCCTCTTCACAGTCACCTCTAGCCACAGATATTCCCTCGCTACTGCTGCGAGAATCTGCAAGTTCTTTAGTCTCAGGGACATTGCACTCATTTCTGTCTCCACTGTGACTGCCCCTTCTCAGGAAGGCCTTCCTCTTCACCGATATTAGATGGCCTTTTCCTCCTTACCCTGCCCCCACTCAGCACCCCATCAATTTCTCACCATCTGTTATATAATTGTGTTTGGATTGTTTCTCTCACCCGAATGTAAACTTTAAGACACACTCAGTACATGTGATAATAAAGAATAAATGCTAATTATTTCATTAGTTGTCATGTACACAGTTATGGTTAGTTACTAATTAATGCCTTAAAGGTGTCCTCATTCCAAGGCAGAAAAGTATGGACATGTACAGGGTCAGGAGTATGGTAATAGAAGTTCTAGAAGCACTCAGAGGAAGGCATTGCTAACTATTGAAGGCTGGAGTGAGGATGGGCAAATACAGAAAAAACTGTCCAAAGGAAGAGATTTGGAGCTGACTGGCAAATGGCAGCTCTCAGGCACAGTGATGACAAGAGTAGACGCAACATTCCAAGGAAAATAGAACATATTGGAGGGCCCACAGGATGAACAATAGTGAAATTTAGAAATAAGTAATTGTGTTTGGCTCTGGTACTAGGTTCTGTGTAGAAAGAAGCAGTAGGAGCAAAGAAAATGAGAAAGGGAAGGAGGAGAGACAAAAAGACACATTCATGCCAGGCGAGATATAAACAAATACAGTGCACACAAATACATATATGAGAGCAGGCGGTTCTGCATGTAGGGGTATGCATGAATTGTGTATGTATGTGCATATAGGTAATATTTGTATATACATGTATACCTACACACACAGATGATGACAACTCTCAGGAACATGTTTACAACCACATACTTATACTACTTTTCTATTGTTAGATTATATTAATAGAAAATTTAGAAGTACACAAGATTATATAAATATGAAATAAGAAAATCTCTGAACTCCAAAGTGCTTCTCAAAAAAATAAAAGCAACCTGCTGCCCTTTACTTATATTGGTTTACAGACGGAGTTTGTAGAAATATATAGATACCAGGATTAAAAGCCATGCCAAAGCAAGATCTTTTTGTTTTTTCAAGCAAGATCGTTTTCTAGGAATGTCCTCTTGCCTCTGCATCCCAGCAAAAAGTTCATCAATTTCCACAAAATGTTCCTTGTCAGAGACTTCCTGCTGTTCTTACAGACTGCCATGAGCCAGCTCCCAAATGGTGGCCAGCTGATTCTTCCCTCACCTGCAGAATCCAGATCAATAAGTGATCCTTAGCAAAAAAAGAGAAAAAGATTAATCTAAGTGAAAACAGCTAGATTTTAAGCCTAATTATGTGGTGTGAATGAAAACAGGTTGTGCTGCACAAAACTCCAGCAGGTCTTTCTAAAAACTGGGATGCATTATAATAATAAAGTAACCTGAGGATATGGTTCAGAGAAGAATGTGGCTGGTTTTCGATGAGACTGCAGTGTGCTTTTTACTGCATGTGGCAAGCATCTCTTAATAAAAATCAGAAACTGTCCAGTGAAAATATTTGCGTTATTTTCAACACTGATTAAAACATATTGTGTGGATCCAGCACCGGGGTGCCATACACTATGCAAGACCCACTGTGTTACTTGGCAGAAAATAAATCATTGAGCTTTAAAATGTGCTATGGTCGCTGTCTTCATTATAGAGACCTTGCACACAGCATACAAAAACATCTATAATGTTTACAGCACCTGGATGCCTGCACTATTAAACATCAATACAATCTGTGTTCATATCATCTCCATGCTAATCAGATCGATTTACTACTGATATAGTGTCTTGTCACAGTATCGTAATGCTAATCAAACAAATGGAGCAAAAGGGAGATAATTCAGATATATAGGTATTTAATAGCACACTGTTTAAAAAAAAAAAGGAATCAACAGCACACACGCAAGGTGCAGCTGTGTCATGGACAGGCAGAGTCCTCGTCAAGTCCTGGGTGGTGGTGCTGTAAATTTGTCAGCAGTCATTAAAAAGGGAATATAATACAGTTTGATGCCATAAAATGGACTTGAAAGGGAAATGAGATTACTGCTGCTGCTTAGCATCGCAGAGGTAATTAGCTGCACAGGTAATTAGATACAGATTCCTAGCATATCCTAGTGGGGGCAGTGGATGATGGCAAGAGATAATATCTTTTTGCCCACTGAAAAAGATCAATGTCACAGCTGTTTTAGATCCAAAACAAGATCCTCATCAAACATTCTAATCCCCCAGACAGCAAAGATGCTGTAGTAGCTGCAGTAAAACGTGATATAACTTAATAAAATGAACTAGGGGGGATGGATTGGCGGTGGGGCAAGCGGGGACACCACTGCCTCACAGGAGGTATCAGTCCCTAGGCCACATATCTACCTATCTCAGTTATCACTTTGTGACACTCTCAGTTGAGAATGTCTCCTGGATTCTCTTACTAATTTCATTTATAACAATAAAGACAATGAGAGGGAGAGAAAAATCAATGATAATACACCCAAAATAGAAAATCCATCAACATAGTCATCTTTTAAATAGTTACCCAATGAATTTAATGTATGTCTAATGTACACACATTTTGGCCAAAGCTTACACTTCATCAACTGAGCTATACCTACTGTTGGATACAGAGGCAAATGAAACTTCTTGACTAGTGAGTGAATCTTTTTTACTGTCAACACAGAAGAGTTCCCTAAACCACTGTGCTGTTCTATGCTCTATCATCGTCTGCTGAAAGACTTGGATAAAAAAATGAAATAAAGCTTCTACATTATTTATTCAACAAATATTTGAGAAATGACTATTACGTATGCAATCCAGAACCAAAGCAAACCTTCCAACACGTACTTGGGCCACTGAGCCATTAATGTGGCACCTGTACTGCCAGCTGGGAGCCATACAGATTGGAACTGTGGTGAATGCCACCCACCAGCACATGGACAAGGCAAAGCAAACCTAGCAAATCCTGCATCCAGCTGCAAGAAAACAGACAGCGCTAGAGAATACATTACAAAAGTAAAATGAAACTTCTTGAAAACAAGCAAACGACAACAAGGAAACCCTAACTCTTCACGTCTTCCTATAGAAAGAGAAAAAAGTCATCACATAAAAACCGTTCAGATGGTTTTAGAATCAGCAATTCTGGGTAGCTGATTAGAACACTTTCGAACATGGCTGTTAGAAAATCAATGTTAGTTTAGTGCAAAGAGACTTGCCAAAGGTTACTCTGAAAGAGTCTGACACTGTCAATTTTTTCTTCACCATTCCTCTTTTGTAGGATCAATGGAGGAGGAGATGGACAAAACAAGAGTAACTATTTTGACACCTTGAATGGCAATCAGAGGTAGGTTCAGCCCAATATGACAGCATGAAGAAACTCTAGTCAGAAAATTCACTTTTTTGTTCAAAAGTTCTTAATACTACTTGGTATATTTTTTCCTAACATGATGACTGGTTGCTGCCATCTTGCTGACATTGAAAAGTCATCATAAATAGGGCTGGCTTCATGCCTACTTCATGACTACTCTGCAGTCAAAGAGCTGTGAGCTTTCTTGGTTTAATACTTGATTTGTTACTGTCCTGAATTTCTTCTAAGTTTTAAACAAAGTGCTTGTCATTTTCATCTTGCACTGGACCAGCGAGTTATGTAGTTGGCAAACATCAGCATCCCTTTTATATATGGTAGAAAGACCGTATATGGTAGGGAGGCCATTCATC
This sequence comes from Moschus berezovskii, assembly GCF_049115385.1. Lineage (NCBI taxonomy): Eukaryota > Metazoa > Chordata > Mammalia > Artiodactyla > Moschidae > Moschus > Moschus berezovskii. Next base: position 43,438,417 of record NC_142461.1, read on the forward strand.
ACAGGGCATCATGTGAGAATTGAAATGATAAAGGAACAGAGATGATCTTTAGAAGGAGCCAAGCATTATGGGTGAAGGGGATGGGATGCAATCCATTTGGTGTGCTCACCTATGGCCTGAAATGGCCCTGAAGAGGCTAAGGGTCTGGAAACCAAATCTGAAGTGTCTGGGAGGCAAAATGAAAGAGAAGCAGAGCTAACTCAAGATTTCCCTAAAATGTTGGAATGTCATCAGATTCATGAATCATTGACCTTTGGGAGTTCAGTGATTTCATTTCTATTTATCTTACTGTTTCATTTGCAAAACATGCCTCCTCTGTTTTTGCTTATCTAGGAGATAAACAATCTATTAAAAGCACCATCTATAATTCTTTAGCTTATAAAATCTACCAGTCTTACTGTTTCATAAAACATCTAGCTATTCCCTCCTAAGCCTACTAAATATTTTGCTTGATTCTTACTATACCACTGGATTCTCAAAAGGTTTTTGTAGTCATAACCAAAGGACTTTTCTCAGACTTCATTATCTTGGCCCTTCCATACCTTCTGACACAACCATATTCCCTCTGAAACTGACTTCAAGGTCTTGTCTTTTCTTCTGGCTGTGAGACACAGTACTCTTCCTCATGCTTTGTCTACCCTCTGACTGCTAACTTCTCTTCTCCAAGAAGATCCCAGTCTACTGAACTTTTAACTCATCACCACTCCCTGCCCCAGCCACCCAATCTCCTCTGTGATGAAGACCTCAGGCCTGACACCCTCAACCCTTTGCTTTATCGTTGATGAATACACCAATGAATACCCCACACTGTTCAGAGGATATTTCCACACGTCTAGAAAAGCATGGAATTCTTTCAATTCTTCTGTCTATCCTCTCTGCAAAATCAGTGCTCACTCCTATCTAACATCCTGCTTCTGCCCTTTTGATCTCTGCCTCCTCATTGTTAGTTGCTCAGTCATGTCCAACTTTTTGCAACTCCATGAACTATAGTTAACCAGGCGCCACTGTCCATGGAATTCTCCAGGCAATAATATTGGAGTGGTTTGCCATTTATTCATTTACTCTTTTGCATCTCAACTCTCTGGTGCCCATACCTTGCACCTCCCTGCCATTCTCGCACCTCCCTGCCATTCTCGTAACAGTCCCTTACAGCTGGAACACTGGGGCCTGAAGCCCCCATGTACTCCTCAAACTCACCTCAAATTGCACCACTTCTCTGAAGACTTTCTGGCTATTCAACTGCACAGTGAGCTCTTGGTCAAAACTCAGGACACTCAAAGCCTTTGCCACTTTTGGTTCTAAAATATATGCCGTCTTGTCTCACGTCTTTTATAGAGCTATCTGGTGTTGCTATTTAGCTCTTCATGTGTGTTCACATTTTATCTATAGGTTTCCCTGGTGGCTCAGATGGTAAAGAATCTGCCTGAAGAAGGCCTGGGTTTGATCCTTGGGTCAGGAAGATAGCCTGGAGAAGGAAATGGCTATATCTACAGTTGCCCCCTACTTGAGGACAAGGATGTGATTTTAAATTTGCTAAAACCCCTCAAAAGGAATGAAACGAGCCAGGTATAGAATAGTGCTCAATCAATACTGCTAAACCAAAGAAAACAGTTTTCTCATTTATAGCAGTTTGGCTTTTTTATTTTTAATAGAGTAGTTTACCACATTCTCAAATAAATGTATTTTATTCTTAAAGTGGTATAATTTCTTAAGAGTTTTGCCTTTAAAACGTGTTGTAACTAGCTGACATAGAGAAGGGATATCTCTAATGTAGCCAGGCTTTGTCTGGATGAACAGCTACCCTTGTAAATGACAAATGAGCAAGGAATGGCCCCAGCTTCAGAAATATTCCACTAATGCTTTTTAAACAAAGATATATGTAGGCGACGAGTGACTCAGCTTCCAAAACAGGCTTAAATAAAAATAATCACATTGTTTTAGAACAGAAGATTGTGTTTAATTGGTAATTTGTGGATTCTAAGATGGAAACACACTACTGTGGATTCTAATGCTCTCTTAATAAATGAATTACAGCAATGTAATCCAATTACTATTCCTCTCTATTGAACAGATAACATTCCCTAAACAAAAAACAAAGGAACTAAAGAGATCCAGTTTACCTATCTTTGAACAGATGGCACTGAAAACTGATTTTTTTAAAATAATGCCTTGATGGGCATGCTGCATAAAATGCCCAGGGTAATGATACATACCCTGCAGGCCTTTGAAAATGTTGAAACTGCCTGTCAGACACCAGGAGTGACTGTTAGGCAGTCACAGTCATTAGGCTAAAGACCCACCTCAAAAAAAAAAAAAAGAATTGCCTTCGTGTGACACCCTGATGTTAAACAGACCAACTGTCTGACAATCCCTCAGAGGAAAAGAATTCCCAAGTGCCCTCATCTCTAGATCACTCTCAGTCCACAGAAAACATTTTTATTCTTCAATAGTTCCATCCAACCCAAAATGAACCAGTTTTTACAGGGTTTGCCTGGCACTGAAGAGATGTTATTGATTATATTTGTTTGTATGATTTCGTATGTTGCTTAGACACCAATCTCAAATACGTTTAATTTCTGCATCCTGAATCTCAAAGCAAATCTCAGCAGGTCCTGCTTAATAATATCAAGTACTTTCCTTTGTTAAAAACTAGTATTCAGCCTAAAGACTACTGTCAAGTCTGATAGAAATACACAGACTGAAGAATAATTCATAAAACATCAAGACCCAAAACACTGGCAGGGAAAACCCAAGAATTCACTGAGAGATCTCAGAGTATTTCTAAATTTTACTGGAGACACTGGTGCTAGAGCAATGGTGACAGTTCTCTTGATGTCTCAATGAGGGCCAAATGCTTTCGTTATAATGTCATATCTATGAAGGGAACTAAAAAAACAAGTTGAAAACACACAACTTTATTTCTGACTCTGGATAATCGAAAAGCACAAGGATAAGCCGTGTCTCCTTATATCCCTACATGAAGATGTCACCCACCCACCCAGACAACACTCATTAGAAGACTACTATCTCTGATAAATGGCTCAGTTTGGTGAATGCTTTGTCTTGTAAAAAAAATTGAAGCTTTGGAAATATTGGTTGGCCAAAAAGTTCCTTCAGTTTTTAAGTTAAAAAGAGAGACATATTTCTCACTTTAACCAAGAACTTTATTAAATAATATTTCCTGTTTTGTCCCACTACTTTCTGCCATTTTTCAGGCAACTTCATAATTACATCTTCCTTTTTTTTTTTTCTTTCAATCTTTTTGAGCAAAGAATTATTCCATGCCTTTTACAGTCTTTCAAGTATTTGAATTTTTTCCATTAGGATAATTTTTTAAAGTCCAAAATAAGTGGAAATCTGAAAATGCAATGTCTGGTAAATACAGCAGATGAATCAGAATTTCCAAGGCAAGGATTTAACAGTTTCTGCCAGGTCAAAGAAACATGTGGTTTTGTGTTTTCCTGAGGGAAGGTTAGATATTTTCTGTAAATTCTGGATGCTTTTTGTCAGGTGCTAGTTTCAGTTGGTCTCACTGGGAGCAGTACTTGTTAGAATTAACCATTTGATTTTGGAAGGAGCTCCCTTCTAATCCCATTATATACACAACATCACCATCTTTGGATGAAGAGTGGCCTTTGGTGTAGTTAGTGATATTTCATTTCACTTGCTCCGCAATCTCTTCCATTCCACATGATTGCATAGTGTTCACTTTTCTTAGCACATCAAATTTATTTTAAAATGAAAGAATATTTTTGTTACAGTGAAGTAGAGAATTGCCATGAGGAATATTGTCAAGAATTTTTTTTTTTTTCGTTTGCTTGTGTGGAATGCACACAAAGCAAAAAACAATCAAGCTTAATTTCATTGATTGATTTGGATATTTTGAGTATGTTGGCTATCTCCCACGTAGTATAATGTTGATTCCTCTCAATTAATGTCTTGATAATTTCTATCCAGGTTTCCCTGATAGCTCAGTTGGTAAAGAATCTGCCTGCAATGCAGGAGACCCCGGTACGATTCCTGGGTCAGGAAGATTCCCTGGAGAAGGGGTAGGCAACCCACTCCAGTATTCTTGGATTTCCCTTGTGACTCAGCTGGTAAAGAATCCGCCTGCAATGTGGGAGACCTGGGTTCGATCCCTGGGTTAGGAAGATCTGCTGGAGAAGGGAATGGCTACCCACTCCAATATTCTGGCCGGGAGAATTCCATGGGCTATATAATCCATGGGGTCGCAAAGAGTCTGGACATGACTGGGAAACTTTCATACTTTAATTGCTATCAACTTTAACTGCCTACCCAACCATGGAGCATCATCCAATGAGAAATCTCCAGCACAAAACTTCGCACACCACTTTGACACATCCAGTCAGTCACAGAACCTTCTCCACACATTGCAAAAATCTTGTGTTCCAGTTGTGATTTTACCTTTATTGAAAAAATAAAATATAACACACCAAAAATGTTTTTCTTCCACCTTCAATATTAAAATGGTTACACAAAATTTCACCAATTTTGACAAGTTTTTTTGCAAACACACACTGATATGACAGCTGTCACAATACACTCTAAGAAAATTGTTTTGAATGAAGTTAAAGACAATGAGGAGAAGGAACAAGATGGTGGAGGAATAGGACGGCGAGACCACTCTCTCCCCCACAAATTCATCAAAAGAACATTTGAACGCGGAGTAAAGTCCACAAAACAACTTCTGAATGTGGGCAGAGGACATCAGGCACCCAGAAAAGCAGTCCACTGTCTTCGAAAGGAGGTAGGAAAAAACATAAAAGAGAGACAAGAGAAGTAAGGACGGAACTCTGTCCCGAGAAGGGAGGCTTTAAAAAGAGAGAAGATTCCAAACACCAGGAAACACTCTCACTGGCGAATCTGTGGGGAGCCTTGGAAGCTCAGAGGGCCACATAACCGGGAGGAAAAATAAAGAAATAATTAAAACCCACAGATTACACGCCAAACATTAACTCCCAGCGGAGAAGCAGCGCAGACGCCTGCATACGCCATTAGCAAGCGGGGGCTGGGCAGGGAGGAGCCAGCTGAACTGCTTAGAGAGAGGACTGGGCTTGAATGCCACTAGAACAATCTGAGAGAACTGGGGATAGCAAAGCAGACTGGGATAGCTTCCCCACGAAAAGGCGGAAAGCTCTAAGCTAAGACTCCACCAGCCCCGCTCACAGAACAAAGGGCTGAGCAGAGTGAGCCGGCTGGGTCGGCCCATCCCCCATACCCCACCGAGACAGGCAAAGGAGGGCAGCCAGATCCAGAGGGGGCAACCGCAGCCCCAGAAAGGCATCCAATACAAACTGCAGGCAGGCTTGTTGCTAATCAAGACTTCTTAGGCTCGGGCCGGTTGATATCCTCCTGAGAAGGTGCGCTGGTTGTTCACCCAGAAAACCAAGTGGCAGGGACTGGGGAGGCGATAAGTCACAGCGACTGCGCTTGTCAAACACCTGGTCACCTAGGCTGCTCGGACCGGGGAAGGCACAAAAGGCAGGCCGAACAAAGTCTGCACATTTGTGGAGTACCCGAGAACCTGAACTTGAGCCACTCAGACCTGGGAAGTGCATACAACCCAGCCCCGGCCTCGGACAGTTCCCAGCAGAGCAACCTAGAGACTGTGCAGTGTAGACTGGGACAGCACATGTGCTGTGAACGGGGGCAAACCCAGTGTGGCCGAGACGCTACGAGCACTCCCCAGAGATGCCAGAGATATTTGTCTGCAGTGTTCCTGCCTTCCTAGAACAGGACTGAACAACTGAGCCTTAAAAAGTGTCCACCTGCCCCCTAGTATCAGGGCGGAAATTAGACACTGAAGAGACCAGCAAACAGAAGCTAAAACAGAGGGAACCACCTTGAAAATGACAGATAGAGAAGTCTAGAGGCTACTCCAAGAATACGACCAAAAACCAGAGGCAAGAGGCTTAAGCCCGAATCCTGAGAACACCAGAGAACTCCTGACTCCAGGGAACATTAATCGATAGGAGCTCATCAAACGTCTCCATACCTACACTAAAATCAAGCACCACCTAAGGGTCAACAAGTTCCAGAGCAAGACATACCACGCAAATTCTCCAGCAACACAGGAAAATAGTCCTGAGCTTCAATATATAGGCTGCCCAAAGTCACTCCAAACCCACTGACATCTCACAACTCATTAGTGGACACTTCATTGCACTCCAGAGAGAAGAAATACAACTCCACCCACCAGAACACTGACACAAGCTTCCCGAACCAGGGAACCTTGACAAGTCACCTGTCCAACCCCACACACAGCAAGGAAACTACATAATAAAGAGAATTACACAAACTGCCAGAAGAGGGAAAGGCCACCCCAAGCAAAGCATTATAAGCAAGATGAAGAGGCAGAGAAATACCCAGCAAGTAAAGGAACAAGATAATTGCCCACCAACACAAACAAAAGAGGAAGATATAGGGAATCTACCTGATAAAGAATTTTGAATTTTGGTGGTGAAAATGATTCAAAATCTTGAAAGCAAAATGGAGTTACAGATAAATAACCTGGAGAAAAGGATTGAGAAGATGGAAGAAAGGTTTAATAAGACTTAGAGGAAATAAAAAAGAGTCAATATACAATGAATAATGCAATAGATGAGATCAGAAACACTCTGGAGGGAACAAACAGTAGAATAACGGAGGCAGAAGATAGGATAAGCGAGATAGAAGATAGAATTATAGAAATAAATGAAACAGACAGGAAAAAAGAAAAAAGAATTAAAAGAAATGAGGACAATATTAGAGACGTCTGGGACAATGTTAAATGCTCCAACATTCAAATCATAGGAGTCCCAGAAGAAGAAGACAAAAAGAAAGACCATGAGAGAATACTTGAGGAGATAATAGTTGAAAACTTCCCTAAAATAGGGAAAGAAATAATCACCCAAGTCCAAGAAACCCAGAGAGTCCCCAACAGGATAAACCCAAGGCGAAATACTCCAAGACACATATTAATCAAATTAACAAAGACCAAACACAAAGAACAAATATTAAAAGCAGCAAGGGAAAAACAGCAAATAACACACAAGGGGATTCCCATAAGGATAACAGCTGATCTTTCAACAGAAACTCTTCAGGCCAGGAGGGAATGGCAAGACATACTTAAAGTGATGAAAGAAAATAACCTACAGCCCAGATTACTGTACCCAGCAAGGATCTCATTCAAATATGAAGGAGAAATCAAAAGCTTTACAGACAAGCAAAAGCTGAGTGAATTCAGCATCACCAAACCAGCTCTCCAACAAATGCTAAAGGATCTTCTCAAGAAAGGAAACACAGAAAGGGTGTATAAACTCGAACCCAAAGCAATAAAGAAAATGGCTACAGGATCATACTTATCAATAACTACCTTAAACGTAAATGGGTTGAATGCCCCAACCAAAAGACAAAGGCTGGCTGAATGGATACAAAAACAAGAACCCGATATATGCTGTCTACAAGAGACCCACCTCAAAACGAGGGACACATACAGACTGAAAGTGAAGGGCTGGAAAAAGATATTCCATGCAAATAGAGACCAAAAGAAAGCAGGAGTAGCAATACTCATATCAGATAAAATAGACTTTAAAACAAAGGCTGTGAAAAGAGACAAAGAAGGAAACTACATAATGATCAAAGATCAATCCAAGAAGAAGATATATCAATTATAAATATTTATGCACCCAACACAGGAGCATTGCAATATGTAAGACAATTACTAACAAGTATGAAAGGGGAAATTAACAACAATGTAATAATAGTAGGAGATTTTAATACCCCACTTACATCTATGGATAGATCAACTAAACAGAAAATTAACAAGGAAACACAAACTTTAAATGATACAATAGACCAGTTAGACCTAATAGATCTCTATAGGACATTTCACCCCAAAACAATGAATTTCACCTTTTTCTCAAGCACACACGGAACCTTTTCCAGGATAGATCACATCCTGGGCCATAAATCTAGCCTTGGTAAATTCAAAAAAATTGAAATCATTCCAAGCATCTTTTCTGACCACAATGCAGTAAGATTAGATCTCAATTACGGGAGAAAAACTATTAAAAATGCCAACATATGGAGGCTGAACAACACGCTGCTGAATAATGAACAAATCATAGAAGAAATCAAAAGAGAAATCAAAATATGCATAGAAATGAATGAAAATGAAAACACAACAACCCAAAACCTCTGGGACACTGTAAAAGCAGTGCTAAGGGGATAGTTCATAGCAATACAGGCACACCTCAAGAAACAAGAAAAAAGTCAACTAAACAACCTAACTCTACATCTAAAGCAACTAGAAAAGGAAGAAATGAAGAACCCCAGGGTCAGTAGAAGGAAAGAAATCACAAAAATTAGGGCAGAGATAAATGCAAAATACACAAAAGAGACCATAGCAAAAATCAACAAAGCCAAAGCTGGCTCTTTGAGAAGGTACATAAAATTGACAAACCACTAGCCAGACTTATCAAGAAACAAAGGGAGAAGAACCAAATCAATAAAATTAGAAATGAAAATGGAGAGATCACAACCGAAAACACAGAAATACAAAGCATTATCAGAGAATACTATCAGCAATTATATGAAATAAAATGAATAACCTGGAAGAAATGGACAAATTCCTAGAAAAGTACAACTTTCCAAAACTGAACCAGAAAGAAATAGAAAATGTGAATAGACCCATCACAAGCACGGAACTAGAGGCTGTAATCAGAAATCTTCCAGCAAACAAAAGCCCAGGTCCAGACGGCTTCACAGCTGAATTCTACCAAAAATTTAGAGAAGAGCTAACACCTATTCTACTCAAACTCTTCCAGAAAATTGTTGATGAAGGGAAACTTCCAAACTCATTCTCTGAGGCCACCATCACCCTAATCCCAAAACCTGGTAAAGATCCCACAAAAAAAGAAAACTACAGGCCAATATCACTGATGAACATAGATGCAAAAATCCTGAACAAAATTCTAGCAATCACAATGCAACAACACATTAAGAAGATCATACATCTTGACCAAGTGGGCTTTATCCCAGGAATGCAAGGATTCTTCAATATCTACAAATCAATCAACGTAATACACCACATTAACAAACAGAAAAATAAAAATCATATGATTATCTCAACAGATGCAGAGAAAGCCTTCGACAAAATTCAACATCCATTTATGATAAAAACCCTCCAGAAAGTGGGAATAGAAGGGACATACCTCAACATAATAAAAAGCTACATATGACAAACCCACAGCAAACATTATCCTAAATGGTGAAAAACTGAAAGCATTTCCCCTAAAGTCAGGAACAAGACAAGGGTGCCCAGTCTCACCACTACTATTCAACATAGTTCTGGAAGTTTTGGCTACAGCAATCAGAGCAGAAAAAGACATAAAAGGAATACAAATTGGAAAAGAAGAAGTAAAACTTTCACTGTTCGCCGATGACATGATCCTCTACACAGAAAACCCTAAAGACTCTACCAGAAAACTACTAGAGCTAATCAATGAATACAGTAAAGTTGCAGGATATAAAATCAGCACACAGAAATCCCTTGCATTCCTATACACTAATAATGAGAAAATAGAGAAATTAAGGAAACTATTCCATTCACTGTTGCAATGAAAAGAATTAAATACTTAGGAATATATCTACCTAAGGAAACAAAAGACTTGTACATAGAAAACTATCAAACACTAGTCAAAGTAATCAAAGAGGACACTCATAGATGGAGAAATATACAGTGTTTGTGGATTGGAAGAATAAATATTGTAAAAATGAGTATACTACCCAAAGTAATTTATACATTCAATGCAATCCCTATCAAACTACCAACGATATTTTTCACAGAACTAGAACAAATAATCTCACAATTTGTATGGAAATACAAAAAACCTCGAACAGCCAAAGCAATCTTGAGGAAGAAGAATGGAACTGGGGGAATTAACCTGCCGGACTTCAGGCTCTACTACAAAGCCACAGTCATCAAGACAGTATGGTACTGGCATAACAACAGAAATATAGATCAATGGAACAAAATAGAAAGCCCAGAGATAAAACCACGCAGCTATGGACACCTTATCTTCGACAAAGGAGGCAAGAATATAAAATGGAGAAAAGACAGTCTCTTTATCAAGTATGCTGGGAAAACTGGTCAGCCACTTGTAAAAGATGAAACTAGAACACTTTCTAACACCATACTCCAAAATAAACTCAAAATGGATTAGAGAGCTAAATGTAAGACCAGAAACTATAAAACTCCTAGAGGAGAACGTAGGCAAAACACTCTCTGACATAAATCACAGCAGGATCCTCCAAGACCCACCTCCCAGAATATTAGAAATAAAAGCAAAAATAAACAAATAGGACCTAATTAAAATCAAAACCTTCTGCACAGCAAAGGAAACTATAAGCAAGGTGAAAAGACAGCCTTCAGAATGGGAGAAAATAATAGCAAATGAAGCAACTGAGAAAGGATTAATCTCGAAAATATACAAGCAGCTCCTACAGCTCAATTCCAGAAAAATAGATGACCCAATCAAAAAATGGGCCAAAGAACTAAACAGACATTTCTCCAAAGAAGACATAAAGATGGCTAACAAACACATGAAAAAATGCTCAACATCCCTCATAATCAGAGAGATGCAAATCAAAACCACAATGAGATACCATTTCACACCAGTCAGAATGGCTGCTATCCAAAAGTCTACATGCAATAAGTGCTGGAGAGGGTGTGGAGAGAAGGGAACCCTCTCACACTGTTGGTGGGAATGCAAACTAGTACAGCCACTATGGAGAACAGTGTGGAGATTCCTCAAAAAACTGGAAATAGAACTTCCATATGATCCAGCAATCGCACTCCTGGGCATACACACTGAGGAAACTAGAATTGAAAGAGACACATGTACTCCAATGTTCATTGCAGCACTGTTTATAATAGCCAGGACATGGAAGCAACCTAGATGTCCATCTGTAGACGAATGGATAAGAAAGCTTTGGTACATATACACAATGGAGTATTACTCAGACATTAAAAAGAATGCATTTGAACCAGTTCTAATGAGGTGGATGAAACTAGAGCCTATTATACAGAGTGAAGTAAGCCAGAAAGAAAAACACCAATACAATATACTAACGCATATATATGAAATTTAGAAAGATGCAAATGATAACCCTGTATGCGAGACAGCAAAAGAGACACAGACTCTAGGAGAGGGTGAGGGTGGGATGATTTGGGAGAATGGCATTGAAACATGTATATTATATGTGAAACGAATCACCAGTTCAGGGTCAATGCATGTTACAGGATGCTCAGGGCTGGTATGCGAGGATGACCCAGAGGGAGGATAAGGGGAGAAGGGAGGTGGGAGGAGGTTCAGGGAGGGGAACTCATGTACACCCGCGGAGGATTCATGTCAATGTATGGCAAAACCAACCAATATAATATTGTAAAATAATTAGCCTCCAATAAATAAATAAATAAATAAAATTCCAAAAAGAAATAAAAAAATATAATTAGTCTGGATTCTAGTTTCCTTTTTTAATATTTTAAAATTCATTCTTTATTAAGAATAGTTGATTTACAATGTTTCAGGTATATAGCAAAGTGATTCAGTTATATATATATATATTATTCAGTTTTATATATTAATCATGTTATTAAAATCTATCCTTATTTCTACTCATTTGATTAAAGTTGGTAAAGATATAAAAAAAAGAAAAAAGACAATGAAGTGCTACTAGAGCCATCTTACAGAAAATAACAAATGAAATTTCTGGCCAATCCAACTGTTTGAAAGATTCTTATAAGCCACAAAATTGTGGACAGAAGGAAACTGGAAAACTGCCTCTATGATTCATCTTCTTTGCAGGTGTTCAAGTGTCCTGTAACATCACTTAGAAAACACAACATGAGAGAAAGGAATCTGTTCTGAGAATGACCATGTTGCTGAGAAACTGTTTCCACACAAAGCAAATAATTCAGAGGAGCAGTGTGTAGCTCATTCAGTATTTGCTTCAGACATTTCTTGAGCATTCGAAGGTAATGGTAGTCTCTACTTGAGATATAATACCAGATCCCCCAAATCTCCAAGGATTTCATAGTCCAATTTTGAAATCACAAACACACATGCAACTAACTAAACAGCTGAAACAGGTTATATTATCCACAATAATCAAATTCAACAAACTTAGTCTTCAATTTCTACATACATTTTATGGTCAACCTCTAAGATCTGGAGAAGCACAAATCTTGGATGAAGTTCCAGTTCACTATTCTCTGAAAGATATTTAAGATAATACCTTTTCTTAAAAATATGAACAACACAGTTTCTCTCACAGGACTTTCATAAGGATGAAACAAAACACAAAACATGTACCATAGCCAGGATAAATGGTGTTCAATAAATATTAGCTCTCTGAAAAAAAAAATGTATGCACACTCAACTGCTTTATGTTTATAAAGAAAAATGTGCTTATATCAGAAGGAAAATTTCTATTCTGCTTACAGCTTAATTATATCTCTGGAGAAAAAATACAGAAAAGTTAAGGCAAAAAACCCACCCTACTGGTTCAATTAAGTCGCTCAGTCGTATCTGACTCTTTGCAATCCCATGAATCACAGCATGCCAGGTCTCCCTTTCCATCACCAACTCCCGGAGTTCACTCAAACTCACATCCATAAAGTCGGTGATGCCATCCAGCCATCTCATTCTCTGTCGTCCCCTCTCCTCCTGCCCACAATCCCTCCCAGCATCACAGTCTTGTCCAGTGAGTCAACTTTTCGCATGAGGTGGCCAAAGTATTGGAGCTTAAGCTTTAGCATCCATCCTTCCAAAGAACACTGAGGATTGCTCTCCTCTAGAATGGACTGGTTGGATCTCCTTGCAGTCCAAGCGACTCTCAAGAGTCTTATCCAGCACCACAGTTCAAAAGCATCAATTCTTTAGCAATCACCTTTCTTCACAGTCCAACTCTCACATTCATACATGACCATTGGAAAAAACATAGCCTTGACTAGACAGACCTTTGTTGGCAAAGTAATGTCTCTGCTTTTTAATATGCTGTCTAGGTTGGTCATAACTTTCCTTCCAAGGAATAAGCGTCTTCTAATTTCATGGCTGCAGTCACCATCTGCAGTGATTTTGGAGCCCAAGAAAATAAAATGTCTCAGTGTTTCCATTGTTTCCCCATCAATTTGCCATGAAGTGATAGGACCAGATGCCATGATCTTAGTTTTCTGAATGTTGAGCTTTAAGCCAACTTTTTCACTCTTCTCTTTCACTTTCATCAAGAGGCTTTTTAGTTCCTCTTCACTTTCTGCCATAAAGGTGGTGTCATCTACATATTTCTGCTTTATTGACCATGCCAAAGCCTTTGACTGTGTGGATCACAATAAACTGTGGAACATTCTGAAAGAGATGGGAACACCAGACCACCTGACCTGCCTCTTGAGAAATGTGTATGCAGGTCAGGAAGCAACAGTTAGAACTGGACATGGAACAAACAGACTGGTTCCAAATAGGAAAAGGAGTACGTCAAGGTTATATATTGTCACCCTGCTTATTTAACTTATCTGCAGAGTACATCATGAGGAACGCTGGGCTAGAAGAAGCACAAGCTGGAATCAAGATTGCCAGGAGAAATATCAATAACCTCAGATATGAAAAAGACACCACCCTATTGGTTACAAAGCCACAATTCTATTTACAAAGTATTCAAATGAAGTCTTGGTCCCTGTCTCCTGTACAATGTCACGAACCTCCATCCAGAGTTCATCAGGCACTCTATCTATCAGATCTAGTCCCTTAAATCTATTCCTCACTTCCAATGTATAATCATAAGGGATTTGATTTAGGTCATATCTGAATGGTCTAGTGGTTTTCCCTACTTTCTTCAATTTAAGTCTGAATTTGGCAATAAGGAGTTCATGATCTGAGATCCTGGTCTTGTTTTTGCTAACTGTATAGAGCTTCTCCATCTTTGGCTGCAAAGAATATAATCAATCTGATTTTGGTGTTGACCATCTGGTGATGTCCATGTGTAGAGTCTTCTCTTGTGTTGCTGGAAGAGGGTGTTTGCTATGACTAGTGTGTTCTCTTGGCAAAACTCTATTAGCCTTTGGCCTGCTTCATTCCATGCTCCAAGGCCAAATTTGCCTGTTACTCCAGGTGTTTCTTGAGTTCCAACTTTTGCATTCCAGTCCCCTATAATGAAAAGGACATCTTTTTTGGGTGTTAGTTCTAAAAGGTCTTGTAGGTCTTCATAGAACCGTTCAACTTCGGCTTCTTCGGCTTTACTGGTCGCAGCATAGGCTTGGATTACTGTAATATTGAATGGTTTGCCTTAAAAATGAACAGAAATCATTCTGTCGTTTTTAAGATTGCATCCAAGTACTGCATCCCAGACTCTTTTGTTGACCATGATGGCTACTCCATTTCTTCTAAGGGATTCCTCCCCAGAGTAGTAGATATAATGGTCATCTGAGTTAAATTCACCCATTCCAGTCCATTTTAGTTCACTGATTCCTAGAATGTCTACATTCACTCGTGCCATCTCCTGTTTGACCACTTCCAATTTGCCTTGATTCATAGACCTAATATTCCAGGTTCCTATGCAATATTGCTCTTTACAGGATCGGACCTTGCTTCTATCACCAGTTACATCCACAACTGGGTATTGGTTTTGCTTTGGCTCCATCCCTTTATTCCTTCTGGAGTTATTTCTCCACTGATTGCCAGTAGCATACTGGGTTTTAGAAAACCCAGTTTTAGAAAAGGCAGAGGCACAAAGATCAAATTGCCAACATCCTCTGGATAATGGACAAAGCAAGAGAGTTCCAGAAAAACATATATTTCTGCTTCATTGACTATGCCAAAGCCTTTGACTGTGAGGATCACAATAAACTGTGGAAAATTCTGAAAGAGATGGGAACACCAGACCACCTGACCTGCCTCTTGAGAAACCTGTATGCAGGTCAGGAAGCAACAGTCAGAACTGGACAGGGAACAACAGACTGGTTCCAAATAGGAAAAGGAGTACGTCAAGGTTATATATTGTCACCCTGCTTATTTAACTTATCTGCAGAGTACATCATGAGGAACGCTGGGCTGGAAGAAGCACCAGCTGGGATCAAGATTGCTGGGAGAAATATCAATAACCTCAGATATGCAGATGATACCACCCTTATCGCAGAAAGTGAAGAGGAACTAAAAAGCCTCTTGATGAAAGAGAGTGAAAAGTTTGGCTTGAAGCTCAACATTCAGAAAACAAAGATCATGGCATCTGGTCCCATCACTTCATGGGAAATACGTGGAAAAACAGTGGAAACAGTGTCAGACTTTAGCTTTTGAGGCTCCAAAATCACTGCAGATGCTGATTGCAGCCAGGAAATTAATAGACGCTTACTACTTGGAAGGAAAGTTATGACCAACCTTGATAGTATATTAAAAAGCAGAGACATCACTTTGCCAACAAAGATCCGTCTAGTCAAGGCTATGGTTTTTCCAGTCGTCATGTATGGATGTGAGAGTTGGACTGTGAAGAAAGCTGATCGCCGAAGAAATGATGCTTTTGAACTGTGGTGCTGGAGAAGACTCTTGAGAGTCCCTTGGACTGCAAGGAGATCCAACCAGTCCATCATTATAAAGGAGATCAATCCTGGTTGTTCATTGGAAGGACTGATGCTGAAACTGAAACTGCAATACTTTGGCCACCTCATGCGACGAGCTGACTCACTGAAAAAGAGTCTGATGCTGGGAAGGATTGGGGGTCAGGAGGAGAAGGAGACAACAGAGAATGAGATGGCTGGATGGCATCACCACTTGATGGACATGAGTTTGAGTGAACTCCAGGATTTGGTGATGGACAGGGAGGCCTGGCGTGCTGTGATTCATGAGGTCGCAAAGAGTCGGACACGACTGAGCGACTGAACTGAACTGAACAAATGAAGTAGGTTCCTTTTTATTTATCCTTACTCAAGTGCGTCTGCTCCATCTATTTCAACAGCTGCATTTCAAATTTGAAGACATCATCTATTTATATTTTTCACCTCAACAGCCCTTGTCTGTTAGCAGTAACCTCACTTGCAGTGGTCCTCTATGATTATCTCCTATCTTGCAATACTCAAGGTTGAGAAGTTTCACTTTAAACCTAAAAGAAGTGAAGACTTAGCTACTACTTTGTATTTATTCCCATAAATAAAATGTGTGCATGTATCTTCATGTAGAAAACATATCAATGATGGAAAATTAAACAGAGAAACAATTTAGGTCTCAACAGCATTCTGGAACATAGAACATTAACACAGTTACCACTGGAGACACTTAAGTGTTATTTAGGATAATGAGAAGGAGGAGGAGAAGACAGCGATGAGGGTGTTCATTTCTACCATTTATTGGATACTTATTACGTGTGAGTTATATGGATCTTTTCAGATACTTGCTTTGTAAAGTATTTAACCAAAGTGAAGCAAAGAGATTATAGAAAGTTGATCTCTCGGTCCCACTTTACAGTTGAGGATATTGAGGTATAGAAAGACTCAGTAACTCGTTCAAGGATGCTGCTGCTGCTGCTAAGTCGCTTCAGTCGTGTCTGACTCTGTGCGACCCCATAGACGGTAGCCCACCAGGCTCCCCTGTCCCTGGGATTCTCCAGGCAAGAACACTGGAGTGGGTTGCCATTTCCTTCTCCAATGCATAAAAGTGAACAATGAAAGTGAAGTCACTCAGTCGTGTCCGACTCTTAGTGACCCCGTGGACTCTAGCCTACCAGGCTCCTCCATCCATGGGATTTTCCAGACAAGAGTGCTGGAGTGGGTTGCCATTGCCTTCTCTGTGTTCAAGGCTACACAGTTCTAATATTTGGCAAATCCAGGATTTAAAACCAGTTTCCAATTGGTTTCAAAGTCCATATTCTTCCCACTACTTCACAATGTCAACACAGTAAACAGTCAATGAGAACAACACTGGTAATTAAACAACCACAGGGAAACTTACTTTTATTAGCATTTCCAGAGATACTGAGGAAAAAAAAATGTAAATTCTCATTTTCACGATAGTACAAACAGGAGAAAATTAAGACTTGGGCTACAAGGTGTCTTTACAAAAGCAATGGAAACTTATTTTCCTTCATAGAAAAGTCTCATCTCTTATTCCATGCAAAGGTGTGCAAAGAATGAGGTTGGAATAATTCTCCCAAATTCCACCAGGACTTCCTAACTCATCCTGAATGGTGTTTACAGCATTGAAGGTTAACTCTCTGAGGTTCTATCATAGCAGTTTTGAATTTTTGGAGATTCACAATCATCTGATTTCCCTCAAAAGTATTCTAAGTCAGTGACTGGGAGGAAGAGCACAATTCTGCAGTTCTAATAAGCTTGCAGATGATGTCATGCTATCCACAAGCCACATTTTGAATAGAAAAATTCTAACCCTAAGTCATAACATTGAAAGACCTACAGCAGGACCCCTACTTTGAAGTCCACAGAATCAACTAGTAGTCTTCAAAATAGATGTTTTGTCCGACTCTGACCACAAACACACTAAGGAATCCTTTGTGAGTCATGAAGAAAGAGAGGGGAATAAAAGAGACGATCTACAGATAAAGATTTTTGTAAAATCAGTCATCTGCCAAAAAATAAGTTATTCCAGTGGTAAAGTATTGCTGTTTCTAGACTACACAATATTATGTTAAATCTTAGAAGGATTATAAAATAATGATCAGTCTGATGTCCTCATGGAAGATACAATCTAGAAGAAAGATTTAGAGCGATTTAACACTAAAGTCAATGATTATAACTCTGGGTACAATAGGATGAAAGTACCAACTGGTATCAAAGATTTCTCAGTGGATTCTCACTTCCTGAAAACAGAAGAATGGGACAGGTTTTTAAACAAGGAGAAATTAACAAAATTGCTTTTGTTGAATATGCAAAGTTTGGAAATTAAAATCAACCCCAGCCATTGTGTTCCAAAGGTAGTGAAAGTTAGTTCACAGCTTTGTGTTTCAGTGCAAGTGAGACCTTGGTCCACCCCTTGCTGAAATAAAAAGCATGCATGCATATCCAAGTATATCTGAGAAGGTGTTTTTACTGCCTGATAGCAGAATGTGTCCCAGACATGCTCCATCAGCTATCTACTAGGCCCTTTAAAAAATGACAACCATAGTACAATACCAATCTTGATGCCTGGGTCTAACTTTGCCCCTCCTACAATACTCAAGATTTAAAACAGTGCAAAAGCACACCTTTATCATCTTAGGAGAGGAAGACTGATGCCTAGCTAACAACTGATGACTACTCACAGGATCAGTAATCTGGGATCTTTATTACAAACTCATTCTCTTTCTGAACAACCCACTCCACCACCACTACCCCACACTAAGATCCCATGTCAACTACACATGCAGCCTCAGATCTTCTTCCATCACCCTGGCCTGGTATCCACCAGAAATTTGCCTTTGAAAGATGCCCAGTTAGCATGAGCATGTCACTGTTGGCGACTGTCTACCAAATCCAAGAGATGTTATTTTTCAGATTGAGATATACAAGTTAAAATAAATCATTTCCCCAGCCACTGAAAATGACAATGTTGAGTCATCTATGACTAAAAGAAAGAAAGAAAAAAAAAAGCTTAAATCCTCCTAGTTGTTTTAAAATTTTATTGAGCAAAATTCCACGTTAGGTTACATTATCAATATAAGCTGAAGCTATACATAAAATAAACAACACCGTTCTAAAGAAATAACTGCCAGTTAAAGGTTTACCAACTTATAAATGTTGAACTCAGTTAATCTACTTTGCATTCAACAAAAAAAAAAACCCTACTATATGCATTCAATTAATAGACACATTACAAAACAACAAAAAGAAAAATTAAGTAACTAAAGATAGCATCTAATAGGGTCAAGTTTTTCTAAAGCAGACCTCAAGAAGAATACTTGCCTCTATTAACTATGAGGGAAATATGAATTGTTTTCAGTGGTGTGAAATTATTTTGTCAAGATGGAAGAAATTTCATAGAAATTTCCTAACCTCACACAACAGGTAATTCCAAATGATCTTCTTTCCAAGGCTTCTCTGGTTTATTTTTTTTCTTAATGAAATATGATAAAATATTAATTCAAGATGCCAAGAGACATACACAAACAGAAATACTGCAGCACGTTTGTTCTAATATAATTGCAGGATGTTGGCTCCTCTCCTAGATAATTATTGCATTAGTTAGCGAGGCTTCCCTATAGGATCGTGCAATTTTTTAAAGTAGTTAGACCAGATATCCTTTCCATGGGAAAGTCATTTATGTGCAGCCCCACATCAGCTGTACGTTTCTGGAAGATAACAAGGCTTTTGCCTACTCTGCTGTATTCCAAACCACTATGTATATGGAACTTGCAGGCAACCAGCCAAAGATAGAGATGGAGAACAGCTGATAATTTCAAACTAAATGATGTTAAAGCCCAAACAACTCCTCCAACCTTTCTCAAAGAACACTGACAGTAAACCTTTCCTTTTCTTGGGCTCTGATAGCCCCCTTTGAAAACAGCGAGAAATATCCTTCAGAAATGGGGTCATTTTACAGAGCAATCTCCCACATATTGGAAGTTGGCAGTCTGGAAAAGAAAATTTGGGATCCAATCTATTTCTTTTGAGAAGCACAATCCAGGTACATCAAAGAAATGAATCCTTCAGAACGGCCACATCATGTCTGATCGATATAAAAGGATGCTTTGCAATTTCACACTTAAAACAAAGTGAAAATAACCTCAACTTTATTTCCCACTAAAATTCTACTAATCATCAGAGTCCATTTCAATCTAACTACAGGCTGGCACCTGGCTCTGTCAGCCAGTCAATCAGGCAGTGGCCAAAAGAATACGCTCAGTGATAACCTAGATTCTGCTAACCTACTTCAGAATCAAGCTGTGAGCTCTAAGTACAAAAACTGGTCAGGCATAAGCAGGTATACAAACCAAACCACCTCCAACCAAATATTCAATTCCAAGACGTTTAATGCTGACAAGAGACGAGCTCTAACAGCTTTACAAAAAACATGCCGTGTTAGCTATCAAGAGTAATTTTGAAGAATCTCACTCTACCTACAACCCAGTAACGCCTCTGGTTCCCAAGATAATGCGCTGGCCTAGATTCCTATAAATTGTCTATTTTTACATTTGGTTTCCTCCATGCATGTCACACGGCTGCAAAATCTAAGCAACCTTAGAGCTGACCATGGCATCACAGGATACCCAGAGCGAAAGGTGATTTAACCAGTGTCACAGAACACGAGTTGGGGGGAGAATAAACCCCACACCCTGGTTACCTGTACTCATATTTATGAGTTTTATGATATGGGGTAGTTCATACCTTCAAATCTCATTTTACTATTTCAGAATCACAAATCCAAATAGCTGGAATACACCCTGAGAAGCTCTCCCACCTTAAACACTTACACAGTTGCTTACTAGACAACTTACTGGTTGCCCTGTCACAGTTCTTGCTTGGACTACTGTTCAAGACATAGAAACAGAGTGTTTCAGAAACCATGCCCATCTAGTAACAAAAGTGAGTTAATTTCTTTCACATTTGCAATTAAAAAAAAAAAAGAAAAACCGATGGTCACCATTACGGAAAACTGCCAGAGATCATTTTTTCATGCACTTTTCCTACAGAACAACTGAATCAAACCATTCTGAAGTGATGACAATTGCAGGAGTAAAACGTTTATAGCATACATCTTTCCACATCCCAAATAGCTAAGGGCATCTAAAACAGCCAACAATTACAGCTTTCTGCTTTAAGTACTGAACTTTTCATAAAAAAAAAAAAAAAAAAAATTTAAAAAGTCATTGTCAATCTTGTAAAACTAAATAACTGCTGTATGCTTCATTTCTTTCTTCCTGCACAGCATTCCTATAATTTACAATTTTCTAAAAAAAGACATCACTAATAATCACATACATTCTGTCAAAGCTAGCAATAAAAAGTTCTGCTCTTAATTCTGATGTACAATAGAGCAGGGCTTACTTCACAATCACCCTTGATGAGGTTCTCCTGAAAGGAAATAAAAGTTGAATTTAAATATAAACATATGTGTGTGTGTATCAATAAATGGGAAACATACACACACATGTGTCATATACATAACAGAAGCAAAAAGATACCTGGCCAATTTATTACCCTGAGCTAGGAAATGTGTGTCTTTAAGGAACATATATATGTTATTAATTAATTATGCTTTTATTCCAACTTATGGAGATATAATTGACAAAATATTGTACCTATTTACGGCATACATGGGATGATTTGATCTCCCTATACATTATGAAACAAGGATCACAATTGAGCTAATTAACCCACCCATCATCTCACCTCACATAGCTACCTTTTGGGCAGGCACTGGGGTGAGAATACATAAGCTATACTCTCTTAGATTTCCAGGATACAGTACACTATTACTAACTACAATCCCACGTGTGTACTGGATCCCCAGAACTTATTCATTTCATAAAAGAAATTTTATACCCTTGAACCAATATCTCCCCATTTCCCAACTGCTCAGATCCTAGTAACCATCATTCCACCATCTGCTTCTGCCAGTTCGACTCTTTATATTCTGTATATGATATCAAGCAATATTTGTCTGTGCCTGGCTTACTTCACTTAGCATAATGCTTCAGATTCACCCACCTTGTCACTAGTGGCAGGATTTCCATCTTTTTTATGGATGAGTAATATTTCACTATGGCTAAAATACATGTGTGTGTACGGGCATGCGTCTGTGGCCAGTAGTTCAAGTCCAACACTTTGCAACCTCATGGACTGAAGTCTGCCAGATCCCTTTGTCCATGGGATTTTCCCAGCAAGAATACTGGAGTGGGTTGCATTACCTCCCCCAGGAAAGTTCACACACACATGCACACACACAGCACACACATATATATGCACACACACACGTTTTCCTTATTCATCCATCAAGGGACACTCATGTTGTTTCCATATCTTGACCACCATGAACAGTGTCGCAAAGAACAAGGGGGTACAGATGTCTCCAAAATCCTGATTTCTTTTGGATAAATACTCAGAAGTGGGACCACTGGACCCTATGCTGCTGCTGCTGCTGCTGCTAAGTCGCTTCAATCATGTCCGACTCTGTGAGACCCCATAGACGGCAGCCCACCAGGCTCTCCCGTCCCTGGAATTCTCCAGGCAAGAACACTGGAGTGGGTTGCCATTTCCTTCTCCAATGCATGAAAGTGAAAAGTGAAAGTGAAGTCGCTCAGTCGTGTCAAACTCTTAGCGACTCCATGGACTGCAGTCCACCAGGCTCCTCCGTCCATGGGATTTTCCAGCAAGAGTACTGGAGTGGGGTGATTGGACCCTATAGAAGCTCTATTTTTATTCTTTGAGGAACCTCCATTCTGTTTTCCATAATGACTATACCAAATTACATGTCCACCAACAGGGCACTGGCCTTTCCCTTTCTCCACACACTCGGCAACACCTCTTCTTAATAACAGCCATTCTAACAGGTATGATGTCATATCTTGTAGTTTAGATCTATATTTTCCTAATGCTCAGTGACATTGAGCATCTTTTTCAGGTAAATATTGGCCCTTTGTATGTCTCCTTTGATTCAATCTGTTCAGGTTCTTTGCCAATTACTTATTTGCTATTGAGTTGTATGATTTACATATTTTAATATATATATTTTAGATATCAAATCCTTATCAGATAAATGCTTTGCAAATATTGTCCCCTATTCTGTAGGTTGCTTTTTCATTTTGTTGACTAAAATGTTTATTCCTATAAATATCTGCTATTCTCTTAGTTCAACATAAAATAAAAACATGCATAACTATAAGTAAGTGACAGAGGAAACTGAGATTGTACTTAGAAAAAACAAAGAGAGACTCAAGTTTAGATCAGATTGTATCTCTATGGTCCAAAACCATTCTTCAGGTTTTTATGTTTAACCAACTTTTTTCCTACAATATGGGATAGTAACATGTCAATTAGTGAAGTTTAATAAGAATTTAAAGAATTCATATAATTACACACCTAGTTTTACTGCTTTGCCTAAGATCATTGCCACCTCCAATAAAATACTTTTCATTAAAAAAGGCAATTTCTTCAGTCCTTTGAAGAGACATAATTAGCTTTTCTGACATATCAAAGTCACCTTGTAACACTAACTCTTTGGTGTAACACTAAAGCCAGGTGTGCTGTTACATGACTTTTGTCTTTACAGCACCAACAGAACTGTTGATGGATGCCTCTGTAGTTTAATATCTGACAGTAGGCGCAAGTAAATAACATTTTTATTTAAAAAACTATAATGTATGGTGATAATGAAGAGCAGAGGCAGCTTTTTCATTTACAACCTGTCTATAAATTTTGGCAGGAAATTGAAACTAATTTAATATGTTCAGTCTGAGGAAGTTACTCAGTTCTGAGAATATAGAGTCATAGTTCAATCGCTCTAACCAGAATTAGCCTCTCTGAAATGGACAAAACAGTGATGTGGGACACCTAACTGATGTTTCCAAACTGACACAAAGTATTTGGCTAGCAGAAACACAGAGTTCTCATGTATGCAAATGTACCACAATTATTATCATTACTAAGTAAATCTTAATTTGCTGACCCTCACAACTTACAAGCATTATTGGTGTTTTTCAGAAAGTTGTATAATGATCCCTTATAAAATATTGACATCTTTGGTGATATTCTTTGGTAGACTGACAGAATTACAGATTTCATTATATTTTTTATTTTCATTTAAAAAAATTTTTTATACTTCACTTTAGATAGACATACCTTACAAAATTTCTACAGCGGAGGCTTTCATTTACATAACCGCTATCTTTAAATGAAGGGTTTTTCAATCAAGACTTCAGACCATGTTAAGGCAGTGGCCCCACCACGTAAAATTTAATACCTTAACAGAATTTAAAATTTAATAAGTGAACTTGAGTGTTTGGAAGCAACCAGGCCTGGAGAGAGGGATCCTAGTAAACATAATGAAACATCTCCTGGAACAGAGATAGAGAGAGGTACATCTTGTTAAAAGAAGTCAAATTAAAAAGTCAAAATGTGTACCTTTCCTTGCACATTATCTGTTAGGTCTACATGTCTGCCAGGACCAAGGCAGCATGAGGTAACTGCCACTTACTTATGCTTTGCAGAAAACCAAAGTCCTTTAACTCAATGCAACAACCGTTTTGTCTATAAAATGTATCTTCAGTTATCTGTTGGCTAATAGTAGAAAAAAAAATTGGTTTGCTCAGTAAAAGTGTACTGAGCTTTTAAGGAAATAAAGAAAAAATTGTATTTAAACTAGATGCACCAATACATAGCCCTTACCAAGCACTGAGTTGAGGCAAATAGAACTCTGTAAATAAATCTTCATATTACTGCACTTTGAAAACAAATATTTAAGCCAAACTTAATACTTTTGAGCAATTATAGTCAATAATTATATACTGTCAATATTGTCCTTTTGTTCACCACTCAACTAATAATCTACTGACTCAGGCAAGGATGGATACTGCTGTTTTTACAGATCCAGGTCAACATCTCTCAACTGGCATCAACTCTGAGTACAATTCCCTCTTCACCCTGGGTCCTCTATCAGCTTTGGGAAAGGCCAGCAAAGGAGCGGTTTCAGAAACTGAGGAAGGGCCCTGAAATGGCTTTTAAGAACTCCTACTCCTAGTAAACCAGTCCCCAAGGGACCCTAAAGGGTTCTCCTGTATAGTTGTTTCTCTTTCCTTGTTCAGCAGGGTCCTTAGTGAGCTATCAACAAACTAGTACGTGCTATAAGGTTTTCAAGGCCTTCTTCTGAATCCTACCTTTAAAATTCTTAAAGCCCATTCCCTTTTTACATACCTACAAAGAGATGTGATGAACTTTTAAAACACTGAAAATGGAATAAGAACTACTCTGAGAATAAAAATGTCATCTGCGTATAAATCACTGGATAGAAAACGTTACAGCAGAAACACAGCCTCCCTTTCACTATCCTCTTTCAAGACATCCAACCAAAATCTCTTACCTTGCAGTTCAAAGAGGCCCCATGGACCTGCAGCACAGGCATCAGAGAAGAACTTGTCAGAAATGCACAATCTCAGATCTACTTGAAACCTGCCTAATCAGAACCTGCAACCTTAGGTGATGTGAATGACATTCAAGTTCGAGAGCACTCTACGTAAAGATTTTCACAGGAAGCTCTGCAAAGCGATTTGAAAGACAGACTAGAAAGAAATGTGCCATCTTCATGCACATCCACATCTACAGTGTGGACAAACCCAAGAGAGCCATTTACTAGGCCTTGGATAAAGAATATACAAAAATACAAAACATTTTACAATGCATAGATTGGAAGAGAGGAGTAACCTTGCACTTACACACGTGCTAAGTTTCTTTTTGAGAAATGAATAATTCTAAGATTAACTTTTGGTGATGGTTGGATAACTATATATATATATATACTAAAAACTACTGAATAATGCAGTTTAACTCGGTGAAATTTATGTGGGATATGTAATGTCTCAGTAGAACTGTTATAAACTAAATAAACTTTTAAAATCATAAAAAGATAAAATAGCATTCATCATAAGGGAAATATGAATTTAAAACATCACGATATATCACTTCATTAGAATAGCTAAGAAAAATGAAAAAACTATTCTGTATCCATACTGCTGCTGCTGCTAAGTCGCTTCAGTTGTGTCCAACTTTGTGCAACCCCATAGACGGCAGCCCACCAGGCTCCCCCGTCCCTGGGATTCTCCAGGCAAGAACACTGGAGTGGGGTGCCATTGCCTTCTCCACATATCCATTCAATGGAATATTATTCTGCAATAGAAAAAAATAAACCACTGATTCACACAACCATGGGATTCCCTTGTGGCTCAGATGGTAAAGACTCACCTGTAATGCGGGACATCTGGGTTTGATCCCTGGGTTGGGAAGATGCCCTAGAGAAGGGAAAGGCTGCCCACCCCAGTATTCTGGCCTGGAAAATTCCATGGACTGTATAGTCTATGGGATCACAAAGAACCGGACACGACTGAGCGACTTCCACTTTCACACAACTGTGAGACTGAGTTTCACAAACATTATGGAATGACAGAAGCCAAGCCCCAGAGGATAATTTTTTGTTGATATGAAGCTCTAGAACTAAGCTGCTGCTGCTGCTAAATCACTTCAGTCGTGTCCGACTCTGTGCGACCCCATAGACGGCAGTCCACCAGGCTCCCCCGTTCCTGGGGTTCTCCAGGCAAGAACATTGGAGTGGGTTGCCATTGCCTTCTCCAAGAACTAAGCTAGGGTGATAGAAATCAGAGCTATGGTTGCCTCTGGGGATGGAGGGAATTCACCAGAAAGAGGCACATGGCAATGTATTCAAGTGATGGTTACACAGTGATTACAGCTGGTAAAACACATTGTTTATTTTTTAAAGTAGACCAAATGTTACAGACACCCCAACAAAGAAAAGAGACTCTTGCTTATAAATATATAGATGAATAATCCAGATTACATGTCATTAAAATGCAAATTAAAAATACAATGATATACCACTACATATTCCTTAAGAATGGCCAAAATGTGGAACAATGACAAGAACAAATGCTACAGAGGATGTTTTTAAATCTGTGTCTTCTGTTGTATAATAATTATACTACATCCATATATTCTGGAGGCCCTTTACAACCTGGGAAATAAACATATTGTAGCTGGGTCTCCCTTCTCCTACCTCCAGTTTTGCGATGTTTTCTCCAGGTGAAATTTCTATTAATGGCTCTTTACTCTTCTTAAGCACCAAAACTTTTTTACTCTATATTTACTGTTTTTTTTTTATCTAAAATTCTTCACAAGTGCTTACTTTCTGAAACAGAGTGTACTTATTTCATCTCTTTCTGTACAAAATTTCAATCATTAAGGGCTTAGAGTACCCTGATATAATGCAGGGCTATCTTGAGAGGTATTTGTGTTAGAGGGGGCTGTTTATTGTCTGCTCTACATGAGAGCTCCTATCCTATTAGCTTTGTTTTTATTCCTCGCTGCCTTATGTATTTCATATTAGCCTATTTCTTCTTTCACTGCTAGCTGCCTACTATCTTTTCTTTCTCCTATTTGCCTTCACAATCATAACATGGACTCAGGTGTATTTTCTGCAAAGACATTCCACAATCCCTCCACCTGATGTCATTTCTAGTCACTCTCTCACACAGCATCCTGGTTTTTATCCTTTCTTACCACATTATAATTATACACTCCTTTGGCTTTGATTTTTCTGGTTTGTTACTCTCTGTCTCCCGACTCAAGCAGGCCTCATCAGTGTCATTTAGCATTAAATACTAAGCAGCTTAAAGGGTGTCTGGCACAAAACATATACTTAAGAAAGTGCTTGGGGCGGGGGGCAGGGTATTTGGTTGGACAAACGAATAATGAATAGCTGGGGAAAGCAGGGATTTGACAGTTAGATAACTGAGGCTAAATATCCCACTTCAGTAAGCTGGATGGTTGCAGACCAAGGGTGTAGGCCCTCTGAGCTAGAGCTCCCTCACTTGTTAAAAGGATGCCATGTCTCAATGTATCATGTATCACTGCTGTGAGGACTGAACAGGCTCCAAACCTTCTTTAGGGAAAGAGGCTAATAATGAAGACCAGTCACCGTGTGTAATGAACTAACCAGTAGGCCTTGAGTAAGATTCTCAGCCTGTAAAAGACATAAGTTTTAGTGTAACCCTTTTAGTGCATATTTTAGATGCTCAGGTCTTTGAGATGTAAGATCTCTATTAATCTATTAATCGATTTTATTATTCACTTATGATCTTATAGTAATGGTTATAATATACCTATTTATTGGTTATTTATCTAATAGGTAGCTACCTAGATTGACAAAATACTCTTAGTGCTTATTAAAGCCAAACCAAGAAAAACCTCTGTACCCCTCCCAGCCTTTTAGAAACTGTTTGAAACACTGTTTACTCTCTAGATCTAAAAAGCAAATAAAGACAACATATACAGGGAGAATGGAGTTTAGGAGATGCAATTCTCAGTAAGAGACTTAGTCTACAAATGACTCAAAAAACAAGACAAAGAAAGTGTGGAGTTCAAGTAAGTATTTGCCAAATTAGGTAAATGAAAATCACGCACACAATTATCCAAATATCTGAGTAGCACAGGGCTAGAGCCAACCCAATTAGAGAACGGCACAAAGAATTTATTACGATTAGCTTCTTTGAGTAAGCACATGGCCTTTAACTACTTCTGTCCTAACAGATATTAAGCGGCAAGACAGCAGCCGAGGCATATTCTTCAGGACTTAAACACACAGAAGGACAAGTAGAGACAATAGCACAGCGGGCAGCACAGAGAACTGAGAGCAAACGAAACAACGACACACAAAACAATAGCTTTTTTTTTTTGTCCAAAGCATTTTGTAGGCATAGGCAAGAGTCACTGATGAGACTTTCTAAACCAGCCTGCACACACAGAAACCCCCAAAGTCACTGATCACTAAATTCTAACTAAAACCTTTCAGGCAAAACTTCTCCTCTTTCTTGGTGAGATATTTTCTACACACTTACATATATATACCTGTATTACATGTTACATATATACTTACATCTCTCTCTCTATCAAACACATGTGCATGTAAATTCTGGCAGGTGAGTTCTGAAACAATGGTTATAGGTTCCTTTATTCTTTAAATCATTTTCTGTATGTTGTGGATTTCTCAGACAGTTACACTCTTCTGGAAAAGAAAATCAAGGAATGTATTTTTATGACAAAACATTTAATCTGATTTTGAGCATTAAAGGGTAGGTATATCTGAAACACATACATGTTTCTCTTTTTGTTTGGGGGGGTTTAATGTTAGATTTTTTTTTAACTGTTCAGTAATACTGGATTATTGGAGAACTGTGGGAATATTTATCCATTTTAATGACAGTGCTTTAAAAGTCCAGGCTTTTTCTTCCACATTCCCTTCAAGAGTAAAGGGGCAAGAGGCTTTAAAAACAGGCTTTGGCACTGATTATCGCAAGTAGACCTTAAGAAAAGCCACTGGCCTGGCATATACTAGAAAAGATCTCATAGCTCCATCTAGCTCCGGACTAGGGAATTCAGGGAATAATATAGAATTACACCCAACAGGACTACCTAAACATAAAAGGGAAATCAGGAACAGTCAAAATGAACCCATTATGCAAGCACTGAGTTTATAAGTGCAGGAAGTTTGTCAATTAACACTGATTAAAAAGAATATTCATTAGGTAATTGACAGTTGATTTTCTAAATAAAGAAATCATTCATATCATTATTATTTACTTTTTAGCACTTCAGGTTTTAAAAATAGAACAGACAAATAAAAATGGATTAGAACTAAACTTTTGTTTCCTGTTGAAAATGCTCTCCTGTCTCATACATTGTTCAGAATGTTCTGAATTCTGCCTTGAGATCAGGAAAACAAAGAGGAAGCCACTTTCAAAGTTAAAACTGAAGGATAAATCAGGATATGATGCAGAAATATGACATGATTAGTGTCTTTAAAAAAAAATCTAAACAATAGAATCTGTTTTGAGTTGTTTATAGTCTACAATAAATCAAAAGGAAATTTACACAAAGTCTCCAAAAGAAGTTTATGTAAGAACATAATTACAATCTGTGAACAATCTGCAAATGACTCTTTCATACAAGAACACAAAAATAAGCAGTCAGTAAACTTAAAAAACAATTAATGAAAATCCAGATAGGAAAATGACTTTGGTCCTAAAACTAAAGAAATACTGGGAATAACAATGGACTTGAAACAGAGAACTATCAAAGTAAATTCAAATCGAATCATACCACATCAAAACATATGGAGCTGGAGTTTGCATTTGATATTACACAATTAAACAGCAGCATAATTCCTTAATTGTGATGTTTTTAGAAAATGTTTTCAAATAGTTTAAACATTTTAATAATAGGCAGTTTCACATTTCTCTAAATATCATTGCTGAGAAGCTCAAACATAAAAATCCCTGAAACCAAAACAAATTGGCATTTAACCCAATTTGACTAGTCAGATTCCAAATAAAATATTCAAAAGACACAGAGGAAACATTCTGTATAATTCTGTACATTTCTTTCTTAACTTTAAAAACAAACTCAGTGTTCATTATTCTGATCCCCTTGAAGTGCAAAAACAAAATTTCCACATTAATTTTATACAGCATTATATATTAATAAAATAGTATATAATTGTTCATTACTCTTGCAAACTCAACATAAATGTATGTCTTCCAAATTTTAGGAATGTGATCAGGGGACCCTAACCAGCTAGGACAAGTCTGATCATAAAGCCCATATTAAATGGGTCAGAGCTTCCAGGTAAGTTCCTATTAGAACTAATAACACAACCATGTAAACATCTAGAGACATATAATATGATGGGGATAATTATGATTTTCAGGCAAATCTTTTCCACTCTCCCCTAACCTTTAATTTCATTGATGAACTTCTTAATGCTTAGCACATAAGCACAATGAGCATTTGGTTAAAAGAAAAAACATGGATTGATATATTTAATTTCACTTCTGAATGGTAGCATATCTGCGGTACTTGACTAGTTTTTCTGGTTCTGGTCAGTCATTAAACTCACTCATTCATTTTAAATCACTTTTTTCAATCTATATTCTATGCTACTATCCAGGGTCACATTTTTATCTCAAGGCTAGATTATCTTAGCAGTCTCCAAATTGGCTTTACCAAATTCCCAGCATCGTCATGCTCAGTTCCAACTGGCCCATAACTTCCTGGTTAATCCCGGTGTTCTTCAGAACTGACATTTGTTCAACAATGTAAAAATTCACCCATTGCAATCTTGCAACACCCCATCTTGTAAGCCTGGCATTCACGTTTCTCCCAGAGTATCTTATGATCTCCCCATTGCTGCTCCTGTCCTTCAGCTTTGATTATCAACTCTGTCCCTGCTATGGCTGAAGTGTATTCCTTATCTAGAATGGCTTTTTCACTTATATTGACCAATCAAGACTCTCTCTGTCCATCAGACTCAATTCTTATTTCCATAATGACATTTTTCCATGATACTCCCACCCCAGCATATTGTCTCATTCTTCAAAACCCCCACAGCATCTCTCTGTATAACTCACCTGCCCGTAAATAAAAATATACAAGCCCTGTGATTTGTGGGTGTGGCTTCTCTTTCTTGCTGGAATACAGGCCTTTCAAGATAGACATCATAGCTCTATTATGACTCAGGGGTAGTGTTTAGTAATGAGAAGCCCATAGTTTGGGGATATAAACAAACTGGCTGTGTGAATTTCATTTTCCTCATCTATAATGTGGAGACAAGGCTACCTGAATCTGTATGGGGAGGATTAAATCCAGCACACACTAGAGCTTTATTTACAATGTGCAAGTCCCTCCCATTGCCTGCAGAGACAAAACTTAGCAGGCCAACAGCGCAGACGTTTGGTGAGTACACTTAGAAACATTCAAATTATTCTTTTTTTTTAAACTTCAGCAAGGGATACTCTGAGTTACAGTTATAGTAAGAGGTATCTGGTAGTTATCCAATTAATTGTCATGCTTAGCACTGTAGTTGGCTTGGAGCCTGACAGCATACTTAGTTTACTAGCTTCTCAAAGTAAGGGAAATTTTTCTGCCACCTCAGTGAAAGTGCTCATTTGGGGCCCTCAGAAAAGAGAACCAAAACAGGAGAGAGTAGAGCTATTCATGTAAAACAAAAGCCTCATTTTACCAGTGTGCCCAGGTAGCCACGGAAACTGCTAGGGAGTGTGCAGCACTGACTTTTGTAATCAACTCTCATATCAGCTGTAGCCCGGAGAGAAAATACCATGCTTACAACTGATTAAAAGAACAGAAAACAGAGAGCCAACTGGATATTATCCATCTATAGCCATTATGGAGAAAGGAGCATTTTGATATTTAAGGATGAACTAAACACGAAAAATACCACACATGCCTCTTAAAAACTTAATTCCAAAAGACTTGAGTAAGGGAAGGGAGCACAAAGATGCTAAAGGCAGAAAAAGACTGAATACCCACATAGTTTTGTTTTCTTTTATCATTTTCAGTATCTTTGATTACTGTAAAGAAAGATGTTAATCACCTCCAAGTCTGAGTCCAGTGTTAAAAGACTGAATAAAAAGAATCATAGCCAACAAAAGCTGTCTACATTAAATGAAACTCATACTACATAAAAGAAGTCATGAGAATATTTTGTTTTCTTAGGTTTCTATATACTCCAAAATACAGTTCTCTCTAAAGACAAATTCAACCAAGGCTCAATTTTATATTTGGCGAAAATAGAAATTACCCCTGACTTAACAATTTTTTATGTTGACCTAGCTAATTTTTTTTTTTTACATGAAGGATATTTCAGTCAGTTTGGTTCAGTCGCTCAGTCGTGTCCGACTCTTCGCAACCCCATGAATCACAGCACGCCAAGCCTCCCTGTCCATCACCAACTCGCAGAGTTCACTCAAACTCATGTTCATCGAGTCGCTGATGCCATCCAGCCATCTCATTCTCTGTCGTTACCTTCTCCTCCCGCCCCCAATCCCTCGCAGCATCAGAGTCTTTTCCAGTGAGTCAACTCGTCACATGAGGTGGCCACAGTATTGGAGTTTCAGTTTTAGCATCAGTCCTTCCAATGAACACACAGGATTGATCTCCTTTAGAATGGACTGGTTGGATCTCCTTGCAGTCCAAGGGACTCTCAAGAGTCTTCTCCAGCACCATAGTTCAAAAGCATCAATTCTTCGGCAATCAGCTTTCTTCACAGTCCAACTCTCACATCCATACATGACCACTGGAAAAACCATACACTTGACTAGACAGACCTTTGTTGGAAAATTAATGTCTCTGCTTTTTAATATGCTATCTAGATTGGTCATAACTTTCCTTCCAACGAGTAAGCGTCTTTTAATTTCCTGGCTGCAGTCAGCATCTGCAGTGATTTTGGAGCTCAAAAAAATAAAGTCTGACACTGTTTCCACTGTTTTTCCATCTATTTCCCATGAAGTGATAGGACCAGATGCCATGATCTTTGTTTTCTGAATGTTGAGCTTCAAGTCAAACTTTTCACTCTCTTTCATCAAGAGGCTTTTTAGTTCCTCTTCACTTTCTGCCATAAGGGTGGTGTCATCTGCATATCTGAGGTTATTGATATTTCTACCAGCAATCTTGATTCTAGCCTGTGCTTCTTCCAGCCCAGCGTTCCTCATGATGTACTCTGCATATAAGTTAAATAAGCAGGGTGACAATATACAGCCTTGACATACTCCTTTTTCTATTTGGAACCAGTCTGTTGTTCCATGTCCAGTTCTAACTGTTGCTTCCTGACCTGCATACAAGTTTCTCAAGAGGCAGGTCAGGTGGTCTGCTACTAGGCATATACCCTGACAAAACCAAAATTAAAAAAGACACATGTAGACAAATGTTTATTGCAGGTTTATTTATAATAGCTAGAACATGGAAGCAACCTAGATGGCCATCAACAGGTGAATGGCCACATATACACATATGTGTATGTGTATATATATATATATATATGTGTGTGTGTGTGTATATATATACACACACACACACACAGAGAGAATGGAATATTACTCAGCCATAAAAAGGAACACATTTGAGTCAGTCATAATGAGGTGGATGAACCTAGACCCTATTTTACAAAGTGAAGTAAGTCAGAAAGAGAAAAACAAATATTGCATACCAATGCACAGATATGGAATCTAGAAAGATGGCACTGATGAACATATATGCAAAGCAGCAGTGGAGACAGACATGGAAAACAGACTTATGGACACAGCTGGGGTGGAAGGAGGAGAGAATGGGAGGTATGGAGAGAGTAACATGGAAACATATATTACCATATGTAAAATAGATAGCCAACAGGAATTTGTTGTATGACTCAGGGAACTCAAACTGGGGCTCAGTAACAACTTAGAGGGCTGGGATGGGGAGGGAAGTTGGAGGGATGTTCAAGTGGGAGGGGAAATGGGTAAACCGATGGCTGATTCATGTTGATATTTGGTAGAAACCAGTGCAATATTGTAAAGCAATTATCATTCAATTAAAAATAGTAGTGTAGTGAAGTCACTCAGTCATGTCCTACTCTTTGAGACCCCATGGACTGTAGCCTACCAGGCTCCTCCATCGATGGGCTTCTCCAGGCAAGAGTACTGGAGTGGGTTGCCATTTCCTTCTCCAGGGGATCTTCCCAACCCAGGGTTTGAAGCCAGGTCTCCCACATTACAGGCAGACACTTTTACCGTCTGAGCCACCAGGGAAGTCACTCAATTAAAAATAAATAAACTTAAAAAAAGATCGTATGTAAGTTACTTAATCCCTAAAATCTCAGTTCTCCCATTTATAAAACAAAGATCATAACAGTCCTAATACTAACCTAGTGTAATTATTGTGAAGGATAAATGAAATGAAGGTCTTAGAGCACTGAGCAGTATCTTTGACTCACTGTATATACTCAATAAATAATTTCATGTAGTTTTATTTAAATGTTTCCCAACAAAGTATGTCAGATTCACTGGCAACTAAGCACAGTCCCTTTACTTTCACGAAGTTCAGTTGGGCCAAGACAATGGAGAGGGTTAATAAATACCTCAGTTGAGTAGAGAGAGACCCAGCTGAAGTCTTCATGTAACCCAATCACCACCCCTGGAGTGAGCGACATTTGGAGATCTGTTTTCTAAAAGACTATTGCTTTAACCAGGATGAAACACACTTAGGATGTTTCCTCTCTGGGAGCACTCATCCCATCAAGGCCCAACTCCATCTCTCAAAGACCTATTCCACAAGAACGTCTTGCCAATCTGAGATAGTCCTTTCTTTCACATGCTTCTGATCGTGGAGTGACTGGGTTAGTCAGTTTCAACATCTCAAATACGTCCAGTTTGCCTCATATCATCAGTTAAAGA
The DNA here is from genome assembly GCF_049115385.1 of Moschus berezovskii. Lineage (NCBI taxonomy): Eukaryota > Metazoa > Chordata > Mammalia > Artiodactyla > Moschidae > Moschus > Moschus berezovskii. The sequence goes on from NC_142461.1 coordinate 43,473,397, forward strand.
TCAGCGGAGCAGTGGTGGGATTTTTTTCTCCTCTCTCTTCGTTTTTTCTAAACAACCAAATAACATCCATTCAAAACAGACAAATGTCTGCTAAACATATGCCTGGAAACTGAAAGAAGCTAAGTGAAATGAAGTGGCAAAATGTATACAATGGACAGGGATTTCTTTTTCATTACCATTATCAAATTTCACAGTTAAAAAGTCAATAGGGGTGTAATATTTATTCAGGGGACACAAAGCACAAGGAACAATGCTCAAAGGTGCATTTAAATATGTTCAAACACATTAAGGGAGCCAAAGTTATAAGACAATAAAAATACTATAACAGCCCATTAAGCATGTTGTAATGGTGCTTAGGGATGATGCAGTCATGCTTTGCAAAAAGTTATTTTCAACCTTCTCCCTGAGATGAAATTCAGTGCAATCCAGATATTCTCAGACAGGAAGATATACAAACATTCCCAGATAATACAGAAAGGTATTTCACCACCAGTGAAGACCTCGAGCACTAATTTGAGTACTGAGAGTGTGTAGAAGTATAATAAACTACAAAGGAGGACAAACTGAAAAGTGGCTTGTTTTTTGTTTTCATCTTTAAATGCTTCAGTTCAGTTAGGTTCAGTCGCTCAGTCGTGTCAGACTTTTTGCAACTCCATGAATCACAGCATGCCAGGCCTCCCTGTCCATCACCAACTCCCAGAGATCACTCAAACTCATGTCCATCGAGTCGGTGATGCCATCCAGCCATCTCATCCTCTGTCGTCCCTGTCTCCTCCCACCCCCAATCCCTCACAGCATCAGAGTCTTATCCACTGAGTCAACTCTTCGCATGAAGTGGCCAAAGTATTGGAGTTTCAGCTTTAGCATCAGTCCTTCCGATGAACACCCAGGACTGGTCTTCTTTAGGATGGACTGGTTGGATCTCCTTGCAGTCCAAGGGACTCTCAAGAGTCTTCTCCAGTACCACAGTTCAAAAGCATCCATTCTTCGGCGATCAGCTTTCTTCACAGTCCAACTCTCACATCCATACATGACCACAGGAAAAACCATAGCCTGGACTAGACCGACCTTGGTTGGCAAAGTAATGTCTCTGCTTTTTAATATGCTATCTAGGTTGATCATAACTTTCCTTCCAAGGAGTAAACGTCTTTTGATTTCATGGCTGATAACAGCATCTGCAGTGATTTTGGAGCCCAAAAAATAAAGTCTGACACTGTTTCCACTGTTTCCCCATCTACTTCCCATGAAGTGATGGGACCAGATGCCATGATCTTAGTTTTCTGAATGCTGAGCTTCAAGCCAACCTTTTCACTCTCCTCTTTCACTTTCATCAAGAGGCTTTTGAGTTCCTCTTCACTTTCTGCCATAAGGGTGGTGTCATCTGCATATCTGAGGTTATTGATATTTCTCCCAGCAATCTTGATTCCAGCTGGTGCTTCTTCCAGCCCAGCGTTCCTCATGATGTACTCTGTATATAAGTTAAATAAGCAGGGTGACAATATACAGCCTTGACGTACTCCTTTTCCTATTTGGAACCAGTCTGTTGTTCCATGTCCAGTTCTGACTGTTGCTTCCTGACCTGCACACAGGTTTCTCAAGAGGCAGGTCAGGTGGTCTGGGATTCCCATGTCTTGAATTTTCCACAGTTTATTGTGATCCACACAGTCAAAGGCTTTGGCATAGTCAATGAAGCAGAAATAGATGTTTTTCTGGAACTCTCTTGCTTTTTCCATGATCCAGCGGATATTGGCAATTTGATCTCTGGTTCCTCTGCCCTTTCTAAAACCAGCTTGAACATCTGAAAGTTCATAGTTCGCATATTGCTGGAGCCTGGCTTGGAGAATTTTGAGCATGACTTTACTAGCGTGTGAGATGAGTGCAATTGTGTATAGTTTGAGCGTTCTTTGGCATTGCCTTTCTTTGGGATTGAGGTAAGACTGACCTTTTCCAGTCCTGTGGCCACTGCTGTGTTTTCCCAATTTGCTGGCATATTGAGTGCAGCACTTTCATAGCATCATCTTTCAGGATTTGAAATAGCTAAACTGGATTCCATCACCTCCACTAGCTTTGTTTGTAGTGATGGTTACTAAGGCGCACTTGACTTCACATTCCAAGATGTCTGGCTTTAGGTGAGTGATCACACCATCGTGATTATCTTAGTCATGAAGATCGTTTTTGTACAGTTCTTCTGTGTATTCTTGCCACCTCTTCTTAACATCTTCTGCTTCTGTTAGGTCCATACCATTTCTGTCCTTTATCGAGCCCATCTGTGCATGAAATGTTCCCTTGATATCTCTGATTTTCTTGAAGAGATCTCTTGTCTTTCCTATTCTGTTGTTTTCCTGTATTTCTTTGCATTGATTGCTGAGGAAGGCTTTCTTATCTCTCCTTGCTATTCTTTGGAACTCTGCATTCAGATGCTTATATCTTTCCTTTTCTCCTTTGCTTTTCGCTTCTCTTCTTTTCACAGCTATTTGTAAGGCCTCCTCAGACAGCCATTTTGTATTTTTTGCATTTCTTTTCCATGGGGATGGTTTGGGTCCCTGTCTCCTTTACAATGTCACGAACCTCCGTCCAGAGTTCATCAGGCACTCTATCTATCAGATCTAGTCCCTTAAATCTATTTCTCACTTCCACTGTATAATCGTAAGGGATTTGATTTAGGTCATACCTGAATGGTCTAGTGCTTTTCCCTACTTTCTTCAATTTAAGTCTGAATTTGGCAATAAGGAGTTCATGATCTGAGCCACAGTCAGCTCCTGGTCTTGTTTTTGCTAACTGTATAGAGCTTCTCCATCTTTGGCTGCAAAGAATGTAATCAATCTGATTTCGGTGTTGACCATGTGGTGATGTCCATGTGTAGAGTCTTCTCTTGTGTTGTTGGAAGAGGGTGTTTTCTATGACCAGTGCGTTCTCTTGGCAAAACTCTATTAGCCTTTGCCCTGCTTCATTTCGTGCTTCAAGGCTGAACTTGGCCTGTTACTCCAGGTGTTTCTTGACTTCCTATTTTTGCATTCCAGTACTCTATAATGAAAAGGACATCTTTTTGAGTGTTAGTTCTAAGAGGCCTTGTAGGTCTTCATAGAACCGTTCAACTTCGGCTTCTTCAGCATTACTGGTTGGGGCATAGGCTTGCATTACTGTAATATTGAATGGTTTGCCTTGGAAACAAACAGAGATAATTCTGTTGTTTTTAAGATTTCATCCAAGTACTGCATCCCAGACTCTTTTGTTGACCATGATGGCTACTCCATTTCTTGTAAGAGATTCCTGCCCACAGTTGTAGATATAATGGTCATCTGAGTTAAATTCACCCATTCCAGTCCATTTTAGTTCACTGATTCCTAGAATGTCTATGTTCACTCGTGCCATCTTCTGTTTGACCACTTCCAATTTGCCTTGATTCATGGACCTAATATTCCAGGTTCCTATGCAATATTGCTCTTTACAGCACTGGAGCTTGCTTCTATCAGCGGTTACATACACAATTGGGTATTGTTTTTGCTTTGGCTCTATCCCTTCATTCTTTCTGGAGTTATTTCTCCACTGATTCCCAGTAGCATACTGAGCACCTACCGACCTGGGGAATTCCTCATTCAGTATCCTATCATTTTGCCTTTTGATACTGTTAATGGGGTTCTCAATGCAAGTATACTGAAGTGGTTTGCCATTCCCTTCTCCAGTGGACCACAGTCTGTCAGACCTCTCCACCATGACCTGCCCGTCTTGGGTGGCCCCACACAGCATGGCTTAGTTTCACTGAGTTAGAATGAATGCTTTAAATGCTTAATCCACTCCAATATTCCAGGGTCAAAAATTGAAAATTAATTAGCTCAAAGGTTCAGCTTTTCAATATTTTGCATTTGTTTTTGAAAAATAAATATGTCCTTTACCACAACACTGTTTAACAAGGACACACTTTTTAATAATAGATATGATAGTTCAAATGATGAACTGACTATTCATGGAGTGGTTTTCAATTTTTCTCTTTTCACCCTATACCCAAATCAGTGGAGAACACAATCTAAAATCTTCATCACTATTAATGATTGCTACGTATTGTACTATTTTTTTCATTGCTCCATTTCCAGCATCAAGAATAGTGCTAGCACTTGATAGATAGATGATCAATAAATGTTTTTTAACATATTATTGAATAATTATCCACACGTATATTTATAGATAGATGGAGGTATGAATATATGAATGTGTTTATGAATGCTAATTCACTTCAGTTGTGTCCAGTTCTTTGCAACCCTATGGACTGCAGCCCACAAGGCTCCTTTGTCCGTGGAATTCTCCAGGCAAGAATACTGGAGTGGGCTGCCATGCCCTCATCCAGGGGATTTTATACACAAACACAAACGTGTATAAACTTATGAGGAAATTTAAGGGAAGGGAAGAGTGCTCATATGTTTTAAGCAGCAACTATATGCCCAGCTTTTAGTGTTCTCCTTACATAATTTCACTTAACCTTCATAGTAATTCACAGAGTAACCAAAAGTTCACAGAGAATAAGCAGTCAGAATACATAGCAATCAGAGCCATAGTTAAAAAATGAAGCAAAAATCTTTGAACTCCCTAGGTCCATTTGACTCTTAAGGCTCCAATGCATTTGGGGATTCAGTCTTCCTTCCTATGGCTATAAAGTGAAAGTAGAAATGAAGTCGCTCAGTAGTGTCTGATTTTTTGCAACCCTATCGACTGTAGCCCTATAGCCCACCAGGCTCCTCTGTCCATGGGATTTTCCAGGCAAGAAGACTGGAGTAGGTTGCCATTTTCTTCTCCAGGGGATCTTCCTGACCCAGGGATAGAATTCACGTCTTCTACATTGTAGGCAGACTCTTTACCCTCTGAATCAGGAGGGAATCCCTTGGCTATAAGTAATCGTCAAACAATTCAGAGCAAAATAAAATAACACAGCAAAATATTAGAAATATTGAGCATCTGAAGGAACCAATGTGCTACACATTAATATTTCATCATGATGATCTGGTACAAGCTCTCACACACTAACCAGATGAGAATGAGTGGGGAGACCTGGTAGACTGGGGAGCAATCTCTGGCCATAGGCAGGATCTGTCTAGAAAGCAAGGGTTTCATGTAGGTCAGGACATCTGGAGTCATTTAGCTTTCATGACAGCCAAGGTTCAAAGATAAAGGAACAAGAGTATGGGGTCACAGAGCTCTTAACAGTTGAACTGGATTCCCTGTATCCCTGACTCTCACCAGTCCAACATACTCACAGGGGGATTCATTCTCCTTCCACCTCTATCAATGACAATATCTGGTCAGTTCAGTTCAGTTCAGTTCAGTCGCTCAGTCGTGTCCGACTCTCCGCGACCCCATGAATCACAGCACGCCAGGCCTCCCTGTCCCTCACCAACTCCCGGAATACACTCAAACCCATGTCCACAGAGTCGGTGATGCAATCCAGCCATCTCATTCTCTGTCGTCCCCTTCTCCTTCCGCCCCCAACCTTTCCCAGCATCAGAGTATTTTCCAGTGAGTCAACCCGTTGCATGAGGTTTTGGGCCAAAGTATTGCAGTTTCAGCTTTAGCATCAGTCCCTCCAATGAACATCCAGGATTGATCTCCTTTAGAATGGACTGGTTGGATCTCGCAGTATAAGGGACTCTCAAGAGTCTTCTCTAACACCACAGTTCAAAAGCATCAATTCTTTGGCGATCAGCCTTCTTCACAGTCCAACTCTCAGATCCATACATATCTTTATTGTCTCAAAAGGAGAGTTCTCCTGGCATTTAGTGGGCAGAGGCCAGGAATATGCCAAACATCACACAATGTACAGGACAGCCTCCCTCATTAAGAAGATTAATCTGGTTACAATCATCATCAATAGTGCCAAGACAGGGAAATCCTGACCTATATGGTCAATATCCAAAGTGTTCACAAATTTAGAGAAGAGCTAACACCTATCCTACTCAAACTCTTCCAGAAAATTGCAGAGGAAGGGAAATTTCCAAACTTACTCTGTGAGGCCACCATCACATTAATACCAAAACCAGAGAAAGATGCCACAAAAAAAGAAAACTACAGGCCAATATCACTGATGAGCATAGATGCAAAAACCCTTAAAAAAATCCTAGCAAACAGAATTCAACAACATATTAAAAAGATATGACCCAGTAGGCTTTATCTCAGGGATGCAAGAATTCTTTAATATCCACAAATCAAATCAATGTAATACACCACATTAACAAACTGAAAGATAAAAAACATATGATTATCTCAATACATGCAGAGAAAGTCTTTGACAAAATTCAAAATCCATTTATTATAAAAACACTCCAGAAAGCAGGAGTAGAAGGAACATACCTCAACATAATAAAAGCTATATATGACAAAGCCACAGCAAACATTATCCTCAATGGTGAAAAATTGAAAGCATTTCCCCTAAAGTCATAACAAGACAAGGGTGCCCATTCTCACCACTACTATTCAACATAGTTTTGGAAGTTTGGGCCACAGAAATCAGAAGAAACAGAAATAAAAGGAATCTAGATTGGAAAAGAAGTAGTAAAACTCTCACTGTTTGCAGAGGACATGATCCTCTACACAGAAAACCCTAAAGACTCCAACAGAAAATCACTAGAGCTAATCAATGAATACAGTAAAGTTGCAGGATATAAAATTAACACACAGAAATCCCTTGCATTCCTATACACTGACAATGAGAAATTAAGGAAACAATCTCAGTCACCATTGCAACGAAAAGAATAAAATACTTAGGAATAAATCTATCTAAAGAAACAAAAGACCTATATGTACAAAACTATAAAACACTGGTGAAAGAAATCAAAGAGGACACAAATAGATGGAGAAATATACCATGTTCATGGATTGGAAGAATCAATATAGTTAAAATGAGTATACTACCCAAAGCAATCTATAGAATCAATGCAATCCCTATCAAGCTACCAACAGTATTTTTCACAGAACTAGAGCAAATAATTTCACAATCTGTATGGAAATACAAAAAAACTTGAATAGCCAAAGCAATCTTGAGACAGAAGAATGGAACTGGAGGAATCAACCTGCCGGACTTCAGGCTATACTACAAAGCTATACTCATCAAGACAGTATGGTACTGGCACAAAGACAGAAATATAGATCAATGGAACAAAATAGAAAGCCCAGAGATAAATCCATGCACCTATGGACACCTTATCTTTGATAAAGGAAGCGAGAATATACAATGGAGAAAAGACAATCTCTTTAATAACTGGTGCTGGGAAAACTGGTCAACCATTTGTAAAAGAATGAGACTAGAACACTTTCTAACACCGTACCCAAAAATAAACTCAAAATGGATTAAAGATCAAAACATAAGACCAGAAACTATAAAACTCCTAGAGGAAAACATAGGCAAAACACTCTCTGACATAAATCACAGCAGGATCCTCTATGACCCACCTCCCAAAGTAATGGAAATAAAAGCAAAAATAAACAAATGGGACCTAATTAAACTTAAAAGCTTTTGCACAACAAAGAAACTATAAGCAAGGTGAAAAGACAGCCTTCAAAATGGGAGAGAATAATAGCAAATGAAACAACTGACAAAGAATTAATCTCAAAAATATACAAGCAACTCCTGCAGCTCAATTTCAGAAAAATAAACGACCCAATCAAAAAATGGGCCAAAGAACTAAACAGACATTTCTCCAAAGAAGACATGGCTAACAAACACATGAAAAGATGCTCAACATCATTCATTATCAAAGAAATGCAAATCGAAACCAAAATGAGGTGCCATCTCAGGCCAGTCAGAATGGTTGCTATCCAAAAGTCTACAAACAATAAATGCTGAAGAGGGTGTGGAGAAAAGGGAACCCTCATACACTGTTGGTAGGAATGGAAACTAGTACAGCCACTATGGAGAACAGTGTGGAGATTTCTTTAAAAACTGGAAATAGAACTACCATATAACACAGCGATCCCACTCCTGGGCATACACACTGAAGAAACCAGAATTGAAAGAGACACGTGTACACCAATGTTTATAATGCCAGGGCATGGAAGAAACCTAGATGTCCATCAGCAGACGAATGGATATGCAAGCTGCGGTACATATACACAATGGAATATTCAGTTCAGTTCAGTCGCTCAGTCGTGTCCGACTCTCCGCGACCCCATGAATCACAGCATGCCAGGCCTCCCTGTCCATCACCAACTCCTGGAGTTCACTCAAACTCATGTCTACAGAGTCAGTGATGCCATCCAGTCATCTCATTCTCTGTCGTCCCCTTCTCCTCCTGCCCCCAATCCCTCCCAGCATCAGACTCTTTTCTAGTGAGTCAACTTGTCGCATGAGGTGGCCAAAGTATTGGAGTTTCAGCTTTAGCATCAGTCCTTCTCAGCCATTAAAAAGAATACATTTGAATCAGTTCTAATGAAGTGGATGAAACTGGAGCCTATTATACAGAGTGAAGTAAGTCAGAAAGAAAAACACCAATACAGTATACTAAAGCATATATATGGAATTTAGAAAGATGGTAACAATGACCCTATATACGAGAAAGCAAGGGAGACACAGATGTATAGAACAGTTTTTTGGACTCAGTGGGAGAAGGCAAGAGTGGGTAGATTTGAGAGAACAGCATTGAAACATGTATATTATAATATGTGAAAAGGACCTTCAGTCCACGTTCTATGCATGAAGCAGGGTGCTCAGGGCTGGTACACTGGGATGACCTGGAGGGATGGGATGGGATGGGGAGGTAGGAGGAGAGTTCAGGATGGGGAACGCATGTACACCCATAGCTAACTCATGTCAATGTGTGGCAAAAACCACTACAATATTATAAAGTAATTAGTCTCCAATTAAAATAAATAAAAATAAATAAAACTGAAAGCATCAAAAAAAAAAAAATAGCGCTCACTTACAAATGTGTCTATTTTGTGCCAGGCACTGTTCTAAGGACCAGGGAAACAAATGAGACATGTCCCCTGACTGAGAGCTTATATTAAAAAATGGGGGACATACCTTAGGAATGGACAAAAATGGAAACACAAGACTGACTTCGGTGTATAAGATAGTCATCTAGAAAAAGACAGTAACTTTGAGATACTGAAAAGCAGAGGTGTAAAAATAGAATAGAAAGCAGTCTATTTGCTATCAAAAAAAGATTTCCCCAGTGAAGCATTATCAAAATGAATGGAGCACCCCGTGGAAAAATCAAATCATAGATGACAGCTTAAATGAAAATAATCCACTTAAAAATTTCTTTTGAACTGTAAACAGTGAAGATTGGCAAAGTTTATAATAATGAAGCCCTTGTTCAAATTCAGTTTTTACAAAATTTAACTTTACTTTGCTCTTGTGGTAGATATGCTATGAAAAGGTTTTGCATAATGTGAAAATCTGTACATGTGGGAAAAGTCAATGATTGACTGGGGAATACGCTCTTCTTTTGTCACAAGCTACAGTGTTTTCTTTGAGGCACTACAAATTTCACATATATCAAAGCCATACTTATCCCAATGTACCTTTCTAGATCTACTGCCAGTGGGCCATCTCGTGCGTTACTTTACAACAGTTCATTTGCAAATCATTTGGAACCTGGAATACATATTTCTAGAGAAATAATATTGTGCTATAAATAATGATTAAATTTCTTAACCAGGAAATAAAGATTTGTCTAATTCAAACTTTGTTGTTATTTAGTCACTAAGTCATGTCCGACTCTTTTGCGACCCCGCGGACTGTGGCCTGCCAGGCTCCTCTGTTCAAGGGATTTCCCAAGCAAGAATACTGGAGTGGTTTGCCATTTCTTTCTCCATGGTATACTCCCAATCCAGGGATTGAACCCATGTCTCCTGTATTGGCAAGCACATTCTTTCCTGCTGAGCCACTAACTCAGACTACATCAATAACAAAATACCAAAGCTAATGACATTTTTAAACATTGCGTCTAGGGGAAAACAATTCCTAATGCCTAATGACTTACCATGAGAACAAGAGGAATAAGCTTGCTTTGCTATATAGTCAGCAGGGGTTGTGGCAGTCTTAATCTAAGGGGGAAGGAGATGGGGGTGTAAGAATATTTACCAATGGAAGGAAGTGATGGAAAGACAAGAAATCCAGTGTAAATGAAGCACTGGGATTCAGGTTATGGTTAGAAATGTGTGTTAATTAATTCAACAAGTATCTGGCTAGAAGTTGGAGATGTAGTGATGATTAAGGCAGACTCCACTTCTCTCATTCCAGAATGGAAAGAATTATCACAGTGGTAGAGGAAGTACGTGGTAAAGGGGAAATAAAGGGATGTTGCAGAGGTGAGTCTCTGGTATCAGAACAGATGACAGCATCCTACTCAGAAGTTCCTGAGTGAGCATCCTAATGAGAGGTTCCTTTTCTGAAAGGAAAAGATAAGGAATCATGCATTTAACTAAAAATCATACAGTCTTTGATACAGTAAAACCTCACAGATTTTATCCTGCTGAATCAACACATTTCACAGAGAAGGAAAACAGCATTGAAATGCAGTGGAGTCTTAACTATAAATCTAGAGTAAGATCTGAAATGCTCAATAATGAAACATCTATTAGTCTATGCTTTCTAGATCTTACTTTCCTTTTCACAGCCTCAAAATAGTCAACATCAATTCTTCCTCCTTTTTATAATTTGTACCCTCAAGTGCCAGGAAAGGCTTCAGTGATTCATTAAAGGAGAAAGGACATTAAAAGCCAACTCCTTTATTTGATAGGTGAAAAGACAGAGGTCTAGGGAGAGAAAGTAACGTGTCCTGCCTAAGGCAGAATGAGAGCTGCCTGTCCTGTGTGACCTCACAGTTTCCATTACAGCCTCAGTGCCACTGTCATTACAAAAACGAAAAATGACGAGGAAGAGACAAGTACCCATGAGAAGGAGGTGTTATTTGTGAAGGTGTACCCCTCTAAGCAAAGGTTTTAAATACAACTTCCAACTTATTAAAGTAAGTATAGGTTAAAAAGCATATATAATTTAAACCGTCTTTAAGTACAGAATGAAAGTTTCTAAATTAGCAAGTATTCTAGAAAATTAATGTCCATCCCTAAGTGCTAAAAATTGACCATATTTTGGAGAAATTTTTTTAGGTGTCTTCAGTTCAGTTCAGTTATGTCTGACTCTTTGCGACCCCATGAATTAATTACAGCCTATTGAAATAAGTTTTGTTCCCATGAAATCTTGGAGGTACTCTTTCAATATATAGTAAATTGTGTACTTTTTAATGGGTTCTCCCTTATGTTAAGCTAAGGCTGTGCCTTCATATACCCATGCTTCCCTTTTGTAAGCCTCTAAATCCAATCAGATGCTTCCAGTCTTCCATAGACTGAAAAATAAGATCACAAAGATTGATAGAATACTGTGTAAGGTAAATACCAAAAGCTCTAAAGCAGGACTTCTCAAAAGGTAAATAACCATTATGACAGTAATTTTGTTGGCTTAGAGGCATCTTGGGTGACATCATTCAAAATCTATCTTATTTCTTTTGATCTCAGTTCAGTAGCACTTTCAATTATATCCAAAATCCCAGCAGTTTTCTGAATAATTGAGATACTAAACGTTTAAACTTCAGTGAGCTGGGGAGAAATAATTATTAGAAATCAGTGGAACTGGTTTTGCTATTCTCAGCAACATGCTTCAATTTAAAACTTGATTTTAAAACATCCTTAAATATTTTTTCTTGATACTGGTGTTGATATATGAAAACAGTATCCTTTTAGAACAACCAGGTTATATATTTCAGTTTCAAATATTGCTTGTGGATTCGTTTTATTAGGTAAAAGTCTTCTGAATTAATTAATTCTGGAAACACAATATCTAACAAGTGGCATAAGAGGGAGACATATTAGGGAGCAATGGGTAGAAAAGCTACAAATGAAAAATTGTAGCAGCCCCAGTGAAATCAAGGAACTAAATGCAAATTTGCTATAGGTAGCTTCAGAGGCCTCAGAAAACAAATGCAATAGATGTGGTAATAACTATAACCCCCTAAGTAATTCAGTGACCCAATTACGTACACTTTTTGCCAATAAAACTCTGAGTCTGGACGTCTATAGCCCAACCTGAATTCACAACACATTACTGAAGCATGGGCAACATGGCTGAAGGGCACTTGATGGTGACAAACAAGATCCTTCCTGATCCCTACAATGTACAACCACAATTTTACTACACTACATGAAGCCAGGGAAAGGAGATAGCAATAAGAGATTTTTAAAAATTTTATGAAAAGATAACATATATTACACTGTTTATGAATAACATCCTGAAGAGGTATCTGTTGAGTAATATAAACAGAATGAGTATGTCCTAATATTCATTCAGCATAGTTGGTTGAGCTGATCTTTAAAGGGCTCTTCCATATGAAACTGCATTCAAACCACACCAGAGGGAACACACTTTATGAAACTTAATAACAACAACTCTTTGCTTTCCTTGCAGTTAACAATTGAATATCTTTTGTCAGTCTCCATTCTGCCAAAACATTTTTTGTATACATGCTGGCAACATTGGGCAAGTTGTCTTCTTCTTTCTTTCCAACTCTTCGCATCGGTAGCCAAAAGTGTCTTTGTTGCTCAAATAGTCCATGCCATCTGCCAACAGTTTCTCCATCCTGCTGTACCATCTGCCAGCCTCTCTGCTTCTGAGTCCAGGCTGTATTGCCTGTGTGCTTATCAAATGGCTCTTTTACCAGAAGAGAAAGAAAGAGCAAACCAGCACCTTTTGCGTTTAACCACTCTTGGTAATCATCCCAACCCTGTTCTCAAACCCACTGCTTCTTAACAGGACAAAAAGCTCAACAATTTGAATGGAAACATTTTCCTTTGACTTTTTTTCCCTCTCCTGTCACAATAAAGAATTAGACAGTTATAGTACATTAATAGAATCAGTCATTAGTATAACAAATTTTTCATGGCTATGTTCCCTTTTTGTTTGTCTAAGGTATTCTTAATTATAAAGAATTATCCTTCAGATAGAGAAGCAAAGAGAGGAAAACAATCCTTATTCTTACAGTTAATCCTGATTATTTTAAAAGCAACTTCTGGGAGGAATTAATAATTCAGTTGAATTTTATTAACAGTATAATGTTAACTTTATGCTGCACTGCACTGTTCTTCCTTCTAATCTACTTAAAATTCTTGACTTTAAAGTAGAAACAACAAGGGCCAAATAACAGTCTCCTAACGAGGTTAAGCCTAGAGAGTTCCATTAATATCCTCCCTAAGGCCACCAGGAAATTCCTTAAAGCAAGAGGGTTTCAGGCTTTGCTGTGGATTACACTCAAGAGATTTTCTTTCTAGATTTGCTATTGCTGGGAATTTAATGTCTCCATCACTGTCCAGGCTTCAGAGGGAGGCCCTGTTCATTTCCAATCACTTACTGAAATCCCAGGATAACTCAACTACCATGAAATTTGGAAGCCTTTGGCTATTCTAGTAACAATTAAATTAGCATTTGAGTGACTGTCAGGAATCAAGTTCACTCATGAGAAATGACACCATTCTACCCAAATGTCAGAAAATGTACATATTTTAAGAGACAACTTTTGAAATTTCTCAATTTTTACAAACAGATGGTAATATTCTCTGTAGGCATGCCTGATCCTAATCTGCATAAATAGTGGAGGGTGCTCTAACTGTATTAACCTTCACACCATAAGCTAAATATATATATATATATATATACACACACACACACACACACACACATATATATATATATATAAATTGTAGACCTTGATGTTAAGACATATGGCTATTCATCAATCTCTTAAATTATATCATGTTTTCTAAACCTGTGTAATAAAAACTTTATTGTTTTGATTTCCATAATTTGGATTCATAGTGGATGAGTACATATTATAGTTTAATATTTGTGAATTTAAGTAAATTTTGACAATAGCTTTCATTATTCAAATCGTGACCACTTGAAAATGATAAGGAATTAGCTATTAAATTCTGCTTTTAAATTTCACAAGTAGTTTTGGCTTTAAAGTATACCTTTTTTAACAAAAATTCTATGAAAACAATACTTCCTTCATATTTAAGATTTTACATTCCAATTTTACTGAAATTTTGGAATGGAAAATTTCCTAAATACTTTGTTTCCCTAAAAAAGGTAGACAAACCCATGTACAATATCAGAAACAGGTACTAGATTATTTTGTGAAGGATTTAAGTCATCATAAGAGAGTTCCAGAAAAACATCTATTTCTGCTTCATTGACTATGCCAAAGCCTTTGACTATGTGGATCACAACAAACTGTGGAAAATTCTTAAAGAGATGGGAATGCCAGACCACCTGACCTGCCTCTTGATAAATCTGTATGCAGGTCAGGAAGCAACAGTCAGAACTGGACATGGAACAACAGACTGGTTCCAAATAGGAAAAGGAGTACGTCAAGGCTGTATATTGTCACCCTGCTTATTTAACTTATATGCAGAGAACATCATGAGAAACACTGGGCTGGAGGAAGCACAAGCTGGAATCAAGATTGCTGGGAGAAATATCAATAACCTCAGGTATGCAGATGACACCACCCTTATGGCAGAAAGTGAAGAAGAACTAAAGAGCCTCTTTATAAAAGTGAAAGAGGAGAGTGAAAACGTTGGCTTAAAGCTCAACATTCAGAAAACTAAGATCATGGCATCTGGTCCCATCACTTCATGGCAAACAGATGGGGAAACAGTGGCTGATGTTATTTTTGGGGCTCCAAAATTTCTGCAGATGGTGACAGCAGCCATGAAATTAAAAGACACTTACTCCTTGGAAGGAAAGTTATGACCAACCTGGACAGCATATTAAAAAGCAGAGACATTACTTTGCCAACAAAGGTCCATCTAGTCAAGGCTATGGTTTTTCCAGTAGTCATGTATGGATGTGAGAGTTGGACTATAAAGAAAGCTGAGCACCAAAGAATTGATGCTTTTGAACTGTGCTGTTGGAGACGATTCTTGAGAGTCCCTTGGACTGCAGGGAGATCCAACCAGTTCATCCTAAAGGAGAGCAGTCCTGGGTGTTCACTGGAAGGATGATGTTGAAGCTGAAACTCGAATGCTTTGCCCACCTGATGCAGAGAGCTGACTTATTTGAAAAGACCCTGATGCTGGGAAAGATTGAGGGCAGGAGAAGGGGACAACGGAGGATGAGATGGTTGGATGGCATCACCAACTCAATGGAGATGCGCTTGAGTAGACTCCAGGGGTTGGTGATGGACAAGGAGGCATGGCGTACTGTGGTCTATGGGGTTGCAAAGAGTCTTACACGACTGAGTGACTGAACTGAACTGATAAGTCATAAATGTTATGAAACATAAGGTTGTTTTTAAAAATTATAATTCAGTTCAAAATAAATATATTTTCAATCAAAGTGTTTCTCTCTCCCTGGTACTTTGAACGATATTTACTCTATGATGAAAACTAAGTGGAAAATCCCATGGATGGAGGAGCCTGGTAGGCTGCAGTCCATGGGGTCACTAAGAGTTGGACACGACTGAGCAACTTCACTTTCACTTTTCACTTTTCACTTTCCTGCATTGGAGAAGGAAATGGCAACCCACCCCAGTGTTCCTGCCTGGAGAATCCCAGGGATGGGGGAGCCTGGTGGGCTGCCGTCTATGGGGTCGCACAGAGTCGGACACAACTGAAGTGACTTAGCAGCAGCAGCAGCAGCAAGAGGTTAACAGGATGGTCTTAATAAATTGTTTGATAAAATGATTGATTAAATACTGTCCTTAAGTTTAAAGGTCAGCTCAGTTCAGTGGCTCAGTCGTGTCCGACTCTTTGCGACCCCATGAATCACAGCACGACAGGCCGCCCTGTCCATCACCAACTCCCGGAGCTCACTCAAACTCTTACTAATATACTATTAGGTCCAGCCTATTATAAAGTAAAAGGAGTAAAAATGTATTTGCTTATGTAGAAGCTCTCCCCTAAAATGCTTGGTGCAAAGACATGAACTAGTGAAGAAAGTGGTGCTTTCATAAAGCTTGTTAAGGAAAGCTGCGGGGAAAAAATGGTGAAACTTCACCCAGAGATCAATACACTACACTGGAATAATGATGCAAAAATAGACAGCATTTTGAGTTTTGCCGACTCTTTAGCGATAACTTATGAATGAGTTATTCTTTTAACATTTTAAAGATGGGTGGGGAGAAAGAAAACAATTCAAAGAAAGGCATCTTAATTATACCACCAAGGACATCATGTAACAGCATATTCATTTGTTTGACTGAATTGTTGGAAGTCTACCTACCTATCATTATGATAAAGAGACTAACATCCCTCTTTACCAATTACCATCTTTTAATAGAATGACAGATTTATTCCTTGTTTGGGAGAAATTTAGCACTATGTCCCAAAGACAGCAACCATTCTGAAAACTATTAAACATTTGCTATGTGTCCAGCATGCTGCTTTCTGACTAAAGTAGGCTTTAGTCAGAATACTGACTAAAGTAGGCTTTCCACCCATTCTTGGTAGAAGACAATCATTAAGAGTCCTCCAGCTTACTGCAGTCCTATGTTCACTGCAAATCAGTGTTTTTTATTTCATTCTCACTGTCTTGATTCTTTATACTGCCTTGCTGATCTTACTCCTCCTTATTCCAACCTAAAATCCTTCCATTTTTTCCTCAAAAAAATCACTGATACCTGTTTCGTCTAACCAGCACTCTTAGCGTAGATTACTCCCATCACTTTTGCTTCACCCATCCACCTTCCTTACTGTATTAAAGAAACTCCTTTGTAAAACGATATAAAAGAATAATTCCCCCTGAATACTGATCGAAGTGCATCACTTCCACACAGACCCTCAAAATGGGCTCCTCAGTTCTTTGTTCTAATTTACACTTACTTCAATTTTTAACCTGAGTTCTTTTCTACCTACCACTTCCCCCAGCCTCATCCCACACCACTGGTTTCTTGGTTTGCTAGACTTCATTCTCAGAGTTTCTTTCGGTTCCTTACAAGCTCTGTTTCATCTTAGGTCTTCACACATGCCCCTCTCTCTCTACCCAGAATGTTCTATGCCTTGCTCTTCCATTGATATACCCCATGTTTTCCTAGGGCTCAGTATAATATCCCTTCCTCAAAAACGCATGCCTGACCATAGTTACATTTACAGAAGACTCCTCCGTTCTCTCTCTCGTAGCCTTCACCATTTCTAACTAGAAGTTATCACAACTTGGAATTACACATTTATCTATGCAATCATTATTAAAATATTTCTCCTGCTAGACTGAGACCCATGTGGGCAAAGATATATTTACTGCATTCATTACTGTTTACTCAACTTCTAGCATCATGCTTAGTGCATAAAAGCACTGTTAATACTTGTAAAAAAAAAAAAAAGTGAACATCTTCTCAAGCTGTTTTTCTTTGTTTCTCTCCAAAGTTCATTCATCACTCATTTAGTTTTTTGTTATGGCTGTCTCTGTGTCCAATAGCTTGCCAAGCTTGAGTATATGAGAAGTTCTAATACTGTCTCTCATCTCCAGGTTCCTTAAGTCTGATTTATTCTCTGTAACACAGGCACAGCACTGAATGAACATTGCAGTTTACTAAACTCTTGGCCCCAGATGCCTCGGGAATAGAATACTGTCCTTGCTATTTCACATATCCAGGCTTCATCAAGCCAACACTGAACTGTTGCACTTAACCCACAGGTGACGTTTATCCAGAAGACTTCCCAAGCTGATTGGGATGTCCTTTTGTGTGATGCCAAAATCCCCTTTCTATTTAGTTATTGTGGAGGTTTTACATAGTACCTACCATAACCGACAACTTAACCAACCATGCCTCTCATATATGCTTAAAATTATTCCAACTTTCTGGAAAGTTCTTGCATATTTTGATAATAAAATAATCCAAAGAACTCTAAGACAGTAATATTTCCTAAGAATGAAGATGAACAATTGATATATACAATATAATGACTAAGGGCCAAAAAGAACTTCAACATGTTAACTTTTATTATTTAGACATCAAATCATATTGTGGGTTCCTCTTTATTAGTATTAGGACAGAACTAGATTCAATGATTCCCATTCCATCTCAATTAAAGAACTTTCAACTGAGTTACTCAGCCTTTAAAACTTAAATAAGTTAGCACTTAAAATTGAATAATTACAATGGCTTTTATAATTAAAAAACAATATACTCCAGAGCATTGCATTTCTGCAGAATTATTGCATGTCTCAAGCACATTAAGACCACGACCAGAGACACAGTTGCATTAGCCTCTTGGGAAATATACTAATCCCTAGAATCCCCTGCTTAGAGAAGCTTGTCGTGTATATAGATTTTTTTCAGTATTTAAATTTCAACTCTGAAAAAATTTGTGCTTAATGTCCATCACACAACTCCAATTTGTTTATGGATAAAACATTATTGTTTTTTTCAATATGGACATATAAATACTGAACTAAAGGCAACACACAATCATCACATGCTTTAAATTTTATCTTTATGTATTATCACAAGAAGTTTAATAAGCCTTAACTAGAATCATACCTATATACATACATAAATGTAATATTCTACATAATTGCAATTATGAAAATTAGAGTACTGCACTCCACTGGAATTTAAAAGCAGAGCAATCACCTAACAAACTACTGAAGAAAACAGCCCCCAAAATGGCAAACAGTTTTTGCCAAGCAAAACTTGTTACAAGAATCTAAAAAAATAAAACGTCTCCTGAATGGGTTAAAGGGCAGCCACTTGTAAAACACTATTCTCATTTTACTTTTTAATTCCTTTCCTTATATCTCAATGTGGGAATCATAATGATTTCATACTCAAACGGTTTCATAGTCAAAACTATCTGTAAAACCAAGTTCAAATACTTGTTCCATGTGATTTTGTTGAGTTTGTTATGCTGGCCAGTAGGCAATTGGCTTTTTTTTTTTTTTGCAATGTGTCCATTTATGAATAATTATATAGAGCTAAATGGAAGAAGCACAAACTGGAATCAAGATTGCTGGGAGAAATATCAATAACCTCAGATATGTAGATGACACCACCCTTATGGCAGAAAGTGAAGAGGAACTCAAAAGCCTCTTGATGAAAGTGAAAGAGGAGAGTGAAAAGGTTGGCTTGAAGCTCAACATTCAGAAAACAAAGATCATGGCATCTGGTCCCATCACTTCATGGGAAATAGATGGGGAAACAGTGGAAAGTATCAGACTTTATTTTTTTGGGCTCCAAAATCACTGCAGATGCTGATTGCAGCCAGGAAATTAAAAGACGCTTACTCCTTGGAAGGAAAGTTAGAACCAACCTAGATAGCATGTTAAAAAGCAGAGACATTACTTTGCCAACAAAGGTCCACCTAGTCAAGGCTATGGTTTTTCCCGTGGTCATGTATGGATGTGAGAGTTGGACTGTGAAGAAAGCTGATCACCGAAGAATTGATGCTTTTGAACTGTGGTGCTGGAGAAGACTCTTGAGAGTCCCTTATACTGCAAGGAGATCCAACCAGTCCATTTTAAAGGAGATCAATCCTGGGTGTTCATTCGAAGGACTGAAGCTAAAGCTGAAACTCCAATACTTTGGCCACCTCATGCGATGAGTTGACTCACTGGAAAAGAGTCTGATGCTAGGAAGGATTGGGGGTGGGAGGAGACGGGGACGACAGAGAATGAGATGGCTGGATGGCATCACCGACTCGATGGACGTGAGTTTGAGTGAACTCCGGGAGTTGGTGATGGACAGGAAGGCCTGGCGTGCTGTGATTCATGGGGTCACAAAGAGTCGGACACGACTGAGCGACTAAATTGAACTGAAGCATATCTAATTAACCTGTATAAAATATGTAATGCTAAAGTCAAATACAGTTTGATAGAGAAATAAC
This sequence comes from Moschus berezovskii, assembly GCF_049115385.1. Lineage (NCBI taxonomy): Eukaryota > Metazoa > Chordata > Mammalia > Artiodactyla > Moschidae > Moschus > Moschus berezovskii. The sequence goes on from NC_142461.1 coordinate 43,493,257, forward strand.
TATCAAGGAATCTTGTCTTAAAGTTAATTTAGAACAAAAAGTCTGCAAAACGAGTTTTTAAATTCAGAATCCAGTTTGATACAATGCTTACTTAACACTCATGCTGACGAGAAGCTAAATTCTATTCAAGTTATATTCTTATATTGTTCTATTCTCCACATATTCTATTATTTCCAAAGCCTTGAGAAAAACCATCTGGATTAGCATGGGGCGACAGGGGAGAACAGTTATTTTTTAACATACTCTTTCAGAACGTACAAATAGCAGAATCACACAGATAAGCAGACTTGAAGCATTTCTTCCTGTTGTTCACTAACCTTTAAAGGTGACTGAAGAGGAGAAGCCAGAGGGAAGTGTATGTCTCACCAAGATGAATAGATGGGAAGTAAGGGTGTCCACTGGTATAAATTAGCATAAGTCACTATGCCTCATTTTCTAATGGTTTAGATGACTGACATCCCATTTGGGGACTTCACATTACTCAAACTATTCTGACCTTTAGGAGCATTTTCCCAGCTCTAAGGAGAATTATCCAAAAAATAGGCACAATTTAGTAACCAAATGCAAGCCAAATTAAACTCTTTAGCATAGAGGTATGGGACCCACAGAATTTCTGCACTTCTTTCTCCTACTTCACCAGATGGTAACAATATGATTCTTTGCACAGCACTCAGTGCAATTTGCCAGACAGTCATAATGACCAAGCTACCAGTATAAAGACAGCACAGACCATGTGCGGAGCACTGTAAGACATCATGCAAAACCTAATAGCTACATTAAGCTCAGCCCCTGCCCTAGTTCACAAGGTATGCAAACTCATAGGCGGAGACACATATTTCAGCATTTGGTTAGCGGTTACTGAGATGATGAAGATAGATAGTCAAGCACCAAAAAAAGGAGTCAGGGGTTCTGGAAAGATCTCCCAACACTGCCTAATTAAGTAAATAAATGCAATGAACTCATGACACATATCAGTAACTTCCTGCTAAGCTAGAATCACCAAATGCAGCAACTTCCTCAGCTCCTCACATGTTTCCATCACATTCACCCCATTAATCATATATGCCTGCGCAAAGTTTGATTAAGGTGCTTTATCGGGGTTCACTTCTAAGAGAGCTTACAAGCTCCAGTCCCAATAAATAATAAATCTCAGCAGTACCATAAAGGTTAACTTTCTGCACATATCAAGGAGACCAGAAACTGCAATTACTTCTTTGCTACTAGAAGAATGACTTCAATAATTAGATAGTCTTCCTTCAGAAGAAAGAAAAATATCAAAACAGGAATATCACATCTCAAAATCTGACAAAAAACACTGTTTTCAATAAAATGCAACAAAGAGACAAAATGCAAACTAAATGTCAAAAACAGCAAATCTGCATGCACTAAATACTGGAGTTTTGACAAAGTCAACCACGCAGTTGTTCAAAATGACCATATAATTGTTCAACATTTGAGACCTGGGCTAACATGTGCCAGTTCAAAAAGAGTATGAATGTGTGGGCATATGCATAGATGTTTGTGCATATATAGTATTATATATTAACCATTCAGCTATTAGAAAGATAAACAATGATTTATTCCACTCCTTAAGCACTAATACTCAATCTCTCCACTAGCAGAAATCACCACTACTTTCAGAAATATGAAATGACCATTTATCAGTATATAAAATACTTACTCAACGTTCATTTTTGAGGATTATATATGTTGATTAAAAAAAAGTGAATTTAAATGTAAGTCCTGCTTCTGTTTAGTCACTAAGCCGTGTCCAACTCTTCATGGCCCCATGGACTGTAGCCCGCTAGGCTTCTTTGTCCACAGGATTTCCCAGGCAAGAGCAGTGGAGAAAGTTGCCATTTTCTTCTCCAGGGGATCTTCATGATCCAGGGATTGAAACCATATCTCCTGCTTGGCAGGTAGGTGCTTTACCACTGAGCCAACAGGGAAGCCCAAATATAGATCCTACCCACAGGTAAATATACACTATTGCATGTGTGCTAAGTCATTTCAGTCGTGTCTGACGGTGTGCAACCCTATAGACTGTAGCCTGCCAGGCTCCTCTGTCCATGGGATTCTCCAGGAAAGAATATTAGGGATAGGAAAAACAGTGTTTTGAAAACTTTTTTCTGAGGTTTGTTCCATTCTCGTAAATGCCAAGTAAAGTGTCATTAATAAACTGGATGCTCATGCAGCTCTAATGTATAGAAATAGTCTTTAAAAGATTCTTTAGTGTTTGCAATGATACCATTGTACTAACATTTAAATTTCATGAAAAGGTTCAGAAGTTAGATTACAAAGATGTTAGCTCTTCACTACTCCCTAAATGCCAACATGCCTCTTAGAATTCAGCACCTCAAACTACACTCATTTAAAAGGTTGCAAGAAGGTCAATATTCAGCCAAGTCCTATGCTGAAACACAAAGCAAACAGTCTGAGTTTAGAAGTTTTAGTTGCAAATGCATTTATTAAAAGAGTTTCTATTTTTAAAGAATATATATTCAGCAATTTATGAATTAGAAATAATCAAAATCCTCAGGAGATTCTAAGTGTCCTGTAAGTCCTACAGAAGATTCACTTTTCCATCTGCTTGAAAAATGACAGCATTCTAATTATGCTGTCAAGGTTAATAGACCCCAAATTTCACTCTTGAATCTCAGTGGATATTTTCTTTCCAATAGCCACCACATCTCATTTGTGACATTTTTCCTTCCTACAATGGTGTGTTGCAAGAATTTTCACAGTCAATTTAAATAGTCAAGCAACCTCTACATCAAAGAACTAGAGTGATACAATCTTGAGATAAATGAGAAAACAACCTTAAAGAATTTTAACAAGTCTTTAAAAAGAATCATAACAATGAACTTTAAACACTGTGAATAATGAGCTTGAAACTTCAACCTCTAGTAAGATGAATGAAACTCTAAATGAGCGATATAACAAAGCCAGATAATATTTCTCAATTAAAAAGGGGAAAGCTATAAATCAAGGACAGTAAAGAATCCACAGAGGTTAAAATCAAATGAAAGAGGGACCCAGGAAATCAGTAAGCAAAAAAGCTTGATTTGGAGAGTATATGACAAAACTTAGTAACATTGATTATTAACTTGCACAGGGTATAGGAGAAGGAAACAATCTATAGGAAGTATTGAAGGTAGAGAGTATATAGTAGATACCCATAGCTCATATTCACAAAATACTAGGGCACTAAAAATCCATACTGTCATTGCAACAGTGTTGAAAAAACATTCACTACATGGAAGATAGCAGCAAGTAAATGTGACTGCTTGACACCAGCAGTAGGTGAGAGAGGGGATGGGGAAATCACATCTGAATATATCCATCCTGAATTCCAATAACCAGATGCTGAGGATTTAATTTAAAGTGATTCTGGGTGGTGGTGTTTCCAAATGGTTGGCAGAAAAAGACAGACACACAAATATTTTCAAATAAATTACAAATAATTCTAAAGAACATAGATTAAAAAAGAAAAAACACATGGGGCACTATGAATGAGGCTCAGACTACAAAGAGAATAAAACCATCTCCAAAGATACTACATATTAGAATGTTAAAACTGAGAATGTAAAATACCTGGGTTTCATGTGTTAAAGAAATAAAAAAGAAAGCTTTAAAAACAAAGAATAAGAAACCAAAAATGATAAAGGTGGTAGAACAAAGGAAAAGTGTAATAACTGAAATTTAAAGCAGGATGAATTATGTAAAATGGTTTATTAGATATTGCTGAAAAAATCATGAAATGGAAATAAGATTTAAATAACAAGAATTAAAGACTGAACAATTCCGATGCAGCCCAGAGACACTAAAAGGTGCAAAGTGTAAGAGTACATGGTTAAAGCATCATGAAGAAAGGGGGCAGATGGTCTAACAGGTATCTAATCAAAGTTTCAGAAAGGTAGTAGTGAAGACAAAATTATTTGAGATAATTACCATAAAGTTTTCAATAATTCCAAGAGTAATCAAACTTCCTATCCAAAAAAACCTGAAACGGGATACGGTTTTAAAAAAGACTCATATTTATATGCATCACAGTGAAACTTAATAAAGAAAAGAGAACAATTTCAAAACAGTGAGGGGAAAATAAATCAACTACAGAGAAACTGTAAGTAAACTAACAGCTGATATCTTGGCAGCAATCTGCAGAAACAAAGCCAGCAGTAGAATGATTTTTTTTCAATGTGCTGCAGTAATTGTCAATTTACAACACTATACCTACTGAAACTATTTACTCAAAGTGAAATGAAAGAGACAAAAATGTATTTACTATGTTGAAGTGAAGTGATAGTCACTCAGTCATGTCCAGCTCTTTGCAACCCCATGGACTGAAGATCACCAGGCTTCTCTGTCCATGGAATTCTCCAGGGAAGAATATGGGAGTAGGTCTCCATTCCCTTCTCCAGGGGACCTTCTGGTCTGAGGAATTGAAACTGGGTCTCCTGCATTGAAGGCAGATTCTTTACCATCTGAGTCATCAGGGAAGACTCTTTTACTATGTTAATATTATTAATTATGCAAGTTAAATAATCCAGTTTTTTCATGATTCTAGACAAGCAAACTGAAATGTTTATTGAGAATTATGTAGTAAACATGTAACAAACAATACACCCCTGAAGATAAACGAGATGTGGAAAACTGCTTCATTCCACCAATGTAGCCTGCTTTATCAAATGCTGCAACTCTTCTCCTAACCTGTCCATCTTGATCCTTGATTTTAATTTTTTAATTGTGATAGAGGTGAATAGGATTTATCATCATTTAACATTCTATATAACATTTCAGTTCAGTTGCTCAGTCATGTCCGCTTCTTTGCAACCCCATGAACTGCAGCAAGCAAGGCCTCCCGTCTATAACCGACTCCCAGAGTCTACTCAAGCACATCTCCATTGAGTCAGTGAGGCCATACAACCATCTGATGCTCTGTCATCGCCTTCTCCCCTTGCCTTCAATCTTTCCCAGCATCAGGGTCTTTTCCAATAAGTCAGCTCTTTGCATCCGATGGCCAAAGTTTTAGAGCTTCAGCTTCAGCATCAGTCCTTCCAATGAATACTCAGGACTGCTTTCCTTTAGGAGTGACTGGTTTGATTTCCTTGCAGTCCAAGGGATTCTCAAGAGTCTTCTCCAACACCACACTTCCAAAGCATCAATTCTTCGGTGCTCAGCTTTCTTTATAGTCCAACTCTCACATCCATACATGACTACTGGAAAAACCATAGCCTTGACTAGACAGACCTTTGCTGCCAAAGTAATGTCTCTGCTTTTTAATATGCTGTCTAGGTTGGTCATAACTTTCCTTCCAAGGAGTAAGCGTCTTTTAATTTCATGGCTGCAATCACCATCTGCAGTGATTTTGGAGCCCAGAAAAATAAAGTCAGCCACTGTTTCCACTGTTTCCCCATCTATTTGCCATGAACTGATGGGACTAGATGCCATGATCTTAGTTTTCTGAATGTTGAGCTTTAAGCCAACTTTTTCACTCTCCTGTTTCACTTTCATCAAGAGGCTTTTTAGTTCTTCACTTTCTTCTTTTAATTAGCTTTTTTTTTTTTTTACTTTACATTATTGTATTGACTTTGCCATACATTGAAATGAATCTGCCCCGGGTGTACATGTGTTCCCCATCTTGAACCCCCCTCCCACCTTCCTCCCCATCCTATCCCTCTGGTTCATCCCAGTGCACCAGCCCCGAGCATCCTGTATCATGCATTGAACCTGGACTGGTGATTCGTTTCACATATGATAATATATATGTTTCAATGCCATTCTCCCAAATCATCCCACCCTCGCCCTCTCCCAGAGTCCAAAAGCCTGTTCTATACATCTGTGTCTCTTTTGCTGTCTCGTATACAGGGTTATCGTTACCATCTTTCTAAATTCCATATATATGTGTTAGTATATTGTATTGGTGTTTTTCTTTCTGGCTTACTTCACTCTGTATAATAGGCTCTAGTTTCTGCCACAAGGGTGGTGTCACCTGCATATCTGAGGTTATTGATATTTCTCCCAGCATCTTGATTCCAGCTTGTGCTTCCTCCAGCCCAGTGTTTCTCATGATGTTCTCTGCATAAGTTAAATAAGCAGTGTGACAATATACAGAGCTGACGTATTCCTTTTCCTACTTGGAACCAGTCTGTTGTTCCATGTCCAGTTCTAACTTGCTTCCTGACCTGCATACAGATATCTCAAGAGGCAAGTCAGGTGGTCTGGTATTCTCATTTCTTTCAGAATTTTCCACAGTTTATTGTGATCCACACAGTCAAAGGCTTTGGCATAGTCAGTAAAGCAGAAATAGATGTTTTTCTGGAACTCTCTTGCTTTTTTGATGATTCAGCGGACGTTGGCAATTTGATCTCTGGTTCCTCTGCCTTTTCTAAAACTAGCTTGACCATCTGGAAGTTCAGAGTTCATGTATTGCTGAAGCCTGGCTTGGAGAATTCTGAGCTTTACTTTACTATCATGTGCCAGGACAACTCTTTTTACACTGGGGGTGTGTATGTGAGCACCAAACACTTAGGAGAAGAGTTTGATGGTATCAAATAAAGTTTATAAGCACACACCCAAAGACTACACAATCGCATTGCCAGGAAGAACCTAGCTGTGCAAACCTGGAGATGTGTACAACAACCTTCATAGTCACACTGTTCAGGAAACGACAGTAGAAAAAAACCAAAATATAAACAATAAAATAGATGAAACATTTGGATATATTCCTACAACTAAATGAAGATTATGAAGCATGTGAATTGAAATCAATGTACTAGATTACATTTTTTTTCTGAAATAAAGTCAATGGGCAAAAATACAAGACTGGTTGATTTACAGTAAATGTAAGTATTGCTTGCAAAACATTAGTTGCAGTTATTTGTGAGTCGATACTTATTTGCAATTAAAATGCATTTCCTATGATGTGTAAAAATTAACAGTGAATATTATCAATCCTTATCAGTTTTGCCAATCTTCAGAAAGGACTTTAATTTTCAATTTCCAGATAAATAGTATTGAAAATGAGCATTTTTCATGTTTGTTATTCCTTTCTTATATAAACTTACTTTTATCAATTTGTTCAAAAGTGTCATATTTCTTTCCTATTCTTTTTTTGACTCTTTCCATTTTGATTCACATAGACTTCTTTCATATTCTAGATATTAATCCTTTATCAAATACACAGTAGATACTCTTTACCATCTGTCTCTGTCTTTTAATTATGTATGGTGCTTTATCACACACTTGTTTTCCACTTTTATACATGCTTATACGTCAAACCTTTCTACAGGTGGAAGAATGATAATATCTTAGTTTTCAAATCAGTTACTATCTATTCAAATAATCTGGAGGAAAAAAGTGTTAAAATAATAAACCTCTCTAATGGGTTTGAGGTTGATATGTATTTGTAAAGGTTACAGTTTTATATGAAATAAAATCAGCTGAAATCAGAGTCTATTCACTACTAATCCATATAAAGCAAAGGCTATGGCAGGGTCTCAGAATTGAAAGAAATCAGCCACAATCTTAAATTCAACGAGAGTAAATCAGATTTGATGGATGTTTGCAATCTTCAGGAACCAGTTTTTTACATTTTATAAAACACAAGTACCACCAAGATTGTAAAAATATATTTTATTGCTATCACTTAAATACCTAACAATGTAATTTTGAGTCTATGAGCAAAATTTGGACAATATTAGAATATAGTTCAAGTTTATATTTTATGATTTATACAACAAAGCTTATTATAAAAAAATAATCTTGTAAGCATTGTGCAAAAGAACAAACTATACCCAAATAATTGAGAAGGAAATGGCAACCCACTCCATTATTCTTGCCTAGAGAATTACATGGACATAGGAGCCTGGCAGGCTACAATCCATAGGACTACAAAGAGTTGGACACGACTGAGCAACCATCACTCACTCACTCACATAGCCAAATAAAGTTAAGATTTTCCACATGAAAATCTGTTTGAGGCAGAAAGTTGAATCTTGGATTATCAGAATATACAGCTTTACATAAGCTAATTATTTTCATCTCCACGCTTTCCTTTAACACTGCAGGAACATCATGGAACATAATGAAGGGACATGTATGCTTTTTATGGCTTCTAGTTTATTCCCTTTGAGGGTAACATTAACACCTGTCAGATTATTACATCCTTTCAAACTGACTTCCAATTCAACACATGCTTCTATTTTAAACTTTAATTTAGCTATAGGTAATCCTTAGCATACATGATATTTTTTCCTGTCTTAAGATGTGTACTCTGGGAGAGTTTCTCTCTAGAAAATGTTACATCTTTCTCCCCTCTTCAATAATTTGACCTAGAAATGTGGCCCAGTGGGGAAAAGGTTGGCTAAGAGATGTTGGGGTCAGAAGTCAAACAGTAATAAAATCACTTATGAAAATCATAACCGTGTCATATTCAAAAATATACCTAGAAGGGTAAATCAATAATGCAGGTTATTAGCGAAGTCTGATATAAAATGGAATGTGTAACATACTTGCTTGAGTTGTTATCTGAAGACTTTATCTTATTTTTTCCTCATAAAAAAATTCACAGGTGGATTTGAATTAAAGTTTGTAACTCAACAGAAGTAATAATTTACCATTTCTTCAAAAAATACTAACTCTGATCACACAAATGACACCTTGCCGAGCTACAAGCATGATATAAAAAAAATACATAACATGTATTCCCCATGATCAAGATACTTGAAAGGTATGGCCAGAAATTTTATGCAAATTTAGTATTTATAATAAAACCCGACTAAAATGACATCTCAGTGAGTATATTTCATAAAGCTAAATTTCCACATCAATGATTTACACAAATTAAACATTACATTTAAAAATATTATTTTTAAACTAATATTTTCACATAAACAACTCTAAATGCTATAATCACAGCTCAGAATGAAACTCATATTGTATTTTTTTCTACCTGTGAGTTTTAAACTTGTGGTGGTACTAAAATGATTTAGCCTTAAACACAGAAAAATAGTAACCTAAGAACACTTAAATGACTTTTGTATAGAAATATGACATCAGTTCCCTGACATCAGTTTGGATAAAAACAAACACAATGAGTGCACTCATTCCAAAGGCAACACTCTTCTTTGGGACAGGCTCATTGTGATTAGATGAGATAACTTCTGTATTGTTTTTAGCATAGTTCACGGTCAGCTAGCTGTTTCTCACTGAAAAGTTGTTTCTATATCTGCTCCACTAATTTGCTAAAACCATTTGCAGCTCTTCTCTCACATTTGTACTTTTCCATGACTCATACACACAGTTGCTATTAAATAATTAGTGTTGCTTGCCAGTGAGGGCTATCAGGTCAGAATTTAATTTTAGAAAATGGTATAAAAATACAAGCATTCTTGAGAGCTTCTGAACAATATGTGAAAAAAAAAATGCAAAGGAAGCGGAGATTCTTTGGAAACAAGCACAAAAGTATATTTTGATGCAAAGAGGTGAGACTTCAGACCCAAACAGCCAAGACTGACATTTAGGTCCAACTGCATCTCTGGCTTCAAACGTTAGGAAAGCTTATTAAAGAAACCGAGTTGTGTACAGGTGATTCTGCAACAGAGGTAAAAGCCAGAGCCATTTACTTCAAGAGTCAGGTTCAAACAAAGACTAAAAGTGTTTTAAAGCATTTTATATATATTTATATAAATACATATACATATAGCACATACATACATACACATACATATGTTCTTTTACAATCACTTTTTCCATCACATTTACTCAAAAATCCTAAATAGCTACTCTAAGAGAAATCATTTGCCCAAACCTAGAGAGGTTTTATAAGATAAACCTAAGTGGAAAATCCCTCACAAGGTTGGATGGAAGACTGCCTGTCAAGACCTAGTAAAGGATCTAATAATTAATAAAAGGCAGTTCCGTGAGTTTTGCATCCAGTGAGAAGTTGACTGCAGTGCTTTGGGCCAAGGTTTGCCCCCCTCCCTTTTTTTCTCCTCTAAGCTTCCATTTGGATACAGATTCTCAAAGTGTGGGCCCAGAACTAGAAGCAACAGTATCACCTGGGAACTTGTTAGAAATGTGAACTCCCCAGTCCCACTTCAAAGTTGCTGAATCAGAAATTCTGCAGGGATCCCAGAATCCTGAATTATTAACCAAGGCTCCCAGAGGTTTCTGATGTACCCTTCAGTTTAAAAGCCTCATCATCATGGAGTGAAACCTCAGGAATACACAAACAAGTCTAGCTAAATGGTCTATTTTCCCTTATTCCAGTAAAACATTTCCAAATAATTCAGCTTTTCTTAAAGGCATTTAACAATTTTGAGGAATGAAAGTAGCAGTCAACCTTTGCAAACAAAGGTATGTCTAGTCAAAGCTATAGTTTTTCCAGTGGTCATGTATGGATGAGAGTTGGACTATAAAGAAAGCTGAGCCCTGAAGAATTGATACTTCTGAACTGTGGTGTTGGAGAAGGCTCTTGAGAGTCCCTTGGACTGCAAGGAGATCCAACCAGTCCATCCTAAAGGAGATCAGTCCTGAATATTCACTAGAAGGACTGATGCTGAAGCCGAAACTCCAATACTTTGGCCACCTGATGAGAAGAACTGACTCACTGGCAAAGACCCTGATGCTGGGAAAGATTGAAGACAGAGGGAGAAGGGGAATACAGAGGATACAATGATTGGATGGCATCACTGACTTGATGGACATGAGTTAGAGTAAGCTCCAGGAATTGGTGATTGACAGAGAAGCCTGACGTGCTGCAGTCCATGGGGTCTCAAAGAGTCGGACACAACTCAGTGACTGAACTGAACTGAACTGAAGGTAGCAGTCAGTAAATCTGCTGTGGAGAAGATAGGAAAGCAGTGCATGGTGCAGGCCAGTCGTACACAGCCATTCCCTTCATCGGGAGTCAGGATGAAGCAAAGATTTAAAAACTACACTGTTTCAGAATCATTTTTTTCTGGCACATTTGCTCAGAAATCTTAACCAGTCATTTTAACAGAAACTATTCTCTCTACTCTCAGTTCAGCTCAGTCGTGTCCAACTCTCCGCGACCCCATGAATCACAGCACGCCAGGCCTTCCTGTCTATCACCAACTCCCAGAGTTCCCTCAAACTCATGTCCATCGAGTCGGTGATGCCATCCAGCCATCTCATTCTCTGTTGTCCCCGTCTCCTCCTGGCCCCAATCTCTCCCAGCATCAGAGTCTTTTCCAGTGAGTCAACTCGTCGCATGAGGTGGCCAAAGTATTGGAGCTTCAGCTTTAGCATCAGTCCTTCCAATGAACACCCAGGACTGGTCTCCTTTAGGATGGACTGGTTGGATCTCCTTGCAGTCCAAGGGACTCTCAAGAGTCTTCTCCAGCACCACAGTCCAAGAGCATCAATTCTTCGGCGATCAGCTTTCTTCACAGTCCAACTCTCACATCCATACATGACCACTGGAAAAACCATAGCCTTGACTAGATGGACCTTGGTTGGCAAAGTAATGTCTCTGCTTTTTAATATGCTGTCTAGGTTGGTTATAACTTTCCTTCCAAGGAGTAAGTGAAAGTGAAAGTCGCTCAGTCGTGTCCGACTCTTTGCGACCCCGTGGACTATACAGTCCCTGGGACTCTCCAGGCCAGATTACTGGAGTGGGTAGCCTTTCCCTTCTCCAGGGGATCTTCCCAACCCAGGGATTGAATGCAGGTCTCCTGCATCGCAGGCAGATTCTTTACCAGCTGAGCCACAAGGGAAGCCCTCCAAGGAGTAAGCATCTTTTAATTTCATGGCTGCAATCAGCATCCGCAGTGATTTTGGAGCCCCCAAAAATAAAGTCTGACACTGTTTCCCCACCTATTTCCCATGAAGTGATGGGACCAGATGCCATGATCTTTGTTTTCTGAATGTTGAGCTTCAAGCCAACTTTTTCACTGTCCTCTTTCACTTTCATCAAGAGGCCTTTTAGTTCCTCTTCACTTTCTGCCATCTAGGGAGTTTTAAATCCCTCTAATTTTTCAGGTGCATTTAAAAAGTGAAATTATTAAATTTCCCCCCTTCATTCTTTGGGAACATATTTTATTCTTTTCTGTCATTGATCCCTCATTGCTTATAGTAACTCTTCAGAGCAGATGTCACTATCTCACTTCTCTCTTTCTTAAGGCTCTTATTTGACCCTCCTCATTTGAGAAAATAGCATTCTTTAAAGGAAATGAAAGGCCACTTTAATTCTGTAGCATATAAATCATGCATAATCATCATTCTCCCTCCCACTACCAACCATACACCCAATGCTAGCATCAATGTATCTAATATTTTGTAGCCACCTGGAAATTTTATATTACCTTATTTTAGCTGCTAGAGAGATTAGAGAAAGGCTTGAAAGATTATCCCTTCAAAAAATAATTACTGTTGAATGTACACACATATACACGCATTGCTATAGGTTCAATTCTGAGATAGGAAATCTAAATAAATAGGAAATTTTTAAGCTTTCAGATAATTTCTAGTCTAACTGGAAATTACTCAGATATTCAATTTTCCATGAGGCAGCTGAATCCTCTGGAATATTAGCAACCCAAATAGTGTTACTCATTTAAAGTAAATCCAAAAAATGTTCTTATTTCCTACAATGTTAAAACCTGTCCCTCATTATTTTATATTTAATTTTTAATTGTCTTAACACCTAAAGAACTCTCTTTTGGGAAAAAAAGGATTATTGCTGTGAAGCAATGTTGACAATCTGAATTTGCTACCATGACCTAAAACTGCCATATTCCCAATATGAAAGGGAGAGAGAACATTGTTTTCACTGGAAATAGAGAAAAATAAACCATAGGAAATTTGCCCTCATTACAAAACGAAGCATCACCAATATTGCAGTTCCCATATAAAAATCTATATACTCTGTTTAAAGGTCTGTACCTTTAGAAACAAAATCATTTAAATAGCAACATAACTCTAATCATGGTACAACTTGAGAGGCTCTGACACTGGTAAGACATTTTTCTCGAATTATATCGTACTTGTTCTGTTTGGAGCTCAACACACTCATGACATTTTTCAGCCTTACAAATAAGTGAAGTGAGGTATTCTTTCAGAACAGCTGGAGGTTTTTGCCTTGCCCTCATTCATACACTCTGTTTCCTAATCTCCAGTATTTCTGTATTAGCATCATTACTCTCACTGTGGGCAGACATCACCTACTGGAATCCATCCTCAAGGATATTTCTGAGGCTCTAATTTTCCATTCTGCTGTTTGGAAGCTTTTGTGCTCTATTATCCTCTCAACCAAATTTATCTCATCACGTAACACCAAAGGTATCAACAGAAGTGACAAATGAATGGCAGAAATGAAAAATAAGCAGCAGTAGAAAGCTGTGACAATGCTGTTAGAAAACAGCTGAGAGCGAACTACTTTGAGTTATCCTCATCAATGCACTGGTTGTGCGCAAGGTGTTACTGATTCAGAAACAGCCACTATTTGGAAGAAAAATACTACAAGATTAAGTTCTAACAGTTATTGTTGCAGTTAGATAGGACAAATTAATCTTTTTTCATTGTTTTGCTGTTGTACTCAACATGACCAAGGTTATTCCAACTCTATTTTAAGTTGAAAGTATTTTCTAAGAACTACAGCAAAAAATGAAAGGCAAATTCAACAATTTTTCTTCACTTTTTCAAACCCTATTTTAATAAACTCACATTAAACTGGGTAATGTTATAGGGCAACTATACAAGGCTCTGGATGGCTTATGGTAGAGTTAGCTCAATCTCAACCTAAGCAATGAGACTCAGTGGTCTAGTTACTCCAGGTATCTTAGCAACCGTAAAATACACGACAACCTTTATAGATCACATACTTAAAGTTTCCAGCAATAAAGAAAAGTTTTTCTGAATATAAAGAAGCAATGTTTTCAGTATCATTTCATTTCTAGAATTTACATTAGCTAAAAAGAAAATGAAAGCTATCTCTGGGTTCCATGGTGATCAAGAATAAAATGCTGTTTTTCAAAGCACAACAGTGACGAAATGGCATTCAAAGTTTACATTTTATAAAAACTATCAGGCATAATTTCATGTTCAGTAACTATTACACAACTAAGTTTTCACTGTGGCTTAGGAGACAGTATGCTTTACAAAGAATGTGAACTGTTTATTTCCATCTATATGTGGACTCCATTTTTTAAAAATTAGATGCTGAAAAAGCACAGTTTTGTGAATGGTTTTTAAAAGTACTGATTTTGGCTATTGCAAGTGGTATAAATCTGAAGGAATAAAATCTCTGAAAATTAAAAAGAAGTTTGATGCATATAACACTAGTGGACTTAACCACACCCTCTAATTCAACTGATTCATTCATCTCTAGTGAAATTATACCACTTTCAAAATCAATTTTGTCCTGGATTGATCTTTAGAACATTTGGACATTAACTCATTTTATATGTTAACTTTCAAATGAAACCATAATAAAAAGTAATACTCAAGGGAGAAGAGAAGATGATGGTGGAGTAGGTGGACATGGAGTACATATCTCTCCATGGATATATCAGGAACATCTCCAGATGCTGATCTGGCAGAGCACCAACTGAATACTGGAAAGAGTCCCCCTTATGCAAAACTAGGTAGGATGAAGGAAGAAAGGAAGGGAAAAAGAGTAGACAGAGTGGGACCAGACCTGCACCCAGTGGGTGAAGCAGAAGTGAGATTCCTGCCTCTGGGGCAACCAGTTGGGACAAAAGGGAAGCATCTGAGGCTGTCAAAGAGTGAAGCAGCTAATCCTGGACAGTTTGAATGGAGTCAGAACTACACAAACAATCTGTACTGTGGCCCTCCATACCCCAAATAGGGATGCTGCTAAGATCTGGAGTGTGGGGATTAGAGAGAAATCCCAGGGCCAGAACGGCTATTGACAGTGGGGAGATGACCCAAGAAGAGAGCAGGGAGATGACCCAAGAAGACAGTAGGGAGATGACTCAAGGAGACAGTAGGGAGATGACTCAAGGAGACAGTAGGGAGGAAATCCCTGTGGAGAATGCCCACGGAAGAAAGCCAGGTAGCAATGGAGACTGGGTGCGACTGCTGAATCACACACAGAGGGTGGAGTCATCACTCAGCCTCTACCTCCCCACATCCGACACTGGCAACAGATGAACAGAAAAAGACCAGTGAAGGTGGCCTTTTGAGGCCCTGATACGCCAAGTAACAGAGAAGGACCCCAACCACAACTGCCTTTGAGCACCTCATGTACTGAGCCACAGAGAAGGACTGGCCAGGGCGGCTTTCTGAGCACCAGCTGCTAAGGCTATAATTCAAATACACCATATCTTCTGTGCCCATGGCTGCTGGCTTCCCAGTGGACCTGGCATCTCCAAGGTCCCCATGATCCAAAGAGCCATGCCCCCTCCAGACTCAGTTGTCACTGAGGCAGAGCTGCCAGAGGCTAGAAAAGAATCCTAACAGAGCCCTATCACCTTGGCCCATAGATGCCAGCTTTCCTGCACACCTGGTGCTGCCAATCTTGGTAATCCAAGTAGCCATCCTACCTACATGCCCAGTCATCACTGGCGAAGAGCTGCCAGAGGCTATAGAAAATTCTAGTAATGCCATATCACCTGCACCCATGGCCACTGGCTGTGCTGCACACCTGGCACCCACCAAGATTCACACGATCCGAGCAGCATCGCCACCTCCACATCTGGTCCTCACTGGGGCAGACCCAAGTCCACAAGGGCAGTCTCAGGAGCAAACTCCTGTGGATGACCCACATGCAAAAGTGGGTATAAAACCACAATTGAGTTTCAGAAATGGAGTAACTAAGGAAGAGGACCAAAAACCTCCCCACCAGATGTAAAAGATACAGATTAAATCCACACGATCAACTAGGTAGACACTGTATGTACGGAATATATAAAACAATGATGAGTGCTCCCACGAAAGAAAATGCTCTAGCTCTGGCAGCTGTGGACACTGGAGGCAAGAGCACACAGGAGAAGGGTCAGATCAGAGTCTGAGCTGTACCCACAGCAGGTCCAGGAGTCAGCTCCTCCCAGTATTGTAGGGCTTCTTACAGAGGTGTAGGTAGGCTGTGGCTCACAGTCGGGGAATGGACACTGACAGCTGAGACTCAAAAAAGTATTCCTATTATTGCATACCATGGACAGAGGAGACTGGTGGGCTCCAATCCATAGGGTCACAAAGAGCTGGACACGACTGAATGTGCATGTGTGCACACACGCGCGCGTGCACACACACACACACACATCTTATATTTTGATTCACTCTGTAGTTGGTGCTGGATTTTTTTTCTCTTTTTCTCTGTTGATGTTGTTATTGACTTTATTATTATTATCTCCATTTAGGCTCTTGGGAACTTTTTTTTTTTAATCGTTAATCACACTTTTTATCTCTTTGATCTATTCCTACTTCTAACTTGGCTTTCTGTAGTTCGGTGGATATTTTTTCTCCTTTTTTTTGTTTTGTTCTGTTTTGTAGTTCTCTTGCATTTTTTCTTTAATATATCCAAATATTTTAAAACTACCCATATTTTACTTTGTTTTTTGGGTTTTGTTTTTTCCTTTCTTTTTTTCACCATGTTTGTTTATTTTCTTTAGTCCTCATTTGGAACTCTGTTTTGGTCTTGCTTTCTGTAATGTGTTTTGTTAGTTTTGTCTTTACTTGGTTGATATCATTTTTGCTTTCTTTTGCTTGCCAGGTCACTCTTGTACTTTGTTTTCTTTGGCATATTTTGGCTGTGTGTGTGTGTGTCTTGTACTTTGTTTTCTTTGGTATGTTTTGTGTGTGTGTGTGTGTTCCTTTGTTTTTGTTCATGTTTCTCTGATATTGTGTGTGTGTGTGTGTGTGTTCCTTTGTTTTTGTTCATGTTTCTCTGAATTTACTTTTGCCATTTGTCTGGGGTTCATTTTTGTGTCTTGGCTTTGTTTGTTTGTTTTATGTTTGTTTGTTTTAATTCTCTTTACTGTCATAACAAATGGCTTGGGGATCATAGTTTCCAGACCAGAGGGGTAAAGCCTGAGCTTCTGGGGTGGGTGCACTGAGTCCAGAACTCTAGACTGCCAGAAAACGCATGACCTCAAGGAGTATAAATCAGTGAGAACTCCCATGAAAACTTTCAGCTGTATCCAAGACCCAGCACCACCCAACTGCCAGCAGCACCAAGTTCAGGACACCCCACCCAAACAACAAGCATGAAAGAACACAAACCCAATCATCAGCAGACAGGCTTCCCACAAACAGCTCAAAACACCACCTCACATAGCGCTGCCCATCAAACGTTAAAAAAAAACAAAAAAAAACTCAGCAGCTCCCACCAGAATGAATGCACCGGTCCTAGAGATCACGAATCCTAGACAACCCACTAGACCAACCTTATCCCTGGGGGCAGAGACCAAAAGCAAGAGGAACTACGATACTACAGCCTTGGGAAAGGAGACTTCAAATACAGTAAGCTAGATAAAATGAAGACAGATATATTGTGCAGATGAAGGAAGAAGGAAAAAATCCACAAGACCAAATAAATGAAGAGGAAATAAACAAACTACCTGAAGAGTTCAGAGTAATGATAGTATGTATGATCCAAAATCTTGAAATAAGAGTGGAGAAAATGCAAGAATTATTTAACTCTAACCATTTAAACACATTTAAAAAGGACCTAAAGGAAATAAAGTATAAACAATGATGAACAACACAATTACTGAAATTAAAAATACTCTAGAAGAAATCAATAGAGTAACTGAGGCAGAAGAATTGATAAATAGGCTGGAAGGCAGAATGGTGGAAATAACTACTAAAGAGCAGAATAAAGATAAAGGAATGAGAAGAATTGAGGACACTCTCAGAGACCTCTGGAACAATATTAAACTCACACCCATTTGCATTATAGGGGTTCCAGAAGAAGAGAAAAAGAAAAGGTCTGAGAAAAAATTTGAAAAGATTATAGTTGAACACTTCCCTAACATGGGAAAGGAAATTGTCAAACAAATCATAGAAGTGCAGTTGCATATAGGATACACCCAAGGAGAAATATGCTAAGATACATATTAATCAAAATAAGAAAAATTAAACTCCAAGAAAAAACCATTAAAAGCAGAAAGGAAAAAGCAACAAGTAACATAGAAGGGAAACCCCATAAGGTTATAGCTGAGCTTTCATCAGAAATTCTGAAGGCCAGAAGGGAATGGCAGGATATATTTAAAGTTCAGTTCAGTTGCTCAGTTGTGTCTAACTCTTTATGACCCCATGGACTACAGTATGCCATGCCTCCCTGTCCATCACCAACTCCCAGAGTTTATTCAAATTCATGTCCTTTGAGTCAGTTATGCCATCCAACAATCTCATCCACTGTCACCCTCTGTTGGCAAAAACAAGGACTGTATATATGCTATCTATAAGAAACCCACTTCAGACCTAGAGGCACATACAGACTGAAAGTAAGAGGATGGAAAAATATATTCTCTGCAAATGGAAATTAAAAGAAAGCCAGAGTAATAATTCTCGTATCAGACAAAATAGACCTTAAAATAAAGAATATTACAAGAGATAAAGAAGGACACTATATAACGATCAAGGAGGAATCAATTCAAGAAGACATAACATTTGTAAATTTTTATGCAATATACACCCAACATAGGAACACATCAATCCATTAGGTAAACACTAACAGACATAAAGGGGAAAATTGACAGTAAAACAACTGTAGGGACTTTAACATCCCTCTTACACCCATTAATAAGGTGTAACACCAATTAGAAAATTAATAAGGAAACAGAAGCTTTAAATGGTCAGTTAAGCCATTACACAAGATGGACTTAAATGAAATCTTCAGGACATTCCATTCAAATGCAGAAGGATACACTTCCTTCTCAAGTACACACAGAACATTCTCAAGGACAGATCAAATCTAGGGTCATAGATCAAGTCTTGGTAATTTTAAGAAAATTGTGATCTTTTCTGATCACAATGCTATGAGACAAGATATCAATTATAGGGGGAAAAAAACTAAAAAACACAAACATATGTATGTTAAACAATACACTTCTAAATAACCAACAGTTTACTGAAGAAATCAAATAGGAAATTAAAGGATACCTAGAAACAAACAACAACACAGACACAATGACTCAAAACCTATGGGATGCAGCAAGAGCAGTTCTAAAAGGGGAGTTTATAGCAATACAATCCTATCTCCAGAAATAAGAAAAAAATTGAATATAGAACCTAATATTACCCTAAAACAACTGGTAAAAGAAGAAAAATAAAAGGCCCCAAAGTTAGTAGAAGGAAAGAAATATTAAAAATCAAAGCAGAAATAAATAAAATGAAATGAATATAAAGCAAAGATCAATAAAGCTAAAAGGTGGTTCTTTGAGAAGATAAAATTGACAAACCATTAACCACACTCATCAAGAAAAAAAGAGAGAACCTCAAACCAGCAAAATTAGAAATGAAAAAGGAGAGGTCAAAATAGGCAATGCAGAAATATAATACAAAGGATCATGAGACTACTACAAGCAACTATATGCCAATAAAATGGACAACCTGGAAAAAAAGGGACAAATTCTTAGAAAAGTACAACCTTCCAAGACTGAGCCAAGAAGAAGTAGAAAATATGAACAGACCAATCATAAGCATGGAAATCAAAACTGTGATTACACCTAGGGCCAGATGGCTTCACAGGTGATTTCTATCATATGTTTACGAAAGACCTAATACCTATTCTTCTTGAACTCTTCCAAAAAAACTGCAGAGGAAGGAACACTTTCAAACTCATTCTATGAGGCCACCATCACCCTGATACTAAAATCAAAGTGAAATGAAAGTCGCTGAGTCGTGTCTGACTCTTTGTGACCCGATGGACTGTAGTCCATGCAATTCTCCAGGCCAGAATACTAGAGTGGGTAGCTGTTCCCTTCTCCAGGGGATCTTCCCAACCCAGGGATCAAACTCAGGTCTTCTGCATTTCAGGAGGATTCTTTACCATCTGAACCATCAGGGAAGTCCAAGTCAAAGATATTACAAAAAAGGAAAATTACAGGCCAATATTACTGATGAACATAGATTCAAAACTACTCAGCAAAATTCTAGCAAACATAATTTAACCCACATATTAAAAGGATCATATGCCATGATCAAGTGGGACATATTTAAAGGATTCTAGGATTCTTCAATACACGCAAATCAATGTGATATACCATATTAAGAAATTAAAAGAGAAAAATATGATAATAGATGCATAAAAAGCTTTCAACAAATTCAGCACCCATTCATCATAAAAAGCCTTCAGAAAATGGGCACAAAAAGAACCTACCTCAACATAATAAAGGCCACATATGACAAACCCACAGCAAACATTCTGAATGGTGAAATGCTGGAGGTATTTGTTCAAAGATGAGGAACAAGACAAGTGCGCCCACTCTCAGCACTATTATTCTAGATATTTTGGAAGTCCTAGCCGTAGCAATGAGAGAAAGAAAAAGAAATAAAAAGGAATCCAGATTCGAAGAAAAAGAAACTCTCACTTTTTGCAGATGGCATACTATACATAGAAAACCCTAAATAGACTATCAGAAAATTACCAGAGCTAATCAATGAATTTAGTAAAGCCACAGGATACAAAATCAATACACAGAAATCCTTTGCATTCCTATATACTAACAATGAAAATCAGAAAGAGAAATGAATCAATCCCATTCACTATTGCAACAAAAAGAATAAAATGCCTAGGAATCAATCTACCTAAGGAGACAAAAGATCTGTATAGAGAAAAGTGTAAGATACTCATGAATGAAAACAAAGATGACAGAAACAGATGGAGAGATACATCATGTTCTTGGATTGGAAGAATCAATATTGTGAAAATGACTATACTACCCAAAGCAATCTACAGATTCAGTGAGAACATTGCTTAATACCATACACAAAACTAAACTCAAAATGGATTAAAGACCTAAATGTAAGGCCAGAAACTATAAAAGGCTAAGATTAATTCATAGTCAGAACACTCTGACATAAATCACAGCAAGATTTTCTTTGACCCACTTCCTAGAGTAATGGAAATAAAACCAAATATAAACAAGTGGGCCCTAATTACACTTAAAAGTTTCTGCACAGCAAAGGAAACTATAAACAAGATGAAAAGACAACTCTCAGAATGTGAGAAAATAATTGCAAATGAAACAATTGGCAAAGGATTAATCTCCAAAATAAATAAGCAGCTCATGCAGCTCAATACCAGAA
This sequence comes from Moschus berezovskii, assembly GCF_049115385.1. Taxonomy (NCBI): domain Eukaryota; kingdom Metazoa; phylum Chordata; class Mammalia; order Artiodactyla; family Moschidae; genus Moschus; species Moschus berezovskii. Next base: position 43,514,497 of record NC_142461.1, read on the forward strand.
AAACTAGCTACCCAATCAAAAAAAATGGAAGATCTAAATAGACATTTCTCCATAGAGATGGTCAACAAACACATGAAAAGATGCTCAACATTGCCTCATTATTAAAGAAATGCAATCCAAAACTACAATGAGGTTTCACCTCACATGGGTCAGAATGACCATTATCAAAAAACATACAAAAAAGCACACTGGAGAGGGTGTGGTGAAAAGGGAAACCTGTTGCACTGTTGGTGAGAATGCAAATTTCAGTTCAGTTCAGTTGCTCGGTTGTGTCCGACTCTTTGCGACCCCAGGGACCTGCCCCTCACCAGGCCTCCCTGTCTATCACCAACTCCCGAAGTTAATTCAAAGTCATATCCACTGAGTCAGTGATGCCATCCAATCATCTCATCCTCTGTCATTCCCTTCTCCTCCCACCTTCAATCTTTCCCAGCAACAGGGTCTTTTCAAATGAGTCAGTTCTTCTCATCAAATGGCCAAAGTATTGGAGTTTCAGCTTCAACATCAGTCCTTCCAATGAACAATCAAGACTGATTTCCTTTAGGATGGACTGGTTGGATCTCCTTGCTGTTAAGGACTCTCAAGAGTCTTCAACACCACAGTTCAAAAGCATAAATTATTTGGCGCTCAGCTTTTTTTTATAGTCCAACTCTCACATACATACATGACTACTGGAAAAACCATAGCTTTGACTAGACAGACCTTTGTTGGCAAAGTAATGTCTCTGCTTTTTAATATGCTGTTTAGGTTGGTCATACCTTCTCTTTCAAGGAGCAAGCGTCTTTTAATTTCATGGCTGCAGTCACCATGTGCAGTCATTTTGTACCCAGTATGGAGAACAGTATGGAGATCCCTTAAAAAACTAGAAATAAAACTACCTTATGATCCAGCAGTTCCACTACTGGGCACATACCCAGAGAGAATCGTAAGTGAAAAAAGACACATGTACCCTGATGTCCACTGCAGCACTAATTACAACAGCAGAGACATGAAAGCAACCTAGATCTCCATCATATGGTTGGAATATTACTTTTGGTAGTACAGTCATCAATATGCTTGGAATATTACTCAAGCATAAATAGGAATAGATTTGAGTCAGTTCTATTGAGGTGGATGAACCTGGAGCTTGTCTTACAGAATGAAGAGAAAAAGAAAAATAAATATCATATATTAACACATACGTATTGAACCTATAAAAATGGTACTGATGAATCTATCTGCAGGATAGGAACAGAAACACAGACACAGAGAACAGACTTGTGGACACAGAAAGAGAGGGTGAGACGAACTGAGAGAGTAGCACTGAAACCTATACATTACCGTATGTAAAACAGATAGCTAATGGGAACTTCCTGTATAGTAAAGGGAGCTCAGTCACGTACTCCATGACATCCTAGAGGGGTGGGGTGGGATGTGGGAGGGAGATTCAAGAGGCAGGGGACATATGTATATTCAAGGCTGACTGGAATTGTATGGCAAACACTGACACAATTATTAAAATAATTATCCTCCAATTAAAATTAGTTTTAACAAAAACCAATAGTCAAGGTGAAAACTATTACACTAAAGATACTCATACTTTGGTGGCTCAGTTGGTAAAGAATCCACCTGCCATGCAGGAGAGACTTGGCTTCGATTCCTTGGTTGGAAAGATCCCCTGGAGGAGAGCATGGCAACCCACTTCAGTATTCTTGCCTGGAGAATCCCCATGGACAAGAGGAGCCTGGCAGGCGGCAGTCCATGGGGTCGTCACGAGTCGGACACAACTGAGCGACTAAGCACAAAAATAAATTTTAAGAAACAGCTGTAGTCAAGGTGAAAACTATTAAAGCCACTCATACTTTAAAAAACATTAAACAATAGGAAAAAAATTCTGTACAACTTCTAAAATACCACATGAAACGGATTAGTTTGCACTGGTACCACAAAGACTAATGTGCCAATGGCAATTATGGGAAGCAGGCCATTATGTATTAATTTTATAGGAAAAGAATGAAAGTTGAACACAGAGACACTTTACATTTTCTGCTATATTTTATGAATAAAAATGACTTTAGAGTGGGATTTTTTTTCCTGTAGAATTGTGAAGGTCTTAAATTTATTTCTCCAGAGCTATCATAGTTAACCTGAATTTGGAAATGCCTCTACAAATGTAAAACTTTCTCAACCCTTATGAGTCTGAAATTTTTATTCAACTACATTCTTATCTGTGACTTAAGTACTACTACTAAGTTAATATAAGTTGCTATTTTAATTATGTTAATAATATTAAATTGTATCAATTATGTAAGTGCATATGTCCTGATGTTCTGTTGGAAAAAAGGAGGTTAAGCTCTTACTCTTTAACTTTCTGAACGTATGTGTAGGGGGTAGGGGAAAGAGAACTATTTACTCACACTGGGAAGGCATGTCTCCTTTAAGAAGAATATGTTGATACATTTTGCTAGTGGCACTAAAATATTTATTGTTAAATGAAACAGGTCTCTTTACAATTTATCCATAACAAAACAAGTTGTTTCTTATGGGGGATGTGCTTGCCAGTTCTTAAAATGATTTATTTTTCCTCTGATTATACTAAATTTACTATCCTTCCATCTTAACCTTGAAAGCAGGAATGATGACTTGCCTTAAAAATGTAAATAAAAGTAAAGAGGCACCAGAGAAATGAAGACAGTGGAAGATAGAGGGTTGCCAGGGTGTGGAGGAGAGAGAGATTAAAACAAGTCTCTCTATGAAGTGAAAGTTTCTCAGTCAAGTGCGACTCTTTGTGACCCTATTCAGTTCAGTTCAGTCGCTCAGTCGTGTCCAACTCTTTGCGACCCATGAATCACAGCACGCCAGACCTCCCTGTCCATCACCAACTCCCGGAGTTCACTCAAACTCATGTCCATCGAGTCGGTGATGCCATCCAGCCATCTCATTCTCTGTCGTCCCTGTCTCCTCCCACCCCCAATCCCTCCTAGCATCAGACTCTTTTCCAGTGAGTCAACTCATCGCATGAGGTGGCCAAAGTATTGGAGTTTCAGCTTCAGCATCAGTCCTTCCAATGAACACCCAGGACTGGTCTCCTTTAGGATGGACTGGTTGGATCTCCTTGCAGTCCAAGGGACTCTCAAGAGTCTTCTCCAGCACCACAGTTCAAAAGCATCAATTCTTCGGCGATCAGCTTTCTTCAGCCCACTCTCACATCCATACATGACCACGGGAAAAACCATAGCCTTGACTAGACGGACCTTGGTTGGCAAAGTAATGTCTCTGCTTTTTAATATGCTATCTAGGCTGGTCATAACTTTCCTTCCAAGGAGTAAGCGTCTTTTAATTTCCTGGCTGCAATCCGTATCCACCGTGATTTTGGAGCCCAAAAAAATAAAGTCTGACACTGTTTCCCCATCTATTTCCCATGAAGTGATGGGACCAGATGCCATGATCTTCGTTGCGACCCTATAGTCCATGGAATTCCCCAGGTCAGAAAACTGGAGTGGTAGCCTTTCCCTTCTCCAGGAGATCTTTCAAACCCAGGGATCAAAACCAGGTTTCCCACATCGCAGCCAGATTCTTTACCAGCTGAGCCACAAGGGAAGCCCCAAATCTATCTAAAAGAACACAAAGAGAATTAAAGATGTAATTCTGCAGCACAGTCACATCAGATTAAAGCATGGAGTGCATGCGAGAAGTCACCATCAAGGCTTGAGATAAAACATTTTTAAAAGCAAAATGGACAAAAAGAGAGTTAATCAACAGGAAGTTTGAATTTATTGAGTTACACAAGTAAGCTAAGAGTTTTCTTAAAACTAGCTTACTAGAAATAATACTTTTAACCATTTCAATGAAATATCTGCTGCCATAGAAGAAGTTAATTGACATGATGATATGTTGCTGCTGCTGCTGCTGCTAAGTCACTTCAGTCGTGTCCGACTCTGTGTGACCCCATAGACGGAAGACCACCAGGCTCCCCGCTCCCTGGGATTCTCCAGGCAAGAACACTGGAGTGGGTTGCCATTTCCTTCTCCAATGTGTGAAAGTGAAAAGTGAAAGTGAAGTTGCTCAGTCGTGCCCGACTCTTAGCGACCCCACGGACTGCAGCCTACCAGGCTCCTCCATCCATGGGATTTTCCAGGCAAGAGTACTGGAGTGGCTTGCCATTGCCTTCTCCAGATGATATGTTATGTGCCTTATTATCACAGCCAACCTTCCCATGGGAAGTTATGCTGCTGTAAGAGCATAGACTTGGTGCTTTATAAACAGTCATGAGATAATATGCCAGAAGTCACCATTACTTCAAAACCCCAAAGCACTGAATCCACCAATATACAAAATACATATGTAAATGTACTTGTAAAAGTACATTTCAAAATATTTGTTTACTGTCTTACAAATATTTAAAAGGAATTACATATTCTTATATAGTTTATGAATGTTTACTGGATAACTTCATTGTTATTACTAAGATGTATGTTACATTATAATAATTCATGTGAAAGCATAACACCTCAGGAGGTCCAATCTTACACCACTGGACGCTAATGAAACGCCTTATGTTACTTAGGATGAAACATCTAAATGGGCACCAGAAGTGTGATTTAAAAGCAGTGAGGGAGGCTGTTGCTGTAATTGCCTTTAATTTCAAAGGGAAAATTTACTTCTTTATGTATTTTACTTTTATATATTGTGTAAAATTGTACTTCTATAACATTCTTGTGATCAACAAAGTATATGGTCATCATCAGTTCAGTTCAGTTCAGTCGCTCAGTCGTGTCCGACTCTCCGCGACCCCATGAATCATCATAGAAAATCTCTAAAATAAAAACTACAGAAAAAAAATCATCTATAATCACATATCCCAGAAATAACTGGTGTTAACATTGTATTTTCTTCATATATGTCTGTATACAAATATATACACACTCTCTTCACATATATGTCCTTACTCACATAACATATTTTTGCTCTCTGGTGCAATGTAAAGGTTACCATTATCATTGTTTCTATTATACATGGTTCTTAAATAACATGTAAAATAGAATTTATATATCTGATTTTTCTGATTAATGTGCTTCATAATTTCAGAGATATAAAATAATCTGTTTAAAAAAAATAATACCATCCACTCTATCTCCCTTAATAAATGCCACAGCATCTATATACTTATCCTTCAACAACCCAAGACTATCTTTAACTGGTCAAGAGAATAAAACCACAAAAATAACTGTACTTGAAGCTAAAAGCTTCATTCATATAAAAAGGCAATATCCAAATACATTTAAAAACACCTGTATTTATTCTACCTCATTCTCAGATATGTTTTGATAATGATTAAAATACATTTTTAAAATTAGTGCATGGGTAAATGGAGTATTTTATTCCAAAACTGAATTTTCTCACTCCTTAGATCAATAAATCTCCCTTGTCCAACCATCATGTGCCTTGCCCACAGAAGTATGTGGAAAGGAAGGTAGGTAGAAGCAAAAATATGCTCCTTCATCTGTGCATTATGCCACTTTTTGCATCAAAGTGCATTTCTTGGTTTGTATATCACCCACCGAGAGATATGCAAGTTTGTCTGGAATAAAGGACAAGACATCTGCACAAAGTATGTTACTTAAAGACAAATATATACTCAAATCCCAAAAGCTTATTTTAGTATTTCATGCCATTCTCCAAGCAATTCTCTGTAATTATCTTATTTGATACATGCAAGGATCCTACAGGACACCATTTCACAAGGAAAATCACCCTTGGTGAGGTGAAGTGACTCATCCCAGGTCTAATGTATAAGGTAAGTGATGCCAGGACTTAAATCCAGGTGTTCCAGATCTAAACCTAGTGCTTTTTCAACCATATCACACTTCTGCAATCAACAGGGTACTCAGAATCAGGACTAAAAACAATTACTCATCAATTCATGAAATGCAGGTGTCTTTTTCAGCCCACGCTGACACAGTAAAAGTGATTTGATCACTTCTGGTTTAATAAACACTCTTGCTGCTGAACTGTGGGAGGAGGATGGAGGTGGGAGAAATTTCCTCTCTCCCTGCATTTTAAGCTTTCGCTCTTGTCTTTTTACAGTTCCAGTCTATTAATTCACAAAATGCCTCTCCATTGTGGAAATGTATTTCTCTTAATGAACTGTTTTGATAACGAGGATAATAACTAATAAAAAATGTATATGCTACTCAAAATTTTTGAAGATTTCATATTTCTGCTCATGTTTAGTAATGGCCAGATATATGTAATACTCCCTTCACTTAAATATGTCTTGTCTAGGACTGTGGTGACACAGTTTCTTTATAGGATTCAAACCTGTTTCAGTAGATATTTGCTTGATTATTTAAAGTTTAGAAATTATTTCTATTGACAATTATTATTTTAACCTTATATGTAAGTATAATCCCGCTCTTTGTCCATACACCAGTAAAAATATACTTATTAAGCTCCTACTCTGTGTTGGGCACTGGGGATATAGCACAAAACTGGTATATTTGCTCATAAAGACAATGGACCCATTGAGGACACAGGTAAAGTGAATGCAAATAATATATAAACAGTAAAAGTTATTATGAAAGAAAAAACTGAAAAGTTATGAGTCCAGATATCCCTGATTTAGTTTGAAAGATCAAGACAGGAAAAAAATCTCTCCTAAGGAGATTAATTCTTCACATGAGAACAGAAAAGAGGTCATGACCAGGCGAAGACTGGGGATTGGGCTAAAGTAGGTAGAACAGTCCTGATGTGGAAATTTGTTAGGCTGAAAGTGGTAGTGATGAATTTGGAGAAGCAGCAGAGCCAGGGCTCTCAGAGCTGTGGGCCACAATAAAAATTCTGGATTTTATTCCAGGCAAATAGAAGACATCGAAAGGGTTTAAGCACAGAGAAGTGTGAAGTATTAGTCACTCAGTCATGGGTTCAAATGGTCTAGCTATTCCCTTCTCCAGGGGATCTTCTTGACCCAGGGATCAAACCCAGGTCTCCTGCATTGCAGGCAGATTCTTTATTGTCTAAGTCACCAGGGAAGCCCCAAGCACAGAGAGGACATGAGAAATGAATAGCTTTGGTTAAATTAATCCAATGCCAATATTGGTCCAGAAAACCGAGCCCTTATTAAAAGCTCTAACTTTGATGTTAAAGCAGCCAAGTAACAAGGGGCTGCTCTGAAATGTCTTTTGGCATTCCTCCAATTTGGGGAGAAAAAAGGAGGGATAACTCTAATCCTCCCAAGCCACAACATTCAAAGATGCCAGTGAATATCAAATGCTTTTTTTTAATCGACATAAAAACATTGCATTAGCTTCAGGTGTACTACATAATGATTTGATAATTGTATACACTGTAAAATGATCACTATAATAAATACAGTTAGCATCTGTCACCATACAAAGGTACAATCTTTTCTCTTGTGATGAGAACCTTTAAGATTAACTCTCTTAGCAACTTTCAAATATGCAGTACAATATCACTGACTCTAATTACAATGCTGTATATTACGTCCTCATGAATTCTTTTACAACTAGAAGTTCATAATTATTGACCTTCTCCACTCATTTTGCCAACGTCCATCCCAAACCCCCTCCACACTATGGCAACCACCAATCTCTTTTCTGTATCAATTAGTTTTGTGTTCTTTTGTTATTTATTTACTTTAGATTCCACATTTAAGTGAGATCATACTTACCTGACTTAATCTGACTTATTTCACTTAGCAGAATGCCCTCAAAAATCCATCTGTGTTGTCACAAATGGCAAGATGTTCACACTTGTTTACAGATAAGTAATATTCTATATATGCATATATACATATATACACACACATATGTTTATGTATATACATATATGTATGTATATATATGTATATGTACATACATATATATATACACATCCACCGCGTCTTTATCCATTCATTCATTAATGAATACTTAGATTGTTTCCATCTCTTGGTGTGGGCTTCCCTGGTGGCACAGTGGTAAAGAATCTGCCTGTAATGCAGGAGACATGGAGATACAGGTTTGATCCCTGAGTCAGGAAGATCCCCTGAAGAAGGAAATGGCAAACCACTGCGATAATCGTGCCCAGAAAACCCCATGGACAGAGACGCCTGACGTGCTCCAGTCCACGGGATCGCAAAAGAGTCAGACATGACTGAGCAACTAAATAACGTATCTTGTCAATTGTAAATAATGCTGCAAAGAACATAAAGGTGCATGTATCTTTTCAAATTAGTGTTTTCACTTTCTTCAGATAAATACCTATATGCAGAATTTCTGCCTCTTATTCCATTTTTCTTTTTTGAAGAATCTCCATACTGTTCTTCACAGTGGCTCCGTGAATTTGCACCCTTTTCTCCTCCACATCTTTGCCAATACTTGCTACTTCCTGTCTTTTCAATAATAATCACTTTAATAGATACGAGATGATATCTCACAGTAGTTTTGATTTGTACGTCCTTGAAGATTTGTGATGTTGACCATCTTTCCTTGTATCAGTTGGCTATGCACATGTCTTCCTTGGAAAACTGTCTATTCAGCTCCTCTGCCCATTTTTCAATCAAATTGTCTTTTGTTACTGAGTTGTACAAGTTCTTTATATACTTGGGATATTAACTCCTTACCTGATACATGATTTGCAAATATCTTCTCCCACTCTTTAAAACCACTGATGGTTTCCTTTACAGTTCAGAGGCTTTTTGGTTTGATATAGTCCCACTTTTTTATTTGCACTTTTGTTGACCTCACCTGAAGTGTTTTTAATGTGGATGTCTTCAACATTTACCTAAAACACGGGGTCCACTTATGTAACTATAAAATTCCTGATAATCAACCTATAATAGGAAGATCCTCTGGAGGAAGGCGTGGCAATCCACTCCAATATTCTTGCTGGGAAAATCCCATTGACAGAGAAGCCTGGTGGGCTACACAGTCCATGGGGTCGCAAAGAGTTGGACACAACTAAAGCAACTGAGCATGCAGGCATGAACACTTTGACTCTTCAAGATTTATCTATAACATAGTGTCCATTTCAGTTCAGTTGTTCAGTCGTGTCCGATTCTTTGCGACCCCATGAATCACTGCACGCCAGGCCTCCCTGTCCATCACCAACTCCCGGAGTTCACTCAACCTCATTTACGTTACTATAAAATTCCTGATAATCAAACTGTAATAGGATATGTAATTTGTATTCACCATTTTTCACAGTAAATGAAAACATTGTTAGTTAACAAGGTAGACTTGGAGGATATCTTCAGTGCTATAAATCTTCTGTAAATTTAATTGCCTGCTTAGAACAATGCTTTTTCTTTTACTACAGTAATAATGCTTAAAACTTACATCTGTACAGCTACTTAGCTCCTGTATAGCATTTAGTTCTTTAATGATAGGGAGCAGGTATTCATTTGCCACTTTTTCTTGAGAGTTCCCAGTATACTTTAATACATAAGGAAGAGCTATTTATTGAAAAACAACTACTAAATTGGGAGATTAGGGTTGACATAGACACACTACTATACAGATAACTAATAAGGTCCTACTGGCTCAAAAGGTAAAGAATCTGCCTCCAATATGGGACACCTGGATTCGATCCCTGGGTTAGGAAGACCCCCTGGAGAAGGGAATGGCTATCCACTTCAGTATTCTTGGCTGAAGAATTCTATGGACAGAGAAGCCTGGTGGGCTACAATCCATGGGGTCACAAAGAGTCAGAGACAAATAAGCGACACACACACACACAGACCTACTATATATAGCACAGGGAACTCTACTCAATACTCTGTAATGACTTATATGGGAAAAGAATCTAAAAAAGTAAGGATATATGTATATGTGGACTTCCCAGGTGGCTCAGTGGTAAAGAATCTGCCTGCCCAGCAGGAGACATGGGTTCAATCCCTGGGTTAGGAAGATCTCCTGAAGAAGGAAATGGCTACCCACTCCAGCATTCTTGCCTGGGAAATCCCATGGACAGAGGAGCCTGGCAGGCTACAGTCCATGAGGGCGCAAAGAGTTGGACATGACTTAGCAACTAAACAACAACAAAAATATATGTATATAACTGTTTCACTTTATTGTATATCAGAAACTAATACAACACTGTAAATAAACTATACTTCAATAAAAATTAGTTTTAAAACAACAAAGGAAATTCTGACACATGCTGCAATGTAGGTGAAACCTTAAGACTTTACACTAAAAGAAGCCAGTCACAAATAAGCAAATACTTTATATTTCCACTTATATGAGGTACTTAAAATAGGCAAATTCATGGAGACAGAAAGTAGAGTGGTGGTTGCCAGAGCAAGGAGAGGGGAATGGGTAATTATTGTTTAATGGGCTTGATGTTTCAGTTTAGAAAAATGAAAACTGTTCTTGAGATACATGGTCATGGCAGCTGCACAACACTGTATACTTAATTAATGCCACTGACATATTTACTCAATAAACAGTTAAAATAGTATAATATTCATTGTGTACATTTTACTACATTGAAAAACTTAATTGTTCTCATTTTAAAAAGACAACACACACACACATAACTATTAGTTGGAGAGATGTCATTAAAAAGGAAATGCATGACATTAAAAGAAAAAAAAGACACTTCTTGATTATAGTTCTGCTTATGTCTCAGCCATGTCTTAGACCTTAAGTGGTTTTTCACTGCCCAGCCCAGGGAACTCTTCAAAACTTAGAATTCACTGACTTCTCGCAGATCAGTCTCACTCCACCTCCTCACCGGTCTTCTCTGGACCTCCCCACATACAGCTGCTCCCAAGTACGGCATGAAAGCTTCTGTTCCACCTGTTCTCTTAGTGTGGCATGTCCACTCTTCCCTATGAAATTAAGCTACTTTCAACATGAGTACAGTACACACTGGCAAGGTGAGTGCCATGAGGTAATTTAATACTCCCTCACTTTCCATATTTGAATGGCTATTTAATTCTTGCCCATATAGAAAAATCAGCTATCCGTGAATTGATTCTAAATAGGAAAGTAAGCATGGACACTGAAATTCTCCATAAGAATCCTTTAAAAAATCATCCAGATAGTTCAGAATAGTTCACTATTAGTTCACCAAATAGTTCACTATTTTTATGATCATTAAAATGATGAGACATTCCACTTGAGGCTCTGCAAGTTAGCATCAACATATACCCATGAGTCCATGGAGCCAGTGATAAATCCTATTCAATACAATTTATTTATTTTGAAAAACAAGATTCTGGAAGCTTCTTTCACAAAATTCACACGTTTGTTGATTAGAATAGTTCCATCTCAAATAGGAAGGTCCTTACAAGTACAAAATAGAGACTACCAAATGAGCCACCACAACAAGAAGGCTTTTGTCTGGAAGGCAATTCATCCTTTAGCTGTCACATATGTACAAAAAATAAGCCAAGTTAAATCCGTAGATTTGGTTTAGGGCCAGAGAAAATTCTGTTTGCCTGTAACTGTAATGAAACTCTGTTCTTACATTAAGCACATCACAATTTTCTACTTTTTCTCTGTTCTAGATTGGATTTTAGTGTCTCTGCTAGGTAATACTTAAATAAGAGCAGGTTCATTTCTGAACACAAGTTATAAAAACAATGAAATGTCTTTTTATAGTAGGTTCTAATTAAGACATGTAGAGTGAGTTTGCGCAAGTTTTTATATAAAAGTGATATTGAAAGAATGCTGTCCTCATTTTAAGATGCAGTAATAAGAAATTGTACTTATTTTCCAATTACTTGTAATGGCCACCAAGGTCACCCCTCAAATGCTTTTGATCTCAGCAACAACGTAGCTCAAAGAATAAATTACATTTCCCTTTGAAGTGCAACTTCCTACTCCTAATTTCACTATTAAATATGGCAAAGTTCAAGTAAAAGTTTTAAATCACATAGTATCTAAGGAAATAAAGCTATTGGGCTAAACTTAAGAAATGGACAGTCCAGACAACATTTGGTTACCTTGATGGCTAAAGCTTATTATTTATTCCATTAATCGCAAGACAGTAAATACAAGCATTAGTGTACTCATTTAGATAAAAGTAACTACCATTTTTTAAATATAATGGGTAAATTCCAGCAAAGAGAGCTACAATTCTTTTCTTAAAATACATAGTATTGCTTATTATTGATTTATGTATTTATTTTTGGCCCCACTGGTGTGGCATGTGGGATATTAGTTCCCTGAACAGGGATCAAACCCTTGCCCCCAGCAGTAGAAGCACTGTAAGTGCAGTCTCAAAGCCTGGAGCTCCAGAGAAGTCCCAATAGCTAGAATTCTGTATTCTAACCTCCATTCAGTCATCAGATCCAAATTAGGAAATATATTTCACAAATAAAACAGAGACCTAATAACATAGCAGCTATCTCAAGGAAGTGCCTGCTCTTCTCTTCTCTCTGTATAGAGAACAGAGAGCATCCATGGTCTCCTGTCCCCTGGAGACTGATAGATGAAGTCATTCTCAGCTGAATAACAGCCATCATGGGAACAGTAGCTTCATTTATCATTTCAAAGACACAGTGGTGGGAAAATTAACCCCTCCTCTTGCAAGAAATAAACCTGGTCTGCAAGGTCTTGCAATGTTCATTAGTCTAAATCCTCAGATAACAATTGTTTTTGTTTAGTCACTAAATCCTGTCTAACTCTTGGGACTCCATGGACTGTATGTAGCCTCCAGGCTCCTCTGTCCATGGGATTTTCCAGGCAAGAATACCGGAGTAGGTTGCCAGGGCCATCTGGGAAGCCCTCAGATAACAACAATAGAGTTCAAATCCTAGTTTATTAAAATAGTTTCTCAGAAAATTCATATGCTAGATAATCTTAGAGCATTTTCAGCATCAGCCCTTTAAACAAGGCATTATTCAAACAACTCTTAACCACCCAATGCTGAAAGTTGCTGCTCTGCTTCAGTTTGAATCTAAAAGAGCTTTTGGAGGGAAACCCAGGAAATCTTTCCCACATTACATTCACTAGCACCTTTATGACTACCTATCATGGTCACTGAGTTCAGGAAAGGAAAATGTTAATGGAATAAAAGGTACAACCTATCCCCTCGAAACTGCCCCCTGACCCCTTCTAAAAGAAAAAATTTACTAGAGAGACAAAGCACCAGATTTCAGTTGCAAACTGGACTCTCAGTCAAGGCCATAATTTGAAAAAAGCTGATTCATATGGCTGGATCTCAGTTTCCTCATCATAAAATTGAGATCATACTACTTAATTTTTCAAAAGGATGAAACAATAGGAACATAAAGTCCTTAGCACGTAATAGCCATCCATTTAATGGTGATTGACTATGAACTTGTAGAAAATACAGTTGACCCTTGAACAACATGGGTTTGAATTGTGAGGGTCTACTTAGATGTGGATATCTTTCAACAGTAAATAATACAGTACTATATAGTCCGAGGTTAGTTGAAGCTGCAGATGCTAAGAAACTGTGGATACAGAGCACTGACTCTAAGTTATAGGAAGATTAACCCCCACATTGTATTTTCTAGATATTTTGTTTTTAACATTTTTTACATCGCTGCCATAATATATAATCCACGTCTCATCACCTTCCCTGATGTATTAATAAATGTCTCTGATAAACTAAAGGAAGTACATGTTGACACTTTTGGCACACGATCGGTTAGGATTTTGTCTTCCAGGTGATAGCCAAACTTTGACATAAGAGTTATGTGATTTGGTGCATTATACTGTCAGTAAGACTTGAAAGGAAAGACAGCTATGTCTTGGAGCAGTCAAGGAAGAATTCAGGCAAAAAAGGGGAAAGGCACAGGCCCTTCTAACAAAAGGCTGAAACAGATGTCCTGTGTGGAAGTCAACATGTGGGTCTAGATTTTGAAGCTTTATGTTCTATGATTAAAAATGTTTAGTTTGACCCTGTAGGCAACAGAGAATCAATCGCATCTGGGCAAAGGATTAGCTAAGACTAATTAGCTAATTAGCCTCAGAGTTCGGAGAAGGCAATGGCACCCCACTCCAGTACTCTTGCCTAGAAAATCCCATGGATGGAGGAGCCTGGTAGGCTGCAGTCCGTGGGGTCGCTAAGAGTCGGGCACGACTGAGCGACTTCACTTTCACTTTTCACTTTCATGCATTGGAGAAGGAAATGGCAACCCACTCCAGTGTTCTTGTCTGGAGAATCCCACGGACAGGGGTTGCCTGGTGGGCTGCCATCTATGGGGTCGCACAGAGTCGGACACGACTGAAGCGACTTAGCAGCAGCAGCAGCTGCCTCAGAGTTAAGTGGATATACGATGCTAAAGATACTGAATAGGTGAAGGCAATGAGGAGTGTCAAACACTAATATTTATGGACTGGCATTAAACAAGAAGAAGAAGAAATCAGGAAGTAAAGATATTTTGGAGATGAAGCAGAGAAGTGATATTTCTAAACGGAGACATCCTCTTGGCTAGCTGGAGGCACAGAACAGGCATTTAAGAGAAAGAGGACGCTGGCGTGACACTAATCAGGAGAGCAAAAGTGACGTTTCGAGACACAACAATTCCCTTGATTACAGTATTAAAAATGGCTCTCAGCCCTAGCTGTACACCAGAACCGTTTATGGAACTTTTAAAATGTGTCCATGCTTGGGGCCTCACCTCAGTGGCTGTGATCAAAGCCAGGGTTGAGAATCACCAGAGCAGAGAAAGAACAGAAGGCAAAAACTGAGCCATAGGGAACTCCCAAGGCAAGTTTGGAAATGGAGATGGAATCACATTTTATAGAAGGAAAACCTGGAAAATATGGCAGGATCCAAGGGAAGGAGAAATTTCCAGAAAGAATAGGTGGCAAAAATAGTACTAACTGCTGTATAAGAGGTCAACGGTGATGCATGCAAAGCACTGTCTGGCTCTTGGGACGAGCTCAGCGGACACATAGGGAGTGAATGAGTGCTGAGAAGACGGCCCCTCCCTTTGAGGTTCAAACACACTATAGCTTAGCAGTTCTAAGCTGGGCCAGCAACATTTTGAGGCAAAAGGTCTTCACTGGGTTGAGCTGGATTGATTACACTAAAACTTGGGGTTTCACCTTCCCACTTTCTAGACTCTATTTTGAACATGATCAAAACCTGGCTTTGTGGCAAAGAAAAATATGACAGCTTTCAAAGCAGAAAAAAAGATTCAATCATTCGTTCATTCACTCTGTCTACCAGTCAGCCAGCCAGCCAGATATTTATATACATCCATTCTTCAAAAGCCATTTACTCCAGGGAATGAAGATAGCACTTCAAAACTTAATCTTCAAGCCACATGATTTGCATTAATTTGCATATAATTTTAATCTACTTCAAAACTGTAGCAAAGCCCATTTAACATGCATTTTTTAAATACTTGGAATTCCTTTTGACAGATTTTCAAGCAAAAGTATATTTTTATTGTGATCAGATTATTTCTTGCCTAAATCTACCACTGTTCTTCCACATGTTTCAACTTCACTAGAATTTAGTTTGTTATCCTAAAAATGTCAGACTAATGAGTACTTTTAAAATTATCACATTAATGTTCTTAATGCAAATTTTAGCTTTGAAGTCATTCATTAACAAAAGAGAAGGCCAGATCTCTTTAACTAAGCATGAACTATCTTCCTACTTCTGTAACTATCACTGCCATTTCTACAAAAGTTTTAAAGGAAACCAATTAAATTAATATTTCCATGAAATACATGAGTACATCCCTACCTCTGTCATAGCTTTTTTCTCCATTACAAAAAGTTCCCTAAGTATTGCAATTTCATGCATTTCTATCACTATACTGATTTGCAAAAATCTGTAAATAAACAAGGCATAATGTTGCCAATGCTGGATTGCTAACATTAGTTCCAAATACAATATTTCAACAACTGTGAATATGGATCATTGCTTAGTTCAAACTGTACACAAGTAATTCCTTTTTCAATTTTTAAAATTTATTTAAATGAGATCAATCACTAGAAAACTCAATGAGACATTACAAGACAACAACTAAAAGCTATAGGAATAGAAGTTGCAAGAAAACAAAGGCAATATAAAAGACACTATCTTCATTTTTATATCAAGATATATTTTCTTGAGACTTTCCTGGTGACTCGGTGGTAAAGAATCCTTCTGCCAATGCAGGACAAGCAGGTTCACTCTCTGGGTTGGGAGGATCTCCTGAAGAAGGAAATTGCAACCCACTTCAGTATTCTTGCCTAGGAAACCCCATGGACAGAGGAGCCTGGTGGGCTGTAGTCCATGGGATCGAAAAAGAGTCAGATATGACTTAGTAACTAGCCAACAACAAACACACAACTACAATATTTTTTTCACATTATATGTGGAAGTGAGGAATAAAGGAAAGTCTTTTATTTCCAAGGGAAAGACATTACTATGCATCAACATTTTAACTTTAAAAAAAAAAATCAGCACAGCCATAACAGGTAACCCTTTATGTACTGATAGGCAGTCCCTCTGTTGTTGTTGTGTTGTGCTTGGTCACGTCCAGCTCTGTAACCCTGTGGACTGTAGCCCTTCAGGCTCCTCCGTCCATGGAATTTTTCAGGCAAGAATACTGGAGCAGGTTGTCATTTCCCACTCCAGGAGATCTTTCTGATCCAGGGACCAAACCTCATCTCTTGCGTCTCCTGCAATGGCAGGTGGATTCTTTCCCTGGGCCACCCAGGGAAACCCCAGGTAGTCCCTATGTATGTAAAAATAAGGCTCAGTTTTTGCCCTTAGTAGCCCATAGACCATTGAATGGAATGAAATCACTCCAATTTGACAGCTTAGAATCTCTACTTCTGCCAACTGCTGGACAAGAGTGGATACAGTCAGCCCTGTGCTAAATCAAAAATTCACATGGAATATTAAGTCCCAAGGAAGATTTCTACCTCTGGCATTCTAAAAGTTGGTAACTCTAATTAGAGAGGTATGACTAGTCCCTGCAATCTCAGCCAGAAGGCCAAGTAAGTATCAGGAGAGATAAGTGTCAGCTCCTTTTGCTCCCAATCTCTGCAATATCCTTCAGAAGCTCCTCTTCCCTCCACCTTATCCCCCAAATGAAATTTATTTGACTTTTCCTGTCTGAAATTTCTCTTAAAATGTCTATGAAACAAAGTGGAGTTCCTGTGGGGACTTCAGTGCAACAGGAGTGAATCTAAAGGGGAAGTTGGCTCTATAGCTTCACTGTGCAGCCAATCTCATGCACAGATATAAGATTTTTTGTGAAAGAAGTGATTCAACAACACAAGTGAAAACCATGTACAGCAGGAGTCACGAAGGCATGAGAATGGTAGCCACCAGCTACCAATCTTTGAGAGCTGCATTCCTGTATCCTAATCTGGGTAAGGATGAGGTGGGCTCAGGGCCTTTTTCAAGTGTGTGGCTGAAGTCCATATCCGCTGCAGTGAGTAAGTGTCAGGAAACTATATGACAGTATGGAATTTAAGATTTCATCTACACTCAATACTTGACTCACATGTGGCTGCCACGCCAACTCCAGATTCTCAGAGGAGAATAAAGCTCTCTCTGCTGGCTCTCACCAGAAAAGTTGCTGCCACCCATATAATAAAAGAATGGGCAAAGATGCAACCTAATCACATTAATGATTGACAAAGCTTCTACATAAAGTCAGCTGTGCCAAAAATACACCTTTAAGGCATAAATGTGTGTGACCCCAAATACTGCAAGCACAGTTCCTATTTGCTTCAGTCTAGCAGACTGTCAACAGAATTGTTCCAAAGTATGCCAAATCTGCCTCTTTCTTCCACCATTTGGCCACACTTTCTCCTCCTGTATACCCTGAGTTGTCCCTCTTCCTATATACCCTGAGCACTCTACTCAGATGCCAAAATTCGTTCAGATGATGAGCCAAAAAAAAGCTGCAGAACAAATGAAGTGCTTTCAAGCTTAAGAGCCTGACCATGCAACAGATAATGGCTGGTCATATGTGGCTGCTGCTACTGCTGCTGCTAAGTCTCTTCAGTCATGTCTGACTCTGTGTGACCCTATGGACAGCAGCCCACCAGGCTCCTCTGTCCCTGGGATTCTCCAGGCAAGAATACTGGAGTGGGTTGCAATTTCCTTCTCCAATGTATGCATGCACGCTAAGTCGCTTCCGTCATGTCCAACTCTGTGAGACCCTATGGACAGCAGCCCACCAGGCTTCTCTGTCCACGGGACTGTCTAGGCAAGAATACTGGAGTGGGTTGCCATTTCCTTCTCCTCACATGTGGCAACACAACTCTGATCTACAAACTCTGTAGTTATCACCCCAAACAGTTAGGAATCAGTGACTACCAGCTTCCCTACATTTTTTTTTTGCCTCTGCTTCCAACTCAGAACCAAGCAGAGGAAGCCAGATACGCTTTCAGATCAATCAGATTGGATGTCTTATGTCTATTTAGCTCCTGTCTCCAGCTCCACTTTGCCAACAACCCCCAATCAGAGCACACCTAACACTTCTTTCCATTGTAAGGCTTTCCCTCTCCCCTGTCTGCACTGAACCTCTGCCACACAGAAGTCATGGTGGCTGACTTCCTTGCTACAGCAATCCCTGAACAAACAGCCTTTGTTCTCATTTGAGTGGTCTTCATTTATTTCCACATGCTTAAAAGCTGAATACTGGAATGTTCTTTGCCTCAGTTTTAAAAGGCTTGCATTTGGATACTACACTTGATCTTAGCCAAAAGGCTGAGAAGCAACAGGTCTTACATTTGAAAACTGAAAAAAAAAAAATAGTATTTATATCATTTCAAAGCAAATGGGAAGTGAGAACTAGAAAGACTAGCAATCGGCATGTCTAGATTTTAGACCAGTCATTACCATTAGATTACATTCTTAGAAAAAGCTGACTTCTCTCTAGCCTGATTCCCATCATTCGTAAAATGAAGTGGGAAGAAAGCTGAGTGATGATTGCCTTCTGGTGGCTCTGATTGTCTGGGTGTGCTGGTCAGGAAGCCTGTGATGCACTCAAATAAGGCTGATTCAAGAACAGCTAAATTTAGGGAATACTTACAGAGCTGTGGGCAGGTATAGGAGAACCACAAGACAGTAGGCAGTACTCCTGGGTGTGTAATGGCTATTAGCAAGCCTAGGGAAGCAAGAGGAGTGAGAGGTAAGCAGCAAGAGGAAAGTGTTCCCAGAACTAGGAAGGAGAGAGGAAAGCCAGCTTAGCGCGAGTCTGATCTTTGGTAAAGGGACACAGCCAGACTGAGGGAACCCCTGCAGAAGGCAACAAGGGAGAAATAACCTAATTTCCCTCCCCTTCTCTTTTTCATCTCTTTTTGGGGCTCCCTGTTAGTGAAATGCAAGTGGAAACTGTACAACATGGGATCTAGACAGTTCAGCTGCTCTGTGCAAACAGGAGAGTAGAAAAGGGTAGATAGTGGGTCCAGAGGAGAAAAGGACAGACATTTGATGGGCAAACTGATTCCCTGATATGGTGCACGGCTTTGGCTCAGATTTGTACAGACACATTCTTATCAGAATCCCCATCTCTATCTCCTTTCCTCTTCATCTTTTCCACTTTCATTATTTCTCCTTTTCACTTCTTGCTACTCCCTGTAGTTCTACATTTTTTTTCTGACATCAGTAAGGGAATAAGTATCAGTGGCAATAAGAACACAAGTTCTCAATAAGCATCCACAAGCAACTCAATAAGCAGAATCTCCTGGCCTGTACTATTTTTCTTATCACGTATTAATTATATTGATGTATCTAGCTACCAGACTGCAAGGTCAATGAAGGCAGAAGTGTTATCGTTACCTCTGTATCTACTGTGGTACATATTTTATATAAATGATAAACCTTTAAAAAATAAAACAGTAAGTGATATTCCACGATAGTTCCTAAACATTACACATCCTTTGTTTTACTTCCCACAAACTCCAGATCAGTTGGCTAACGTAAGTGCACAAGATATCCAATTGGCCTACAAACACTGCAGAGGATACCATTCTGCTTCACCAGAAAAGAGATGCATACAAAACTAAAGGAAAAACTGGCTATGATGACAAAGGGACAAAAAACTTGAAATTTGGTAATTCTGTTGCTTTAGAAGATGAGGATTTCAAAGCTATACAGAAAGAGAGGGAATGAAACTGATGAGAAGAGTTTATATGCAGTTAATTAATATTTTTGCCTTAAAAATTAAGAAAGTTGGTATTTGCGAAGGATAGATCAATGGGCAGCTCCATTGTTGCACAATGATTCTCAAAAAGGCAACACAAGTGCTTAAATATTTTGTTCTCAATCAAGCAAGTTAGTATGAAAATTATGCTTCACATTACACAGCATGAGACAACTTTTAATAAGCTAAATCTGTTTCCTCATTTCTTCTCTCTCAGTATTTACTCAGTACCATCAATAAAGAAAGGTGGGGGGTGTGGTACACAACCCAAAACAACTGGGAACAAATTGTACAATTTAAGAAAGATATTTATGACACAGATAGATAAAAATGCATTGGAATAAATATATTATCTGATTTGAACATTAAAGTCCATTTGTATACTGCTTATACTTTGTTTCACCACAGAAACTGATGAAATAGGCTAGAAATAAACCAAACATATTTAAGTACTTTAAAAAAACTTCAAGTAGATTCAGATTTATCAAATCATTGTGAATATAGGACAGCATTCCCATATACCCAGTATCCAGTAATTAGCATCTTGCGTTAGTATGATGTGTTAGTGCACTCAATCGTGTTCAACTCTTTGTGACCGCATGGACTGTAACCCATCAGGCTCCTCTGTACATGGAATCTTCCAGGCAAGAATACTGGAGTGGGTTGCCATTTCCTCCTCCAGAGGATCTTCCTGACCCAGGGATCAAATTCATGTCTCCTGCATTGGCAGGCAGATTCTTTACCACTGAGCCACTTGGGAATCCCATTAGTGTGGCACATTTGTCAAAATTAATTAACCTGTATTGACATATTATCTACAGTCCACAGTGTATATGTATTTCCTCATTTTTCACCTAATGTCTTATTTCTGTTCCAAGATTGCACTCAGGATTACATTTCGTTTTCATGTTTCCCTAGACTCCTCTTGGCTATTTTAGGTTCTCAGACTTTTCTTGGTTTTGGCTTGAGGAATATCAATCAAATATTTTAGACAATGTCCCTTATTTTGGATTCATCTGCGGTACTGCTTATGATTAGACTGTGTTTATGGGCTCCGGGAGAGAAGACAACAGAAGTAAAGTGCTGGCCTCATCACATCGTACAGAAGGTAGGAACCAGCAACATGACTTATCACTGTATGTAAATCATGACCATCTGGCTGAAGTGGTGTCTATCAGTTTTCTTCACTCCAAAAGGAAATCTCTACATGAACTCAAACTCAAGGAGTAAGGACCTATATTTCACCCCCTTGATGGCAGTGTACCTACATTAATTATCTGCAGTTCTTCTGCATAGATTGTGTTTCTCTCATTTAATCACTAATTCATTTACATCACTATAGACTCGTGGATTTTTTTTTTTTTCTTTTTAACTGTGGGCTTTATTCCCAAAGCATATTTTTATTTTGCTGCTCAAACTATTCCAGCTTTAGCCACTGGGTATCTTTCATTTGACATACTCCTATTAATATCATTGTGCAATTTTTTTGAACACTAAAACCAAACTTACTTTCTGGCACCTCAAGATTCTCCAGGCTCATCTTTTTCACCTCTGGGCTTAGCTTCAGTCATTTCTCTAAAACATCCACTTCCTCTTACTTTCATGTGGAATTACTAATAGAAAATTTGGGTGTTAGGCATGTTTATTGCTACTGGTCTGTTAATATTGCTTCTGGGCACTCTCAGATTCCAAAGCAAGGAAATGTAGGAAATGTGTATACTAACCAATATATATACAATGTACATCTATATGCCTATAGGTATGAATACACATGTGTGTGTACACATCTATCTCCATTTATATCTACAGTACGCTAAACATGAGTCCAATACTGATTAGAGTCTCCAACTCTAATCCATTACCACATGGATTATCCTAGCCTACTCCCGTGCTTGCCTATAACCTCCCACACTCTGGGTTATATAATTTTAATACATCCTAAAACACACTTTAGCATATTCTCTCCAGAAAATAGCAAGATTTTAAAATAAAGAATGTTCTTCCAATTGATAGTTTAGTCAACATATATAATACATCCATTCTATTGAATAAATTAAATCAAGTATTAATAGAATAGGATACTAACGAAGACTTCCTTTCTCATTACGAATCCTACCTTGCCTAAGTTAGCCTAAGCAGGAATCTTAGCTAAGGCTGAAATGTTCAACCTTCACTAGATATTTCTCCTGGGGCAAGTTATAATTGGATGTCACACCTATTAATTCAACTTCATTCTGATAATTATTTAATACTTTTCCTCATATTTCTTTTTACAACTGCATTTTGAATAGCATTAATATATGCAATGATAACATTTTGAGACACATGAACTACTTAAATTGGTAATTACTGTATGATCATCCCACAGGAATAATTGAAACTACACTAGCACATTCAGATCAACATAAAAACAATACTGTATTCTAGATATCTGGAGAACTCTGATTCTATAAACCTTATTTTGAAGAGAAACAAACAGTATACATTAACATCTTATATCTCCAAAATAAAAAATCAGGGTCAATAATTAATATCTACTCTCATTTGTGCTCATTAGCTGATGAAACCAACATTTCCACCTATTCCTGAGGGCTATAGGTAAAATAAACAGTACTCTCAAGGTCATTTCACTTCTTAAATGAAAGTTAGGCCATAAATTCAATTTCTTTTACTCTAAATTTTCTTACTGAGTCAAGAACTACTAGTTTATACTTTTATATTTTTTGGATTCATAATCACTTGAAAACTAAAATAACTAAATAACTCTTTATAAGTTTACTAAATAACTCTTCCCACAATATAAGAGGTTGATAAATATAATGCAGATGCCATGTATGTCTGGTGAGATTATTCTCAGCAGTAGGAAGATTATGCCATTAGAACTGTACACCTACACTGATCAACAAAATAACATAGCTTGGGAGTATACCTTTAAAGTTAATTTCACCTTTTAAAAAAATACCCCTAGTTGACTGTAGCTCCAAAATTTTAAGTGATGGGACAAGAGTCTTCCCTGGTGGCTCATTTGTTAAAGAATCTGCAATGTGGAAGTCCTGGGTTTGATTTTTGGGTTGGGGTGATTCCCTGGAGAAGGGAACGGCCACACACTGCAGTATACTGGCCTGGAGAATTCCATGGATAGAGGAGCCTGGCAGGCTACAGTTTATGGGGTCTCAAAGAGTCAAACACAACTGAGCAACTTTCACAACAGGGACTAGAGATTAAACTCCTTGCCTAAAAGTTGGGGGAAAAAATCAGACAAAATAAACAAAACAATTTGCAGGATGTTCGTCAGGTAATAAAGGATGCCTGAGACACAAGAAACAAACACGCTGAACCATACAACTGCTTCAGCTCATGGCCCCAGTAAATAGATTTTCCAGGTTATCGACCAGAAAGATGCATCCAAATTGAACTCGAGCACAATTCCTGCATTTAGAAGATGGAACTGAGAGTCTAACTGTTCACAGGAAAGAGGAGAGAGCTGAATAAAAAGAAATAAATCCAGAGATTTGCAGAAGGTCTCCGTCACATTTTCAGCTGAGTATTGATCAGCACATGTCTATTAGAAAACAACCTGGAAAGATTAGAAATAACAGCCAGACCACATGCAAGGCCAAGCCAGTGTTTCCTCCTGAGCAAGGCATGCTGAAATGACTCAACACTGGGCCGATGACACAGAAGGCTCATGGCTCATTATTAGGGAATAGTTAGACCTAGACTGAGCTCAGTGCTGTCTACCTAACAAATTTCAGAGCTAATACCTAAAAGGATTAAACTATTTCCAAGAAATGTATGTGCCACAACCATGATCAAGAATATATACAGGATAAAAAAATAACAACCAGTATTCAACAAGATAGAACTTCGATGTCTGACATTCTATAAAAAATTACTTTTAATAAAATATCACTTATAAACTAGGTTCTGATAAGTCAAAATGGAGAGGAAAAGTATAAATCTTAAAAATACCACTAACATTATAAAGAGTTATACCTAATGAACCAGTCACAGAGATAAAACAATCATAACATTGCTTAATTAATACAAAAGAAAGCAGAAAATAGGAAAGTGGAACCCAAGTAATAAGATGATAAATTTAAGTTTCAACATATGAATAATCACATTAAATAATTAAATCTCTTAAATTAATTAAAAGCAGATATTGTCAGATTAAATTTTAAAGTTAAAACTCATGCACATGCATGGTGCAGGGTCTTCCCTGGTGGCTCAGTAGTAAAGAGTCCACCTGCAAATGCAGGAAATGCAGGTTAAATCCCTCAATCAGGAAGATCCCCTGGAGAAGAAAATGTCAACCCGCTCTGGTATTCTCTCCTGGAAAAACCCCATGGACAGAGGAGCCTAGTGGCCTACAGTTCACTGGATCGCAAAGAGAGTCAGACATGACTGCGTGACTAAACAACAAAACATGCTGCCTACATGAAATCTGCATTCACTATAAATACACAGATGGGTTAAAAGTAAAAAGATGGGAAAAAAATCACCATGCCAACAGTAATCAAAAGGCAGCTAGAGTGGCAACATTAAATCAGATGAAGTAGGTTTCAGAACAAAGAAATACTGTCAACGATAATTTCATAAGATACAGAGATCATTTCATAATGATGTACCTAACAGATCCTCAAAAGTAATAAAGTAAAACCTGATAAACTAGAAGAAATAGATAAACCCACAATTAAAGCCACAAATTTCAATACCCCTCTGTCAATATTTTATATAATAAATATAAAATCAAACAATGTAACATGCTTTCCTGTAGAATCTTTCACACAGTAAAAGGCATTTTGAAGCTAGAAAAAAACTTCCCGAACCTGTTCAGGCTTAGGGCTGGTAGCGCTGATACAGGCTCACTGTGTGAGAACACCTGAGGCTTGCAATGATATGGCCTCTGGATTGTACTCTACTATATTTTCATTTTCAGGTTTATTATGTGCTATACTAGGAGCTATCCATCTTCAAAGTACTTTTAGTGTTCTATCAGAGAGTTAATATATTTTTGTATTATAGTAAAATATACATGTCATACAATTTGCCATTTTAACCAAGTTTTGATGTAAACCTCACTAGCATTAATTTCACACACAGAATCTGAGTATCAAAAAAATAAGAAAATACCAAGAAAAAATGAAAGAAAGGGAAAGAAAAAGCAACAGCATGAAGCAGAGTTAGAGGCTTTCAATTTAATGCCTGAGAAAAAAAAAAGGCAAACAAAAACAGGTAAAGACAAAAAAAGAGATAAGTTTAGAAACCTATTAATTTAAGAAGGAGAAAGCATAAAAGAGGAACTATAACTAAGATATATATTAATATTAATAGGACAATAGTTTTAATTTATTTAATTAGTTCAATTTTACAAATTAATTTCATCATCTGTTTAAAAGGGGAAATGATAATAGAAAAAACACAGTGGTCATCAACAATAGTTTGAAGTCTATGGACAAACAAACCTTTAGTTGCTCAGATTCTATACAAACCATTATCCAGTGACCAGACTGACCCTACCCTTCCCGATACTCCCAGTTCAGAAGTCACCTTCAACACCTCAATCCAGCCCCTAAATAATCTTAGCATCAAATTCCACAGTACTGATGGTCCAAATTGTGCTAAGAAATCTACAAGTCATGTTCTATTCCTGTCAGTTGCTCCCAACACTCTGTTAGGCACATTGAGAGATAAAATAAGGACTTCAAACATTGTGAAAGTACAATGCAATATGCAAACACAGAATAAAATGAGCAATTTGTGTTAGGTACTTCAAAACATTTTGTTACAGCAACAGAAACAAATCCCATTACCCTCCTCCCTATCCAGAAAGACCTAGATAGAACTCCTCAAATGAAAATGCAAAGAACAAATAGATTCATGCAAGGAATATATAATTCTGCAAAAATGAGTGTACAAACAGGTGATTTCTTCTCAAGTACCACAATAAAGATAAACCTGAAAACCTTTCCCAGTGTAAATAAAACTGGTTAATAAAGACAAATACAAATAGAAATGCAACCTCACATGCAGGAGGCTTTATGAGTCAAAACTTAATATATTTCTCATACAACACTTTGAGATAATTTCAGTATCTTTGAATGTAATGGTATCTCTCAAGAGAATTATATTAATTTTTAAAATGGCTCTCCTAGCCTTTTAATTCACCTGAAGGAATATGTTTTCAAATTACACAGAGCATTTTTCCTATCTCATTGGGCCAATGGCATTCTTCCAAAAAACTCTTCTGTTTTTAGAAACCCTGATATGGCAATAAATTTCATTTTAAAAAGCTCAGAAATTTAAGATGGCTCATATGGTAATCGAAAATATATTTATTTCACAAATAAAGGAAGTCAAATAAAATAGCAAGAGTAGTAAAATAGTGATGTCTGTTTATATGTTATCATTTTTAAATATATTTGTCCAAGCTCTCTTCTTTGCATCCACTTTTTATGTAATTTTCCCATAAGTCTATGTTATTTACAGGGATACTTCCCTGGTACAATATTTCTTTTAATAACTTTCCTTTATGAGAATAATATAACAACAAAACAACCATGCAAAATGAGACATATTTAGGTTCTCCTGGGGCAATTAAAAAGAAACTCATTAAACTTTCTTTTAGGTAATAAACTTGTTCACCAAAGAAATGTGAGAATTAATTTCAGTAGTCTTAACATAAAACAGAATCGAATGTTATACTTGGACTCTTATAAAATAACTATATTTTAATTGAAAAAAGTTCCTTCATACGCTATAACTCTTTGTGAGTTGTTAAATAGTTAACGATATACAAACCAGCTTATTTTCCTGTGAAAGTTTCAACCATTCTACAGTATAATTTTTTAAATCTAATGAATAGTTTAAAAGGAGTATGATCAATGAACAATACAAATATAA
This sequence comes from Moschus berezovskii, assembly GCF_049115385.1. Classification (NCBI taxonomy): domain Eukaryota; kingdom Metazoa; phylum Chordata; class Mammalia; order Artiodactyla; family Moschidae; genus Moschus; species Moschus berezovskii. Next base: position 43,541,471 of record NC_142461.1, read on the forward strand.
TAGTGTATCTAAATATAGCCTAGCCAAATGCATATGGCTACTCAAAACATAGGACCAGGATTTGAATATGGAAGGCAATGGCAAGCCACTCCAGTACTCTTGCCTGGAAAATCCCATGGATTGGAGAAGCCTGGTGGGCTGCAGTCCATGGGGTCGCTAGGGGTCGGACACGACTGAGCGACTTCACTTTCACTTTTCACTTTCACACATTGGAGAAGGAAATGGCAACCCACTCCAGTGTTCTTGCCTGGAGAATCCCAGGGATGGGGGAGCCTGGTGGGCTTCCATCTATGGTGTCACACAAAGTCGGACACAACTGAAGTGACTTAGCAGCAGCAGACATTGGAAGTTATTCTATCAACTGTATTGCCATGCTGACCACAAATGTAATCCAGGAACGGGACCATCTGGAAGATAACATACCTGCTAGGCTTCACAAGAGCTTCCCTGGTAGCTCAGCTGGTAAAGAATCTGCCTGCAATGCAGGAGACCTTGGTTTGATTCCTGGGTCAGGAAAATCCCCTGGAGGAGAGATAGGCTGCTCACTCCAGTAGTCATAGGCTTCTCTGGTGGCTCAGACAGTAAAGAATCCACCTGCAATCCGGGAGACCTGGGTTCGATCCCTGGGTTGGGAAGATCCCCTGGAGGAGGACATGGCAACACCACTCCAGTATTCTTGCCTGAAGAATCCCCATGGACAAAGGAGCCTCGTGGGCTACAGTCCATGGGGTTGCAAAGAGTCAGACATGACTGAGTGATTCAACACACAGCCTCCACAAAGTGGTCTTGTTTGACATGTGATTCAATTAATCTTAGTAATGGTAGGATGTTGCTTCCCTGGCTATGCTCACTCTGCATTTCTGAATTCTGTTAATGAGAATAAAGGACCCTAATGGTTTACTATGTGCAAGGCCCCCAGCATTACAGGAATAATCTGTGTTGAACTTTTCAGAGGACGAAGTTGCTATTCAGTTTGTTAATCTTTGAAATAGCTTCTTAGTGTTCAGTTGCTCAGTCATGTCTGACTCTTTGCAACCCGATAGACTGCAGCACGCAGGCCTCCCTGTTCAGCTGTCACCCTCTTAGTGTTAGGGGGATATAATTCCTTTCTTTGACTTGTGTGTTGGATCCACATCATGTCAGTGTTGTTCTCCCCGCTGTGATAAAGAGAGGCATGATCACCCTTTGGCCATGTAATCTCTTCCTGTCTACGATACTAGTCCTGTTTGTGCAATGCCATGCTACTCCATGTGAAACACCAGGCAACAGTATTTCTGGACATAACTACTCAATCAGATCATGTATTGAGTTGGCCAAAAACAATTTGGATTTTTCCATAACATCTTATGGAGAAACTCAAACTTTTTGGCCAACCCAGTATTTCTGAATACAACAGGTCAATCATAACACGCCCCAAATCAAGATAATACTGATGGAAGAAGGCATGGAGAAGAGAATGGTGACTGGGAACAGCAAATAGGATCACAGTCAACCAACAGCACCTACCAGCATGCCATGTATTCCATTACAAAAACAGCTATTACTTTTTTCCATGAACAACTCTTTAAAGTGTTTATGATTTACACCCCACCTTCTGTCAGAAGATCTGCAGTAGATTATATATAATGATATAGATTGGAGAAGGAAATGGCAACCCACTTCAGTATTCTTGCCTGGGAAATCCCATGGACAGAAGAGCCTGGCGGGCTATAAGTCCATGGGGCTGAAAAGAGTAGGACATGGCTGAGTAACGGAGCACACGATGTCATAGATACAAAAGAGAGAAAAGTCAAACGTGTAGAGTGATTAGGAAACGAGTTTCAATCACACTAGTATACATCTGTTAAATTTAACTTTTGATTCCTGATCACCAAGATAAAAATAACAGGATGAATATGCTACATAGAATCCTTGTCTGTTTTCACTTTTTTTCACTCAAGTGTAGTTGATATACAGTAGTATACATTAACAGGTGTACAGTGTAGAGATTCATTTTCTATTGGAGTATAGTTGCTTTACAATGTTGTGTTAGATTCTACTGTACAACAAAGTGAATCAGCTATATGAACACACATATTCCTTCTCTCTTGAGCCTCCTGCCCATCCCATGTTCAGTGATTCACCATTTCAAAGGTTAAGAATGCTTATCTTAAGAAAAAGAAAAGTGTGCTATAAGGAAAAGAAATGAACTCCTATTGCTGTTCAGTCACGCAGTCGTGTCCGACTCTTTGTGACCCCATGGAATGCAGCATGCCAGGCTTCTGTTCCTGTTTGTAAACTCTAAAACTAATTTATCACATTGGCTGACATAGAGGAAATATGAAATATAAAGCAGGAAAGTATTCTTAACTGCTGCTCGTAAATGTTCTCAGTAAAAGCAAAAATATGAAAACAGTTCAGGAAATGCATTTCTGGACAGGCTCAGCTAATAAGTCTTCTAATGATCTAAGAAGGTTAGACATTTCTATTGTATGCCTCTCTTTGGGGACAGCTTGGGATGCTACCAAGAATTTTCTGTTGGTAACAGAAGAGAAATTCACAAGACTGGCATGTCACTGTCAACCTTGACCAGCCTGCTGAGCAGTTTTCATTAATAACAGGAAACCTCTTCTCCCTCTGTCCTTTGCCAACAAGCACTAAACATTCTTCATGTGTGCCCAGTAGTCTCAGAAGTCCACCCTGAGTAGACTATTGGAGTGTCTTCTGCTCTTTGAAGCTAACCTAACATACATCAGTATAATGACTAACATTGTTTTCCTGTCTGGAATGCAAAAGAATGTCTCCAAAATCAGTATCTATTCATACAAAAATTGAAAGAGATATGGCCAGTGCTCAACAAAATAGACTTTAATCCACCAAAGGCATTCCTAGACTAATGAGAATGGAATGGAACATCTTTTCATTACCTAAGTCTGAGCAAATATGAAGATTTAATTCAGTTATTCAGTGTTTACATTTTATATATTTCTATTCTCTCCATGACTAGTACTATCCTTCCTGGGTTTTAAGTTTCTAAGGAATAATGACTAACTATATGTAACTTACTTCATGTAGAAACAAACATATATCAAATGAAAGCAACTTATTATAATATTTATATTAATGATGATGATACAAATATGTTATCACAAAGAGTAGGCAGCAGTATTTTCAAAGGTAAGGGCAATAATCAAAGAGACACACCATGCAGGTAGAAGACTCAGGGCCACAGTGCACTGTCAAGGGTCTTCTAGGGATGGCTTATACCAACCAAGGGAGCAGACTGTTAAATTTCAGGCATTTTGTGAGCCACATGTTAAACCATAGCCATTATCAAATATCTAATTATATAAAATTAGAATTCAATACATTATGTTAAAAACAAATGTACTGTAATAAAAACTCAAAACATCACTTTCTAAATATTTTATGACATTTTACAGTGAACTATATTCTTGAGCCTATTTTCAACTGTTGTAAATTAAGATCATGGAATATGGTCCCATCACTTCATGGCAAATCGATGGGTAAGCAATGAAAACATTGACACACTTTATTTTCTTGGGCTCCAAAATCACTGCAGATGGTAACTACAGCCAAGAAATTAAAAGATGCTTGCTCCTTGGAAGAAAAGCTATGACAAACTTAGACAGCATATTAAAAATTAGAGACATTACTTTACTGAAAAAGGTCTGTCTAGTCAAAGCTATGGTTTTTCCAGTAATCATGTATGGATGTGAAAGTTGGACCATAAAGAAAGCTGAGAACTGAAGAATTGATGCTTTTGAACTGTGGTGTTGGAGAAGACTCTTGAGAGTCCCTTGGACTGCAAGGAAATCAAACCAGTCACTCCTAAAGGAAAGCAGTCCTGAGTATTCATTGGAAGGACTGATGCTGAAGCTCTAAAACTCTGGCCATCGGATGCAAAGAGCTGACTTTTTGGAAAAGACCCTGATGCTGGGAAAGATTGAAGGCAAGGGGAGAAGGCAATGACAGAGGATCAGATGGTTGTATGGCCTCACTGACTCGATGGACATGAGTTTGACCAAGCTCTGGGAGTTGGTGATGTACAGGGAAGCCTGGTGTGCTGCAGTCCATGGTGTCACAAAGAGTCGGACACAACTGTGAGACTGAACTAAACTGACAACCTTTGTTAACTGCAAGGTGGGAAGATTATATAGTGGTGTGCTACTGCACAGCCTTGAGCAATTCTCTGCTTCGTAACCTCATATTGGTGGGCTGGAACTGTCCAAAGGAGTATTTTCACCATGGTATGTGGTACAATCCTGGCCCTGAGTGCTGGCTGATAAACAGTTACCAACAGACCACTCCAGACACTTAACCAAGGTGAACTGAGCACCATGGTATTGTGAACCATGGTATAAAGAATGTAAGTTACCTTTGTTAAAATACTGAAACCAAATTTAAGGAAACAATTTTACACTACTGTGATTCTTTTTTTTCTGAAGTAACAATATATCTCCTTGCTTACATGGAATTTACAAAAACTTGAAACTTAATATTGAAGACTAATTAAAAAAATCTTATATAAGTTCTGACCTTCAGAATAGGACAAATGTCCTGCTTTAAACAATATAAACAACATTTATAAAACCCCAAAGTATCCTCATTGCTTTTAACCAAATCTACTCATCACCTGCAACACAGTATTCTTAGCTTCTTTCAATCTCCCCATCTCCAAATAAATTCCATCACCTTTGAACACATGCATACTGGGATCATACAGAACCAGGGTGATCTCCAGAGTTGTAAAGTACCAGAAAAAAGTTATATATCATAACAACTACATGCAAACATGCTCCCTATATGACTCTATTCAGTAAGAGTAAAAAAAATAAATCAGTCTCAGAAAGGTATTTTGACATGTGTAATGATGAAAAAGGAAGGAGGGCTTTATGGTGAAAAAAAAAAATTGATAAGAGAAAATATCAATGATCAAAATGAAATATCAATAAAATGATCTTTCTTGGGGAATATTTGAAGTGTACCCTCACTTAAAGGAAGACCTTTTAGATTTATAATCCTAAAACTATGTATACGTATTTTATTAGCACTGAAACAAAACCAAATTACATGCACAGCTAATTAAAGAGTCTGCTCACTTTCAAGAGAAGTTAGGAATTTTTTTTACAGGTCAAATAAGGCAAGAGGAGAATTCACAGCCCACTCCCAGGATGATGAAGGTAAAAGAGCTAAGGAACAGTCCTCCCAAATATGAACAAAATATTCTGGCTAAAACTAAAACTTCATCGCCATCAAAGAGAAGAGATTTTTTAAAAAAGGAAAAAGAAAAAGATTGGAGTGAGCTTCATATTTTACAAGTTACTGTCAAAAATCAGTTCATACAATTATGGGGGACTTCTTTTGATCACCATGGATTAAACAAAAACTGGTCTTACTTTTTCCTTCCTTATTCAAGCTCATGACAATCAAGCAGAAGAAAGAAAGAAAGAAAGAAAAAAAGCCAAAAATGTCAGTGATACTGCTTGCCACCAGCTGCTTGTGAAGTGCTAAAAGATTCCAGTGATGAATGGGTCTATTAAAAAAAAAAAAGAAAGCAAAATCTTATTATTATGTTCAGTAACCCAGATTAAGAGAGATGTAGGAGGTAATCAAGTAATTTGTGTTCAAGACATCTAAAAGAATTAAAATTAGCTGAAACACACCAGGTTGTAAACTCTTTGCATTGGAAACCATAGGCCTTTCTAATTAAGTACTTAACAATATCTAGGACTTAACCATAGGACTACTTCTGTATTTTAGGTAATAAGTGAAATACATATATTATTGCTGGGGTGTCAGGTAAATGTGATAGTGCTGGGAGTAGAAGGATGGGCAATGCTAGACATAGAATATGTAATTATAGGCTGAAAATTTTTTAATTTTAAATTCCAAGTTTTGTGGTTATTTTTTTCTTCATCTTCAGCTCAGTTCAGTTGCTCAGTCGTGTTCGACTCTTTGCCACCCCGTGAACTACAGCATGCCAGGCCTCCCTGTCCATCACCAACTCCCAGAGTGCACCCAAACCCATGACCATTGAGTCGGTGATGCCATCCAACCACCTCATCCTCTGTCGTCCCCTTCTCCTCCTGCCCGCAATCTTTCTTCATCTTCTCTATTAAAAATATCAGTCTTATTTTAAGAAGAAATTCAGGACTTTGTCTGGTTTTCTCTATAACATGGCAAGCACTATGAAGATAAAGGATATATATTATTGTTCTTTGGTCAACATAAAACTTGATAAAAAATATGAAAGCTCTGTTCCAAATAATGTGCTTTAAGATTTCAAGTTTAAAGCCATTATTGCTGTATTCTTTAACAAGCAAAAACTGTGAAGCAGGTTCATAGGGATAATATTTTAAGTACTTTAAGAAAAAATATGAGAGAAGAATACAATATGTTCTGATATTTGTGCTTTCACCCATAAAGTTCAGCACATATCCATGTCCAATCAAAAGTCTAATAAATGTATATTTGCTATCAGACTCACTAGTCAGAATTTTTCTATTTACCAAATTGGTGAAGGCTTTCTAAATTAGATTTTTAACACCCTTCTGACTTTCATTATCATTTATCCCAAGGGCATCAGCACCAAAGAACTTTTCACTAGATGTAAAAGAGTCCAGCATTCTTTCTGAAACCATATCCCTGTATATGTTTTAGTAAGTGGGATTTAAAAAAAAAAAAAAGGAAGTTTCAGGTACTGTAAGGCAAAAGATTATGAACAGTAAAGCAACCAAACACAGAGTTTCTAGTTTTCAGATCTGAAGGGCAGAAGTACAATGAGATAATAAATACATAAGCACAGGCACAGAAATAGAGAAAACCCAGGCAAGGGTCATAATGAAGCACTTCCATCTTCTATGCTGGGTTTCCCAGGTGGCGCTAGTGGTAAAGAACCCACCGGCCAATGCAGGAGATGTAAGAGACAGGGGTTCAATCCCTGGGTCAGGAAACTCCCTGGAGAAAAAAGAGGTAATGGCAACCCACTCCAGTATTCTTGTCTGGAGAACTCCATGGACAGAGGCACCTGGCGGGCTATAGTCCACGGGGTCACAGAGTCTGCCATGACTGAGCATGCACATCTATCCATTGGTCCTCTATACTGGAATAAATGAAGTGAAAGTGAAGTCGCTCAGTCGTGTCCAACCCTTAGCGACCCCACGGACTGCAGCCTACCAGGCTCCTCCATCCATGGGATTTTCTAGGCAAGAGAAAGCTGGGTGCAATTCCCTGGTGGCTCAGATAGTAAAGATTCTGCCTGCACTGCAGAAGACCCAGGTTCAACCCCTGGGTCAAGAATATCCCCTGGAGAAGGGAATGGCAACCCACTCCAATATTCTTCCCTGGAAAATCCCATGGACAGAGGAGCCAGGCAGATTACAGTCCATGGGGTCACACAGAGTTGGACAGACTTAATGAATGAAAAACAGCAACAGACAAGCTCAATGACATGACGGCCCCGACACAGGTAAAACCTGGTTACTAGCATAAAACTTGGTTTAGAAGAGTGAAGCCATTTGATACAATCAAAAACAGAAGAAATGCAGTGAAAAGTAATCAGAAAGCTGAGATTTGTAGTTGCCACTGCACTATCTCACGAAATCACATTCTCAGGTGAGCCATTGAAACTTGAGTCTCACTTTCCTCAACTACAAAGTGAGCCTCCTTATCCAAAATGGTTTCCAAGATTCATTCTACTCTTAAAAATGCTCTGCTTCTCCAAAACTCTTCTTTCAGAAAGCAAAGTGGAAAGTGGGAAATATTTTAGAAATTCATTTAAAAACCAGATAATGTTTTCTTACTGCTGTGATAAGATTATTATACATAAATTATTATGAGCTATTACAAATGAGTTTCAAGATTATGATGAAAGGCATTTATCTTATATGTCTAAATAAGAGAGGAATGATATAATATGGGTAAGAGATGAGAAACAGTGCTTTAGATAATGGTATTATGAATATTATAGAAAACAAATTGCCTCAGCAACTCATCAGGTTAACGAATCTGCCTGCAATGCAGAAGACACAGGAGATTCAGGTTTGATCCCTCTGTCAGGAAGGTCCCCTGGAGGAGGAAATCCAACCCACACGAGTATTCTTGCCTGAAAAAGCCCATGGACAGAGAAGCCTGGCAGGCTATAGTCCAAAGGGTGGCAAAGAGTCAGACATGACGTAATAGCTAAGCACAGGCACACACATAGAAAACAAGGCCTAAATGTAGAGTGAATTGCTATCACTTTCACTCTGATCATAGGCTAAGCAGAGTTTGACTGCTATGGTACCCAAGTGTTCACAATTCCATTTTGTTGTTATTGTTCAGTTGCTAAGTCCTAGCTGACTCTTTGCGACCCCATGGGCTGTAGCAGGCCAGGCTCCCCTGTCCTCCACTATCCCCCAGAGTTTGATCAGATTCATGTCTCTTGAGTCAGTGATGCCATCTAACTATCTCATCCTCTGCCACCCCCTTCTCCTTTTTCGTTCTATCTTTTCAGCATCAGAGTCTTTTCCAATGAGTTGGTTCTTCACATCAGAGAGTTAAAATATTGGAGCTTCAGCTGCAGCATCAGTACTTCCAATGAATATTCAGGGTTGATTTCCTTTAGAAAATGTTGATCTCTTTACAGTTCAAGAGACTCTCAAGAGTCTTCAGCACCACAATTTGAAAGCATCAATTCTTTGGTGCACAATTCCACAGCAGTCATAAAATGACTAAAGAAAAGCCTTTAAGCTTACATCCTATTCTAAGATAAAGAGTGTTCTATTTTCTATTTTCTTTTGGGTGAGCATTTTCTCTAACACTATAAACTTAAGTCATAAAAGTTAAGAACAAGGCTTTCCATTTTCTGGTCCCTTCAGGACACTGACAAAAACTAAATAAAAAAACGAAAACAAAACCTAAAGGCCATGGCTTTAGGAAAACCTGACCCTTTCCTATATTGACCAGTTATTGTGGAAGTTGCTTCATCATCATATATATGATGTTGAAGTTATATATCATAACAACTTGATATATAACATCAAGTTATATATCATAACAACTACATGCAAACATGCATGTCTAAGAACATCATCTAAGGTTCTTAGACATTGCTTTGGGAGTAACTGATGTCAACCCCATGTCAGAAAATTTATCCAGGTACTCACTGGGACCAGACTGTAAGCATCAGAACTCAGAGGACCTCCTGTAACATACCAAGTCCTCATCGTTTCTCTGAACTTTGAATGCAAATTAATAAATTCCCAATGCTTAGATTTCTTTAAAGACTCGAAGCCTTGGTTAGTTTGTCAAAAAAATAAAGGAATGTGACTTAAATAACTTCAGGTGAAGAGACAGTAAAACCTTTATGATAAAATACTTAAGGTAGAACTTTACTCCTGCCCCATGCACCAAAACTAAAAGGAAAGTTTTTGGAGTGGCACCACCACCAACTTGACGGCAAGACAACTAACACGAAATACAGAGCTAGCAGAAAGACACAACTCTAGAGGTCTAAATTGTTCTGTGACCTTTCTATTTTTCAAAAATATGATTGAGCTGAAAATTAACCTTCACCAAGTTAGAGAACTCATGTAAAGGCCTGGGGGAGGCCACAAGGTTCTTGGAGCACTAAAACCACTGCCAATAATTTTAAGGTATTAAAACCTCTGAGAATAAATATTAATAGATTAGCTTTAGGAAGCTATTATAGCTAATGTTTAAACATTTAATTGTCATCTAAAAAAAAAAAATAACTAGGGAATTGTGTTTGATGGCTCTCCTGGTAGTTTCAGCTTCATTACAGAATTAAAGCAAACCACCATGGTAATACTCTCATAAGTTGTCTATTTTTGCACATTCTGGGCTCTACTCCTCTATATATAGCAGGGAATTTAACAGTCCCTAGGAAGAACTGAAGCAGAGCTGTAACAAAAGAATGTGTCCCAGGGATTCTGCTCAGGCTAGAGGAGGGTGGCTAATTTCTTTGGCCAATATCAGCATATCTCAGCTTAATCTTCTCTGATGAGGGTGTATGCCTTTCCCAAGTTAAGAGGCTCGATTAATTTATGTGCATGCGCCTGTCCCCTGACTTGTTACGCAAATCGTTCAGGAGACATTATAAAAGCTAATTTGTTCATAAATCATGTTATTAAAGATCTTTGTTGTTGCTGTTGTTTAGTCTTTAAATCGTATCCAACTCTTTGTGACCCCATGGACTGTACCTGCCAGATTCCGGGCATTAAACATCTACTATACTCCAAGTACTTTATGGAAGTACAGTGATGACAGTCATGATGCCAAAGGAATTCGGTTTCACAAGATCAGTGGCTGAATCCAATATGATAGCCATGCTCTGCTAAAACACATAACTTCAGGAGAGGCACCCACCCAAGGTAAGCAAGAGGGAAAAGGAACACAGAGAATATCACTGCCCATTTATTCAACTCTGTCTGTAAAGCTGGCGTTCAGAGTCCGCCCCAAGACTTTCAAGACAACTGACAAATTAAAAACATGTTTTCCCCTTGGGAAGTAGTAGAAAAAAATTAATTTAGACCCATTAATATAATGAGGAATATAACAGGAACTAAAGAGTCCTCTTTATGAGAGTGAAAGAGGGAGTAAAAAAGCTGGCTTAAAACACAACATTCAAAAAACTAAGATCTGGTCCCATAACTTCATCACAAATAAATGCGGAAAAAAATGGAAACAATGACAGACTTTATTTTCTTGGGCTCCAAAATCACTGTGGATGGTGACTGCAGCCATGAATTTAAAAGACATGTGTTCCTTGGAAAACAAGCTATGACAAACCTAGACAGCGTATTAAAAAGCAGAGATATCACTTGGCTGACAAAAGTTCATATAGTCAAAGCTATGGTTTGTTCAGTAGTCATGTATGGATGTGAGAGTTAGACCATAAAGAAGGCTGAGCACGGAAGAACTTTTTGAATTGTGCTTTTGAATTGTGGTGGTGGTGAAGGCTCTTGAGAGTCCCATGGACAGCAAGGAGATCAAACTAGTCAATCTTAAAGGAAATCAACCCTGAATATTCACTGGAAGGACCGATGCTGAAGCTCCAATATTAAGGCCACCTGATGGGAAGAGCTGCTTCATTGGAAAAGAACTTTGATGCTGGGAAAGATTGAGGGCAGGAAGAGAAGAGGGCGACATGGGATGAGATGGTTGCATAGCCTCACCAACTCAATGAACATGAATTTGAGCAAATTCCAGGAGATAGGAAAGACAGGGAGACATGGCGTTCTGTAGTCTATGATGTTGCACAGTCAGACATGACAGCGACTGAACAAGAACAATATAATGAGCGTTCCAAATACTAATATCTGAACTTGAAAGGGCTACACTAAAATGAGAAAACAGCAAAACTCTCTCACTCATGTGATCAAGGGAAAACAAGGTGTACTCTTCTTAGTATCATACTTGCTCTCCAGAAATCCTATTTACTACGAGGGCATCAAGTTTGACTAGACTGGATAAACTCAGCACTGAGCTGGGGTGGCCTTCCAGAATTGCTACTATACCTCAGTGGCCACAATGCTGAGACTATGTCACTTACAATACGGCTGAAGTTACACTGCTATTAACAGTGTCTCAAGACCTGACAATACTTATGAACAGATTCTGTAACATAGGAGAGATGTAGAAAGGCTGGGAAGTCTGTAAGAAGGGAGAGATTAGGACGAAAACTGAGATATAATATCAGGTACTTTTATGGGTGAAGAACAGGGCCCAGGCAGAAATGAAATATCTCCCGGGTGAATGGGTCCCTCACCCCTGAATGAAGGTCTGCCAGCACTTGTGAGATGAGCAGTGCTCGGAAGTGGTACGTAGTAGGAATTCAAAAAACTATTATTGGCAATGCCTCGGCTGTTATAAAAACAAAATTCTCTTTTTAACTTTAATGAAATGATGCAACAGCTATAAATTTACCTGAACAAACAAGAAACATGTGCGTGTTTAGTTGCTCTCGACTCTGCAGAAACAAAACACTAGCAGCCTACGTGCCCAGAGACCTAAGCAGTTCTGAGTCACAATCATTTCACAGTGCCTGGCTGGAAAATGTTTTTGAGTCTTATTGCTATTTTTTGTCTTTATTATACAGAGAATGGGAGAAAAATGCTTGTAATTTTCACAGTATTTGATACTCAGAGTATCTATATTATGATGAATATAATCTTTCATTGCCTTGGTGGGACTGTCATGTACCATCTCTGAAATAACTTATTTTTAGATGTGATATTTTGTTATTTGCTCCTTAAAGAAAATCAATGTAGATGGTTTTTAAGTTAAAAAAATACCATACTCTTCATAAATTCCTAAGGAACCCAGAGCAACATTGATAATGGAAAATAAATAGGACAAAAAAAACTTATTAGCTGGACTAAATTCCAGTGACCTCCTTTGGTACTCTGAGATGCAGTAATTTTTCAAATGTTTAGCTTATTGCCATCCAAGGAGATGGCAGTAAATTCAGGCCACCGCATAGAGTCTGAAGTATATGTAGGTCACTGGAACACTGGGCTCCAGTAATTCAGAGAAAGGACTAAAAGCAAACAAGCAAACAAAAGGCAAACAAAAACACCTTAGCACAAGAAGGACATTCTTCAATTTGTAAAATGAGTCCCAATCAAACAGAATCCAAAATACAAGGCTTCAAGGAGTAGTAAATTGAGTTTATGTTAAACACACTTTGAGTTTCTTGAATGTAAGATGTCATAGGATCAAGCTATGCCTGTCACAATATGCCATTTTTCTATTGCCACTTGAATAACTTGCTCCTCATATGATTATGTGAGGACCCAAATTTAAAAAGTATTCATTTGTTGGTTCCACACATCTATACATTTTGATGCATTAAGGATAGCTACTGAAGACTATCAGTTAATTAAAACATTTTGGAGAGAAATGAGGCAAAAATTATTAAAACTTACTAATTTATTTATGTATATATGTACAATTTATATTTATTGAATATCTCCTAAACGTCAGTCACTGGGCTAAAATGCTTGGAATGAAATAATGGATAAGAAGCAGTCTCAAGGTCTAGATAAGAGGACTAACAGGTATAACTCTTTGTGACAAGGACACACCCAAGTATTTCTGTAGGTTTTGTAGAGCATGCAGAAACATCTATCTAGCCTTGATGTGTCATGTCAAGGAAGTATGGCCAAGCATACCTTTTTTTTTTGCTACCTGACTTTTAAGCTGAGTCCCAAAAGGGGAGGAGTTGCCAAGTTAGGCATGGGGAAGGAGACTTACCAAAGATTGGACAGCAGTGAGCTTGACTCATCTAAGGAACCACTGGCACTTCATTCAGTGCAATGAAACCTAGAACTCCTGGGAGAGGTTGGAGAAAAGAAACATCGACAAAGAACAGCCAGATCACATGGGAACAGAAGTAGTTACATGACTCATAGGGAAACAGGTAAATTAGAAAGAAATTTTAATGTTAAGAAAAGTATTACAAGATATTAAGGAATCACCATCAGTCAGTCAGTCAGTTCAGTTGCTCAGTCGTGTCCGACTCTCCGCGACACCATGAATCACAGCACGCCAGGCCTCCCTGTCCATCACCAACTCCCGGAGTACACTCAAACTCATGTCCACAGAGTCGGTGATGCCATCCAGCCATCTCATTCTCGGTCGTCCCCGTCTCCTCCAGCCCCCAATCCCTCCCAGCATCAGAGTCTTTTCCAGTGAGTCATCTTGTCACATGAGGTGGCCAAAGTACTGGAGTTTCAGTTTTAGCATCAGTCCTTCCAATGAACACCCAGGATTGATCTCCTCTAGAATGGACCGTAGATTAATGCAAATTTATAGTCAAAAATCATTATGCTTTTAGAAATATCATTTCCCATAGTATAAATAGTAGGTATTTTCAGAGTTTGGGTGATATTCTTTCACTATACCTGCTGTGTGATTTATTTTCATATACTACCTGTCGCTATTGATTTTTATAGCTTTACAGTTATTGTACTTAACTAATTATTTAGTTTGTCGCATCAATGTAGGTTTGATGTGCATGTGGGTTACACAGCTTGAATCTTTCATATGGCCAGACTGAGTTCTTAATCCAAGTCCTACAAATACATGCTAACGATCAAAGTAGGCACTGAGCAAGAATACTAATGAACCATTAGTATAACTCCATTATCACTGCTGAAAACATCTCATTGTGAACTTGACCAGAAATCTTCCCAAGGAAGCATGGATATATGAGCTGTTACAGAAATAAACAATCAAAGCAATTTATAAATGGGTGGTGTACTAAAGTTACATTTGTAAATCAGTTGCTTAAAACAAAAATAATTTCCCCCAGAAATATCTTTGGCAGTCTGGCTCCCGGACTAGCCCACACAGGGCTACTTGCCACATAAGACAACTGAGAATGAGATCAGTCATACCTAGCAACCAGTAGCCCAGGCAATCAACCTGAAGGACCCTACAAAATGAGTTCTCCATGTGTCAATGACTGCCAACATAACCGAAGCAGTATTAGTTCCTCTACTCCGGCACTAAACACACTAGGCATGAATGTTTACATGCCATTTCCCTTCACTGGTCTCTGAACCCAGGGCTAAGCCTGAATCCTGGCACAGACACTAGTAAAGGCTTCCAGAATTACATTTCTACTGGGGGCACTAAGGAACTTCCAGGAAGTATTTCCTGCTTTCATGCTGCCAACCAACCTGTTAGAACAGAGGAAGAGACCAGGAAGCAGCTGCAGGGCTTGTCTTCTCCTTGCAAACTTCTCTCTCCTTCCCAAGCTCCATTCCATTACTGCAGGTCCTGCCTTAGAACGTGAATGGTAGCAGACTCACATAGAACCAGAACTGGGGGTAAGATGGGAGAGGAAAGGGCTGCTGAGGTCCAGGAGTTCTGTTGCTGCAGCCAAAGAAGTTGTGGTGGTAAAAGGAAACCTACAGAAAGAGCATGTCAGCTGCATAACTATGTCAGGAGTCAATGAAAGCTGAGGATGTGTATATTTTAGATATTTTGGGTGTTATTCTTACACTAGAAAGCCACAGATTGTCCTTTAAGCATGGAACTTAAAAAGACCTTTTGGCTTAAAGGAATTTAATAACCTACAGTTCATAAAAAAAATATTCTAATGCTATCTTAAAAGCATTTAGAGAAAAAACTGAAAATAATATTCACTTTGTAAAACTTGCCTATCTGGCAAGTTTACCAAGGCATATAAATTCTGTGAAGAACCCAGCGCTGCCACTGGTTAACAGGTGTGTAAGATTTATAAGAAAACACTTTCCATAAGGCAAGCCTTTCCTAAGACAGGGAGGGAAAATAACTCTTGTCTGAGATCATTTTTTATTTACTTCCCTATCTTTAATACACACTCATATTTACTATTCACTGTGTACCAGGCTCACTTCTAAGTTCTTAATAAGTGTTCTCTCATTTAATTATCACAACATTCCAAATATGTAGTTGATCTCAATTCTCTATTTACCCAGAAAAAAAAAAACAACAACTTTGAACCCATAAACTCTGGCTCTGGAGTCTGCCCTTTTAATTGTTACAACAGGTAAAAAGTCAATTACAAAAATAAAGAAAGGTAAACACCAATTATATATTCTACATAAAAAAAGCCAAAAGAAATCAGCCAATATTCAGCAAGGAAAAACTGTCAACACATCACTATTAAAGACAGAATGGCTAACAGGTTCAGAATGACCAGGGTTCTGAAGCCAGACTACATGAGTTTGAATCCCAACTCTGGCCTTTATTATCTATGATATTGAGTAAGACACTTAATCTCTCAGGATCTCAGTTTCCTCATTTGTAAAATGCGTTGTCCATAAATGAGTGTCTGGCACAGACTGTTTCATAGGCAACAGTACTGTGTGACACTGACCTATATGCCCTCAAAATCCATATGTTGAAACCCTAGCACTCACCACAAGACTGCATTTGGAGATAAGGTCTTAAGGCAGCTAAGCTCATTGTTAAATGAGATTACAAGGATGGGCTCTAATCCAAAAGGACAGGTATCCCTATAAGAGGGAGAGAGCCTGGAGATTTCACAGGGAAAAGGCCCTGTGAGGACACAGCAAGAAGGTGGCTATCTCCAAGACAGCAAGAGAGGGAGGAGGCCTCACCAAAACCAATCCCAATTTATACATAATGATTATGATTATACTAGCTTTTCTCCATTCAGGTCAGTATTGATGGCTCTAAACTGTCACAAGCACATTCTAGACTTAAACATCTCCCTTGATGAGGAGATGGCAAGACTGAAACTAACCATTTTAGGGATCAGCAAACTAAAACAGAGAGTAATGAGAGCATTTAACTCAGATGATCACTATACCTACCCTACTACAGTGGGCAGGAATCCCTTAGAAGAAATGGAGCAGCCCTCATAGTCAACAGAAGAATCCAAAATGCAGGACTTGGGTGCAGTCTCAAAAATGACAGAATGATCTTGCTTCATATCCAAGGAAAGTCATTCAATACCACAGTAATCCAAGTCTATACCCCTGCCACTGATGCCAAAGAAGCTGAAGCTGACCAGTGCTATGAAGACCTACAAGACCTGCTAGAACTAACACCAGAAAAAGACATCCTTTTCATCATAGGGGACTGGAATGCAAAAGTAGGAAGTCAAGAGATACCTGAAATAATAGGCAAGTTTGGCCTTAGACCACAATGAAGCAGAGCAAAGGTTAATACAGTTTTGCCAAGAGAACAAACTGGCCATAGCAAACATACTCTTTCAACAACATAAGAGACAACTCTACACATGGACATCACCAGATGGGCAATACCAAAATCAGATTGATTA
The DNA here is from genome assembly GCF_049115385.1 of Moschus berezovskii. Classification (NCBI taxonomy): domain Eukaryota; kingdom Metazoa; phylum Chordata; class Mammalia; order Artiodactyla; family Moschidae; genus Moschus; species Moschus berezovskii. The sequence continues at coordinate 43,558,275 of NC_142461.1, forward strand.
TATTCTTTATAGCAAAAGTTAGAGAAGTTCTATACAATCAGCAAAAATAAGACCAGGAGCTGACTGTGGCTCAGATCATTAACTCCTTATTGCAAAATTCAGACTTAAATTGAAGAAAGGGAAAATCATTAAGCCATTCAGGTATGACCTAAAGCAAATCCTTAACAATTATAACATGGAAGTGACAAACAAATTGAAGGGATTAGATGTAACAGTCAGAGTGCCAGAAAAACCACAGATGGAGGTTCATAACACTGTGCAGGAGGTGTTGATCAAAACTATTCCAAAGAAAAAGAAATGCAAAAAGGCAAAATGGTTGTCTGAGAAGGGTTTACAAAATAGCTGAGAAAAGAAGCAAAAAGCAAATGAGAAAAGGAAAAATATATCCATCTGAATGCAGTGTTCCAAGGAATAGCAAGGAGAGATAAGAAAGCCTTCCTAAGTGAATAATGCAAAGAAACAGAGGAAAAAAAATACAGTGGGAAAGGCTAGAGATCTCCTCAAGAAAATTAGAGATAAAGGAAACATTGCATGCCAGGATGGACACAATAAAGAACAGAAATGGTATAAACCTACCAGAAGCAGAAGACATTAAGAAGAGGTGGCAAAAATATACAGAAGAACTTTACAAAAATTATCTTAATGATCCAGATAACCATGATAACGTGATCACTAACCTATAGCAAGACATCATGGAGGATGAAGTCAAGTGGGCCACAGGAAGCATCACAACAAACAAAGCTAGTGGAGGTGATAGAATTCCAGCTGAGTATTTCAAGCCAAAAAGATGATGCTGTTAAAGTGCTGCACTCAGTATGCCAGCAAATTTGGGAAACTCTGCAGTGGACACAGGACTGGAACAGGCCAGTTTTCATTCCAATCTCCAAAAAAGGCGATGCCAGAGAATACTCAGACTACATGCTAGCAATGTCATGCTCAAAATCCGTCAAGCTAGGCTTCAACAGTACGTGAACTGATAAATTCCAGAAGTACAAGCTGGATTTAGAAAAGACAGAGGAACCAGAGATCAAATCTCCAATATTGTGAAGTCATAGAAAAAGTGAGAGAATTCCAGAAAAACATATGTTTCTGCTTCGTTGAATATGCTAAAGTATTTGATTGTGTGCATCAGAACAAACTATTAAAAATTGTTAGTGAGATGGGAATACCAGACCACCTCACCTGCCTCCTCAGAAAACCTTTATGCAGGTCAAGAAGCAACAGTTAGAAAGGGACATGGAAAAACAGACTGGATCAAAACTGGGAAAGAGTACATCAAGGCTGTATATTATTTATTTAATAATATTAATTAATTAATGTTATTATTTAACTTATATGCAGAGTACATGATGCAAATTGCCAGACTGGATGAATCAAAGCTGGAACCAAGATTGCCTGAAGAAATATTAATAACCTCAGATATGCAGATGACACTACCCTTATGGTAGAAAGCGAAGAGGAACTAAAGAGCTTCTTGATGGTGAAAGAGGAGAGTGAAAAAGCTGACTTAAAGCTTGACATTCAAGAAACATAGATCATGGTATATGGTCCCATCACTTCATGATAAATCAATGGGGAAACAATAGAAACAGTGACAGACTTTATTTTTGTGGGCTCCAAAATCACAGTGGACAGGGACTCAGCCATGAAAATAAAAGATGCTTGCTCCTTGGAAGAAAAGCTATGACAAACCTAGACAGCGTACTAAAAAGCAGAGACATTGCTTTGGCGACTGAGGTCCATATATTCAAAACTATGGTAGTCACGTAAAATGTGAGAGCTGAACCATAAAGTAGGCTGAACACCAAAGAATGGATACTTTCGAACTGCGATGTTGGAGAAGACTCTTGAAAGTCCCTTGGATAGCAAGGAGATCAAGCCAGTCAATCCTAAAGGAAATTAATCCTGAATATTCACTGGAAGGACTGATGCTGAAGCTGAAGCTCCAATGCTTTGGCCACCTGATGTGAAGAACCAATTCACTGGAAAAGACCCTGATGCTGGGAAAGATTAAAGGCGGGAGGAGAAGGGGACGACAGCATGAGACAGTTGGATGACATCAAAGATTCAATGGACATGAGTTTGAGCAAAGTCCAGGAGATGGTGAAGAATAGGGAAGCCTGGGATGCTGCAATCCATACGGTTGCAAAGACTAGAACACGACTGAGAAACTGAAAAACAACAAAGCCAAGAGTACAAAAATAAACAAATTAAAACTGTGTCAGAAATATCCATACCTAACTAATGAGAGTAAGGAAATTATAAAAAAGATAATGCACTGCCGAATTAGAAAGATACAGTAAAGAAAGGCAATTGTTGCAGAAATTATTTGCAACAGTTTAAGTTGCACTAAATTTCCTTTTTATATATCTGATTTAAAATATTTCACAAGTGAATGACGGGTGTGGTTTTCCTGGACAAGATAAATATAACCAAAAATGCCTTAATATATATTTAGCAACCAGTATCATTTCAAAAATGAGTGACACTTAAATATTAAACAAAAAAATTACCTTTTGAAAAAATATATTCTCATGTGCATGTGCACTGTGGAAAAAAGCTATCTCAAAGACAAAGGGAAAGTCACAGCTGTAACATACTGGAGAACCAGAAGATTCTTAGATAATTAGGCTGATCAACATTCCAGCATAGAGAAACCTGTGACACTACACTCTCCATAAGAGTTGTAACACTCTCAACTCAGAAAATTGGTTGCTTCTGATTCAGTTCAGTTCAGTCGCTCAGTCATGTCCAACTCTCCGCGACCCCATGAATCACAGCACGCCAGGCCTCCCTGTCCATCACCAATTCCCGGAGTTCACTCAAACTCATGTCCACAGAGTCGGTGATGCCATCCAGCCATCTCATTCTCGGTCGTCCCCGTCTCCTCCCACCCCCAACCTTTCCCAGCATCAGAGTCTTTTCCAGTGAGTCAACTTGTCGCATGAGGTGGCCAAAGTATTGCAGTTTCAGCTTTAGCATCAGTCCTTCCAATGAATACCAAGGATTGATCTCCCTTAGAATGGACTGGTTGGATCTCCTTGCAGTCCAAGGCACTCTCAAGAGTCTTCTCCAACATCCCAGTTCAAAAGCATCAATTCTTCGGCAATCAGCTTTCTTCACAGTACAACTCTCACATCCATACATGACCACGGGAAAACCATAGCCTTGACTAGATGGACCTTGGTTGGCAAAGTAATGTCTCTGCTTTTTAATATGCTATCTAGGTTGGTCATAACTTTCCTTCCAAGGAGTAGGCATCTTTTAATTTCATGGCTGCAATCAGCATCTGCAGTGACTTTGGAGCCCCAAAAGTAAAGTCTGACACTGCTTCCCCATCTATTTCCCATGAAGTGATGGGACCAGATGCCATGATCTTTGTTTTCTGAATGTTGAGCTTCAAGCCAACCTTTTCACTCTCCTCTTTCACTTTCATCAAGAGGCTTTTGAGTTCCTCTGCACTTTCTGCCATAAGGGTGGCTGAAGAAGACTCTTGAGAGCCCCTTGGACTTCAAGGAGATCCAACCAGTCCATTCTAGAGGAGATCAGTCCTGGGTGTTCATTGGAAGGACTGATGCTAAAGCTGAAACTCCAAAACTTTGGCCACCTCATGCGACGAGTTGACTCACTGGAAAAGAGTCTGATACTGGGAGGGATTGGGGGTGGGAGGAGAAGGGGACGACAGAGGATGAGATGGCTGGATGGCATCACCGACTCGATGGACATGAGTTTGAGTGAACTCCGGGAATTGGTGATGGACAGGGAGGCCTGGGGTGCTGTGATTCATGGGGTCACAAAGAGTCAGTCACGACTGAGCGACTGAACTGAACTGAACTATGACACCACAACAACAAAAACTGCCTATTAGGCACTATTGCTGAAGGAAAATCATTTGAAAAAACACATTAACAACAACAACAAAAAGAAAATAGTTGCCTCAGTCTAGATGTATCTATTACATACACCTATTGACTTACCAGAAGATGGTCACTGTTGTTTAGTCACTAAGTTGTGTCCAAATCTTTTGCATCCCTGTGGAAAGCAGCCTGCCAGACTCCTCTCTCCATGGGATTTCCCAGGCAAGAATACTGGAGTGGGTTGCTATTTCCTTCTCCAAGGGATCTTCCCAACCCAGGTATCAAACTCACGTCTCCTGCATAGGAAGGCAGGTTCTTTACCACTGAGTCCCCTGGGAAGCATACCACGAGATTCAGTTCAGTTCAGTTGCTCAGTCGTGTCCAACTCTCTGCAACCCCATGAATCGCAACAGGCCAGGCCTCCCTGTCCATCACCAACTCCCGGAATTCACCCAAACTCACGTGCATCAAGTTATTGATGCCATCCAGCCATCTCATCCTCTGTCATCCCCTTCTGCTCCTGCCCCCAATCCCTCCCAGGATCAGAGTCTTTTCCAATGAGTCAACTCTTCACATGAGGTAGCCAAAGTATTGGAGTTTCAGCCTCAGCATCAGTCCTTCCGATAAACACCCAGGACTGGTCTCCTTTAGGATGGAATGGTTGGATCTCCTTGCAGTCCAAGGGACTCTCAAGAGTCTTCCCCAGCACCACAGTTCAAAAGCATCAATTATTCGGTGATCAGCTTTCTTCACAGTCCAACACTCACATCCATACATGACCATTGGAAAAACCATAGCCTTGACTAGACAGACCTTTGTTGGCAAAGTAATGTCTCTGCTTTTTAATATGCTATCTAGGTTGGTCATAACTTTCCTTCCAAGGAGTAACCGTCTTTTAATTTCATGGCTGCAATCAGCATCTGCAGTGATTTTGGAGCCCAAAAAAATAAAGTCTGACACTGTTTCCACATCTATTTCCAATGAAGTGATGGGACCAGATGCCATAATCTTAGTTTTCTGAATGTTGAGCTTTAAGCCAACTTTTTCACTCCCCTCTTTCACTTCCACAAGATTACAAAACTTTAAAAAGCATCTTTCTCAAACCAATCATTAATACCTTGTAATGACTTGAATTTTTCATAAACATAAATTATACTTAATTTTTAAGTATAAGGCCAACAATAAAAAGCAATTGCCGCCTATGTTATTTGTCAACTAAATTGGCAGCTAATTCCTATCGCCAAAATACTTTTGCTTTGATCTGAACAGTAAATAACTGATTTTAACTTAATTCTGTGCTGCAAACAACTATGGAAATTAACCTTGTAATGTATAAATGAGCTGACATAGTCTGTATCTCAAGTACAGATGTTTCCACGTACATTTTTGTTGAAACAGAAATTTAATAGAACTAAATTGGACTTTCAGTTTTTATTTACTGATACTGTGATACTTTGTACATGTGTGTTCAGTTGCTAAGTTGTGTCTGATTCTTTGCAACCCCATGGAATGCAGCATGTATGCGTCCCTAAATTTGTATATAAAAGTCATTAATCTGCTCTACTAAATTCCCAATAATTTAGCATTGAGCTAAAAGGCAGATTAAAGTTCATGAGCTCTGAAAGGATACATGCAAAAAAATACAAGAGAACCATAAGAAGGCTGATCATATGTTATAATAAGAAAACAAATCACTGGCATTCCTTGTCACTAAGTTCCACTGGACCAATGAGAAAGGGTTCAGTTCAGTCACTCAGTCATGTATAACTATTTGCAACCCCATGAACAGCAGCATGCCAGGCTTCCCTGTCCATCACCAACTCCGGGAGCTTACTCAAACTCATATCCATCGAGTCAGTGATGCCATCCAACTATCTCATCCTCTTTGTCCCCTTCTCCTCCCACCTTCAATCTATCCAAGTATCAGGGTCTTTTCCAAAGAGTCAGTTCTTCGCAACAGGTGGCCAAAGTATTGCAGTCTCAGCTTCAACATCAGTCCTTCCAATAAATATTCAGGACTAATTTCCTTTAGGACTGACTGGTTTGACCTCGTTTCAGTCCAAGGGACTCTCAAGGGTCTTCTCCATCACCGCAATTCAAAAGCATCAGTTCTTCAGTGCTCAGCTTTCTTTACGGTCCAACTCTCGCATTCATACATAACTACCAGAAAAACCATAGCTTTGATTACATGGAATTTTGTTGGCAAAGTAATGTCTCTGCTTTTTAATATACTGTCTAGGTTTCTCATAGCTTTTCATCCAAGGAGCAACAGTCTTTTAATTTCATGCCGCAGTCACCATCTGAAGTGATTTCGGAGGCCCCCAAAAGACTCTCTCATTGTTTACATTATTTCCCGATTAATTTGTGACGGAACCGGATGCCATAATCTTAGTTTTCTGAATGTTGAGATTTAAGCTCTCAACATTTTTCACTCTCCTCTTCCACTTTCATCAGAAGCCTCTTTAGTTCTTCACTTTGGGCCATTAGAGTGGTGTCATCTGCATATCTAAGGTTATTGATATTTCTCCCAGCAATCTTAATTCCAGCTACTGCATCATGCAGCCTGGCATTTTGCATGATGTACTCTGCTGAACCGTGAACTTTCAGATGTTCAAGCTGGTTTTCGAAAAGGCAGAGGAACCAGAGATCAAATTGCCACATTCCACTGGATCATCAAAAACACAAGAGAGTTCCAGAAAAACATCTATTTCTGCTTTACTGACTATGCCAAAGCCTTTGAGTGGGTGGATCACAATAAACTGTGGAAAATTCTAAAAGAGATGGGAATAGCAGACCACCTGACCTGCCTCTTGAGAAACCTGTATGCAGGTCAGGAAGCAACAGTTAGAACTGGACATGGAACAACAGACTGGTTCCAAATAGGAAAAGGTGTACGTCAAGGCTGTGTATTGTCACCCTGCTAATTTAACTTATATGCAGACGACATCATGAGAAACGCTGGGCTGGAAGAAGCACAAGTGGGAATCTAGACTGCCAGGAGAAATATCAATAATCTCAGATATGCAGATGACACCACCATTATGGCAGAAAATCAAGAAGAACTAAAGAGCCTCTTGATGAAAGTGAAAGAGGAGAGTAAAAAGTTGACTTAAAGCTCAACATTCAGAAAACTAAGATCCTGGTATCCAATCCCATCACTTCACGACAAATAGATGGGAAACAGTGTCAGACTTTATTTTTGGGGGCTCCAAAATCACTACAGATGGTGACTGCAGCCATGAAATTAAAAGACTCTTACTCCTTGGAAGGAAAGTTATGACCAGCCTAGACAGCATATTAAAAAGCAGAGACATTACTTTGTCAACAAAAGTCCGTCTAATCAAGGCTATGGTTTTTCCAGTGGTCATGTATGGATGTGAGACTTGGACTATAAAATAAGCTGAGAGCTGAACAATTGATGCTTTTGAACTGTGGTGTTAGAGAAGACTCTTGAGAGTCCCTTGGACTGCAAGGAGGTCCAACCAGTCCATCCTAAAGGAGATCAGTCCTGGGTGTTCATTGGAAGGACTGATGCTAAAGCTGAAACTGCAATACTTTGGCCACCTCATGCGACGAGTTGACTCACTGGAAAAGACTCTGATGCTGGGAAAGGTTGGGGGCGGGAGGAGAAGGGGACGACAGAGAATGAGATGGCTGGGTGACATCACCAACTCGATGGACGTGAGTTTGAGTGAACTCTGGGAGTTGGTGATGGACAGGGAGGCCTGGCGTGCTGTGATTCATGGGGTCGCAAAGAGGCGGACACGGCTGAGTGACTGAACTGAACTGAACCGACCTGGGGAGTTCATCTTTCAGTATCCTGTCTTTTGCCTTTCATACTGTTCATGGGTTTTTCAAGGCAAGAATACTGAAATGGTTTGCCATTCCATTCTCCAGTGGACCACATTCTGTCAGAACTGTCTACCATGACTTGTCCATCTTGGGTGGCCCTACATGACACAGCTCATAGTTTCATTGAGTTAGACAAGGTTGTGGTCCATGTGATCAGTTTGATTAGTGTTCTGTGATTGTGGTTTTCATTCTGTTGTCCCTCTGATAAGTTTATGGAAGCTTCCTAATGGGAGAGACTAACTGAGGGCAAAACTAGGTCTTGTTCTGATGGGCAGAGCCATGCTCAGTAAATCTTTAATCCAATTTTCTGTTGATAGGCGGGGCTGTGTCCCCTCCCTTTGTTTGACCTGAGGCCAAACTATGGTGGAGGTAATAAAGATAATGGCGACCTCCTTCAAAAGGTCCATGCATGCACTTCTGCTCTGAGTGCCCCTAACTCTGCAGCAGGCCACCACTGACCCACGCTTCTGTAGGAGACTCCTGAACACTCATGGGAAAGTCTGGGTTAGTCTATTTTGGGGTTACTGCTCTTTTTTCCTGGTTCCTTGTGCACACAATGTTTTGTTTGTGCCGTCCAAAAGTCTGTTTCCCCAGTTCTGTGTAAGTTCTGGCAGCTCTATGGTGGGGTTAATGGCGAGCCCCTCCAAGAGGGCTTATGCCATACCCAGGTCTGCTGCACCCAGAGCCCCTGCTCCTGTGGCAGGCCACTGCTGACCCGCACCTCCGCAGGAGACACCCAGACACATGTCCGGTTCAGTCTCTGTGCGGTCTCTGGTGTGGGGTACCTGATGCGCACAAGGTATATTTGAGCTCTCCAAGTGTCTCAAGAGGGTATCAGGTTTGATTCTAGATGCAATTTCGCCCATCCTACCATCTTGCTGGGGCTTCTCTTTTGACCTTGGACGTGGGGTATCTTTTTTTGGTGGGATCCAACATTCTCCTGTTGACGGTTGTTCAGCAGCAAGCTGTAATTTTGGAGTTCTCACAGGAGAAGAGCATATGTCCTTTTACTCCACCATCTTCCTCCGCCACTCCCCAGGTAACAGCCTGTAAACACTCTGCCTTCTCCAGGTGTGATGCTACCTGTTCTCTGAATGATGTGTTTAGACCGAGGACAATACATTTTTGCCAGTTTTCTACTTTCCATGTTAATATTCAACTCCATTCAGACTATAATCCTTGTTGAGCTTCAAATTTAAAAGTGTAAAGATATATATATATATTAGTTTTTCTTTCTAGATGAGATGGAATTTTTCAGAACAGGAAAAACAATTGTTTTTACTTCTGTTCCCTTCAAATGACATTTGACAATATCAATACTGTCTGTACATGTGCACAGGGCTTTCTAAGCCCCCAAATTCAGCTATTTTCCACCCAGATGTGCAGCTGCTATGCACTATAAAATCACTATATTAGTGAAAATCAGGAACAACCTTACATTTATATTAAGATGCTTCCAAACATTACTGGATAAAAATACAGCTTAGAAAAATCTGTATAAAAAGCATACAAAATTGTTTAACAAAGGCCTTTTGAGTTATAGCCAGAAATATTCTATAAACACATTCCTATTATTTATAAATTATTTAGGACGCATGTCCACTATGTATAAATTATTTTAAGATCTTAGTTTCACACAAGCTTTTCTTTCTTCCTAGATGATAACCAATTATTTGCCTATAACTATCAAAGGCTAAAATTCTTTAAAAACCAAATTCTATAATTCTAGATAATAACTAGTACTGCTAAGGTTTCTATAGTTACCCAGGAAAGGGTCATGACTGAAACACATACACTCTCTGATAATTAACCACATCATGATAGACTGACAACACTTAATGATTAATTAGGCTAAGAACTCAAATCCTTAGCAGGAGGTAAAAGCACAGAATTTCATAATGCAGTGAACACCCAGAGAGACAAAGAATACAAATAGAGCTAAATTTTAAAATGTAGGTTTGCAAATTCATTATTACTAACATAAATGTCTCCTTGGGAGTCTCACAGCAGAAGAAATTAGGACTTCTCTGCTTGCCAAATCTAGCCATACAATCACAATGAAGCCTTCTCAAAATAGCTCAACTTGATTCATTCAATGCTACCTTACACACAGAATTCACCATCCACCTCTCTACCATTTAATGAAATATACAAAAAAAAAAAGTTTTTGCATCCTTCATACCCGATTTTCATAGTAAGTGACTGATCCCAGGACTGCAACTAAATCAATGTGGCCTCAATACCATTTCCTCCATCATTTATCAGCCATGGGACCCTGAGATCATCGTCATATAACCCTAGGACTTATTAGGGGCTTCCCTGGTGGCTCAGAGGTAAAGAATCCACATGCCAATGCAGGATCCACAGGTTCGATCCCTGGGTCAGGAAGATCTCCTGGAGAAGGAAATAGCAACCACTCCAGTATTCTTGCCTGGGAAATCCCATTGACAGAGGAGCCTGGTGAGCTACAATCCATGGGGTTGCAGAAGAGTCAGATACAATTTAGTGACTAAACAAACAAAATTAATCCTGATTAATCAATACAGTGGTTAGTAGGAAATAAGAAAGAACAAAGATTGTCAGACATATTAAGTCTTCATTCTCTAAGTCTTTATTTAAGTCTTTATTAAGTCTTTATTTCCTAGTTCATATACTTTCCTATCAGATTACCAGAAACGTTCCCACGTTTGATTATATTATTCTGGTCTTCAAAAAAACTGTCAATCAAAACATGACCTACAGTATATCTTTTAACTGAGAGATAAGAAATGACTAAGTACTAGACAGTTTACTAAGTAGTTCTAATAGCCCATATGATCAATTCACATCTCTTCAATTAAAACCACTATTTATTTACCTAGAATATATTCATTAAACAGCTGCTATCTAGTCTACCAGGCACTGTACTGGGAATAGTAACTTTTTAAAAACTGAATCCCTTGTGTAATGAAAATTCATTCACTGAAAAATTATGTGAGAAAGGTGGACTATTGAAGGAAGTGGACAAATCTAGTCAAGGGTATCAAGGAAGGATTCAACGAAGAAAAAATAAATCAGAGGCTGAAAGAAGGGGAGATGAAGGTGACCTAAGGACAAGGAGAGGCTGAAGCATCTCAAGCATGGAAAGTGCATGTGCCAAAGAGGCAAGTCAAAGAGAATTTGATGCTTTGAAGGATGGAAAGAATGGCTGAAGCCACATGAAGACAGAGTGAAACAGAGTGACGTGAGCCTGACACAGCAGGCAGGGCCCACAGTCTAACACTTTGTAGGTCACATCAAAGGTTTTGCTCTTTATCTTAAAAGCTGTAAGAAATCATGGAGTAGGTGAATGAAGGAGGAAAGTAACATGATCAGAAGTGCAAATTAAAAGGGTCACTGTCACTGTCATAAGGAAAACAGATGGCAAGGGGGAAAGAACAGATACTATAGCACCAGTAAGAGGACACTGCAGCAATCCAGGCAGAGGCAGTGACTTGGACTAGAGGGATGGAAGTGAAGTCAGTATGAAGAACTCACTCTAAACTTCAGAACCAGAATCAACAGGACTTGGCAGTGAGTTGCTGGCAGGTAATGAGAGCAGAAGACGCCATTGTTAGTTCTAGTTTTGTACAGTCACTCCACCATCCACCCCTGCCATCTAAGTTCAACCATCCGACAATGTATATAGATTCTACCCAAAGCCATGTCTCAGGTTTATCATTCCTTTCTACTTTCACCATCAGTGCCTTGGTCCAGGCTCTTATTAGCAATTGCACTAAATATTCTACATCTCTAAAATCTCTCTCGATTCCAATACCATCTCTACCTTTCAGCCACATGCAGAGGTGACTATATCTCACTGCTTCAAAATGTTCAATAGTTCTTGTTATCAGTAGAATTACCACATGATAACATGCAAGTCAGCAAGAAATGTTTAGCAAAACTGTATTTTAATAAAGCCACAAGAAGCAGGACATAATATGATGACCATTTCAAGGGTATAGAGTAAGACATGGTTTTAGCCACCATTCTTCAAATTCATATATAGATCTTCATGTTTCCATTGCTCTCACCTCTGTCTCCCTCTCTCCAGCTACACACACACACACACACACAGAGAGAGAGAGAGAGAGAGAGAGAGAAAGTACTGGCCTAAAATTAGAAGGCCTGTGTGCTAAACAAATAGCACAATGCCTTTGAAGGTTCTTATGAGCTCTAGCTTCAAAAAAGAAAAAAAAATGAGTTCTCTACTTTTATTTAAAATGCTTTCTAATCAAATGTATTTGATCATTACTGGGTAAACTGATAATGTTCTGTGCAACTTGTTTATAGATATCTTTCTGGACTTGGATTCTTCTTGCTGCTGCTGCTGCTAAGTCGCTTCAGTCGTGTCCAACTCTGTGCAACCCCATAGATGGCAGCCCACCAGGCTCCGCCGTCCCTGGGATTCTCCAGGCAAGAACACTGGAGTGGGTTGCCATTTCCTTCTCCAATGCTTGAAAGTGAAAAGTGAAAGTGAAGTCGCTCAGTCGTGGCCGACTCTTCACGATCCCATGGACTGCAGCCCACCAGGCTCCTCCGTCCATGGGATTTTCCAGGCAAGAATACTGGAGTGGATTCTTCTTAGTCTTCACAAATTTGAAAGTCAGCTTTCTCTGTAATAAGAATCAACATCTCAATGGGTTTATTAATCATCTCCACTAGGTGAAGCTGCTGCCATAGGTACATCATGCAAAGCTTGGATGTAAACCTTTGGCCTCTTTCTCGTTCCTACTGGGACATTATCATCTAGTTGCTTCCCTTTTCCATGTTACATACTCCCACTTTAACTACTTTCACTTGCCATTTCTGTCCCTGAGATCTCTAGACCATAGTCCCAGTTCAGTTCAGTTGCTCAGTCGTATCCGACTCTCTGAGACTCCATGAATCACAGCACGCCAGGCCTCCCTGTCCATCACCAACTCCAAGAGTTCACTCAAACTCATGTCCATCAAGTCGGTGATACCATCCAGCCATCTCATTCTCTGTCGTCCCCTTCTCCTCCCACCCCCAATCCTTCCCAGCCTGAGTCTTTTCCAGTGAGTCAACTCGTCGCATGAGGTGGCCAAAGTATTGGAGTTTCACCTTCAGCATCAGTCTGGTCATAAGTAATAAATATCAACATAAATCTCCTCTGCTGGGCTTGAAATTTCTTTCCATAGGCAAAGGAGAAGAGGGATCGCCCCAACTAATGTCACTGTTCCAGTCCTGTAGAGCTGCTATTTACTCAAGCACACTAGAAACTTCAGATACACTCAACAAAGTAAGCCCAACACCTCAGAACTACACACCCCTGATCTCTCAAATATACTCTCTGGTACATTTTGTTCAACTTAGATTCTTACCACAGTTCCTCTGTGATTTGCCTGCTCAGGCCTGAGGCAATGGTTAGCACACTTCCCATTTTTCTAACTCTAAAATGGTAGCCAAGTTTTATTACACAAAAGGCAAAGTTTCACAATTTTGTTCTAAGGGAAAAAACAAATACATTTAGTAAAAGGAGTCATAAATATTTGAGAAATTCATTTGAGAAATGACCACTTGCCTACTTAGGACCTAACATAATAAAATTTTACAACTGTTCAACCAGACTACCACAAATTAATAAAGATATTCTATCAGGAATAATCTATTCTGTGCTCATACAGGTAACCTGAAGAAGAAGCTTTTCTATTACCTCATCTCTGTGGCTAACAACTTGTCCAGAATCTATTTCCAATAAATCACTTTTATATTCAAGAGCTCATTCAATTAATGCTTGTCATCCTATCAAACCACTCTTGCAAACCCTCAAGGCTTTCAGCTCCCCTTCTACTCACTCATGTTTGTCCCAAAGCTAGAAAACATATCAACAACTGTAATTGCTATCTGAAGGGTATTTCAGCATTTCAGCAAAATTTCCCAAGAGGCTGTGTCATTCAATAGCAGTCCTAACAGAAAAGGTTAAATAATAACAAAAGTTTGCTTTGAACATCATCAGATCACATATTTGGATACTGGCAGATTTCTTTAGCTAATAAAGTCATAGGAACTCCAGAGTTTCTGTTGACAAAACAACCAGGGGGGAAAAATACACCTTCTATTGCAAAAGCTAAATGTGATAGTGCTCATTCTTACTTCAGCATGGGAAATAAGCAATCAGAAAATCTTCCCCAAGAGAACTAGAGGTACCTGCAAATCAAAAAGATTTAAAATAGCACTAATTTTAGTCTTCCTGATTTAATCATGTTATTTGACGTCTCTTCTCAAATGCTAACAGAATCCATGCATTGAGGACATCTGCCAGAAACGGAAGCCCTAAGAAATAACCAGAAGAGACAGCTGAGTCAGCCAAAGTACTATGTGAGGCTTTAAATAGGGGGGTGAACAAAGAGGCTTACAAACTCTGAGGGCAACATTCTTCTGTGATGAAGAGAACAGGATCATCACTGTAAACCTCAGACAAGTCACAGGAGTTTCCTTGGGCTGATATCCTGGGTTTGAGAATCAGAAGTCCTTGGATTTAAATTCTGTCTCCACCGACTCAATCTGCATAACCCAGAGCAAGTTAGCCTTAAATCTTCATTTCCTCAATTCAAGATAAGGATAAAAAGATTGACTTTATAAAATGTTTTGGGGATTAAAAGAGAGGATATTATGTGAAGCCTTAGTTTCTGTCATATAAGCATTCAATTATTACTACTATCATTATCAACTATATCTATGATAAATATTTAATATAATAGACTTCATTGAAAAAGAGAACATTTTGTGAAACTATCCTACTGCTTAAACTTCTGACAGCCCCAAAATGCTTTTATGTACTATGCCTCATTTCCTGATAGCTGATACATAAGGCTTTTCTTATTAGTGTTTACCAACTGAATCACTTTAACCACTGGATTTTTAAGTTACTCCATGAAATCATCTTCAATAAACAATTAAAGCAGATCTAAGACCCTAAAGTTTGTTGTAATCCAGAAATTCAGGCAGTAGGCATTTCCACTGACAATAAATAAAGGAAATTACTCATTCTGAGGATATACACTAGCATTTTTAGGTTTGTAGAGATGATTCAGTTAAATATTTCATATTAAAATTCCATTGTAAATGGAAAGAATTACTAATCTCTACAAGTGTACACAAATTCCATGATTTCTTACCATAAGGACTAGGCACACTATCTTTTCTTACTCCTAAGTGTAAATAACTGAAAAGTAATACGCAGTAGACACAGAAAATGAAAGAAATATTGGGCAAATTCCACCTGTGGGTGGGGTTTTAGAAATATACAACATGATAGAATGGTAAATTTTCATAGTAGGACTTACGCAAAGGTATTAAAGTTATTTTTCAGGTTATGCATCAAAAAGCACTGTCTAAAACGTGATTCCGAGAGATAAGCCATCAAAAAGTGGGCTTAAACAAAGTTTAAGCACAAACAGGAAAGAAAACAGTAGGGACAGTTGTTTGAACTGCTGAAGGATCTCCAGGACTTTAAAATAAGCACCATTTCCTGATCCCAAGCTGTACCCCTACTGGTATCCTAAGCCTGCTTCACTCATTCATTTGAAAATGTGATTTCTACACCTAGTTAAGCTTAGTTCTTTTGAATATTCATTTTTTAAACAACTATATCAACAATTGTATGCCTTACATAAGTCCAGAGAAGGACAAAATAACAACTCCCCATCCTCTAGTCAAGGCTATGGTTTTTCCAGTGGTCATGTATGGATGTGAGAGTTGGACTGTGAAGAAAGCTGATCGTCAAAGAATTGATGCTTTTGAACTGTGGTGCTGGAGAAGACTCTTGAGAGTCCCTTGGACTGCAAGGAGATCCACCAGTCCATCCTAAAGGAGATCAGTCCTGAATATTCATTGGATGGACTGATACTAAAGCTGAAACTGCAATACTTTGGCCACCTCATGCGACGAGTTGACTCACTGGAGAAGACTCTTGATGCTGGGAAAGGTTGGGGGCGGGAGGAGAAGGGGACGACAGAGAATGAGATAGCTGGATGGCATCACCGACTCGATGGACATGAGTTTGGTGAACTCCGGGAGTTGGTGATGGACAGGGAGGCCTGGCATGCTATGATTCATGGGGTCGCAAAGAGTCGGACACGATTGAGCGAATGAACTGAACTGATCCTCATAAAGTCTGGATTATAATGGAACAAAATATGTAACATTTACAATGGAACAAAATATAATACCAAGCAGTAGTAAGGGCAATAAATAAAATGTAAGAAAATAAACAGAAAGCTGCAATTTGAGACATGTTAGTGGAAGAAGGTTTCTCTGAGGACACATCATCTGATATAGACAGTGTTTGTGTGCCCTCAGAATACATATGCTGAAATCTAATATTCAATGGATGGTATTAGAAGGTTGAACATTCTAATAAGGGGGTGATTAGGTCATGCTTTATAAGAAATGTCCTTGTTCCCTTATAAAAGTGCAAACTATCAACTATACAAATTTCCTTTATATTACCCTTGAGTGGCTGCTTAGGAATTGAAACACCTGAAAAATAAAAGACAATTTATTTCTATTAAAACCATAGGTCTTAAACGCAAATAGTTATACCTCAGGATCTTAACCCATTGGGATCAATTGCAGTTGTGCTTGTCTATGAAGTAGACTTTTTCTACCACTGACTTTCTGTCTCTGCTGCTGCTGCTAAGTCACTTTAATCGTGTCCCACTCTGTGCCACCCCATAGACAGCAGCCCACCAGGCTCCACTGTCCCTGGGATTCTCCAGGCAAGAACACTGGAGTGGGTCGCCATTTCCTTCTCCAATGCATGAAAGTGAAAAGTGAAAGTGAAGTCACTCAGTCGTGTCCGACCCTCAGCGACCACATGGACTGCAGCCTTCCAGGCTCCTCCATCCATGGGATTTTCTAGGCAAGAGTACTGGAGTGGTTTGCCATCTGTCTGCTAGGAGTAAGCAAATAACAGTAAATTGGTTACTGTGGTTACAAAGCTTGATCTACAGAATAGGAAAAACTTAACTCTTTCAGTTCTGACTCTAAGAAGAGATATAACATATGCTATGTCTTATTGCCTTGTGAAGTGTCATTACATGGATAAACACCCTCATTTAGGGAAATTCAAAACATATGTTTTATACAAACAAAACTAACTACTGTGGTAAACAATAATGATGCCGTGGCTTATTTAGAAATAGCCTAATCTCCAAAATCAGTATGAACTTGTTAAAAAGAAAATCGCTCTTAACCAATTTGTTTTATTCAGGCAAAGACAAGGTAAAATAACCATTAACTGTCATAAGAAATTCTTAGTATCTATAGTTACTGAAGCTATAAAAAAATCAAGTCTATAAAAGTTTTTTTTTAATTAAATACAGAAAGACTACAACATAATTTTTTATCTCTTATACAAAAATTAAGTTTGGCACAGTGAGCACATACTTTATTACACAGTCAAGAGATTTTTAAAGTCACCCTCTAAAAGTCATATACAGAAAGTATTCCTGCCTGTATACAAAAGCATCAGCAAAATAAAAATGTAAAATCCATAGCTATGAACAGATGTATTTTTAAAGACACTCAGAGAAAGTATCTCTTTAAATCAAACAGTGATTTTAAACGGTTCCATGACAAACTATAATTAACCACTGTGGCATGGTATTGTACAGTACAATTCTCTTGTTCCTCTTGAAGGCCTGGGACAGCAACACTGCAAAGCCATCTCTGGGTATCTCTGAGCTCCATACCTCATCACATTACTTCATAGAGACTATAGGCGTGCTACTCAACATATACTTACACACGTACACACTTCAACTGAGGAACTCAAGACAAAAGACAAAAAATGGAACCCATTTTGAAACAGAATGGGAAAAAAAAAATCTATAAATTACTGTAATTACTTTAATAGCCATTCCAGAAAGGATCCTGACAAAGGCCTGGTTTCCTCATGCATGCACACATGCCTGCTCTGATCTTGAAGGGGGCTCGGGCTATTCTTATCCACAATTCTTACCTAACACCAGCGATTTGCTGAACAATGAGCCTAATTTATATCATTTCAATTCTCTTCTGATTGGACGTTTTTCCTTCTCCTAACAGAAACATGACAATCTGCAAGTTATTTGTTTGAAAAAGCAGAGCTCCGGCTGCTGTTTGCCAAAATTACACAAGAGATTAAATTTTCTCTAAACATGGCTTGGTCAAGGACAAAACAGCAACAGAGACCCCTGACAGAGAAATAAGGGCCTGTCAGGTGTTAATGCAGGTGGAAGGTGGGAGGGGTATGGGGGGGGGCAGTGGGAGCTGGTTCTAGGTGTATGACAGTTCATAACAGGGTATGAACAGTTGGGAACAGGAGATCCATTCTTTCCAAGGGGCAGAAGAGTAAAAACATTGCATAAGTTTCTCAAAAAAATTCATGTCTGAAGCATGGCAGATTTGCAAAAGTATTTACTAACTGACTTAATGAATGATGATCATTTCTGAAGTAACCTAACCTAGCACATTCAAGAAATTGACCCATTATTTGAAAACATAAGCCACAATAGAGAGAATACACTAGTCCAGACTTTCCTACTGAAATATTACCATTAATTTCTAAACCAACTAAACAAAATCATTTACTTCAACCAAGCCCTTACTACAATCTCATAATATACTATTTTGGGCTTCCCTGGTGGCTCAGCAATAAAGAATCCACTGTCAATGCAGGGGCCATGGGTTTGATCCCAGGGTCACAAGTTCCCCTGGAGTAGGACATGGCAACCCACTCTAGTATTCTTGCCTGGAAAATCCAATGGCCAGAGGAGACTGGCGGACTCTGGTCCATGGGATCGCGAAAGACATAACTTAGTCACTAAACAACAACAACAATTTATTATTTTACGAAAGGGCACCTTTCTACTTCTTAAGTTTTAGAGACAAAGTAGTCTGCTCGTTATTTCCTCATTTTTAAAAAAATCTAAAAAAACTAGATTTTTTTTTTAGTTTTAGTGGCTTTAATTCTTGGCTTTTAGTTTTAGTAGTATTAGCATGCATATTTGTATTTCCATTTTAGGAGGATGAATATAACTGAAGATGTCACCAATATACTAGAGTCCTGTCTCAGATTTGTCAAAAGAATTGAAACTTTGTGCAAATAACATGAAAAGGTATAACACTGATACTTTTAAGAGTGCACTTTGGAAAAATATATGCAGGAATATACAAAAACAATGGTTACTCTGGGTAGTAGGCAAAAGTACAGAAAGTGAGTTCCAAGGGATTTCTATTTTTTATTGCATACCTCTATAATACGTGAATTTTCTACAATGAGTAGTTATGCTTCTGTGATCAGAATATTACATGTTTTTAATCACATATACTATTTAAAAACAAAACAATGAGATTCAGAAGAAAGTTTCCAAAAATTTTCAGGTATTGATCAGATAAAGCAGAACTTTTGCCTCTGTTTTGTTGTTCTAATAAGCTATTATTTGATAGGCTTTTCTGGCCATAATATAAAATATATGGAATTATATTTGAAGTTAAACACAGTTTAAACACAAATACCAAATTTGGGATGAAAGAAATCCATACCAAACCATCACTGAGACTGGAATTTTATAATTCACTCATTTCTAAAACATGCTGAATAGTTCAGGAAGCCATTTATATTAACTGCTTCCTTCATAACCATTTGTTGGCTATACCAATTGCACTAGCTAGACAAGTTCAATGAGCTCTAAATTGCTTAAATTACACTTAGTTTCATACTCCAGCACATCAAGTACCACTAAATATTCCAACTGCCCTTGTCAAGTGTCTTCTAAGGCAAGGTCTACAGGTGTTAGGAAGATTCAGGGACATTTCTTCCGTTATTACTTTGTAGCCTAAGGGCATCTGCCAAATGCTCTACTTCCATTTCCCACAGCTCCTTAAACAAAGGAAGATTGAATAGTACTTCTTTCAGGCTTTTTATTTTTAACTGCACATCAACAGGAGAGAAGAAATAATACAGTTGAAAGTTTTGAAGTTACTAATGCCTTGGACCATTTGGAAGAAAGGTACAGATTCCAATTCCTTCATTTTACAATTAAAAAAACAGAGATACAGGGGTTCACAGTCACATGGGTGACAACAGGCTAAGTCAAAACCAGACTCTTCAATCCAAGGAACAATACCCCATTCTACTAATCTTACTGCAGTAGAAAGATTCAACACAGCAATGGTTTTCCAGTTTTAGAGAGCATCAGAATGCCCTGCCAAAGAAGGCAATGGCACCCCACTCCAGTACTCTTGCCTGGAAAATCCCATGGACGGAGCAGCCTAGTAGGCTGCAGTCCATGGGGTCACTAAGAGTCGAACACAACTGAGCGACTTCACTTTCACTTTTCACTTTCATGCATTGGAGAAGGAAATGGCAACCCACTCCAGTGTTCTTGCCTGGAGAATCCCAGGGACGGAGTAGCCTGGTGGGCTGCTGTCTATGGGATCACAAAGAGTCGGACATGACTGAAGCGACTTAGCAGCAGCAGCAGCAGAATGCCCTGCAAGGCTTGTTAAAACTCAAACTGTTGGTCTCCACCCCAGAGTTTCTGATTCAGTAGGTTTGGAAGACAGCTGAGTATTTTCCTATAAAAGCAGTTACTACATGATGCTGATGCTGCTCTAGTGCCCATACACTGAGAACCCACTGCACAATCACCAATCCCCCAGAGGAACCAATTTATTCCTATTCTACCCTAGAGTCAAGACAGTTACATCCTACAAACTAGGCTATTTTCCCAGTTAAAACTCACTCTGCTAATCTAAAAAAGGAGAAAAATTAAAAGCTGGCTGGTGGTAAATCTCCATTTCCCTTTCTCTCTATAACCCAGAAAATGGTCCAGAAGATGACCTTTAAAAGCATCCTCTTCCCCTACTAAATCTCACTGGAATATTAACTAGCATTACATAAAATACATCATATCATCCTAAATTGATCTTTTTTAATTGTCAGAACCTCCACTGATTCTAGAAGTCAGGAAGGTAATATAAATGAATGAAGGAAAACAGTGTTATATGAGAGGAAATGGAGTTAACTTTTGCAGTTACAGAATGTCTGCTATATCCAAACATATTTTAAATTTAATGAAAAATTCACTACAGACACACACATACCCCTGTATGCCAAATTCAGCTGCAAGTCAGGCAGCCTACTTGCCCAGATTTAAGTTATTATAAAATCTAGTATCAACATCCAGGTATGTGGTACGTCCCTCCATTTATTCAAGGTTTAAAAAAAGTTCTTGGTAAAAGCTATCAAAATTGTGAAGAAATCTTTCTACAGAAAAAGAAATACTATTGCTAGAAAAGTAAATATCCTAAGTACAGGCCAAATATACTCATTTGCTAAGTTTTATTATGATACAGAAACTAATTACTCTATAACCATGGAAGAAAAGCTGGTCTAATAAACAACTGATTTATAATATCTTTACCTAATATAAATACAAAACTACTGAACCAAAATGCATAGCCTGGTGTACACTATTACATATTTTCACCAAGTCAGTGAGACTTAATATTTAAGCAGGGTTATCCTTGAGAGCGCCACAAATATTCTTCAGAGCTCACGGTATGACAATTTGTGTAAGTGAAATATTTTGAAGAAAAAAACTCATGCTATGTATCAATCAGGAATTTCTACTATTGACAGTAAGAATGTACAATTTATCTCCTTAAAAAAAAAGTAATTTCTTGAAGTCCTAAAACCTTTTTAAATCAATTTTACTTTCAGTAAGAGCCACCTTCAGTTCACTGAAAACTAGTATCCATTTGAAACAACATATAACTCTCGTATTTTGAAGAATTCTGAGTCTTTTGCTCATGTAGCCAGGAAACCAATTTACCCAGGCAAAGTTGCCTATGTGTCAGTTCTGAAAAACGCACTTACTCAAAATATGCAGAGAATTAAGCCTTTAATCTACAAAATTAAAAGGACAAACACAAAGTAAACTTCATCTGTATGTGGAAACTTTACATGGGGAATATTTTGACTTTGTTTTAACTAGATCAGATTTAGCTGGATGGAACAGCAGCACTGTTGTCAACAGTGAAATGCACTTTTCAGTGCATGATGCTCAGGCTGAGTGAAGCCAAGAGATACATATCCACAGACATAGTACAGCAATGCTGTAGGGTTGCGGGGCTTCGCTGATAGCTCAGTTGGTAGAGAATCCACCTACAATGCAGGAAAACCCAGTTCGATTCCTGGGTCAGGAAAATCCCCTGAGAAGGGATAGGAAACCCACTCGTATTCTTGGGCTTCCCTTGTGGGCTTCAGTTCAGTTCAGTCGCTCAGTCGTGTCCGACTCTTTGCGACCCCATGAATCACAGCATGCCAGGCCTCCCTATCCATCACCAACTCCCGGAGTTCACTCAAACTCATGTCCATAGAGTCGGCGATGCCATCCAGCCATCTCATTCTCTGTCGTCCCCGACTCCTCCTACCCCCAATCCCTCCTAGCATCAGAGTCCTTTCCAGTGAGTCAACTCGTCCCATGAGGTGGCCAAAGTATTGGAGTTTCAGCTGTAGCATCAGTCCTTCCAATGAACACCCAGGATTGATCTCCTTTAGAATGGACTGGTTGGATCTCCTTGCAGTCCAAGGGACTCTCAAGAGTCTTCTCCATCTTAGCTGGAAAGAATCCAGCTGCAATGTGGGAGACCTGGGTTCAACCCTTGGGTTGGGAAGATCCCCTGGAGAAGGGAAAGGCTACCCACTCCAGTATTCTAGCCTGGACAATTCCATGGACTGTATAGTTCTAAGGGTTGCAAAGGGTCGGATATGGCTGAGCAACTTTCACACATAGGGTTGCAAAAAATATGAAACGCGGGGGCAGTGCAGGGAACCTGTGAACCAAAGCAAGAGGAGTGGTTGACAGCTAAGTTCCCTCATAAGCATACTAAAGAAAATACGCAACAATAGTAGTAAATGGAAAAAAGTCATTGATCCAAAACATCAAAGAAATAAACTAAAACTCCAATGTCCATACTACTGGAATTGACATCTTAAAAAAAAAATAAAACATACAGATCACTTCTAATTCAATGCAAATTATATTTACAGATGTTTCAAAGTTCAATGTTAAATATAAATAAATGTAAATCCTGCCTCTTGTGAGTTTCTAGAAATTTGAATCAGCTTTAGAAAAATCTTTATTTAATAAATAAGTGTTATCTGATTAAAAAGGAAGATTGTGGGCTCAATGGCAAGATAAGACATTTTCCTCAGATAATAAAGATAATGACAATATCCATCCCAGGAGCCTCAGAGAGTAAACAAGAGATTTTTGAAACTGTGAGCCTGATGCACATAGATATTATAACTATATCATGCACTCTATTTCAAAACATCACAAAATTTAAAGGTCTTATAACTATTTTCCAGATAAGTTTGTATTTGACATGGTGTTTCACAAAAACTGAAATAAGGAAAAATACCTTGTCTTACATACAAAAACAGGATGGACAATCCTGTATTACAAACAAAATTTTTAAAAAACCATTTTAATACATCTCAACTGTGATAAAATGATCAAAATTGTGGTGGTAAGAAATTACATTTTAAAGAAACTATGAAATATATTTTTTGTAGTTCTCACACAGAAATAAAAGCCCTTTATCAAAGAAAATCTGTGAGAGAATTTAATAAAAGGAAAATAATAGCCAGCTCAAAACTGACCACACACTGAATTCTCTCTCTATTGAATCTGATTCCTTAGAAGTCAAACCACAGGAAAGCCTGATTCAATGGTTTGACATTATAAATAACTACTTTTGCTCTCAATGTAGGTGGCTTTATCTTGGTGGCCACTCCTTCAGCAAAAAGACTGAATGATGCACCTTTGAATGACTCTGCATTCTAAAAAGACCCAAAAAGTGTAACCATGCCCATTTTTTAGCTTCTGGAACATCATGAAGGTCAAGCAATACACAAGGTTAAAGAAGTTGAAGGAAGGCTAAAATAAACTCTTTGGAATGCTGACCTGTTAGCCAAAACTCCATCACACAATCACTGTGGACATACAATGACTAAACCCTAGCTCTGCCACTAATGAAGTCTATAATCAATGACCAAGTTACTTAATCTAATGGAGGCTTAATCATGTCAGCCAAACAATGTGGTAACACTTCAAAAAGACCTTGTAAAGATTAAAAACAAGAATATGTATAATATAAAATCCATTCAGTTTTCAAGTCACTCAGGCATGTCCAACTCTTTGCCAATTCATGGACTGCACCATGCCAGGCTTCCCTGTACATCACTAATCCCCAGAGCTTGCTCAAACAATGTCCATCGAGTCGGTGATGCCATCAAGCCATCTCATCCTCTGTCATCCCCTTCTCCCCCTGCCTTCAGTCTTTCCCAACATCAGGGTCTTTTCCCATGAGTCAGCTCTTCGCATCAGGTGGCCAAAGTATTGGAGCTACGGCTTCAGCATGAGTCCTTCCAATGAATATTCAAGAATGATTTCCTTTATGATTGACGGGTTTGATTTCCTTTCAGACCAAGGGACTCTCAAGAATCTTCACCAACACCACAGTTCAAATGCATCAATTCTTCAGCACTCAGCTTTCTTATGGTCCAACTCTCACATTCATACATGACTACTGGATAAACCAAATCTTTGACTAGATGGAACTTTGTCGGCAAAGTAATGCTTCTGCTTTTTAGTATGCTGTCTAGATTGGTCATACCTATTCTTCCAAGGAGCAAGCATCTTTTAATTTCATGGCTACAGTCACCATCTGCAGTGATTTTGGAGCCCAAGAAAATAAGGTCTGTCACTGTTTCCATTGCTCCCCATCTATTTACCATGAAGTGATGGGACCAGATGCCATGATCTTTGTTTCATGAATGTTGAGCTTTAAGCCAGCTTTTTCACTCTCCTCTTTCACTTTCATCAAAGGCTCTTTAGTTCCTCTTCACTTTCTTCAGTAAGGGTAGTGTCATCTGCAAATCTGAGATTATTGATATTTCCCCCAGCAATCTTGATTAAAGCTTGTGCTGCAACCAGCTTGGCATTTTACATGATGTTCTCTGCATATAAGTTAAATAAGCAGAGTGACACTATACAGCCTTGATGTACTCCTTTCCAAATTTGGATCCAGTCCATCATTCCATTCCTGGTTCTAACTGTTGCTTCTTGACCTGCATACAGATTTCTTAGGAGGCAGGTAAGGTGGTCTGATATTCCCAAATCTTTAAAAATATTCCACAATTTGTTGTGATCCACACAGTGAAAGGCTTTGGTATAGTCAGTAAAGCAGATGTTTTTCTGGAACTCACTTGCTTTTTCGATGATCCAACAGATGCTAGAAATTTCATCTCTGGTTCCTCTGCCTTTTCTAAACCCAGCTTGAACATCTGGAATTTCACAGTTCACTTACTGTTGAAGCCTGGCTTGGAGAATTTTGAGCATTACTTTACTATTGAGAGAGAAGAGTGCAGTCGTATGGCAGTTTGAACATTCTTTGGCATTGCTTTTATTTGGGATTGGAATGAAAACTGACCTTTTCCAGTCCTGTGGCCACTGCTGAGTTTTCCAAATTTGGGGGCATATTGAGTGCAGCACTTTCACAGCATCATCTTTGAGGACTTGAAATAGCTCAGCTGAAATTCCATCACCTCCACTAGCTTTGTTTGTAGTGATGCTTCCTAAGGCCCACTTGACTTCGCATTCCAGGATGTCTGGCTCTAGGTGAGTGATCACACGATCATGGTTATCTGTGTCATGAAGACCTTTTTTATGTAGTTCTTCTGTGTTTTCTGGGGCTACCTCTTCTTAATATCTTCCACTTCTGTTAGGTCCATAGTATTTCTGTCCTTTATTCCGCCCATCTTTGCATGAAATTTTCCCTTGGTATCTCAAATTTTCTTGAAGAGATCTCTAGTCTTTCCCATTCTATTGTTTTCCTCTATTTCTTTGCATTGACCACTGAGGAAGGCTTTCTTATCTCTCCTTGCTATTCTTTGAAACACTTCATTCAAATGGGTTTATCTTTCCTTTTCCCTTTTGCCTTTGCCTTCTCTTTTCTCAGCTATTTGCAAGGCCTCCTCAGACAACCACTTAGTCTTTTTACATTTCTTTTTCTTGGGGATTGTTTTGATCATTGCCTCCTATACAATGTCAAGAACTTCCATCCATAGTTCTTCAGGCACTCCATCAAGTTTAATCCCATCAATCTATTTGTCACTTCCACTGTAAAATCATACTGGATTTGATTTAGGTCATAACTGAATGGTCTAGTGGTTTTCCCTACTTTCTTCAATATCAGTCTGAATTTGGCAATAAGAAGTTCATGATCTGAGCCACAGTCAGCTCTTAGTCTTGTGTTTGCTGACTGTATAGAGCTTCTCCATCTTCTGCTGCAAAGAACATAATCAATCTGATTTCGATATTGATCATCTGGTGATGTCCATGTGTAGAGTCTTTCCTTGTGTTGTTGGAAGAGAGTGTTTGCTATGACCAATGCATTCTCTAGGCAATACCTAGTACAAATACTAGAATATAGAAGAAGGTCAATAACTTAGGTAGCTATCTAGAAGCTCTCTTCAACAGGTAGAAAGAAGAAACCCTGAAGAGAATTAGGTATTTATCAATAGACAGAGATTGTATACCTTCAGCTTCCTGAATAGACGTTAAACATACAACTTAACTCTCATCTGTGATGAATAATGAATTTTTTGAAAAGGAAAGACATACTAATCTTTTACCCACTAAGTCAATAATTTCCTATTAATATACTCAAGTACAATGAATATCTCTTACAATTCTAAAGAGCATAATACAGTTTTCCACATTTTCTATCACTGTTAAAAAATGGCAAGCTATTTAAGAGACAGATAATTTTAACAAAGAACCAGGAAAATTATATTTGCCCTTTGATAAAAGTTTCAAAATATTAAATTTCCTCATTAATAAAATAGTTTCAATATATTAAAAGAAAAACTACAGTGGCCAGATATAAAATGTAATTCATAAAGTCATGATTTTTTAATCACAATATAATAAAATATTGCTCAATGTCAGTTTTCATTATACAAGCAGTAATTTTTTGGACTTTTCTAAGTATTCCACTCCATGTGTCAGACTATCTTTTTCATGCATCATGTACTATATTATCTGTATACAAGAGGAAATCCCCACAGAATCCAAATAAGCAAAGATATTTTCAAACGGGGTTTTAAAGGAAATGTTAATTACATGTACATAACTCAAAAAATGCTACAACCCACAGGGTACAAAGTATCATCTGAGCATCATAACTGCTGGTTGACTTCTAGTACTCTGTTCAGCTTTTTAAATATATTAAATATATATATGCCTGGTACAGACTATCTGGTTACTTTTATTTTAGGATAGGGCACAGCTCCCAAGTAGCACCATGGAATATTTATATTGGATTTTTGTGACTGTGATTAACAAGAGTAGACATTTTGCGATCTGTTCTTTCATCCAGTCAAGTCTATTGCTCTGACATTTGCAGGGAATCTTCCATGGGTGCCACACTCTGCTAATGTCTCTGTAGAGGATAAGCAGAGAAAATAGATTATTCCAATAGTTCATATGAGATAATGGCCTAAACTGAAGCAAAATATAAAAAGTTGGTTAAAATCTCGTGCAAATGAAGATGTGGGAAAACAGGTATTCTTATAAACTACTGGGGAAATATAAAATTATTAGTATCTCTTGACAATAGCTATCAAAATTTAAGCACATGTATGGCTTAATTAAGCAATTGCCCTGCTATTAATATATACATTTTCATGAAGATATATACTGGAAATAATAGTTAACTGGGAAAAGAATAAATGCTACCCAAAAGGGATAGTTTAAATAAATGCTGCTATAGTCATACAATAAATTATCAAAAGCCAAAATATGACAAGATCTATTACATTTAAAAACAAAGTTTAGAACATTCTACTTAATCCCATTGCTATATATTTTAAAATATGTATATAATTTTTCATATATGCCTAGAGCTTTTCTGGAAGGACATATGATAAAGCACTAAGAGTTTCTTTGATGGAATTAGAGTGTGGGTGGGCATGAAAAAGGAGTTTTTATTTTATACTTATGTGCAAAGTTTTATCAGGTACATATATTACATTTTGAAATAAATTATCATAAAAAAATAAAGGTATGGCTAACCACAGATAGACGAACCTATACAATTAAGTTTTAATTTTGTGGAAAGAAGAACAAAAATACAATTGCAGTCATAAAGAATTAGTCTGAGCAAAATGCAAGGAGAACGGACAAGAAGGGGACTGCCATATAGCTGAGATGTTAGAAGGAGACTGTCATAGCTTAGATGTTAGCAAAACATCTGCTTTGAGAAATGGAAAGACGGTTAAGAGTCAGAGTTTGGAGAGAAGTCATAGGAAGACGGTAACAAGTCTACAGGAGACATAAGTAAGGAAGATGAACATCACAGATGGAAAACTGAGGACCTCAAACCACATATATTCATATAAGACATTGTAATGTCACTTAAGGGAAAAATACTGGCCCACCTTAGTATTTTGGGGAGAGCAGAAATAAGAACCAGCTGATACTGCAGGAAAAACAGGTTTTTGGAACAACCAGAAGTCATAACATGGGTGCCTGACAAAAATCATACAGCATGCCATGCTTGATCCTTTATTCACTGCACACAAGGCAAGCATTTTATCTCCATCAGTGATGCCAAGAAAAGACATCGATATTCTCCTTCTAGTCCATCTCAACGGAAACATACCCCCAAGCTAGTGATTCTCCATTGTGACTGCACTTTGGAATGCTGCCAAAGAACCTTAAAATATATTCACACCTGAGTCAACTCCTAGGAAGTTTCAGTTAATTGGCCTGGGATGCAATCAAGCACCTGAAATTTTCAGTGCTCTCCAGGTGATTCTAACTTGAAGCCAAAGTTGAGAACCACAGCCCTACAATACCCAGCTTCTCACATTCATAGAGTAATTCAAACTTTCACAATTTAAACTTATCCCACCTCTCAAGATAACAAGTCCTTAAAGTATCATCTGAAATATAAACATTACAAATCAGAGGCTTCTTGCTTTCTACATTTGTGGCAGATTACTTCATTGGTGGGTCCCAGTGAAACATACTTGGGTGATTGATTCCTTTGTGTAGTCCTCTCTCATTCTGACTCTGGGTATGGCCATTCAACTTGTTTTGGCCAAGAGGCCACTGATTATAGACTTCGTTAGAGGTAGAGCTAGTGTGTAAACCTGACCCTAAGTCCACAATCATTGTACTTCCACAATGAGGTACATGGGATTGAGTTTTGGCCAACAGGTCATCATTCCAAAGAGTTTATTTTAGTCTTCTATCATCTTCCTTAACCTTTGTGTTAACACTTGTATTTCATGATGTTTCAGAGGCTGAAAACATAAAATGAAAACATTTTATGGTTTTTCTTTTTTAGAATGCAGCATCATTCAAAGGCACATCATTCAGCCTCTCTGCTGAAGGAGTGGCCACCAAGATAAAGCCACCTAGGTTGAAAGCAGAAGTAGGTATTTATAATGTCAATCCATTGAATCAGTCTTTCCTGTTGTTGGACTTTGGGGTCAGTTTTCTTGGAAAATCCATCTTGGTACCCAACTGCTATGCTTTAAATAAAACTAACTGGAAAGATAATCCACATGGAAGAAAATCAAGTGTCCCCAACTAAGCCTAGCTAACACAGCTGGAGTGACTTCCCCAAACAAATCAACCCATAGACTTATAAGAAAATAAAAGTTCATTGTCCATTACATGTCCAACTAATATTTTTTTGCTTCATCATCTTGTTCTTTGTGTGTCTTATTTCTGTTCCTCTGGAGACAGTGATTTTTCTCAAACTTAATGAATCTTTGATCCACTTTAAAAAAGTTTAGCACACACAGACACCAACCTTATTAGACAAGCAAAGAAAAATCATCAACATTTTTAAGTAAAAATTAAAATTTTTTAAATTAACAATCATTTCATATCAGTGAGAGATGAGTTTCTGCTTAAACCTTTAACTAAGGCACCTTTATCTGACATGAGCTAAAGGTCAGATTTCATGTCTGTTTAGTTAATTTTCTTACTAGTTCATCTAAATTAGAAACTATCATTACAGAACATTCAGAGTGAAGGTATGTTTGGCAATTCTCTCAGACTTCAGGATATTTGGAGTTAATGTACTTGGAATTATGGAGAGATATCTTATTTACATATGCTTTCAGAGAGTCAGTTGAAACACTTGTCACACTTAAAAGCTAATGATCTCTTAACATAAAAAATAAATCTTTATATTCTGCTGCAGCATTTCTATAGATTTTTAATTATGGCTTTCAAGTTCAATATCTCGATAAAGAAAATTATAAAAGTAATGAGGAAAAATAAAATTCTTGATAAGAAATATTTGTAGTCAGTTTTCTTCAAAACCACCGTAACCTACTCTCCATGATTGACAGGTTGATAATGCAGCCATGCAAAGGTGAGTGTGTGCTCATTCACTCAGCTGTGTCTGACTCTTTGATACCTTATGGACTGTAACCTGCCAGGCTCCACTGTCCATGGGATTTCCCAGGTAAGAATGCTGGAGTGGAATACTAGAATTCCCTTCTAAAAAGATCTTCCTGATTCAGGGATTGAACCCACATCTCCTGCTTGGCAGGTGGATTCTTTACCACTGAGCCATCTAAGAAGCCCCATGGAAAGGTAGGGCAAAGGTATTCAAGAAACTTAATATGATGAAAAAATACCAACCAAGCAAGCCACTTAAATAAATGAATCCATTACCAATAAAACATGTTTTCATTCCATCTTTCAGATAAACATCCGAGTCCCTTTACCACTGGGCAGCCAGCAAGCATTTTTTAACAGGGGGGAAAAAATACACTCTTCCATTTCTTCACCCAGAATGTTAAGATATATACTTAGTGGTTTCAGTTTCATCCTAGTCACAATTTTCACTGGTTCCCTTATCCCTGAATCCTCAAGTGGGGAGCATATTATTGACAAGCAACTACCCTTCAAGAATAAAGCAGCATATGGAAAAGCACTGGGATTAAACTCTTACTTACAAAGCAACACCAACCTCGGCCCACCCCTGCCCTCTGCCAAAACAACTGTTTTACTTTCCTGATTTCTTAGAGGATTCTAATCCACCTTGTTCAGTCTATAGCAGAACTCTCAAAACAATCACTCCCGCTTCCTGCAGCACATGGTCTTAAATGATAATGCTAACCGTCATTGACGCTCCGATAGAAAGTAAGTTCTACGAAGGCAACGGCTGGGTCTCTCTTGTTCACTGCTGTATTTTCCAGCGTCTGTCTGTAAAAATTCTTATGACAGTAGGCTCTGAAAAAATTTGTTGAGTGAATAAATATATATATTTCATATACTCCAAACTAGATTCAGTCTCCACACCCCAATTCTTTTGCCTCACTGTGAGGAAAAGGTTAGTACACAAAATAACAAATGCTGTTTTACTCACTGCAGGCCACTGATGCGTGAGGTGTCATTTAACAAAGGAATTCTGCCAATACTTAATGTTTCCCCTCTACATACATTTGTTATTAGTGTTTGGGCTAGATGACAAGTTTCATGGTAGTCCTGTGACTTATGTCACAAAAAAGACTGAAATTCTGAGTGATGGCTCTAGGGTTTTAGATTCTGGCTTTAGGGGAAAAAAGATCATCAACTTCACAGTGCAAAAACCATTTTAACAGGTTCATAACAGGTGACTATCAGTCAATGGATCACCAATCCAATAAAATCTGAATGCTAGATACTGTCATACGTGCTGTTCACATGACTCCTTATTCAGAAGCCTCTGGTAAATTATGACACTACCAGAATCCCTTCTTATATGTTTTATATAGGTTTAAATTCAGTATGTGAATTAAAGTTCTGATGCTAATATTTTAATTCTATTTTCATCATTTAATCACATCTGAGACATCAATCCATTTTTGTGTACATAGGAATTAAAACAGCAATAACAGAAATTGAATATTTAAACATGTAAGTCATATGCAAATAAATATTTTAGCAACAAACTTGCACCTTAACTGAGAAAACCTAGGACTCCAGTCTTGAAAATGTACTGTTTATGGATAGATGCTAGACACTCTCATTCCTCAATAACAAACCCATCACTCTAGAATCATCACATTATGGAGCACTTCGCATTCTCCGCTGAAGCCTAGAGTGGCCCTGTAATTAAGTGGTCAACAAAATGTAAGACTAAAGGTCATGCGTGACTTCTGAAGCTTGTGCTTAAAATGGAGGGTCAATGTAAATTGCTATAGCCACTATAGAGAACAGTATGGGGGGGTCCTTAAAAAACTAGAGTTACCATATGATCCAGCAATACTACTCCAGGACATATATCTGAAGAAAACTATCATTCAAATAGATACATGGACTCTACATTCATAGCAACTTCCAACTTCCCTCTCTTAACCATTATGGGCTCCATCGTCTCTTACAATTATTCTTAATTCAATATGCTATACTGCATGTCAACTACTAACATTTAAAATTTGTGGAATGTACGCAAAGTTGTCTCTTTGCTTCTTTCCTCCCCAGCTGCCAAATATATCTGTGGAATGTTTGCTGGGCCCCAGTGGACCACAGAAAGGCATGGACTATGCTTCAGGTTCTCAAAGTAATTTTCTTCTCAGTGAAGATGAAGCTGTCTCACATGGGCATCGTTTCCAGGCTATCCTCACTGCAGGACTCCTAGCAGGCAAGCAGAAAGCCACAGTATTCTACAGATGCCTGTATTCACATGGTCCCAACTGTGTGTGGCCTGAGGCTTGCTTTTAGCGCGTACACAGAGCAGACTGGACCATCAAGTGCCTCTTACAGATTATGGAACAGAAGTGTCACAAGCATGTTACAGATACTGGTCACTGTCTTCAAGGGTTCAAGTGTACAATTCAGAATACACATAAATGTGAACTTTATCCCTGACCAGTGAATATATTCCAGGGCCCAGACTGAAGAACACTATACCACCAGATTTTGAATAAAGCATTTTATTATATTCTGCTTTGTGACAACAGAATCAAACATTGTCAGAGCTGAATGGGGAATTAGAGATTCATTGAATCCAACCCTCATTTTACAGATGTGAAAATCTAGGCACAAAGATTAATATTTTTGCTCAAAATCACCTGTTGAGTGACACAGCTGGTACTAGGCCATGAGAGTTGATTTTTGCAGAGATCCTCTTATTCAAGTACCAATAGCAGATTTGGGGGTTTTGCTTTATGTGTGCCACCCATTCAATCACAATCTAAGTAACTTGTAGATGCTCAACTTAAAAAAAAAATAAATAAGCCAGCTAAAATTTTCTAAGACAGAGTTGGAAAATTTTTCTACTAACTACATGCAGTATTTTAAGCTGTAAATTCACAGAACTTTGCACCTTCAAAGTTTTGTTTCTACCTAGGATGGCTTGTTTCTGTCAGATAGCAGATATATTTCTTTAATAATGACTCATATGATTCATACTACAATTTAGTAGCACAAAGTTTTCAATGCATTTGGGGGTACCTAAGTATAATATCTGGAGAAGGAAATGGCAACCCACTCCAGTATTCTTCCCTGAAGAATCCCTTGGACAGAGGAGCCTGGCAGGCTACAGGCCACGGGGTTGCAAGAGTTGGACACGACTCAGTGACTAAACCACCACAACCAGGTATAATGTGGAACAAAAGATGGAGAGATAGAATATGCAGTGTTTGCAGCCTACAAAGTCACAGGTAACAAAACGATGACTAGCTACATCTTCTCAGTGGAAATCTCTCACTTTTAGCAAGACCTAAAATCTATCTGTGGTGTTGGAGAAGACTCCTGAGAGTCCCTTGGACTGCAAGGAGATCCAACCAGTCCATTCTAAAGGAGGTCAGTCCTGGGTGTTCATTGGAAGGACTGATACTGAAACTGAAACTCCAATACTTTGGCCACCTCATGTGAAGAGTTGACTCACTGGAAAAGAGTCTGATGCTGGGAGGGACTGGGGGCAGGAGGAGAAGGGGACAACAGAGAATGAGATGGCTGGATGGCATCACCGACTTGATGGACATGAGTTTGAGTGAACTCTGGGAGCTGGTGATGGACAGGGAGGCCTGGCGTGCTATGATTCATGGGGTTGCAAAGAGTCAGACACGACTGAGCAACTGAAATGAAAATTTCGTTTAATGGTGATTGGTTTACTCTTGAATATAAACTACAAGCAAGTAAAGTCAGATACTTTTGACCACCTCCAACATAGTTTTGGCTCTAAAATACGTAATAAGACTTTTAGTTTTGTCTAAAAGTTACCCCCAAATAAGTTATTTTCTAAGCCATTTACTGAACAAGCAGATAACTTACATCTTGTTCTTCAAACCTGTCATAAAATATAATACATAAGTTAGCCTTTATGGTGCACGATGGAAGGTCCTAAATATTGGCCACCTGACATGAAGAGTTGACTCACTGGAAAAAACTCTGATGCTAGGAAAGACGGGGAAGCAAAAGGAGAAGGGGATGGTGGAGGATGAGATGGTCAGACAGCATCGCCAACTCAATGGACATGAAATTGAGCAAACTCTGGGAGATACTGAAGGACAGAGGAGACTGATGTGCTGCAGTCCATGGGGTCACAAAGAGTAAGACTAGACTGAGTGACTGAATAACAAAGATGATATGAAGGATGGACCCCTTTCTCAGATAAACCTAGGAAGAATGCATGCTACCACTAAAACCACACAAATGAGAACTGTCTGCAACTGAACATGATAACGATGCTAATGGGAAATGGGAGATACACCATTTTATATAAATTGTTCCCATTCCAAAAGACTTGGCAGTGATTTATGGATTAAGATGGCATAAAATTAGAAATTAAAAGATCAAAGAGAATAGAGATCAACCGAAGAAAGCAAAGTAGTTGTTCTCAGACTTGAACAAATTACACCATCAGAATAATGAATTTAGCTCTGAGATTACTGATATCTAAGGCAAAAATGAAAATAGGTTGTGCTACACAGTTCTAATTTTCTGATAAGGGAAAACATTCAGGCTTAAAAAGACGGCAGTTTTTATTCATTTACCAAAAGTAGGAATTTATCAGATGTGTACTTGTATAATGTTGCATCAATGGCTAAACAGCAGCTGCAGCAATAGGTAAACATTTAGAAGCACTTACTATCTTCCAGACATGTCACCAAGCACCCCACATTTATTATACCATTTAATCATTATAAGAACCTCAGGAAACCCCGACTTATAGACAAGAAAATGGTAGTACAAACACATAGAGTCCAATGGCACAGAGTTAGCAATAATATATGCAGAACCACTGGGCAGGCTACCAAATTCACCCTTTAAAAGATAATCTTTCTTTGTGAATATATAAAATTAGCATATTTACTAAATATTTTACAATAAATATAAGAAAATAGCCTAGAGGATGGTGATTATGCTTAGCAAACAGTTTAGGTTCTAAAGTCTATATTTTTTAACACAACACTTCTCTGTGCCGCTAAGCAGATTTCTAGTAAGGCCATTAGACATTAGGATCAGCAATGTAGATACATACTTCTTGACAGGTGAGATCTGATGGACAGTACATATTATGTAGTAACGTGTGATACAGAAATGCTGTTCCAACAGATGGTTCTCCTATTGAGCCTCTGTAACACAACAGCAAACTAAAAATCAAAAATCACATTTCCTTAGAAGTAAAGGAGATCAGTCCTGGGTGTTCATTGGAAGGACTGATGCTAAAGCTGAAGCTCCAATACTTTGGCCACCTCATGCAAAGAGTTGACTCACTGGAAAAGACTCTGATGCTAGGAGGGATTGGGGGCGGGAGGAGAAGGGGACGACAGAGAATGAGATGGCTGGATGGCATCACCGACTCGATAGACATGAGTTTGAGTGAACTCCGGGAGTTGGTGATGGACAGGGAGGCCTGGCATGCTGTGCTTCATGGGGTCACAAAGAGTCTCTTATGACTGAGCAACTGAACTGAACTGAATTGAACGCCATTCAGGTACTTTGTTCTCTAGTATGTTAACTTCAGTTCAGTCACTCAGTCGTGTCCGACTCTTTGCAACCCCATGAATCACAGCATGCCAGGCCTCCCTGTCCATCACCAACTCCCGGAGTACACTCAAACTCATGTCCACAGAGTCGGTGATGCCATCCAGCCATCTCATTCTCTGTCGTCCCATTCTCCTCCCGCCCCCAATCCTTCCCAGCATCAGAGTCTTTTCCAGTGAGTCAACTCATCGCATGAGGTGGCCAAAGTATTGCAGTTTCAGCTTTAGCATCAGTCCTTCCAATGAACACCCAGGATTGATCTCCTTTAGAATGGACTGGTTGGATCTCCTTGCAGTCCAAGGGACTCTCAAGCGTCTTCTCCAGCACCACAGTTCAAACGCATCAATTCTTCGGCGATCAGCCTTCTTCACAGTCCAACTCTCACATCCATACATGACCACGGGATAGACCATAGCCTTGACTAGACGGACCTTGGTTGGCAAAGTAATGTCTCTGCTTTTTAATATACTATCTAGGTTGGTCATACCTTTCCTTCCAAGGAATAAGCGTCTTTTAATTTCATGGCTACAATCAGCATCCGCAGTGATTTTGGAGCCCAATAAAACAAAGTCTGACACTGTTTCCACTGTTTTTCCATCTATTTCCCATGAAGTGATGGGACCAGATGCCATGATCTTTGTTTTCTGAATGTTGAGCTTCAAGCCAACCTTTTCACTCTCCTCTTTCACTTTCATCAAGAGGCTTTTGAGTTCCTCTTCACTTCAGACTCCACCAAAACTGGTTATGTTCCTGCCTTCCTCCTTTAAGACTGTGAATCCTCTCAAACTGCTGCAATACTGATTAGCCAAGACACCAATAGTACATGCTGCTAAGTCACTTCAGTCGTGTCCGACTCTGTGTGACCCCATAGATGGCAGCCCACCAGGCTCCCCCGACCCTGGGACTCTCCAGGCAAGAATACTGGAGTGGGTTGCCATTTCCTTCTCCAATAGTACATAGCACAATTCAAAAAAAAAAAAAAAGAGAGAGAGTGCGCTGCTTCTGTTTTCCTTCAGGAAGTTACTGCTATACCAATTCCTTTCATTGTGCTTCTCATCTGCCGCTCACTGACAGGTGGTAGCAGTTTTAATAAAACTCACAGGATGACAGGAGAGAAATGAATATTAACTTTTCCACAGGCATACAATATAACCTTGTTTTTATGTAAAATTCAACCTTCAAAAGATGCTAAGAGCTGTCTCAATACACTTGGTGTTTGCCTACAGTGAAATTTTAGAATAAGGATGGTCTGTAAGAATTTTTTAATGTAAAGCCTTAGGAAGAGTTATTCAAATTACGGTAATTTAATCTGAGTCAGATATTATATACAGTTTTGTTTTCTTAATTCTTTTTAACAATTTCAAAGTCAGCTATAGCAAATTCAAAATAAGGAAATAATAGTATTTATCCGTCTTTAGAAAACCAAATTACTAAATATCATCCCTTTTCTGAATGAGAAAGTTATATGATACTGTAACTATTTTTAAAAAGTAAGATAAAGTATTTCTGCAGAATCAAATCTTGGAGTAGCACTTTTAAACTCATATCTAAAGTGATGATTAGGTTTCCAAATGATACATTAAAAAAACTTTAGTTATTGGGATGCAGCAAATTCTTATTTAAATCTTGTACCACCAAAGTAAGAATGTTGACATCAGAAACTTTTTTCAAAGCTTCATCTATTAGCTCCTTCTATGTGTATCACAGTGGAGCCATCCTTTGAAAAATAGTTCCATATCAAAGCACTTTTCCTTTCACACATTTCAACCCAATTAGAGACAAGAGAGATGAGTGTTAACAAGATGGTTAAATTTAGAAAGTATATGCAAAAAAGCCAAATGTTTTTAATTACTTTAATATTTTCCACATGTAGAACTTTATCTTATTAGGCATTAAAACAAGTCTAAAATGGAAAAATCAGAACCATCAGCGCTCTGTGTGAGATTATCAGCTGGACACAAATTAATATTTATGTTCTGGAAGTTCCTCTATCAACTATTAGTTATTGTGTAGAGGGTATTATAATAGAAACTTTTCAGGCACAGGTAACTTGCATACTTTTATCAGGTAAATATATTAAGTTCTTACACATGTTCCTGGTTATCCTTTAACCATACAAAGAATTAAAATATATATATAAGTCACATCTCTTTGCTCTTTTTGGCTTATAACATGGACTCCAAATTGGCTTTATTTTTGGAATAAAAAAGAGATGAAGCCTACTTTGTGGATTTACTGCATCAAAATCGAGTTTGTAGGATCCCAGTGTTTACTAATATTGTGAGACAGCTTTACAAAAATCCATAAAGCATTTCTCAGAGCTCAAGGCTAGATAGTAAGAGTGTTATTAATATACCAAAAGTATTCTCCTAGACCAAAATCTGATAGGGAAGGCCCACTGATACTGGGGAGAAAATGTCATTAAAATGGGTTATTTCAATATCTTTAGAAATCATGTCTTTACAACACTGAACTAATGGAGATATTACTTGTTTGACATTCAAATGGCCCTCAGTGGTATTACCATACTAAAAGTAGAGGCCAGAATCTTTGCACTTTTGTACTTCAGATAATTAACAGATCAGTTTTGGGGGAAAATTCCCTGAAAAATCTTAGAATTTCAATTAATTATGAACTTGACATGAGTTATATGAAATTTGAGTTTCCCCAGTGGTTCATCTGGTAAAAAACACACCTGCCAACGCAGGAGACGCAAGAGATGTGGATTCAATCCCTGGGTAGGGAAGAAGGCCTGGAGAAGCAAGTGGCAACCTGCCCCAGTATTCTTGTCTGGAAAATTCCATGGACTGAGGAGCCTGGCAGGCTACAGTCCATAGGGTCTCAAAGAGTCAGACATGGCTGAACATGTGTGCACGCACATGATATT
The DNA here is from genome assembly GCF_049115385.1 of Moschus berezovskii. NCBI lineage: Eukaryota > Metazoa > Chordata > Mammalia > Artiodactyla > Moschidae > Moschus > Moschus berezovskii. The sequence continues at coordinate 43,596,977 of NC_142461.1, forward strand.
TATCTTTGCTATTATTGGTGGAAAGGAGGTTGGCTCGAGTACATAAAATTATAAGCATGCAAAAGGTCAAATCTGCTAGTAACAAATAATCCCAACCAAACTAAAGAAGTCCTATTAGATTTGGCTTTGGACCCACTCTCTATCACCAGCCTGCTAATGAAATCATGGGTATATGAAAAATAACTAAGAAATTTTTGAAAAACTAATCTAAGCCTTTCCCCTAATTTAGATGGTTAGCATTAATATTTAAGTACTATCCAGCTTCATTTTCGGAGAAGGCAATGGCAAGCCACTCCAGTACTATTGCCTAGAAAATCCCATGGATGGAGGAGCCTGGTAGGCTGCAGTCCGTGGGGTCGCTAAGGGTCGGACACGACTGAGCAACTTCACTTTCACTTTTCAATTTCCACTTTCACACATTGGAGAAGGAAATGGCAACCCACTCCAGTGTTCTTGCCTGGAGAATCCCAGGGACGGGGGAGCCTGGTGGGCTTCCGTCTATGGGGTCACACAGAGTTGGACACGACTGAAGTGACTTAGCAGCAGCAGCAGCAGCTTCATTTTACTTCCTGCCCACACAGCAGTGGTTCTACAAGGGAGGGCTCTGACCTGGATCATTAGATTACTTAAGAACTTGCTGGGGACTTCCCTGGTGGTCAAGTGGTTAGGACTTCATACATTCACTGCAGGGAGTATAGGGTCTATTCTGGTCGGGGAGCTAAGATCCCCTCAAGTCCCACATCCAAAAAAGGAGTGACCATCAAGAGAAAAACACTGACTGTGACCTGGAGGTTTGCATTGCTCCAACATCATCAGGTCTGGAATTCCATCTTCTAACCTCCATTTTTCTCTATCACTTCCTGTGAGCTTGGAGCATGAAAACCCTCAAGGTCTTTCAAAGCTTTCCTGATCCTCAAAGTTTCCCCCACTTCCTGTTTTCCTTTCCTTTCCTACTCAGATTGGCCCCCACGACTCAGCACTTCAATTTTCTCACTTGCCAATTATCTTTTGTCAACCTTTTTCCTTTCATTGTTCTGTTGTATCTGACTGAACAGCCGACCTCAAATTAATCAGTCACCTCTTTTTCCTGCTTCTGAAGGGCAAATGCCAAGTTCTGAGGAGAATGGAGCATGGCAGTATCCCCTGGACAGATACCGAATTGCTAGTTTCAGTTTTACCCTCAGAAATCCTTTATCGCACCCGTGGTTCTATTCCAAACTTCAGGCACCACAAACCACCATTTTCTTCCAAATCCCACCTCATCCTGTCACTCATCCTTAACCTCTACTCTGGAATTAAGCTTCCCAACTCTCTGAACTCAGACACATGGTCACACTGATCCTTCCTGGCCTCAGAGAACACTGTATCTCTTCTTCCCAAGGTTAAAAGCTATATCTGACTGGCCCTGGACCTCTCTCTTCCTGAATCCTCTTAAACCTTGTTCTAGCCATTAAACTTTCTCTTTCACATTCTTTCAGCTGCTTCCTCCAAGTTTCTCTTTCCTCACTGACTAAAAAAAAACAGTTGTCTCTCCCAAGAAGCTGTCTCTTCTTTCTTCACATGAAAGAAGTCTCCATGTGAAACTGGCAATCAATCATTAGGAAAATACGAAGTAAACTTCAAAAGGGTTTGTATCAATGAAACCACAAACCTTGATTTTTCTTTGTTTTGGCCCAGCTTGAACCTGAACAGCTATGACCTCACTGTGAAACAGGGTTACTGAGCGACCACCCTGATTTACTGTAAACCCCAATCCTATCCATAGTGTGTTGGATATGAGGAAATATGTAATACACATCCAGTCAACCTGAGTAACCCTTCTGGAAGAAAGATCTTAATTTAGTCAGGCCTAGTCAGGCACTTCCCTGGTGCCTCAGCAGTAAAGAATCCACCTGCCAATTCAGGAGACATGGGTTTGATCCCTGGGTTAGAAGGACTCCCCAGAAGAGTAAATGGCAACCCACTCCAGTATTCTTGCCCGGGAAATCCAATGAACAGAGGAGTCTGGCATGCTACACTCCAAGGGGTTGCAAAAGACTCTGACATGACTTAGCAACTAAACAACAATGGCAATAACAGTCTTGAGAAAGAAGGTAATTTCAGGATTCAATTATTGTGGTTTAGCTATCCTTTCCAAAAACAGCTGCTAAGTGAAGAAAAGAATGGGAGACATACGGATAGGAAAAGGTTTCCTGTAAAATACTTCCCTCTGCAAGGGTGAGGTCTATTAACGCTGGCCCTTGCGTGCCTTTAGACACTCTGAAGTAAGAGTCAAGACATTTCTCAGTGAAAGAAAGCAGGACTTCTGCTCTCTGTTGCCTCATCACGCTAGCTCTTCTGAAATGCCAGGTGAAGAAGAGGGAGAAGAACCCAGAAAGGGTCTGAGAGCACCTCACAGATGGTGTCTAAGTAGTGACAGACCCTCCTGTGAGGGCGTGGTTTAAGTAAAAGTATCATGATATAAGAGAAAAACAGCTTGAAAGGCCACTCAGCAAGCTATGGAGAAACAATAAAAATAATGTCAGAAACCCAAATGAGTCTTCTAGTTTAAAAAACAAAGGCCCAGTGAAGTCCCTGCATTTTGTAACAAGGTCATGAAAGCAATACAGTAAGAGTCTCTGCTTCCTTCCCTGAGCACATGATGAGAAACCTTACCAGTAAATGCCATCAAAGTGGCATTACAACTTTAAAACTTGATAACATTTTTCACAACATGTACAGGCAGTCTGTCCTAGTTTAGAGCTGTTTTAAACCCTTTCCATTTGAAATTAAGTGGAACATTTAAAGCAAAGAACCATAAAGATCAACTTTAAAAATCTATAAGCAATTAAGAATTTCAAAAAAGAGATCAATATTTAACTACAAAAATATAATACAAAACTCAACTCAGAGCAATAGCAAAAAAAAAAAAACTATTTCCAAGCTCCTTTCTAATACAGAACCAGCTCTCAAAAAATCCTTAAAGTAACAAAGCCTACAATCATTCTCTTAACCAGTATTTGGCAGGCATCTACTACTATGGATACGTATACCAAAACTAAACAATTTCAATATAGCCTTTAAAATGTTATAAAGAAGTTATCATTCCAAGAAATTGATAAAGAAATAAATTTAAAATATGGTTAACTTACTGGAAGCCATGTTGTTTCTCAGCTACCGCAAAGTGTAGAATTCCAATAAGACAAAATCTGAGGAAAAGCTTTGTAAGTGGAAACAATGTAAGTGAAATCTCTTACTGGACGAAACGATGATATTATGTTCCTGAAGAAAGCAACTGAAGTCTGTCTTTAGATAGACACCACCTCAGTGTTTAACAGTAATAACAATTGCATTCTGAATAATATAGCACTATCATAACATTTCAGGCCTAGAACGTATGGTATGCAGTTTTACAATAAAATTAGTGTCAATTGTTGCAAAAATGGCAATCATCAAAAAGGCAGTTTATCGTACTGCAGAAGTGAGTTTACAGAGGGCTGAAAGATTGAAGGCAAAGGAGAAGCGGGTGACTGAGGATGAGATGGTTGGATGGCATCACTGACTCAATGGACATGAATTTGAGCAAACTCTGGGAGATACTGAAGGACACGGGAGCCTGGGGTGCTGCGGTTCATGGGGTCACAAAGAGTCAGATGTGATGGAACAATAGCAACAAAAGCAAAGAGAGTTCTTGACAGTCAGGAGATTCAACCTGCCAAGCAAAGCCCATAGAGGCAACATCCTCCCTATGCCTGAAAGGGAGCAGTCCTGCCTAAAACCACGTGGCAGAGCATCGGCTTCTGCCATAGTCCCATTCAGCTACTCTGATGATGTCCTCAGCTGAACTCCCAACACAAGTTAGATAACTAGGTCCTGCTTTTCCTCCACCCTTTTCTCCTTACCTGCTTTTCACCCCTTGTCCTTTGACCTCCAGCTCCATAGTATTCTACCTTGATCTACTTCTCTCTTCCTTATGTGATCTTTCTATCTGAATCAAACTCTGCAGGGGACAAAGGGTGAGATATAGCTCTTTGCATTGTTTTCAAATTAATACACAGAATCAAGAAAAATGTAGGTCAATATCTGTATAAACAGTTGTATGTAATAAACACAATTATTAAAAATGATATACATAAAATTTTCTTTTACATAGATAATACTTTTGCAGAAGGACAAATTTTTAGTTGCTCCATTGTGTCTGACTCTGTGACCCCATGGATTGTAGCCCGCCAGGCTCCTCTGTCCATGGAATTCTCCCAGCAAGAATACTAGAGTGGGTGGCCATTCCCTTCTCCAGCGAATCTTCCTGACCCAAGGATTGAACCTGGGTCTCCTGTATTGCAGGTAGATTCTTTATCCTCTGAGAAACCAGGTAAAGTTTTGTGCATATAGAAGGATAGGATGGACAAATTTGTTAAATCCTAACACCAACTGCAAAAATCTTAGACAACAGCTATTAGACTTTGTGCATATTCTGCATGGCTTATCAAAACACAGACTTCTGGAATACAACCCCAGAGCTTTTGAGTAAGCAGGACTAGGCTGAGGCTTAAGAACACCCATTTGTAACAAATTCCCAGGTAATAATACTGAAGCTGTTGAATCTATGGATCACACTGAGAACCTCTGAACCTGGAGCGTCAGCATCACTTAATCCTAGTTCAGATTTTCCCTGAATCCTTGGAAAAAGTGGTTTTCACAGAAGCCCAGTATATAACGAGTAGGAAGAATAGTACCTGTTGAAAGGAGGAATGGGATTTCCTTAGAACCAGATGCGCTTGTGTCTCTCCTGGCAAAATTCCCTAAATCAACTGTATATTATATCTGCTAAGTGTCAGGGAGACTAATGTATCAATTAAAGCTATGGTATTAAGCACTTATAGGATAGAAACCAAAAAACAAGAGCTAAGTTTTTTTTAATAAGTTGGCAAAAATGGAAAGTTTCTCCAGGAAATTCTTCAAGACAGTCCCTCTCAAATTAGTAAGAATAAACACAGTCTTAGTAACCCACAGGGTGTGGAAGAATACAGGGTTTGAAGCTTAAACAAAACATTATGTGCTGTGTTTAGTCATTCAGTCATGTCCAACTCTTTTTGACCCATGGACTGTAGCCTGCCAGGCTCCTCTGTCCGTGGGGATTCCCTAGGCAAGAATACTGGAGTGGGTTGCCATGCCATCCTTCAGGGGATTTTCCCACCCCAGGGATCAAACCCAGGTCTCCCATATTGCAGGCAGATTCTTTACTGTCTAAGCCACCAGGGAAGCCCTACAAACATCACAAAATACTGAATAATTAACTGGGTGTACCATCAGGGGTTTTGTGAGGAGAGTCAGTATGGCAGGAGGCTGGTCTAACACATTTCTGTTAGCTCAAGACCCTTGAAGATTTAAATGAATGAAGTCAATTTCTGGATGTCTTTCATAGGAATAAATACAGAACTCAGCATCATCAGATATCAGTCTGGGTAACACAAAAACAAGTTCTCCCGTTCTTTTCTATAAGAAAGCCAAGAACAGGAGAAATATAATTTGATTTTATAAAAACTTGTTTTTCTTTCTTTTATATCTCTATTTCATTTTCTATCTTCTTACTTCCAAAAGTTGATAGGTAGCTTCTCCAAAAAATTCTAACATTAGTTCATCAGTGATAACACAGAAACAGAGCAAACCCTGTCATATTTAATGATGCTGCAATCTTCTTAATGGTAAAAAAACTATTATTCAAATTGATGCCAATTATTTCAAAATTAAGTAAAAATGCTACTTAGCTATGAATAATACATATATATGTAATATATATTTTTCCATCCATCTCAAGAGTCTAAAATTTTATAATATGGAAGTTATAATTACTTCTTCTCTAGAGACAAAATCATATCCTAGAATATTAGAAAACACTTTAAGATAGTTTATAAAGTGTCAACTCTCAAACATAGAAAATCATGTTGTGTTATATCGTATTTAAAACATGGAAAAAACATTTTTATGTGACCACTGAAGTTGTGCTGGGAGCCTAGAGCTAACATGTGTGAAACTTGACTACTGATGTCACCACACTATGAGGAAGCTCAAGTCACTTGAAGAGGCCATGTATAGGCACTCTATTTGACAGTCCTGCTAGGCTCAATTTTGGAGTCATCACAGCCCAGATACAAACATGAAACTGAACAGGCCTCCAGATGATTTTGGAGTTCAGTCTTCCAAGTCACCTCTGACTAGAGAATCCTTCCCAACTGAAGCCCTAGACATCATGAAGAAAAGGCATCCCTTCTGTGTCCCACCTGAATCCCTCAATCACGGAATGAACAAGCATGACAAAATAGTTTGTTTTATACTATGATGGTTGGACTGGCTCATTAGCAGGAGCAGATATTTGGAGCCTGCTAGCACGAAAGTTATAGCTGGGCTTGATATAGAGCAATTTCGAAAGAAAAAAAAAAAATGGCAAACATTTAAAAAGAATTAGAACTTAGGGAATAACTTCAAAGTAAATTCAAAGGACTACAGACAGCACTGTATTTTCTATATGTATTATAGTTAGAGGATTACAGCTGAGAAGTTTTATCCTTAAAAAAGAGGGAATATGTATATGTGTAGCTGATTCACTTTGCTGCACAGCAGAAACACAACATTGTAAAGCAACCATACTTCAATAATTTTTTTAAAAAAAATCAAAGCTGATCATTTTAAGTAGCATCAGAACCGAAAGTCTTTCATCATCAAAATAGTTTTCTATTATTAAAAATACAGATAAAATAGATAATTTATCATTACATAAAACATGCTGTCTCCTGGAAATCAAAGTAAAGTTCTAGGGACAATCCCAGTGATACTCACTCTTGAATAATTGTTCTTCTTTCAGTACAGCTCAGTTCAGTTGCTCAGTCGTGTCCAACTCTTTGCAACCCCATGGACTGCAGCATGCCAGGCCTCCTTGTTCATCACTAACCCCCGGAGTGTACTCAAACTCATGTCCACTGAGTCAGTGATGCCATCCAACCATCTCATCCTCTGTCATCCCCTTCTCCTCCCGCCTTCAATCTTTCCCAGCATCAGGGTCTTTTCCAATGAGTCAGTTCTCTGCATCAGGTGGCCGAAGTATTCAAGTTTCAGCTTCAGCATCAGTCTTTCCAATGAGGATTCAGGACTGATTTCCTTTAGGATGGACTGGTTGGATCTCCTTGCAGTCCAAGAGACTCTCAAGTCTTCTCCAACGCTACAGTTCAAAAGCAACAATTCTTCAGCATTCAGCTCTCTTTATACTCCAACTCTCACATCCATACATGACTACTAGCTTTGACTAGACAGACCTTTGTTGGCAAAGTAATGTCTCTGCTTTTTAATATGCTGTCTATGTTGGTCGTATCTTCTCATCCAAGGAGCAAGTGTCTTTTAATTTCATGGCTGCAGTCACCATCTGCAGTGATTCTGGAGCCCAGAAAAACAATGTCTGTCAATGTTTCCATTGTTTCCTCATCTATTTGCCATGAAATCATGGGACCAGATGCCACGATCTTAGTTTTCTCAATGTTGAGCTTTAAGCCAACGTTTTCACTTTCCTCTTTCACTTTCATCAAGAGGCTCTTTACTTATTCTTCACTTTTTGCCATAAGGATGGTGTCATCTGCATATCTGAGGTTATTGATATTTTTCCTGGCAATCTTGATTCCAGCCTGTGCTTCATGCAGCCCAGCGTTTCTCATGATGTACTCTGCATATAAGTTAAATAAGCAAGGTGACAATATACAACCTTGACGTACACCTTTTCCTATTTGGAACCAGTCTGCTGTTCCATGTCCAGTTCTAACTGTTGCTTCCTGACCTGCATACAGGTTTTTCAAGAGGCAGGTCAGGTGGTCTGGTATTCCCATCTCTTTCAGAATTTTCCACAGTTTGGTGTGATCCACAGAGTCAAAGGCATTGGCATAATCAATAAAGCAGAAGTAGATGCTTTTCTGGAACTTTTTTACTTTTTCAATCATCCAGCAGATGTTGGCAATTTGATCTATGGTTCCTCTGCCTTTTTAAAATCCAGATTGAACATCTCGAAGTTCACGGTTCACATACTGTTGAAGCCTAGCTTGGAGAATTTTGAGCATTATTTTACAAGCGTGTGAGATGAGTGCAATTGTGCAGTAGTTTGAGCATTCTTTAGCACTGTCTGTTTTTGGGATTGGAATGAAAACTGACCTTTTCCAGTCTTGTGGCCACTGCTGAGTTTTCCAAATTTGCTGGCATATTGAGTGCAGCACTTTCACAGCATCATCTTTCAGGATCTGAATACCTCAACTGGAATTCCATCACCTCCACTAGCTTTGTTCATAGTGATGCCTCCTAAGGCCCACTTGACTTCACATTCCAGGATGTCTGTCTCTAGGTGAATGATCAAACCATCGTGGTTATCTGGGTCATGAAGATCTTTTTTGTATAGTTCTTCTGTTCTTGCCACCTCTTCTTAATATCCTCTGCTTCTGTTACATCCCTACCATTTCTGTCCTTTACTGTGTCCATCTTTGCATGAAATGTTCCCTTGGTATCTCTAATTTTCTTGAAGAGATCTCTAGTCTTTCCCATTCTGTTGTTTTCCTCTATTTCTTTGCACTGATCATTGAGGAAGGCTTTCTTATCTCTCCTTGCTATTCTTTGGAACTCTGCATTCAAATGGGTATATCTTTCCTTTTCTCCTTTGCTCTTTGCTTCCCTTCTTTTAACAACTCTTTGTAAGGCCTCCTCAGACAATCACTTTGCCTTGGATCCTATAATTATTTTATGTTCTACGACACAGTTGACCTTACGATATTTTCTAGTGGGCCTAATCACACCAGTCCTTTAAAAGCAGAACATTTCCCTTGATGGTAGCAGGAGAAAGTAATAGGTGAAGTATGAAGAAGAAGAGAAAAAAGATGCTACTGGTCTGCAGTGTAGAAGAACATGTAAGAAAAAGCGCAGGTGGCCTCCAGGACTAGAGAGCTGCCCCGGGCTGACAGCCACAAAGGATAGAAGGACCTCAGAACCCCAGTAACCCCTCAGAACTGAATTCTTCCAACAGAGCTTCCCAGATAAGAGCTCAGCCTGGCTCAACCTTGTAAGAACCTAATCAGAGAAAACAATTCATTCTTCCCAGACTGCTGAACTACAGAGCTGTGAGCAAATAGTTTGGTCTGGTTTTAAGTAGTGAAGTTTCAGATAACTCATTAGGCAGCAATTAGCTTTGGAGTTTAAATCTACTATTCTATATGGGACTTATGAGGTTAAAGTTTAAAGTCTATGCTTTAACATGCTGGGATTTCTTTAATTAAACTAAGTTTAAAGTAAGTCAAACTTTAGTTTTTGGAAAAAAAACAAAAAACCTTACAGTGTTCAAAGACAACCTTCTCTATGAAGAAATCTAATTCCTAGTAACACAATGGTCTGATGCTTGAAAAAGTGAGAAAAAGTGGGCTTGATCTTCTTAAATGACCATACTTTTATGAACTAGAAGTTTCAGAGTCCAAGACACTATTTTTCAGAACTCTGCTTCCAAAAAGGGGAATACAGACCTAATTTTTCAACTTTTTTAATCAAAAAAATTAATTAAGCACATAGATAACTAAAATGAATGCTCATATGACCTCCACCTAAATTGAACTCTCATAAAGAATCTGTATGACATGCAGGTGACACCAGTTTGATTCCTGGATCAGGAAGATCCCCTGGAGAAGGGATAGACTACCCAATCCAGTATTCTTGGGCTTCCCTGGTGGCTCAGACAGTAAATAATCTGCCTGCAATGAAGGAGACCTGTGTTCAATCCCTGGGCTAGGAAGATCCCCTGGAGGAGGGCATGGCAACCATTGCAGTCTTCTTGCCTAGAGAATTCCCATAGAGGACCCTGGTGGGCTGGGGGGGTCTCAAAGAGTCAGACACGACTGAGCGACTAGGCACACAATGTTCTGTCGTGGCTGCTTCATCCATCTGTTAGTGTATAACATTTCTCATTTCTGATAAAAGTAAGCTGGAAACTACAGGATACTATACCATTCTTCTCCTGAGAACATGCTGGTCATAAACACAATATTTGCATCACAAAAATAAAAATAAACAAAATCCCATTTTGTCTAGTGACTCATTTATATGTTCAAATTTTCACATTTGCCCTAAAAGATCATTTATAACTTTTCTTTTATTCTGATTATAACCTAACCAGAATCTAATCAAGTTTCACACACTGCATTTGGTTGTCTTTTTTGACTCTTTAAATCTAGGGTTGTTTCCCCAGTTCTCCTGTGTTTTCCTGATGTAACTTTTTGAAGGACCTAATCCATTGTCTTGTAGAATGTCTTACATTTAGAATTTGGTCAAATTATTTACTTACATCATTGAAAGTGTTCCTCTAGCCCTCATATTTCCTATAAATTGGACATTAGATTTAGGCTTTGGATTAGATTCCAGTTAAGCAGTTTGGGAAAGAACATTTCATCCAGGTGCACATCAAGTAGCTCATGGTGTCACGTTACCCACTGCTGGCAATGCATATTTTGGTGACAAGCATGAACGCCACAGGAAAGGCACATTTTAGCCAATAAAAGCAGTCAAAAGTCTGCAATCTTTCTAAATGTTGTGTTCTCCTACAATCTCTCCAAGTGGTTTTAGCAATTATTGATGATTCTTGATTGAACCAATTGCTACTTTAGGATTTTCAAACTGGTGGTCCTATAAATGCTATAATTCCTCCTAATTGTGTAGGTAGCAGACTTCTGAAGGGTCTTTTTTGTCTTTTGAGGGCTATGTTTTTGCTTTTTTAATCCTCTTTTTTTAAAATTTAAAAGCACCACTATGTTCCTACTTTTGAACAGCTTTATTGAAGTATAATTGATAAAATTCAACTTAAACTGAAATATGGTAAAGCTTGAGTTTTGACAATTGTATACAGTTGTGCAAACATCATCACAGTCCAGATATAGAACATTCCTACTAAAGAGTTTCTTCCTGCTCCTTTGCTGTTAATTCCCTTACTTCACCCCCAGGAACCACTGATCTAATTTGCATGATTATAGTTTTGCCCTTTTAGAATTTCAGTTAATGGAATCATATTACAGTATACAGTCTGTGGTGTCTGGCTTCTTTCACATTGCAAAATGCTTTTTAAATTCACTCATTCTTCTCCATGTAAAAAAGAGTTGTTCCATTTTACTGAGTAGGAATTCACTGCATAACTGTCACACGATTTGCTCATCTATTTACCAGTTGATGGACATTTGGGTTGTATCCAGTCTGGGGCTATTATGAATAAAGTTGCTGTGAACATTCACATGCAAGTATTTATGTGAACATGTGTTTCATTTTTTTGGGATAGATACTGAAGAATGGAATGGCCGAGAAACCATTGTTTCAACCTAAAATGTCAGACTGTTTTCCAAAATGATTGTAACATTTTCTGAATTACCACCAGCAGTGTCTGAGAGTTCCAGTTGTTCTGCACCTTTGTCAATACTTGCTATTTTCACTTTTTAAATTTTAGCTGTTTTAATGAGTATAAGTATAGTTTTTAATGTGCAATTCTTTCTCTAAATGGTTGGAGACATGGTACATCTTTTGATATGCTTATTGGCAATATTTATATCTTTTGTCTTGATATATCTATTCAAATATTTTATTTTTTTAACCAGGATGAATTTTTGTATAAAATTTTAAAAGTTATTTGTAGCCAGATATTAGGCAAATTAATCATCTTTTCTTCTAGGGTTTAGATATACTGTATGTCAGAAATATTTGTCTAATCTAAAACTGAAAACAATTTCTCCAAGGCTTTCTTCTAAAAATTTTATAAATCTATGATCCATTTAAAATAAAATTTTATATGTGGATAGAGTTAGTTTTGCATTTGAATATAAATATCCAATTTTACTAGCACTCTTTGCTAGTCAGACTATCCTATCTCCACTAAATTACCTAAGGGGAGGGGGCAATTTGTAAAATATAGACTGTGGTGCTAGAGAAGACTCGAGAGTCCCTTGGACTGCAAGGAGATCCAACCAATCCATTCTAAAGGAGATCAGTCCTGGGTGTTCATTGGAAGGACTGATGCTGAAGCTGAAACTCCAATACTTTGGCCACCTCATGCGACGAGTTGACTCACTGGAAAAGACTCTGATGCTGGGAGGGATTGGGGGCGGGAGGAGATGGGGACGACAGAGAATGAGATGGCTGGATGGCATCACCGACTCGATGGACATGAGATTGAGTGAACTCCGGGAGTTGGTGATGGACAGGGAGGCCTGGCATGCTGTGATTCATGGGGTCGCAAAGAGTCGGACACAACTGAGTGACTGAACTGAACTGAAATGAATGTCAGTATTACACTGTTTTCCTTAAGGTAATTAAAAGTCTTGAAATCAGGTACTGTAAGTTCTCTTCAATTTCTCCCAAAATTGTTTTTACTAGTCTAGGTTTTTATGAAGTGAAGTGAAGTGAAAGTAGCTTGGTCATGGCCAACTCTTTGTGACCCCATGGACTATACAGTCCATGGAATTCTCCAGGCCAGAATACTGGAGCGGGTCGCCATCCCCCTACTCCAGGGGATTTCCCAATCCAGGGATCAAACCCAGGTCTCCCACATTGCAGGCAGATTCTTTACTAGCTGAGCCACCAGGGAAATTCAACTCGAAGGACAAGAGTTTTGGGCTTCCCTTGTAGCTCAGCTGGTAAAGAGCCCAAGGGAAGGTTCTTTATATTTCTGTTTCAATTTCAGAATCAGCTTACCAATTCCTACCAAAAAAAAAAAAGCCTGCTAAATTTTGTTGGGGTTGCACTAAATCTACAGAAGATGATAATTTTAATAACAGTCTGATATATAAAAACTTTCTATTCACTGAAATCTGCCCTTTTTCTTAGCAACTGTACAGTTTACAATGTACAGACCTTGCACATGTATTGTCATAATTATTCCTAAGTATTTCATTTTATTTCATTTTAGGGGTATTACTGCATATCACTATGCATAATACTACTTTCTCAATTTTTAAAATTCAGTATTATTATATATCATAAACTTTATTCATTTTTGATGCTCAAAATCCCAGCACTGAAGTCCTGTCCAGCTGGCTTTTGAGTCCTTTTTAGGTGACTTCATTAGATAGAGTGTCATTTAGGTTAGGTAAATAAGATTTCCCAAGCTACCCTTATAGCTTCTCTGTGTGAATTCCTTTAACACCCTTAATGAACATTTAACACTAAAAAAATTATCGTGAAAGGCACCATGATGACAGGCACCCTGCTAGTAATGGGATGGAACTTGAGAGTCTCATAATTAGGGTGCTGTGTGCTCCGTCACTGTAAAGATGAGCCAAAGAGGCAGAAATCAGGTAGCCCTGTATTGAAAATCTTTGAAATAAATCAGGCATTTCTCTCCAATATTCTACTCCCACAGAAAACCCACTCAGGTTTATAAAGATGAGCACCTAGATACTAATACCTGCCTAGTCCAAACGTTTCCCAGGTGGCGCTAGTGGTAAAGAATCTGCCTGTCAATGCAGGAGATGTAAGAGAGGCAGGTTCGATACCTGTGGGATGGGATGATTTGGGAGAATGGCATTGAAACATGTATGTCATCATATGTGAAACGAATCACCAGTTCAGGGTTGATGCATGTTACAGGATGCTCGGGGCTGGCGTGTGGGGATGACCCAGAGGGAGGATAAAGGGAGGAGGGAGGTGGGAGGGGGGTTGAGGAGGGGGAACTCATGTACACCCGGGGCGGATTCATGTCAATGTATGGCAAAACCAACCAATATAATATTGTAAAATAATTAGCCTCCAATAAAAAAAAAAAAAAAGAAGAAGAAGATCCCCTGGAGAAGGGCACGGCAACCTACTCTAGTATTTTTGCCTGGAGGATCCCAGGGACAGAGGAGCCTGGTGGGCTACAGTACATGGGGTCACAAAGAGTCAGACACGACTAGCACACACACAGTGCAAATATCCACAGTTAAGGTAGATATATCACTACAATTAGAAAAAAATGAGTTTTATTTACCATGTTTTCAGGCTTCTGCTAATTGCTTAAATTTGGAAGTCTCCAAAGGAGGGGAGTGGAGAGCAAGAAGTTTTTATTTTCTTCTTTTGTGAATGTTAGACTGAGAGTGAGGTAATGCATTAATGATCTCCTATCAACGGTTTCTTACCCAGCACCTGAATATCAGGGCACTGGAAATGACCAGAGAAAACCACGGCCATCAGGAAACTGTGCTATTTCCCCCTTCTACACCTTACCACCCACTGTGTCTGAGAATCAAGGTCAAGTTTCTGAAACTCAGTCCCTCTCCTTTGCACAACTGCTTGTGGCTGTCAATGGGTTGGTGAACATGCAATAAGAAAGACAGTGCTTGCCTGGCTTCTTACCATGTTACACATTTCTAGATGCAGGAACTTCATCATTTTGAAAACCATACCAAAAGAAAAAACCCACATACAATTATTTTTTACATCACAGGAAGATGGTTAGGAGGCTTAAAGAAAACAGACCACCTCACTGCAAGGGAAGACTGAAAAGGAGAACTTGCCCCTCATGATAAAGAAGTTCCCTGGTGAATGAAAAAGGGAGTCAGAGAGTTCAGGCAATTCATCTGAGTTCTGCTCTAAACCAGTCTAGTCAGGACAGGTTCTAACCATGTTGCACTTATCTAAGAGCTCAAAATTGAAGTAACTCTCAGCTAGACCACACATAACTGGATATTTAACATAAATTTAAATCATTTAATTTTATTCAGCTTGAACTCAAAGAGCTCCCAGTTTTATTTGATTAAATTTGAGTCCTTCCCATTTCTCATGACTGTACCCTGGACTCTGTCAATTCTAGAGTGATCCTATTGATGAACACTTGATAAAATTTAGCCTGATAAGGTTCTCTGCTGAACTCACCCAGAGAATAGTCCTCTGTAGCACTGGCATGATGTGACCAAAAAAAAAAAATACTGCTAAGTGAGTCTGGATAAAAAAACTGCTAAGTGGGTATAGATCGCTTTTACATAATCTAAGTCCAATTTGGGGGGAAATATTAAAACTTAATAATTTATAAACCTTCTATCACTAATTCATAATTCATACAAGGAATGTTCTTTTGTTAGTAAAATGTAATCTAACTTTGTTTTGATTTTAATCACAGACAATGGAAGACAATAAAGGAACACAAGTTATTACAAGACTCAACAACCAATAAATCTTCTGATTGGTCTTAAAATAGATAAATTGAGTAAGTGGTGATAAAGCATTGTAAGCCAGTTTTCAGAATACACAATAAAGTAAGAGCTCTAAGGCATAATAACTACCATTCACTGCTCCTATGGGTAAGAACCAGAGCATCAATTGTTTATTATTATTATGTTACAAACAATAGCAAAAAAAAAAATGGCAAAAACAAAACTAGAAACGGTTTTCCACCACTAGGGAGGGAGTTATGGTCAAGGCCTACAAAGCAGCATATTTGCAATCAACCACCACCACCCTCCAAAATATCCCAACAGTACATCAAACTAACTTCTCTGCTCCTTCTACACTTTTAATCTTAGAATTCTTTTTCTCTTTTCAATCTGTTGCCACTGAAATCTGAGCAAAGACTGATTTTGGTCAAACACATTCTATGCTAAAAAAGGCTATAAATCCCAAAGAAAGAAAAAAAAATCATGGCAGAGAGAATTTGCCATCCTCGGTATCACCAGATGGCATAGATAAAGGGATGTTGTGTACTCCTGCTCAGCAAAGAGGTAGTTTTATCACTGTCATTTATCCATGCCCCAAAGGTGCACAATCCAAACTAATGTGGAAATTCTTCTATGACAGCTGAGACTGAAGTATTCCATCTGTGTTTAATACAGAGATTACATCCTTTATTCTCCAATGAGAGCCTTTCAGAATATCACCATGCAATTTTTTCTTCTGAAAGACAACAGCTTTCTCACTATTTTTTCCCTACATCTGTTTGCAAGATTGCTTTTAGGAGGATGGGCATAAGTTTAAGAAAGAAAGCTAAGTACGATTTCATCTATAGTTTTAACACCGATTTAAGTATGTAAAAAAACTACATACTCATTTTGTTATATATGATGAAAGGCTATGGTACTGAAAACTTGCTTACAAAGCAGTGTAACTGTGCTATAGAAATTAACGATTTAAAACCCAAGGCATAACATCATTTATACAGATACGTGTATTTATATATATATATATCTTAATATATACACATACCTGGGTGTCAGTGTGTGTGTACATGTATTCGTGTGTATAACTTATATATACATGTACATATTTTAAATGACTTGTAACTGGAAAATGAAAAGAATAATGATTTATATAAAAAGAAGAAACACAATGAGGAGGAATCAATGGTCACAATAGTCAGAACCATCTAATCACTAATTTGATCTTTCAAATATTCATTTGGAGTAGAAAATAATGCTACACAAAAAACTAAAACTGGTTCGCCAAAGGAGTAAAATTGTCCACAGCAATTATGTAATGAAGAAGGCAGGTCCTTGGCTGGATTATAAAAATAGTAAGTCAAGTAACAGTGATTTTTAAATATGAGACCAAAGCATTTACCAAATGCCTAAACAGTACTTTGTTACATGAAAAAGTGATGCATCTTTCCCCTTTTAGAGGCTCATAATTTAATAATACCTGAAGAAGATAATTGAAGAAAACAAAGTTGCAATACGTATTAACATTTTTATAGGAGATGCCTGCTAGGTATCACATTACAAGATTATGCCATAAAAATCACATCTTAAGCAGCTGTGACACGGACAATCATTTGTAGGTTTGTCACAAGAGTTTTAGCTTTACGAAACAAGAGTCTGGGGGATGAGCCAGTTAATGTCCCCAGGAGCACAATTGGCCTCCTCTCACTGAAGAGGTAGGAAAGAATCCAAGGAACATGGTGAGAGTCTACAAATCTCTAAGTTCTTTATCCTGCAAGAGTTGGTTCTGAAAGAAACATCGGGATCAGTGCGGATAAAAACCTGCCAACCCAAGAGCCAAGTGCTCAGTTTTTACATTTCAAAGATCCATGAAAACTGGCAAACAGCAGTCACGAACACACAGTTTCATGACTACCTAAGACCCAATTGAAACTTTCAGCCAATTGGATTATGGTGCATCATCACCAGCAAATGTTCATCAAAGGCTTTGTGTCAGGCCTCACCTGGGGACTACAGGGAATGAGGCCCTCATCTCATACCTGCCAAGACTCTTAACACACTTAAGTCCCAGACCCTCTATTAAACCTGTCAACCCTTAAAGAGAATGAGTATCTTTCTTCCTCTTTAAGGATACGGGCAGCTCCCACCCGCCACATTCTAGAACTCCTTCCAACTACTGAGAGACTGTCCTCACAATCAGCCCTTCTTTTCTCAACATCTATCATTATCTTTAAAAGTTCTTTACTTTCTACCTTTGTTATCCAGTAGCATTAAAAGAAAGATGACTCATAAAAGTAGAAAGCTTATAGGAATGGATTAGGATAACCTCCATTCAAATCCCAGCTTAGCTATTCTCTACTTCGATGGTCTAAGCAACTCATACTTTGAAATGATTTTCTCATCTATAAAACTGGATAGCAGTAACAATTTTACGGTCTCACCTAATAGGATCTTCTGGAGGAGAAAAGGAAAAATGCAAGTGAATACGCTTTGCAAGTTGTAGAATATAAATAATGTCCTATGCAACAATTCTTTATAGGACCAAGCTCATTCCAACCAATATTCAACATCTTTATTTAACACCTAAATTTCTTAATTAAGCTGCATGCATTTCCTGCCTCAGCCTCAACGTCTTTTACTCTGCTAAAGCAAACCCCTGTGATTTGTACTCCACACAAACAGTGTTGGTTTTCCTCTAGCATCTTAAATAACTGCTTACGATTTGTTATCTTGAAGCCCTTATCTTTCCCAAACCCTTTGGAATTTCCTTCTCCTTGATCATTGTACTAGTAAAGTTGTGCTAGAGTCACTTATGGGAGAACTTTCTGGAACGAGGTTGAGAACAACCCACACATAAATGAATAAAGATATC